>NC_067129.1:35856853-36463103 GCF_021347895.1 Acanthochromis polyacanthus | reverse complement strand
TGATATGTTACATTCCTGAACCTAGGTGACAGCTAGGATTTGTTTGTGTCAAATAGTACGCCAGACACAGGAATATATAAAAAATAGTTTAGATTTACAATGTCAAGCATCAGCAGCATGACAGTTCATCTGTTTCCTCCAGTATTTATCCTGCTTGCGAATAGCTTTATGTGAATATAGCTTTGCCGAAAGCACTACATGAGCACAAGGGAAAGTATTTAAAGAAACTGAGCTGTCATTCAGTCTGTTGGCATATTTTATGAAACTTTTCTCTTCTCAGATTTGCGTCCCAAATCAAGAAACACTTTTTTCAAACACATTCAAATTTAATTCAATTTTTCTTGCTGGTCAGTGTGTGCACACTCTTCTCTAAGTCTGCATCTGTTCTGTAAGAATTTTAGATACCACTAACTAACTGTATGTGTCCACACTCACAGTTAGGGGTTCTGGAGATGTGGATAAGGGGTACAAAGCAGGAAGATTATGTTGTAATTAAATTATACAATATTGTGTTTTAAAAAACAACCTTACATAACAAAAATGCATATTTTCAGGAGGCATAGAACTATCTTGCACATTCCAGCATCTATCAGTGCACTGTAATCTGTCCACAGCATCTTTAGTAAGTGGCCATGCATGTAAACTGTCATGTGAAGACAGTTTTTGTTGAACTGTAGGAAAAATCACAATGTTTGGGTTAACCAAAAAAGTTTTACAAACAAGTGTTTAAATTGACAAACATTAAAAAACTTACTTAACAATGTGATTTTCTTGAGTGATTTCAGATTATACACACACACACACACACACACACACACACACACACACACACACACACACACACACACACACACACACACACACACACACACACACACCACACACACACACACACACACACATATATATGATTCTTTTGCAGCTTTTAGAATCTTGTATTTCAATGCATAATATTGAAATCCTAGAAGCAAAAACAATACACATTAAAATTTCTCCACAAATTAAATCTCTAGCTGAGCACATTTGTCAAATTAAACTTTATCATTCTTATTCACTAGTTTGCTAATCTGAAAAGTAGGATGGACAAGTTTCACTGCTAAACATGTGTCACATATTTCATTAACTGTATTCGCCAGTGTAGTCTATACTCCCTATACTGTTGGCCGTATCACAATAGAAAATAATCACAAATTTATTGCTTTAATAGAATTTATTTTTGTAAAATGCACTACTCACCTTTAAATGTCCTTGACATCCTTCTGTACAGTTCACAGACACTCTGACACACAGTCTAAGCTGTCTGATATTGTCCAGGCATTTTCAGTAAGGGGACTTGAAATCCCGAACTACCTACCTAAGCATTGTTGCAGGCCATGTGCACCATTTCATGGAAACAGTATTCTCTGATGGCTGTGGCCTCTTTCAGCAGAGCAAAAATGGTTCAGGAATGGTTTGAGGAGCACAATGACGAGTCTGAGGTGTTGTCTTTGCCTCAAAATTCACCAGATCTCAATCCAATTGAGCATCTGTGGGATGTACTGGACAAACAAATCCAATCCATGGAGGCCACACCTCGCAACATACAGAACACACTCATAGAGACTGATTGATGTATAAGTGTGAGCCATGTACCTATGGATATGATGCAGACACAGGAGGATAGAAGAGTGTCCCAGCTGTCTGAACAGCAAATATACACCACAACTGGTAATTTGACAGCTTATTTAATTAATTTATGATTTTTTGGGGGATGGGAAAATAACATCTGTGCCCAAAATATGCAATACTGTGAAGGTTGAATATTGACATCAAGGAAAATTTATTTAAAAATGAAAAAACACATTACAAAAATGGTGGTATGGTGATGCCATAGTTAGCACTGTCCCCATGCAGCTAAAAGTACCTACTTGAATCTTGGCCTGGTGTGTTCCTGTGAGGAGTTCACATGTGCCCCATGCTTGTGTGGATTTTCACTGGGTGCTCCGGCTTCCTCCCACAGTCCAACACTTTGACCAATTGGGGATTCTAATTTGTCAACAGGTGTTAATGTGAGTGTGCTTGGTTGTCTGTGTTTGTTGCCTGTTGACCTGTCCAAGGTGTACCTTGCCTTCGCCCTAAGTCAAGATTCCAGTGGAATAAGTACAACTTATGCTGAATATCAGTAATAGTCTTGGGAGTTAGGGTTATAAATGTGTGAAGCAAATTCCATTGAAAACCTTCCAAAGAAAATATTCAGTTCAAAACTACAAATTAAGCCCGTTATTGCAGGTAAAAAGTCAGTGGATCACCTAAATCCTTAAGATTCAGTCACTACCCACAGCTGATACCCAACGGTGATGGTTAGAATGTAGGCTGGCTGATAAATCCGAAAGGTTTGCCTTTGGGCTTTGCATCTTTACCACAATCATTCGGTACCATGCCCACATTACTGCTGATGCTGTACCAAGACAGCTGTCCATCTCATGCTCCATTTTCCTGTTACTCATGAACAAGACCCCACGATACTTAAACTTCCTTGTCTGACAAGCAACCTCCCTCCAAGCCAGAGGGAGCAATTTGGCAGTTTCTGAGAAACGACCACTGTTTCAGACTTGATAGGGCTGACTCTCATCCCAGCTGCTGATGGTCCATGACCTGGTGAAGCCAACAGAACCATGATATCTGCTTAACACAGAAGCCAATCTCAAGGTCCCCAAACAACGCACTCTCCACAAACCAGCTGTGCCTTGAGATCCTGTCCTTGAAAATCACAAACAGGATTGGAAACATGGACAGTCCAACACCCACAAGAAACATGTTTGATTTTTTGTTGACAAGAACAAGGTGATCCAAGTATCCCATGCTCCTGAAGTCGTAAACTATGGGCAAAGCATTTCCCCAAGTCTCCAGATTTTGCCTTGTCAACAGAGGACCTCTTAACCTGGTTTAGGAGCTCATTGGAGCAATTGTTCCACTGTCCGCCAATATCCTCAGTCCAGGACAGCAGTTCTCCCTCCTGTCCTTTACCTTAACCAAGCTAAGACTTGCTCCTTTGTTTGCCAGACCAAGCCCAAAAGTTTTTTGCTTCTACCACTGCGGCAGCCCCTCTGGCCTCCTAATACCTGTCTATGACTTTGCAAGCAGGTAGAACAATGTCGAAGCGCTTCTTCTGTGTAAACATCATTATTGCAACAGTCATACAGGTCCTGTATTTGCGCAATGTAGTGCTGATGTCTGAAGTATGAAAGCTCAGTGAATTTGTCCTTACCTTTGTGAATATTCTTCCATTGCATAGTGGATGGAGATTCAGTCCTTGTTTTGCTGACTGTCTTATTGTCTCTTTCCCTTTCTGCAGGTCTGGGTGATGAATGGGGGCAGCCAACAAGGTTCAGTCCTCTGGACAGCATAGCAAAAGAACTGGGTTCTCACCTTTTACAAGTCAGTACACAAAACAAGAAACCATGATCTAGCACTGCAGTATTCAGTTCAATTCAAAAAACTTTATTTGTCCCCAAGGGGAAAATACTCTTCTATAGTCTCCTTTTGTAGTGTACTAATGCCTTGTGCAAATTATATTAGCGTATGCAAGTATATGTTATGATTTTCTATTAGAATGACAGGAAGAAAATAGTGTGTGGACGAAAATTTATGTTACATACTGAAGTTATTTGATTTATTAAAATATTATGTTTCATTATGTAATTGCTCAAGGAGAACAAAGGATTTTAACATAGTTTTTTTAAAATCCAATTCCAGTTTTGTTTCCCGATGCTGTACTTGCACACCTTGTATTTACAAAAATACTAAGTAGTAGTTTCAAGAAACAGAAGAAGTAAATAGTAGACATTTTAACTGGTAGATATCAACATCAAAATTCCTTTATTACTTTCAATAATCATCTGAAAGTGTGATGAAAGCCTCAGTTTTGTGATCCAATCTGTCTTTGTTATTAAAGAGAGGAGTATCTTGAAAAGGGCAGCAACCTGCAATCATACTACCAACTCCACTAAATGCAATATAGTTTATGTTAAGCATTTACTGAAACTGAGTGTTTAAATATGCAAATTATGTATTAAGTAAAAATGTCAAAATGTGCAACAATTTTTAACAGATCACTTGTAGCAACCAATAATGTAAAAAACGGGCAATAAGGTAATACCTGCAATAACATAATAACTTTGAGCATTTTAAATGTAATAAAGCCAACAACGTAATAACTTGCCAATATTGTAATAAATTTTGTGCCAATAACATAATATTATTAAGTCACTAATGTAATAGGTTATTATGTTATTGGCTGGTTATTATGTTAATGGCCTATCACAAAAAAATCCTTTGAAAATTTAATAACTGCAACCAATAATGCAATAATGCATAAAAAGGACTGCATTTCCTGGAAATAAAAGATTTTTCTTTTGCAGTTTTTGTCCAAATTGCTCATCAAAAATATACCTATTTTTGATGGATTGCATGTTCGTTGTATTCATGCATCAAGGATACACCCCATGTAGTTCTCACTCTCCTTAATTATGATTGTAAGAGCCAATTTCAGAATTATTTGTGATACTTTTGAGAATATTGATTATTTGCTTAGATACGTAAATTCATCATTTCATGTATGCAGGAATATTATTTAATTCACTACCGTGAAGTGTATTTAGTGGTTGGATCACTTACTGGAATGTGCTAGAATTCAGGAATAGAACAGTGGTCATGTGACCTACATACATTTGCTCAGTGTTAGATCGAAATGTAAGTACTGAAGCTGAAAATGTAATTGTCACGACTGGGGCAATGTGAACCCATGAAGCAGGCAAACAGGTAGACAGGTGGGTGAATTAATAATGAATTTTAATAAAAACAAAATCACTCCCAACGGGAGGCACAGAGAATGAAACAGAACAGGTAAACTGAACTAAACTAGCAGGGGCAATTCTGTGGACGTGGTGGGGGCTAACTGAACTAAACGGAGAGAAGTGGCACACAATGTCCAGGGAAGCAGGAGATGAAGTGGAGGGCAGAGCGGAGGGACGGAGGGAGCCGGTGGTGGGGATCTGGAGAAGAAGGAGGAGCAGATGGATCCGAAGCAGGCGGGGGTGGGGGGTGGGGGGGTGGGGGGGTGCAGAACATAGCAGGGGTGATGAGCAGGCGAGGTAATCCATAAACCTAGAGAGCAGTGTGCTGGCAGCGGAGTGCAGCATGTAATGGCCCAACCAGGAGCAATGGAGAGAGCCAGGCTTTTATGCTGCGCTGATTGCTGATCTGCAACAGCTGTGCACCCACAGATGTATACAAACACTAGATGGCTCTTGAGCGCTGTCAGCCTATGAGGAGCGACGTCGCCATATGGCAGCCATCTTGGGACAGGGCTGCTCGATCACTCAATGGAGCATGGATTTTAAAATCACTGTAGATTGCTCAATTTTCAACCGATTTTAGAGCAGCTTGGTTTGTTATAAACATCAGAGATGTACTTCTTTTACTGCTTACTTAAGAATAATTAAAACCATTGAATTCATATAGAAATTATATTAAGTAGATAGGTAATAAAGAAATAGCTATACACACACAGATATTATACTGTCAATCTTTAATATTTACAATATTCAAATAGACAAAATAAATAAATGATGATGAATAAATAAGAAAAAGTAATGCTAAAATGAAAAAAAAACAAATAATGACATTTGAACAAAAATAAATAATGAATAAATAAAAATGACAACAGGGTTCCCACTCTTTTCAATAAATCATTTTAAAGGATTTTTGCAGTGTCCCATAACCAACTGAAGTTACAACAATGGAGTGGGCAATTTTTAAGTTAATCTAGCCTTCTTTAAAAAAAAAAAAAAAAATAAGATTAAAGGTTGATGACCAATATCTCTAACTAGCTGCACAGTATCATGTTAAGCTTTTGAATTTATTTATTTCTAAATCTCGGGCATGGAAATTGTCTGCTAGCTGTCTTTTTAGTCAAAGGTTATTTAGTGTCTTACTATTGTTAATTTATGGTTTATACTTATATTGTAATCTTTATTTACCCTGCATTTTTATAAATATATTTTGCAGATTTACTGTTAAAATAGCCTAAATTTTATATTCTCATATTTTATTATTTCTTTTAGTAACAACTGTTTTGAGTTTTATGTTTTATTCCTTAACTTGCATTATTTTATCTATTTGTACTTTAAGGCTAATTGTGTATTAGTTACCAAGTCCACTTTTACCTCATAACAAGGTAGATGAAAGAGAAACTTTGTTATAAGTCTAAGGTCTCAATCAAAGTCTCTTAACAAGCAAATAAATACAACCACAACCACAAAGAATGTAATTTTGCCTAAAGATTAGGTTCTCAAAAAACGTTGGTCTCAGGAAAACCTAATAATTGAAAATCAGATTGTGTTCTCAGCCTTGAGTAGTCAGGCAGAAAAGACACACAACCATGCCGCATTTTTCAAAACAAAAAGCTGCGATTTCAACATTTAGCCTGAATCATAGCCACGTTAATAAGGTTTGTACTAAACTAAACCGTTTGTAAATCAATCAAGAATTGAGCGAGTTATGAGTGTTAAAGTGATGAAATCATCCACCTTACCATTGACTACAGTACAGCGCGCCAGAGCAGTCCCCTGTCCTAAGATGGCCGCCAAGTGACAATGCTGCCAACCCCGCCTTGAGACATCTAGCGTTCATATAGATATCTATGTGTGCACCAGCACAGCCGCTGCTAATGATGCCGAGGACAGAACAGGAGAGGGAGGGGCCATGACAGTAATAATATATGTATCTGTATGTGTTTTTTTATTGTGGATAGGAAGTCACACACACACACACACACACACACACACACACACACACACACACACACACACACACACACACACACGCACACACACACACACACATTTATTTTCTGTGGAGAGACAATGCAGAAATGTCACATGCACACAGCAAAATATTTCTATTTGCAGCACCCACATTTGATCATTAGTTGGCAACTGAGTAGCTAATTCATGTAAACCTGGCAAAGTTATGTGACTGACTAGGCTGACTAGACTTTCCTTAGTTGTCTGCAAACTTCCGTACTTCAAACATGCTGATAGGTAAATAATTATCTGATTTGCTATAGTTAACACCCTCGATTTTTTGGAATCCTTGTTCATGTAATTGAGAAACAATAAAGTTATTAGCTAAACCTGATATGAAAATGAAATGTAGGTCCGTAATGCCAAAATAAAAGCTTAGTGAACTTGTGCTAACCTAGTGAATTCATCAGCATGCTTTACTATTAAATATCAACTCTAACAGTAGATTGGGAATGTGTATTGTATACTTTATTTGAAACTCTCTTTTAATTTAGAAGATTTTCATGTCATATTATCTACTATTTAGAATTGAAAAGGGAATAACTCTGTCTTTAAAACCATTGTAGGTACTTTACAAACAATCCTTATCCCCTCCTGCATCATTTTGGTACACAGAGGACATGACCACAGACAAATGTCTACAATATCATACTCAAGGCACTGAAGGGAGAACTTTACGTTCTTGTAGCAGGGTCATTCCAGGTGAAATGACCAGATATTCCTTGGGGTGTTGCTGCACCATTTTCAAATTAGTCTTAAATTTGGATTCCATTACATATTCACAAAGTACTTTCTATGCAAAATAGTAGGCCTGTAACGCAAATAGGTTCTGAGTTGTGGGGGTCTGAAATTTTCAGAATTTGAGGTATAAATAGTCAAGAAAAGCCTCGCCAGGGTTTTTTTTGCATCTTTAAGTGGTAAATTCTCAGCCTCTAGACATACCAGAGAACTGTTAGTTGGTAAACAAGGCCTCTGCATGTAGCTAGTGCCCCACAAACATCCCCAGGTGTTTCCCTACACTCTGGGGGGCTTGTTAAAAATACTAAAAATTAAGAAAAACCTACTCGCAAGTGGGGTTTGAGACCATAAAAGTACTAGAAATACTGCACAGAAGTGTTCTAACACCCCTGCGTTCCATTCTACACAAACTTGTGTGATAACTTAGCAAACTGGAGCTTTCTAGGTATCTCAGTTTGGAAAATATGAGCTCCCAAAGTTGGACGAGATTTTTAATTGGCTATTTTTGGTGGCAAAAATCTCAGTGTGGGACAGGTACCAGAGACCCCAAATTTTTCTACAAGACAGTTCCATCTGTCTTCTATCACTGTACAAAAAAGCAGCAGGGTTATATTTGTAGTTACTGAGATATTCTTACTCAAAATGGCATAGGTAATGTCAAAATTGTTTTTTTTGCTTTTCAGTACTTTAAATTGGGATACAAGTATTAGTAGTCATTCCAATGGTAGTATTATGCATGTTTTGTTCTTTTTGAAATGTTAGTTGTTAAAGGTGACTACCTTCAAAAAGTGTAATGGTATAACTTAGGTATACCTAAGTTATAACTTAGGCATAGGTTCTTTTGCTTGTAAATTGTACAATTACGTTTAACATGTTTAATCCCACTGCACTGATACTGTAAAATTCAACATTATTGTTATTTTTAAATTAATCAACCATGAACTACTACAGAGCTCCCTGAATTCAAGTTAGTACATGTAATTTGTATGTGTATGTTATAATTACATGTACACATTGCAAATGGGTGTCAACATGTCATGATATCTACAGGTATGGCTCTAAACTAGACCTTGTGACACAAAAAGGGCATTACACTTTTTTGATTTTCAGTACTTTAAATTGGAATACAAGTATTAGTAGTCATTCCAATGGTAGTATTATGTATGTTTTGTTCTTTTGAAATGTTAGTTGTTACAGGTACCTTCAAAAAGTGTAAGGCCTACAATTTTGCATAGAAAGTATTTTTGTGACTATCTAATGGCATACAAATTTAGGACTAATTTGAAGATGGTGTAGCAACATCCCCAAGGAATATCAGGTCATTTCACCTGGAATGACCCTGCTACCTCTGTAATATCACCATCTAGTGATTACTGTGAAAGCTTACCTCTTTTGATTCTTGGACATTTTGCTGAGAAACAGGGGCAACATTATGTAATTATACATGAACCTATTCCCGTTTACATTCAGGTCATTCAGGAGGCAGAGATGCGAGTGTCCCAACCTATTCTTCTGTCTGACACTGAACTTGGTTCTCTGTCTGATGCGAACTTGCATCTTTGCCTGTTGCCAAACCTGGCTTTCTGTCTCAGCCTGAACCTGGGTTTCTATCTAATGCTGATGTTCAGTCTATAGTTAACCCTTTGCTTGACATGGTTGATGATGCTGGCAATGAGCCTGGAGTTCAATATCTACCATCAAAGATCTTATCAGAATGTAGCCGCAAGGGGACACAAGCCAGTGTCTTATTGTGCCGATCCCAAGCCAGGATAAATACAGAGGGTTGTGTCAGGAAGGGCATCCGACGTAAAACTTTGGCCAAATCAAACATGCGAATGGGCTTTTTTCTTCTTTTTTCCCCCCACCCTCCTCCGATCCCCTGATAGTCCTGTTAGGAATTGTGGAAAATGGACTTGCTCTTATATAGCGCTTTTCTACTCATCAGAGTACTCAAAGCGCTTTTACAACAATTGCTCCCATTCACCCAGACACACACACATTCACACACTAATGTGCAGGTTGCTAATCAACCTGCAACATCAGTCAGTATACATTCATACACCAGTGGAACAGTCACTGGTAGGCAATTTGGGGTTCAGAATCTTGCCCAAGGAAACTTCGGCATGCAGCACATGACTAGGCGAGAGCGGGAATCAAACCACCGACCCTTCGATCATTGGACGACCCACTCTACCACCTGAGCCACAGCCGCCCCTGTGAGAGCTCAAGCGCAGGAAACGACAGACAGGGGTTAAAGGTTTAGAAGATTTATTATAAACAACAACGAAAACTACAAATCCCATTCAGGGAATCGTTACCGGAAATAATAGAAAACAGAATTAGGCGAAACAGCCTTAAACCAGAAATAGCGGGACGGAGGTCTAATTCTTAGTTTCACTAAGCTTTGCAAATCAGAAGGGTTTCACAATAACCCAATCCATGAATCATAACGAAACAAACACAAAGCACTACAGAGGATTCTTAATCTCGAAGATATACTAAGGCGAGACAGCTTGAACAAATGTTGATAGTTAATTACTAAAGGCTCAGTTCTAGTTTCAACTTAAACAAACTAGCGGGTCTTTTCTCGGCCACTCAACACAACGAATTAGGATGCTCGGACTGGGTTCCAGGAAGAAGGAGCGGGTCGAAGCCGGCTGGCCGTTCAAGTGGCAGGCGATAGATAGCTGCCACAGGTCAGTGGGAAGAACGCCAGGCGACGGAGGCAACACAGCTGTATCTCATTTCGTTGACGACAGGCGGAATGACCAGGCGGTTCCAGGAGTGATGCAGACTGGAACGAAGGAGACAGAAAACGGATTTAGTGCAAGCACTGGCGGTGATGGTAACAAGACTGACCGACTGAAAGGAATTACAGGGGATGTTACAATCCGGCACAGAGAGGTGGGTGGCATCTGCTTATAAAGAGAGCTCCTGCGCCAATTGATCATGATCACGAATGTGAAACACCTGTTACCACTCTTGCCTGCCGAGCCAACCTAGGAAAAGGGTAGAGAGAGAGAGAGAGAGAGAGAGCACAGAGAGCAGAGCTAACTAGGACCAGCTGCAGCTGGCTTGACAAGTCCAGTCATTGTAGTAATTGTTTAAAGAACAGAAATATGCCCCACTTCACAAATATAATCAATACCGACTCCTAACTCAAATAATAAAAAGGAGGGGGAGAATAAGTAAAAAAAAAAAAAAGAATAAGTGAAAAGTGGAAAAAGAAAAGAAAAAAAGAAAGAAAAAAAAATTACCATAAACCAGATGCAGAAAAGATGACTCATACACTCACGAATCAGGAAATCAACCCTCATATCCTATATCATTGCAGTATCAGAGGCATCACAGGCTTCCATCTCTTTAAACATTTTTCTTTTTGAAGTCTAACAGCATAGGTAATTTTTTCCATTTCATAAATCTCCCATACCTCCAAAATCCAGTCATTATATGAAGGGGGTTCAGGTTTCAGCCATCGAAATGTAATACACATAATGGCTGCAGCTAGTAGGATTTGTAACAAATATGCATTATCTCGACCTGCGACACCTTCTGGTATTATATCAAGAAGAACCACAATGGGTTCTTTGGGTATTTCACTCTGAAAATTTTCTTTTAAAGCGTCAAAGACCTCCTTCCAATAATCCTCTAATTTTGGGCATGACCACATTATATGAGTGTGGTTTCCTATGTGCTGACCACAATGCCTCCAGCATTTGTCTGACCCAGTTTGCTTCCATTTAGAGGTTATATGTGGGGTTTGAAAATACCTTGTTATAATTTTCCACCTAAATTCTCTCCAAATATTAGAACTGGTTACTAAATGTGCTTCCTCACAACCCTGTGTCCAAGTTTCAATCAAAATAATTGTACCAAATTCAGTCTCCCATTTATCTTTAATATGCAGAGTATCATTTGCGTCCATGGATGAAAATATGCTGTACACTTTAGAGACCACTCGTTTAATATTGTGATTTGATTGTATTTCCTGGAGAAACACCTCCAACTGAGAGGGAATTTTAACTTTTTCATATTGATGTGTTGTTAGAAAATGTCTCAGTTGCAGGTATCTATAAAAGGGTCATTCTGTGTGGTTTCACCAGATGGTGGTTGCCACACCATTTTATATACTACCATTGGAATGACTACTAATACTTGTATCCCAATTTAAAGTACTGAAAAGCAAAAAATGATTTTGACATTACCTATGCCATTTTGAGTAAGAATATCTCAGTAACTACAAATATAACCCTGCTGCTTTTTTGTACAGTGATAGAAGACAGATGGAACTGTCTTGTAGAAAAATTTGGGGTCTCTGGTACCTGTCCCACACTGAGATTTTTGCCACCAAAAATAGCCAATTAAAAATCTCGTCCAACTTTGGGATCTCATATTTTCCAAACTGAGATACCTAGAAAGCTCCAATTTGCTAAGTTATCACACAAGTTTGTGTAGAATGGAACGCAGGGGTGTTAGAACACTTCTGTGCAGTATTTCTAGTACTTTCAAGGTCCCAAACCCCACTCGCGAGTAGGTATCTCTTAATTTTTTAGCATATTTAGCAAGCCCCCATGGCCTGCAGAGTGTAGGGAAACACCTGAGGATGTTTGTGGGGCACTAGCTACATGCAGAGGCCTTGTTTACCAACTCACAGCTCTCTGGTATGTCTAGAGGCTGAGAAATAACTCCTTAAAGATGCAAAAAACGCTGGTGAGACTTTTATAGCCTAAATTCTGAAAATTTCAGACCCCGAACAACTCAGAAACTATTTGAGCTACAGGCCTACAACTTTGCATAGAAAGTACTTTTGTGACTATCTAATGGCATACAAATTTAAGACTAATTTGAAAATGGTGCAGCAACAGCCCCAAGGAATATCTGGTCATTTCACCTGGAATGACCCAAAAATTAGTTTGTGGGAGTATAAAGTCATGTCTTAGTTGTTCAAAAGATTTAAGCTCACCTTTGGCAAACAGTTGGTGTACATATCTAAGACCAAATTGAGACCAGTTTTTGAAACCCATATCACTTTGAGATGGTATAAAGTCCCCCAGATATCCTAACTCAGTCAAGACAGAGAGTTTCTTTGGTAAATTAAAGAATGCTTGTATAGTTTTCCAAATTTTTAATGTCATTTTTGTCCACACACCAATCTGGATATTCTTCGAGGGTGGATCTGAAAAAGGAACCGTCTTTATTGGTACTGAGCATAAGCTCTTTTCGATATTAAACCATCGGGTATGTACCTGTTCCTCCATCCACGAGATCACTGGTCTCATTTGAGCGGCCCAGTAATAAAATTGTAAATTTGGAAGTCCCAGTCCCCCCTGAGATTTAGATAAGTGTATAATTTTAAATCGAATTCTAGGGCGTTTCCCATGCCATATGAATTTTGATATTAATTTATTTAATCTATCAAATGCAACTTTTGGGACCTCTACCGGCAGCATTTGGAACAGGTAAAGTAATCTAGGTAGGACATTCATACATATTGATTTGATGCGACCAAGCATGGTCAGTGGTAGTGTTGTCCAGCGTTCCAGGTCCTCGCTTATACTTTTAATAAGTTTGGGGTAATTTGCATCATATAGTTGTTCTAGGGAATGAGGAAGAGTGATACCCAAATACACCATACCTCCACTGTCATGATTCCAGGGGTGTGAACCCAAGAAGCAGGCACAGACAGGCGGGTGAATTAATAATGATTTAATGAAAATAAAAATATATGAACAGAAAAACTCTTAATAACGGAGGCAGGAGGGAAACGACAGGGAGGAGAAAATAAACTAAACTAAACAAAGGGCGGACCCGAAGGCCGAGGTAAACTAAACATAAAACTAAACTAAATTGCGGGGAAAGGTAACTCACAGAATGTCCAGTGTAGATTGTCCAGTGTCTGACGGGCGGAAGAGGGGCAGAACTGACAGAGCTGATGGAGGGAGCGTGCTGATGGCACGGAAACCGGCAGGGTAATCCAATGGAGGGGGAGGGGGAGACGGTGAACATGTTGAACAGGGTGAACAGGATGTGGCGGAGTGCGTCGTGTAGCATGGAAGCAGAGGCAATGAACCAGCATTGGAGTGGAGGAGAGGATCAGGCTTGTCATTAGGCTGATTAGCCAGCGCACCGGAGCAGGAGGGCGTGACATCCACTCCACTTAAACCCGCTTTTATTTTTAATATGTTCTGGTATTTGACCACTAAGGTCAATAGCTTCAGTTTTTTTCAATATTAGCTTTATATCCTGAGATGAAGCCATACTGCGAGATCAGTTTTTAAGGTGTGGAATTGTTGTTTCTGGTTCTGCTAAAAAAGCAATACATCATCCACATACAGCGATAATTTATGTTCTTCTGTAGTGATTTTAATACCTTTAACTAATAAGTCGTCCCTAATGAGCTGAGCCAGTGGTTCAATACTTAATGCGAACAATAATGGTGATAACAAACATCCTTGTCGGCACCCCCTTTCCAATGTGAAGTTTTGTGATCTAAATCCATTAACTTTAATGGATGCGAGTGGAGCTGAATATAATATTCGAACCCACTTTATAAACCCAGAACCAAATTTAAACCGTTCCAATGTCTGAAATAAATATTGCCAAGAGACACGGTCAAATGCTTTATATGCATCCAGTGATAGCAACATAGCTTTCTCTCTATTAAGGTTTACATGACTCATTATATTAAGTGCCCTTCGGAGGTCGTCCCCATAAAACTTCCCTGCAATAAAACCGGTTTGATCCGGGTGGATTACGTGATTAATGATTTTATTTACTCTTTTATAAAGTATGGTGGTAAGTATACACAGGTTACTGTTTAGTAGGGACACTGGTCGATACGACTGACATTTTACTGGGTCTGTACCTTCTTTATGCAGTACCACTATGGTCGCTTCTCTCCATGATGGTGTCATCTCACCAGATTGCAATGAGTGATGATATGCTCATAAGCTGCGGTCAATTTTCGCCTGAAATTTCTACTGAAGATGTACAGAAAGTAGATTGAATGCTGTTCTTGAACTGTTTGGAGTACAGGCATGGTTGGGGTCTCCTTTGAAAGCTGACAACCTGAATGTTCATCCAGTGCAGTCAGAATTACTCTAGGTGCTACTGGCACAGAGTTATTTATGTTGGAACACACTGAATTAGGATGAATTTCATTCTCGCCTAAATTTTTTCCCTAATAAAACACCTGAAAATTAGTGTGGCAGCACTGTGACAGCTTGAAACACAAAAAGGCAACAGCCTGGGGTCTTACATAGTTCAGGACAAAATGTCAGAGCAATACTACAAGAAATGAGTGTTTCACACGTTTTTGTACTAATATGGTCAATTTTGGACACCCTCTGTACATCCTCTGCACACCCTGGGCAAAAATGGTTTATGTTCGTTTTATAGCCCGTTTTCACGTTATTTTCACTCCAAAAACTCATAAAGAACTCAAAAAATCACTTCAGATAAGCTTCAGAGTGGGATCGGACACAGACTGAAAGGGGGAGAGAGAGAGGCTGCAGATTCTGCCCGGAGCCGAGGTGTGAAATGTGACACAACCCCGCTGTCAGAGGCTCTATTTATAATCCTGCTATTCAGCAGGCTCATTGGCTATCAGCCCTGTCAGTCAAACGTTTTCTCCGACGTTATTTGCTCAGAATTTACTGACGAAAATAGGTAGGTCCAGATCGGTCAGTCTCGGCTATGGTTGGGCATTTAGGGCTCGTAGGCAGGCCAGAGTCACTTGATTGGTTGAAACGCAGTGTAAACATCACGGAAAGACTTCAGTCGCCATTTTGAGTCCTAGAGCACATGGATTTTTGCACGGGGCATAAAATTATGGGCATAAATACAGTGAATTATGGAACACGCAGCGCCACCATGCGCTGCATGGACGTGCATGGAGCCGAGCTATTTTTGGATTATTTACTTATTTCCAGACATGTTTTGGACAAAATATTATACTTGCTAGTATTGTCTGGATGACTACGCTTGGATTATGGCCGGTTTTTGTGGATTATTTTCATCGTTGACCAGTAATAGAGCATTCAAAGATGAGTTATGCCCTTTAAATTTTTGTTGCTTGTTGGAGAAATGTGTTTATATTACCCACTGTGGTAATCACATCTGAAAGTGGTTTATACCGGCGGATTCATGAGACTCTAAGCTTTCCATGGATGTATAGTGTTTCTATCATCGCGTTTGCAGCTAAATGTGATAATAGCCGTTAACTTCAGTGGGCCCAAATACGGGCCCATGCGGCTTAAGGGGTTAAAAGGAGTGGTGACGTAATTTCTTTTAGTTTTTTGTAGAATTCATTGATGTAGCCATCAGGGCCAGGACTTTTATTATTCTTCAGCATTTTAATTGCTTGGTTCATCCAATTCCTTTCTCATTGAATCTGTTAATTCAGTCAGTTTTATATTTCTTAAAAAGGCACATAAGACTGTATCATTTACACAAGTATCTGAATTTTTTGTAAAGAGATTTATAAAATTCTGCAAAAGCCTCTGCAATTTCATCAGGTTTAGTGAGCACTCGATGGGAATTATCAGGTATTATTTTCAAGATGGTGTTAGAAGCTTGCTGTTTTCTTAACCTAGTTGCCAGAAGTCAACTTGCCCTGTCCCCATATTCGTAATATTTCTGTCTAAGAAACCTCACATTATATTCAATCTTATCGTTGATTATGCTATTATATTCTCTTCTGATGTCTTTTAATTTTTTCAGTATTGTAGAGTTTTGGGTTTGTTTATGTTGTGATTCCAAATTCTGAATAGCTTGTTCCAGTTCTATTTGTCTTGCTTCTCGTTTTCTTTTTCTATTTGCTGTATAGGCAATAATTCTCCCTCTGAGGTAAGGCTTTGCACAATCCCACAGTATAAGCGGTGAAATACAGTGCCTTGTGAAAGTATTCGGCCCCCTTGAACTTTTCAACCTTTCGCCACATTTCAGGCTTCAAACATAAAGATATAAAATTTTAATTTTTTTGTCAAGAATCAACAACAAGTGGGACACAATCGTGAAGTGGAACGAAATTTATTGGACATTTTAAACTTTTTTAACAAATAAAAACCTGAAAAGTGGGGCGTGCAATGTTATTCGGCCCCCTTGCATTAATACTTTGTAGCGCCACCTTTTGCTGCAATTACAGCTGCAAGTCGCTTGGGGTATGTCTCTACCAGTTTTGCACATCGAGAGACTGAAATTCTTGTCCATTCTTCCTTGCAAAAGAGCTCGAGCTCAGTGAGGTTGGATGGAGAGCGTTTGTGAACAGCAGTCTTCAGCTCTGCCCACAGATTCTCGATTGGATTCAGGTCTGGACTTTGACTTGGCCATTCTAACACCTGGATACGTTTATTTGTGAACCATTCCATTGTAGATTTGGCTTTATGTTTTGGATCATTGTCCTGTTGGAAGATAAATCTCCGTCCCAGTCTCAGGTCTTTTGCAGACTCCAACAGGTTTTCTTACGGAATGGTCCTGTATTTGGCTCCATTCATCTTCCCATCAATTTTAACCATCTTCCCTGTCCCTGCTGAAGAAAAGCAGGCCCAAACCATGAGGCTGCCACCACCATGTTTGACAGTGGGGATGGTGTGTTCAGGGTGATGAGCTGTGTTGCTTTTACGCCAAACATATCGTTTTGCATTGTGGCCAAAAAGTTCCATTTTGGTTTCATCTGACCAGAGCACCTTCTTCCACATTTTTGGTGTGTCTCCCAGGTGGCTTGTGGCAAACTTTAAATGAGACTTTTTATGGATATCTTTGAGAAATGGCTTTCTTCTTGCCACTCTTCCATAAAGGTCAGATTTGTGCAGTGTACGACTGATTGTTGTCCTATGGACAGACTCTCCCACCTCAGCTGTAGATCTCTGCAGTTCATCCAGAGTGATCATGGGCCTCTTGGCTGCATCTCGGATCAGTCTTCTCCTTGTTCAAGGTGAAAGTTTAGAGGGACGGCCGGGTCTTGGTAGATTTGCAGTGGTCTGATACTCCTTCCATTTCAATATGATTGCTTGCACAGTGCTCCTTGAGATGTTTAAAGCTTGGGAAATCTTTTTGTATCCAAATCCGGCTTTAAACTTCTCCACAACAGTATCTCGGACCTGCCTGGTGTGTTCCTTGGTCTTCATGATGCTCTCTGCACTTTAAAGAGAACCCTGAGACTATCACAGAGCAGGTGCATTTATACGGAGACTTGATTACACACAGGAGGATTCTATTTATCATCATCAGTCATTTAGGACAACATCGGATAATTCAGAGATCCTCACTGGACTTCTGGAGTGAGTTTGCTGCACTGAAAGTAAAGGGGCCGAATAATATTGCACACCCCACTTTTCAGTTTTTTATTTGTTAAAAAAGTTTAAAATATCCAATAAATTTCGTTCCACTTCACGATTGTGTCCCAATTGTTGTTGATTCTTGACAAAAAATTAAAATTTTATATCTTTATGTTTGAAGCCTGAAATGTGGCAAAAGGTTGAAAAGTTCAAGGGGGCCGAATACTTTCACAAGGCACTGTATCTTGTCACGCCTGCTCCAGTGATCAGGCTCGTCAGGCTAATGAAGAGCGGCTGTGCTCCCAGCACAGCCGGAGTGAATGAACAATCAGAGCTGCATAAAGCCAGGCGTTCTCCATCTCCCCGACGCTGTGTCATTGACAATCCTCACCCATCCACCCCGCTACACGACGCACCCCACTGGATATTACACGCTGCTCGTCGTTTCCTGGACTCTGCTTTCTCCCCTGGACAATACTCACTATGCCCCGTTACTTGGATAATCTTGCCCTTCCCAGCCATCGTCTCTCTTCCCCTCCAGCTGTCAGCTCTGCCCTCTGCCATTTCACACACTTGGGACAATCAGTAAGCCACTTCCCCGTTGATTTAGTTAGTTTTATGTTTTGTTTGTTCTCAGCCTTCGGGTCCGCCCTTTGTTTAGTTTAGTCCTGTTTGTTTTATAGTTTTTTCCTTGGCCCCTGGTCCTCCTTTAGTTGATTAGTTTCTGTTTAGTTCTCCCTCCTGCTCTTTCCCCTCCTGCATTGTTTAATATGAGTTTCTGTTTTGTCTACACTCTTTAATTTAATTTAATCTTTAATTCTTCACCCTGTTGTCTGCGCCTGCTGCCTGGGTTCAACCTTGTTGTATGACAGCATGGCGCAGCCACCCCAGAACCCAGCAGGCGCCCCACCCAGCATCCAGAACTCTCCCCTGGAGATTTTTTCTTCCAGTGTGGAGAATAGCATCTATTTTCAGACCATTAGGGACTTATGGTAGAAATGGAGGGAGGACCCAAGAAACATTACGGGCACTTTGGGTCGCAGAGTTGCAGCCCAGCGACCCTGGTTAATGGGCCACTTGCCAGCTAAAATTAAGGAGTTTTTAGAGACGCCTTTACCATACTTGACCATCCCTGACTCCATATTTCGCCAACCCCATTCTGAACCCATCAGTCCACCTGTTCCTGGGTCCCCGCCAGCCACAGAGCCAGCCATCCTAAAGGCTGGCAGTCATAAACATAGCACCAGAAGACGCCGTAGTTCCCCTAAGCCTGCCCTGGAGGAGCCCAGTGTCACCTCTTCTGCGGTGCTGGAGGGGCCCCGTGCCACCTCACCTGCAGAGTTAGAGGGACCTGGTGCTGCCTCACCTTCTGAGCGGGTCGACGCCGCCACTTTCTCCGAGCGGGTCGACGCTGTCTCACTCCCGTCTGAGGAGAGGCCCCGTGTCGCCTTACTCCCAGCCAAGGAGAGGCCCTGTGCCGCCTCCCTCTCTCCTGTCCGTATGGGGACCATCGCGCTGTCTTCTGACCATATGTGGACCAACACCCCGTCTTCGGTTCCTGTGGGGCCCATCGCCCCGTCCTCGGTTCCCGTGGGGGCTATTGACCAGTCTTCGGTCCATGTGAGCCCTACAGCATCGAGGTTTCCAAGTTTCCCCGCAGTCTTTAAGGAGCTAAGAGCTCTTTCTGTAGCCACAAAGGAGCTTGAGACTCGTACCATGGCTCTGAAAGAGCCAAAGACTCACACTGCAGCGTTTGAGGAGTTTAAGGCTCTCACTGCAGCGTCTGTGGGGCTTAAAGCTCTCGCTGCAGCGTCTGAGGAGCTAAAGGCTCTTGCTGCAGCGTCTGAGGAGCAACAGGCTCCCCCCGCGGCCCTGAAAGAGCGACAGGCTCCCCCTGCAGAGTTTAAGGAGCCAGAAGCTCCCCCTGCAGAGTTTAAGGAGTCAGAAGCTCCCCCTGCAGAGTTTAAGGAGCAAGAAGCTTCCCCTGCAGTCTTGAAGAAGCTACGAGCTTCTCCTGCAGCCTTGATGAGGCGAAATGCCTCCCCCGAGTCCTTGATGGGGCAAAACGCCTCCTCGGCAGCCTCGAAGGGGCTTAACGCCCCCTCGGCAGCCTTGCGGAGACATGACGCCTCCTCCGTGTCCTTGTTGAGGCGTCCCGCCTCCTCCGGAGCCCTCTGAGAGGCATAAGACCTCCCAAGCACCCTTAGAGGAGCTTAACACCTTCCCCGTGACCTTGGTGAGGCGCTTCGCCTCCCCCGCGCCCTTGAAGAGGCGTCTTGAGGAGACGTAGCGTCTCCCCCCCGAGTCCTGAAGAGGCATAGTTCCTCCTCGGCAGCCTTGGAGGGACATAGATCCTCCTCGGCAGCCTTGAGGGGGCGTAGTGTCTCCCCCCAACACCTGCTGAGACTCTGTGCTACTTTTTCCTCAAGTGGTCCTCCTGCAGTGGCCACTTCAACACCCTGTGGTTCCCCTGCAGGAGTGGTCTCCCCTGTCCTGTCCCTCCAGTCCTTTTCCATCCATTCAGTTCTTTCTGTCCCTCCAGGCCTTCCAGTCCCTCCAACTCCTCCTGTCCCTCCAGTTCAGTCTGTCCCTCCTGTCCCTCCACTTCAGTCAGTCCCTCCTGTCCCTCCAGTCCTGTCACTCCCTCCTGACCCTCCAGTCCATTCAGCCCCTCCAGTCTGATTCAAGTTCAGTTCAGTTATAGTCCAGTCCAGTTCTAAACTAGTCCAGTTCGGGTCCAACCCAGTTCCGTCCAGCTCTAGATGATGCTTTAGATGACATCTGTGGCATATGGTGTAATGAACATAAAAAGCCCAACCGGAACTCCAGGGCAACCAAAAACAGTCATAAAGGGCATTCTCATAACTTCCGAACAAGAAAGAGTCCAAGTCTCTGCAGGACCTCGTCCCTGAAAGAAAAAAACTTATGCTTGAAAAAAAGACAAGTCTTTTTGAGGAGACATGACGCCTCCTCCGACAAGACAAGTCTTTTTTTCAAGCATAAGTTTCTTTTTTTGGCATGTAAATACTATCATGTGATAGAGGCTGGTCTGTTATGTGCATTGTCTACTTCTTATGCTTTCAGGGTGTAATGTATCTCTACACAGGCTCCAGCAGAGCTACTATGACACCTATAAAAAACAATGTTGAAGAACCCACAACAGCATAATCATTAATTTAACTAAATGTAAGAATCATAATTATCAACCTCCCCTCTCTCAGACTCAGGACGGGTGTTTCCACTGTCCATCTATATCTCCTCGGGGAATTTGTTCTTTACATAGGCCTTCGCTTCAGGTGTGTTCAGGAACTCCTTTTCTTCACCATTATATGAGATCCGGAATTTGGGAGGATAAATCAGACCGTACTGGATCCCCTGCCTTCCTCGTAGCATTTTCCTAACCTCCGAGAATGCCACTCTGGCCCTGGCGACACTGGTGGTGTAGTCGGGGAATATGGCGATGCGATTCCCATTGTGAGTGAGCGGTGCCCGGTCTCTGGCTCTCCTCAGGATCTCTACACAATCACCATCGTAGTGTAGCTTTGCAATAATGACTCTGGGTCTGTCGCCTGGCTTTCGTGGCCCGATGCTGCGGTGAGACAGGTCCACTTTCACCTCTTTGTCCAACTGCAGCACTTCTTTCAGAAGTTTGGATACCTCCACAGATGAGCTCGTCCTGGGATGTTCAGGCACTCCCACAATATGGATATTTCCTCTTCTCATCCGTCCTTCCATATCTTCGCATTTGTCTTGCAGTAGTTCCACTTGTTTCATTAATGTGGCAACTGTGGCTTGCAGTGCTGTCGTTTTGTCTGACCATGGTGAAACCCCCTCCTCCACGTCCTTAATGCAATGTTTTATTGACTCAATCTCCGTGCGTGTAGCAGCAGCATTGTTAGCAATTTCTGCCCATAGAGCCTGAAGCTCACTTTTTATCACAGCAAAAGTTTCTGCTAGGGCACCTTTTAACTCTTCTTTTATCGCCAATGAGATGTCTGCTCTCAGAGAAGAAACAATGTCAATTTTTAGTGCGTCGGTATCCACATTTTTGTCTTTGGGCATTGTTTGTCTTGTAGTTGTAGTAGCAGCTCAATTAGCATTACCAGGGCCACTCACCTCCATGGCTTCTGGCCTAGTTCCAGATGGGCCGGTGTACTTGTATTTGTGAAGATTTGTTGCCATCCGGAATGAGGTCACTCATTTTATTTAGTGCTGCAGTTTGTCTTATATCCTTGGGAAATGGATTCTTGTTATTTTCTTCTGAAATATGCTGTTTACGGATTATTTTAACAAAAGCTCTGCCGGAGCCCTGTGCAAACACGTCTTATCCCATGTCTTGCTCAACAGCGCCCCCACTATACCTATTTTTGATGGAAAAATTGCAGAAAATGAGCAAAAACTGTGAAAGATTTTTTTTTTAATTTCCAAGAAATGCAGTACTATTCGTGTATTATTACGCTATTGTTTCTTTTGAAATGCTAGGCCACTAACACAATAACCAGCCAATAACTATATTTGTTCTGACTCAGTCTGCCTGCTAAAGGCCAATGATGATCAGGCAACTTTGTCACACACATTGTCAAAAAGCAATTCTGGATCAAAAGTTGGAGTCTTCAAAAAAACTTTTCAAGAAAGTCTTCAAGCAGTCTTCAGAGTCTGATGCGAATATTGTTTATTCAATACAGAGGCTATGAGAACAAACATGAACAAAATCGCGAGATTTTAACTAACTACACAAAGCGTTGCATTGTCTTATATACCTTCTCTTAAACACTTCTCCGTTCTGTAAGCAACAACCCATCGCCTTAAGACCCAATCAAAATGTATATGATGTAATCTTACCAAAAGTTAGACCACCTCCTCTTTTTAAAAAAAAATTCTGCTAGGTTGGCATTATTTCTGCTTGACTCAGCATGCCTTTGGTTTCAACTCACAAGTGCAGACATAGAGAGGGCATGAACTTCCTGTCTTATTCCTTATAAGGGCTCCATGTGCATCTGTCGGATTGCCGCTTTACACAGGATTAGTCAGTGTAGTCATAACTTCAGTTGAAACGTCAATTCTCCTAATCTTATCAGTGTTCATTCTTAAATTTGATTCACACATCCCATTTGTCTAATTTTAACATTTGTCCAATCGTAAAACACACATTATTAAAAACATATTATTACATTGTTGGTTCAAAAACTTTAATGCATTATTGGCAAGTTATTACGTTGCTGGCCATTATTACAGTATTGGTTACTACCCCTCTGAACACAGGAAAATGCAGCTTCAGTGCTTTTTTCCAATGTTTTTTGGATAGTTCTTTGAATTTTTAAACAAATCAGAAAACACTGTCAAAAGGCAGAAGAAAATCATAACGTTTGCAGGATAAATCCCTGCTATTTAAACAAAAGTAAAAGCCCTCAGAAAATACATAAAAATAGAACTGAAAAGTATGGTGTAAGTAACTGAAACTGCAGGAGAGATTTGTGGGTCAGAGCATGAGAAATATATATTTTGTGATTCCATTAATCTTTTATTGGAAACGTCTATATACCATGAAAAAAAAACTAGTGGGTATCACCATGGAGCATCCCCAGCTGATTACTTACATTAAAGCATTTATCTGAATGTTGTTTTACAAGTTTCATGAAATATTATGTTAAATTATGCAATTGGGGTAGTATCTCATTTTAAAAGTTCTAATTTGCATACATATGTAATTGACAAAGTGTCACAAAATAAACACCTCTTTGTGTATTTTGGATATTTAAGTTGAAAGAAGACATTTTATGGAAGCAAATTATTTGAAAAATCTAAAAATTTACCATTGATGAAAAATGTGTTTTTGTCCATAGCATGTTGCCTTAATTTGTTTCTACCTTTTCAAAAATGCTGTTATTGGTCACACATTCTTACAACAAAGTTACACGGTGAATAGTATCCTTAAAATGTCATTCTGACACTTGCAGTAATGTCAGTGAGACAGAATAGAAATTTGTGATGCTTCCCAGATGTAAATTCTGTTTATTTTTTCTTAATGGTATTGTGACTGTAAGTGATGTATAGGTTTCACCTGATATTGTTTTCTTTATGGCAAATACAAACAAATATCAAAGAGACCCCAATTCAAACCAAAATACTCAAAACGTAAAAATAAAATACAGTAAAAACTTTAAACATATCTAAATTCTGTCTGTTTTGTATCAATATCATAACCATGAACCTGAGATTCAAAACAATACTATGTTGAAGTATTTCTGCTACTGCAGAACATGCAGCAAATCATACCATTAATCCATTCCACTTAACCTGGGTCAGGTCATGGCAGCAGGTGAAGCAGGTCATTCCAGATGTCCCTCTCCCAGCAATGCTTTCCAGTTTCTCCAAGGGGATCCCAAGTTATTCCCACTCCAGATGAGATGTACAATCTCTCCAGTGGGTTCTGGGTCTACCCCTGGTTGTCGTCCTAGCTGAATGTGTGTGGAAAAACCTCCAAAGGAAGTCGCCCAGGACGCATCCTTATCAGCTGTCCAAGCCACCTCTACTTTCAACGCAAAGCAGCAGCAATTCTATGTGAAGCTCTTTATAGATGTCTGACCTCCTCACCTTATCTCTGAGGTTGAGCAAAGCCACCCCACTTAGGATACTTATCTCAGCTGCTCGTACCTGTGGCCCCTTCTTTTGATCACTACCCTGAGCTCATGACCGTAAATAAGGGTTGGCATGGAGATTGACTGGTACATCAAGATTGAGAAGAAAGTTTAATACAACGCCCATATTACTGTTGATGCTGCATCAAGCCTTCTGTCCATCTCATATGAACAAGATCCCAATATATTTAAACTCCTTCACGTGGGGCAGCAACTCCCCCAAGTCCAGAGAAAACTGTCCACCAGTTTCTCGCAGGAAACTATTGCCTCAGACTTGGAGATGCTGACTCTCATCCTAGGCTTTTCACGCTCAGCTACAGACTGCTCCAGTGTGTGCTGAAGGTCAAGGTCTGATGAAGTTAACATAACCATGCTGTCTGCAAAAGGCAGAGATGCCACCCTGAGGTTCCCAAACACCCTGCTTACCTCAGCTGCACCTTGAGAACCTGTCCACGAACACCATAAACACGATCAGAGACAACGCTGATGAAGCCCAACATCCACAGGAAATGCAATTTCACTTTGTGACAAGAATGCAAACACAGCTCTCACTTTGGTGGTAAAATGGCACGATGACTTGTAGCAGCAACTCCAGAAAACCCATACTCTCACAGTACCCAACACCGGGCCCCTTGAGGAGTTCCTTGGAGCATTCTTTCCAATAATAGTAATATGTATTAAAATCACAGCTAAAGGTTTATGATGATTTATGGAAATTTACATGCTGCCTTAAAAAATGTCACTGTCAATAATGTCCACATCAAAAATATGTATTTTAAAAGGAGTATTTCAGTCTTTTACAATATCCCCATTTCAGTTCAGCAGCTCTCCAGATTTGGTTTTCCAGATACTCCTTGAGACCAAATGAAAGTCCTTCCCCATAGCCTGTCTGAACTCTTGCGACACCTGAGTGGTTGCTGTCACAACTGCTGCAGCTGCAGCCCATTTGTGGTAATACTTGTCTGCTGCTTCAGGGGATCCCCAAGCAACCAGCACCAGTGATCTTCTGACCACAGCTTCTAAGGCTTAATCCCAAACCACCCCCTACACACTATCCCTACACACTACTCCTCCGTTTGCGCGTTCCCACGGAGGGTCCTCCATATTAAAGGCCGTCCCAAACCGTGTAGTGCGGAGGGGGAGTGGACTGTTCAGTCCTTAAATAGCGAGTCTGCATCGATGCTCACTCTCGACAACTTTTTCAGGAAGTGCAACGTCGAAATGGAGGAGGAAACAACATATCGATGTAAGTTCCACATGCGTCCATTATTTCTTCCACGCCTTTTTCACACTGACAGAACATCACAAAAAGAGTGGTGATAAAAGATAAAACAAAAGAAACAAATCTTCTTCTCTGCTGACGTTTGATTTAATTGTGCACCCCCTGACACCTTAAAATTTGAACACAACGGACAGAATTCATTTATTCATTCATTTGTTGTATTTGAAATGCCAGGAAAACATGTGGGATGACTTCAAATTATTTGAAGCAGAATGTAGCCCCTACATCATTGCCTGCAACCTGTACCACAGCGATGCACAGTAGGCATCTTTGTGTTACCATAGCAATGACGTCTTCCGGTGAGGCGACAGGGTGTCCCATTCCTGACGATCGTATTTATACCCTCCCCCTTCAATTAAAGTGCCCTCCACAGCTGCGAGTGTGACTTCTTTTGGAGTGACACTCAGTAGTGTAGGGGGAGTGTGTAGGGGGCGGTTTGGGATTCAGCCTAACAGCCTCTTCTGCAATGGAGGCCGTGATCATAGCTCACTTGGATTCCATGTTTCCACCCACTCTCGTTATTCAAGAGAAATTCTTCCAGAGGTGGGAGCTGAAGATACCAGGTACATTTATGAGCTTAGTTATGCTTGAATATGGTGTTTGTTATGACCAATCCATGACTAGCACAGAATTCCAAGAACAGACCACCACTCAGGTTCAGATCATTTAGGCCATTCCTCCCAATGAGTCGCCTCCAGCTTTCACCATCATTACCCACATAAGTGTTCAAGTCCCAAAGGAGAACTATAGAGCACAGCCAAGGGCTTGTGAGTATTCCTATACTCTCAGGTGTCCATAATCTAAACCAGTACTGTCTTCATAGAAGCACATACATCGAACATAAATTCTGTACAATAAAAATAGTAGAGTACTATAGTGTACTATTTTTAGTATGATATTATTTTTAATTATCACAGAAAAAAATAATTTTTAAAAATAAACTTTATACTGGATTTAAACAAAATAGCCAGATGCCAAACGCATCAAAAGCAGAAAGAAGAGACTGCTCACTGCATTCAAGAGTAAACAAGGAACTCTTGTTATTATACACTTAATTATGCAATTAAATAAAAAGTGAAAAGGTTATAGTGTTTATGGCACAGATATCTTTTCTAATAAATAGTACAAACTGAAAGGACCAAACAAATGTCTAAATGTCTGTATAAGAACAAAATTGTACGAGGCAGCTTTAAACTCTATGGTAGCATATGTTTTTACACCTCCTGGTCACATAACTTTAAAAAACTAAAAATCATTAACTTTACTAACTTCTGTCTACTTTGTTACTGTGCTCCCTCAGACTCTGGATGGCTTTGTGTTTGTTGTTGCCTCTGACGGTAAAATCATGTACATTTCTGAAACAGCATCAGTCCACCTTGGCCTGTCACAGGTGAGACTCTTCACTTTAGCAATCTTTCTGATTTGATATACTATGGACATTAATCAGTTAAGCTAACAATTTGGAGGCATAAACACAAATTAAAACATGTACAATCAAATTAAACAATTACAAAGACTGCAGAATATTTGGCATGTGGCTCTTTTTTTAAACTTTGGATTAAATACACTTCAATTTTTGTCTTGCATTTTATTGGTTAGTTGCGTAATACATTAAAACATATTCATGACCACATGCTGGAAATGTGTGAGCTGCAGGTGGAGCTGACAGGAAACAGCGTATTTGAGTACATCCACCCATCGGACCATGATGAAATGACAGCAATTCTAGGTCTTCAGCAACCCCAGCACCATCACTTCTCTCCAGGTACTTAAAGGCTGCCAGTCCCTGGTTTCTAGATTGAATTCTGAATGAGAGGTATTAAATGTGTTATTCTTGAAGTGTACCACGATGATCCTGTTGGGATCTCTCTCATTCTCTCTCTCTCTCTCTCTCTCTCTCTCTCTCTCTAATATATATAGCAGAAAAGTAGCAAATAATCCACTTTCCCAGTAACGCCCTGATTTCTCGCACCTTATAAAAAGCAGTGTGCAGTCAGACTCACATTACATCTGTCTATGTGTTGTTCAGAACTCCACAATAATAGATATTTTTCTCTGTAAACTTCTCATGTGGTTTCACTTTATAATAGAGTGCTGTGAAAAAGCATTTGGAATTTCCTGATGTCTTCTGTTTTTACATATTTATCATATTTAAATGTTACAGATCATCAAACTAATATTGATATGCATTTAATATTAGTCAGAGGTAGCACACAAAACACAAAATACCATTTTTAAATGATGATTTATTAAAGATTTATTGAAAATTTCTATCACCTCATGAAAAAGTAATTGCACCCCTAAAACTAGTAATTGGTTTGGCCACTCTTGGCTGCAACAACTGCGCTTAAATGATGGTGATAACCTGTAGTCAGTCATTTATATTGCCATAGAGGAATTCTGACCTACTGTTCTCCACAGAATTGTTTAAATTTGGCGAAATTAAATGGCTTTCAATCATGAACTTTCCTTTTAAGCTTTTGCCACAGCAGCTCAGTCGGATTAAAGTCCAAACTTTGACTTGAAGAATACAATATTAGTTTTACACCATATGTAGTAGGACCTGTCTTTCAAAATGTTCCAACTTTGACTCCTCAGTCCACAGGATATTATCCCAAAGGTCATTTCATCTTGATTTATTTATTTATTTTTGATTTTTTGCAAATGCCACACAAGCCTTTACATTTGTTTTGGTCAGGGGTGGTTTGTACCTTGCAACTCCCCATGGATGCCAATTTTGAGCAGTGTCTTCCTTATTGTGGAATCATGTACACTGACCTTAATTATGCAAGTGAGGCATACAGTTCTTTTGATGTTTGTCTGGGTTCTTTTGTGACCTTCTGGATGAGATGCTAACGTGCTCTTGGAGAAATTCTTTCACTTCCTGGGAAGGTTCACCACTGTTCCAAGTTTCTCCATTTATAGATAATGGCCTTACTGTGGTTCGCTGGAGTCTAAGAGCCTTAGCAATTGCTTTGTAACCTTTTTCAGTTCGATAAATGTCAATGACTTTGTTGGGTCATCTTTGTCTTGTATTAGAATACAAGATGCTATGAAACATGGGTGATATCTGTAGGGAATGCAGCCTCAAGGAGGCACAAGCTAGCGTCCTCTATATGCTGGTGTAACAGGCCAGATGAACTGCTCGGCAAAAGTATACCTGGGTAGAAAGTGGCCTATGTCAAATATACCCCAGGTTATACTGTGGCCTAGGCCAGTTAATTGTAAAATTATTTAGATTTTTTTTTTTTTACAAGTAATATCATTATGAAAGACAATAATTAGAATGTCCTTCAGCTAATTACAAATATAAAAGTTCAAATCAAAGGAAAACTTAATTGCATGCTAAGATAAAATTATGCTGTAAACAGTGCATTATCAAAGAAGACCAACACTGGCTGTTGTTCATTTCAGTTGTTACCGTATAGCTGATTTCAGTACAATATCTGTTTATATTTCCTTTGTACTGTGCTGAAATTAAGATCGGCTTGAATTGTGCTCCATAAATAAAACATTACATCAGCATACTATATTAGAGTATATTTTGCCAAAAATACACCGAAAATACACCGCTTAATCCTCATTAGGGTCGTTGGGGGACTGGAGTCTATCCCAGCTGACTTAGGGTGAAGGCAGAGGACACCTGGACAGGTAACCAATCTATCACAGGGCTACACATAGAGACAAACAATCACACTCACAGTCACACCTACAGACAATTTAGAATCACCAAGCATGTTTTTGGACTGTGGGAAGGAGCCAGAGTACCTGAAGAAAACCCACGCATGCACAAGGAGAATACTCCATGCAGAAAGATCCCAGGCCCAGGCCGGGATTTGAACTGGGGATCTTTTAACTGCAAGGCAACAGTGCTAACCACTGAGTTAGAGTGCAGCCCTATTTTTCCAAAAATGTTTTAGTTTCATTGACTTGTGCTGAAATTAAGATAAAATTCATTTGATTGATGAAATCTCATATTACATGGGATACATTTTAGCCTGAATGGGTATATTCTGGGCTAGGTTATTTCAGTTACAAATTGGGCTAAGCTAAAGTATACTTTGGCTGGGGGCTAAATCTGGCCTGTTACACAAAGATCAAGTCAATCTTAGTTTAACCATAAATCAAAGACAACACAAAGAGATATTGTACTGAAGAGAGTCATACACTTACACTTTACACTTTTTAAATTTATACTTTAAACTTTTTAAAATTTTTTTTAGCTCAAGGACATTCTAGCCAGTGGGCCCACCACCTACAGGGCAGGAAGTTGGGGTTGGGTGCTATGCCCACCGGGCAGTAGGCAGGAGCGGGCGCCTGGGCGTGCCGCCCCCTGGTGGCGTAGACTAGCTCTGGGGACGTGGAACGTCACCTCACTGGCGGGGAAGGAACCTGAGCTGGTGCGGGAGGTGGAGCGATACCGGCTAGATATAGTTGGGCTCGCCTCCACGCACAGCAAGGGTTCTGGAACCAGAATCAGAATGGAGAGGGGTCGGACTCTCTCCTACTCCGGAGTTGCCCAGGGTGAGAGGCGCCGGGCGGGTGTGGGGATACTCACAAGCCCCCGGCTGAGCGCCGCTTTGTTGGAGTTCTCCCCGGAGAACGAGAGGGTCGCCTCTCTGCGACTTCGTGTTGCAGGGGAGAAAACTCTGACTGTTGTCTGTGCTTATGCGCCGAACAGCAGTTCAGAGTATTCGGCCTTCTTGGAGTCTCTGGGTGGGGTCCTGGAAGGGGTACCGCCCGGGGATTCCATAGTTCTCCTGGGAGACTTCAACGCTCACGTGGGCAACGATGGAGAAACCTGGAGGGGGGTGATTGGGAGGAATGGCCTGCCCGATCTGAACCCGAGTGGTGTTTTGTTATTGGACTTCTGTGCTAGTCATGGTTTGGCCATAACAAACACCATGTTAGAGCATAAGGTTGCTCATAAGTGTACTTGGTACCAGAGCACCTTAGGCCAAAGGTCGATGATCGACTTTATAGTCGTATCGTCAGACCTGCGGCTGTATGTCTTGGACACTCGGGTGAAGAGAGGTGCAGAGCTGTCAACTGATCACCACCTGGTGGTGAGTTGGATCCGATGGCGGGGAAGACTGCCGGACAGACCTGGTAAACCCAAACGTGTAGTGCGGGTGAACTGGGAACGTCTGGCGGAGGACCCTGTCCGTAGGGTTTTCAACTCCCACCTCCGGAAGAGTTTCTCCTGCATCCCGGGGGAGGTTGGGGACATGGATTCTGAGTGGTCCATGTTCAAAGCCTCCATTGCAGAAGCAGCTGTTAGGAGCTGTGGTCTGAAGGTCACTGGTGCCTGTCGCGGTGGCAATCCAAGGACCCGCTGGTGGACACCAGCGGTGAGGGAGGCCGTCAGGCTGAAAAAGGAGACTTTTCGAGCCTGGTTGGCTCAGGGGTCTCCTGAAGCAGCTGACAGGTACCGGCTGGCCAAAAGGGCGGCAGCTGCGGCAGTTGTGGAAGCTAAAACTCGGGTGTGAGAGGAGTTCGGGGAGGCCATGGAGAAGGACTTTCGGTCGACCTCGGGGAAGTTCTGGCAAACCATTCGACGCCTCAGGAAGGGGAGGCAGGGCTTCGCTCAGGCTGTGTATGGTCGGGGTGGAGAACTGCTGACCCATACTGGGGATATCGTCGGGCGGTGGAAAGAGCACTTCGAGGAACTCCTGAACCCGGTAAACACGTCCTCTATGGAGGAGGCAGAGCCTGAAGACTCGGGGGTATCTGCGTCCATATCCGTGGCAGAGGTCGCCGAGGTAGTTAAAAAGCTCCTTGGTGGCAAGGCGCCAGGTGTGGACGAGATTCGCCCTGAGATGCTGAAGGCTCTGGACATTGTTGGACTGTCTTGGTTGACACGTCTATACAATGTCGCGTGGGCATCGGGTACAGTACCTGGGGAGTGGCAGACCGGGGTGGTGGTCCCTATTTTTAAAAAGGGGGATCGGAGAGTGTGTGCCAACTACCGTGGTATCACACTTCTCAGCCTCCCCGGGAAAGTTTACTCTCGGGTGCTGGAAGGGAGGATTCGGCCGATAGTCGAACCTCGGATTCAGGAGGAGCAATGCGGATTCCGTCCCGGTCGTGGAACAGTGGACCAGCTCTTTACCCTTGCGGAGCTGCTGAGGGGATCATGGGAGTATGACCTGCCAGTCTACATGTGTTTTGTAGATCTGGAGAAGGCGTACGACCGTGTCCCCCGAGGGGCTTTGTGGAGGGCACTGCGGGAGTATGGGGTCCGAGGCTCGTTGTTACGGGCCGTTCGGTCCCTGTACAACCAAAGTGAGAGCTGTGTACGCATACTCGGCATTAAGTCAGGCACGTTTCGGTGGGTGTTGGACTCCGCCAGGGCTGCCCCTTGTCTCCAATCCTGTTTGTGGTTTTCATGGACAGGATTTCAAGGCGCAGTCATGGTGGGGAGGGTTTTCGGTTTGGGAGTCTCAGGATCGCTTCTCTGCTTTTTGCGGATGATGTGGTTTTGTTGGCATCCTCAGACCGTGACCTCCGGCACACACTGGAGTGGTTTGCAGCCGAGTGTGAAGCGGCAGGGATGTGGATCAGCACCTCCAAGTCCGAGGCATGGTTCTCTGCCGGAAACCGGTGGAATGCTTCCTCCGGGTTGGGGGGGAGTTGCTTCCCCAAGCGAAGGAGTTTAAGTATCTCGGGATCTTGTTCACGAGTGATGGGAAAATGGAGCGAGAGATGGACAGGCGGATTGGTGCGGCGTCAGCAGTAATGCGGGCGTTGTACCGAACCGTCGTGGTGAAGAGGGAGCTGAGCCGTAAGGCGAAGCTCTCGATTTACCAGTCCATCTACGTTCCAACCCTCACCTATGGTCATGAGCTTTGGGTAGTGACGGAAAGAACAAGATCGTGGATACAAGCGGCCGAAATGAGCTTCCTCCGTAGGGTGGCTGGGCTCAGCCTTAGAGATAGGGTGAGGGGCTCAGACATACGGAGGGAGCTCAGAGTAGAGCCGCTGCTCCTTCGCATCGAAAGGAGCCAGTTGAGGTGGTTTGGCCACCTGATTCGGATGCCTCCAGGGAGACTTCCTTTGGAGGTTTTCCGAGCACGTCCGTCTGGGAGGAGACCCCGGGGCAGACCCAGAACTCGCTGGAGAGATTATATATCTCGTCTGGCCTGGGAACGCCTCGGGATCCCCCAGGAAGAGCTGGAAAGCGTCGCCAGGGGGAGGGACGTCTGGAACGACCTGCTTCGCCTGCTGCCCCCGCGACCCGGCCCCGGATAAGCGGAGGAAAATGGATGGATGGATGGACATTCTAGCTATGTTCTTTCATAATGATTTGCTTGCTGAGCCTACCTCTTTATCAGAAAACCCTAAATAACTTAACAATTCAGAGTTTAACGTGTTTAATCTTTATGTTTCAACAGGTATAAACTGGCAGAGGCCAAGGTATAAACCGGGGTATAAACTGGCCTAGGTCAGAGTATACTCCTGAATACACTTTGGCCTAGGCCAGTTTATGCCCAGGTACACTTTGACTGGGGGGTTCATCTGGATTGTTACACCAGTCCCAAGCCTGCATAAATAGAGAGGGTTGTGTGAGGAAGGACATCTGATGTAAAACCAAATCAGAGTATCTCCAGTCGTGAGAGAGTGGTAATTGGTGCAGACTTTCAGTGGCAGGCAAGAGAGGTGACAAGGAAGTGGGGGACAGGTTTGGTATCCAGGACAGGAGTACAAAAGGACAGATGGTGGCAGACTGCAAAAAGATGGAAATGGCTGTAGTGAATACCTTCTTACCGAAGGGGCAGGAACATACCATGACTCATAAGAGCTGAGGTTGGAGCACACAGATAGACTAGCTTGTATAGATGATGCAATCTGAAGGAGATCAGTAACTGCAGAGTAGTGATAGGTGACAGTGTAGTCAGACAGCATAGGATGTGTGCATAGGTGTGTGGGATGACCACCAGAGGACGAAATTGTAGAAGCTGAAATAGGAAGAGTATCATGTGGTTTTCAGGGAGGTTGAAATGGGTGTAGAAAAGTGTCAGGTATGATGTGTGATAAAGGAAAAATTTACAAACGGGGGTGAGACCAGTGATGCTATATACAATGCTCAAAAAAATTAAAGGAACACTTTGAAAACATATCATTATTTCAATGTGGGGAAAAAACAAACTGGATATTTACATTGATATGGACTGGATAATGTGCTAGGAATGAAAAGATGCCACACTGTTTGATGGAAATGAAAATTATCAACCCCCAGGAGGGCTAAATTCAAGACACCTCAAAATCAAAGTGAAAAACTGATGTGGCAGGCTGGTCCATCTTTCTGAAATTCCTTGGCAGCACCTCAAAATGGTATTCAGTAGTTTGTATGGCCTCCATGTGCTTGTATGCATGACTGACAATGTCGGGACAAGCTCTGAATGAGACGACGGATGGTGTCCTGGGATATCTCCTCCCAGAAAAGGACCAAGGCATCACCGAGCTCCTGGACATTCTGAGGAGCAACCTGATGGTGTCTGATGGAACAAAACATAATGTTCCAAAGGTGTTGTATTGGATTCAGGTCAGGTGAGCATGGGGGCCAGCTAATGGCATCAATTCCTTCATCCTCGAGGAACTGCATGAGTTCTCTTATCACATAAGACTGGGCATTGTCGTGCATCAGAAGGAATCCAGGACCACTGCACCAATGTAGGGTCTGACAGTGGGTCCAAGCGTTTCATCCTGACACCTAATGGCAGTTAGAATGCCATTGTCCAGCCTGTAGAGGTCTGTGCATCCTTCCATGGATATGCCTCCCCAGACAATCACTGACCCACCACCAAAACGGTCATGCTGAACAATGTTACAGGCAGCATAATGTTCTCCACGGGTTCTCCAGACCCTTTCATGTCTGTCACATGTGCTCAGGGTGAATCTGCTCTCACCTGTGAAAAGCACAGGGCACCAGTGGTGGACCTGCCAATTCCTGTGTTCTATGGCAAATGCCAACCGAGCTCCACAGTGCCCATCAGCAAGCACAGGGCCCACGAGAGGACGGTTGGCCCTCCGACCACTCTCATTACATCTCTTTCTGATTGTTTGATCAGAGATATTCACACCAGTGGTCTGCTGGAGGTCATTTTGTAGAGCTATTGCAGTGCTCATCCTGGTCCTCCTTGCACAAAGGAGCAGATACCTGTCCTCCTGATGGGTTGAGGACCTTCAACAGCCCTGTCAAGCTCTCCCAGACTAACTGCCTGTCTCCTGGAATCTCCTGCATGCTGTTGAGACTGTGCTTGGGAGACACAGCAAACCTTCTGGCAATGGCATGCATTGATATGCCATCCTGGAGAAGTTGGACTGCCTCTTCAACCTCTGTAGGGTCCAGGTATCGCCTCATGCTACCAGGAGTGACACTTACCCTAGCCAAATGCAAAACTAGTGAAAAACAGTCTTAAAACATTAGGAAGGAAAAAAATGTCAGTGGCCTTCACCTGTAAACTCATTCCTGTTTTGGGGGTTGTCTCATTGTTACCCCTCTAGTGCACCTGTTGTTAATTTCATGAACACCAAAGCAGTTGAAACTGACTAAAAACCTCCTCTGTTACTTACTTGACCAGATCAGTATTCCACATGTTTGACTGACTTGATGCAGTACTTAGATTAAAAAGTGTTCCTTTAATTTTTTTGAGCACTGTAGTTTAGAGACAGAGACGCTGAGGAAAGGACAGGAGGCCGAGCTGGAGGTAGCAGAGATTAAAATGTTGAAGTTCTCCTTGGGAGTGACCAGGTTGGATAGGATCAGGCGTGAGTACAGAGGGACAGCACATGTTAGATGTTTTGGAGATAAAGTCAGAGAGGATAGACTGAGATGGTTTGGACATGCACAGTGAAAGGATAGTGAATATATTGGTAGAACAATGCTGACTTTTGAACTGTCAGGCAGGAGTTCATGAGGAAGATCAAAGTGGAAGTTTATGGATACAATGAAAGAGGGCATGAAGTTAGTTGGTGTGACAGAAGAGGATGCAGAGGATAACGTTAGATGAAAGCAGATGATTCACTGTGGTGACCCCTGAAGTGGAAAGCCAAAAGGAAAATAAGAAGAAGATATCTGTAGGGGTGCAAATACTTTTTCAGAGCACTGTAAAAACTATGATCATTTCAAACATGCTCTTTTACACATACCTATAGTTGTGTGTGGTAGATAAACAATCACTGCTCCTGCCATTGAGTCAAATATCTTTTATGTGTTCACATATTTGGCCAAAAAAGCTGACTCTGATTCTGAAACGATTCAATATCTCACCAAAATCAAATATTAGAGAGAAAGTCCAATAACTCAAAACAACATTACTGTATCAGTACTTTTACTTAGATCCACCACTGTCCATCAGTGCAACAGTCATGCCATATTGTGTTGCTCTCTGTAGAATGTAAGATGTTGTAACAGTCTTTACAAGTACATCTATCTCTGATCATGAGTTTAACCTAAGCTTTAGATGATGTATTTTTGTGATTAGATTGTGAAGTGTGAGATAGTAGTGTCCTATTGAAAGACAGTTTGGGGTTGGAGGTATACAATTTATGACTGAAAGCCTTTTAACAGAGAGTTATGTGGGATCTCAGCATATACTTCTTTGATTTTTACCATTTTGACCACTTTGTTAAATTATAAAAACAATCGAGTTACTGTGGCTCAGATGGTAGAACGGGTTGTCCGTTGACTGCCAGGTTGGCCCTTCTGCACGTCAAAATGTTCTTGGGCTAAATACTGAACCTCAAGTTGCTCCCAATGGCAGGCAGGCACCAAGGTACAAGCATGGAAGTTGTGTCGCCATAAGTGTGGGAATGTGTGAAGGAGTGAATGAGAAACACATTGTAAAGTGCTTTGAGTACCACCAAGGTAGAAAGGTGCTATATAAATGTAAACCATTTACAATGTTGTTAGGCTAGTGGACAGACTAGGTTAAAGGGTTGGCAAAAGGGCATTGTTTCACAATCCTTGAAATTATTCTGGTTGGCTTTTGACATGGTGCTCAAGACATTTCTGACTGATCGTCTAACAAGAGGATGACCAATATAGACTTCATCTGTATCAATAAACTGTGAATGTTCACAGAGTAAACATGTAATAGTTAGGAGACTCTTTCAGTCATGTTTACACACAGTCAGACAGGTTTTGGAAAGAATTAAAGCAGTATTTAAGACAATATACTGTGTTGGAGGTGTTGAACAGTGGAATGTTTCTGTAAATTTGGGTCTGGGCAGTGCTGGCAACTGGGTAAGCATACCAAGTATCTCTGTTGGCCCCTCTTATGACCCCTGCTAAGTAAGCTGCATGTACATGGCCTGGTTTGTAAAAAACAAACAAGCCATTAAAAAAAAACTATGGAGGAAGAAGTGTTACTGGTGACCACAGCCCTGGGTTATCATATTCTTTAAACACAATGTGCTATATAATGTGATTAATGCCTTATATGTGTTTATTGGACAGAGTATGAAATTGAGCGTTCCTTTCTTTTGAGGATGAAGTGTGTTCTTGCCAAACGAAATGCAGGACTGACACATGGAGGATATAAGGTATGTACAACCACTGTATTATTTTTATTTATTTCTACCTCTGGCAATTCTCTTTCAAGGCTCATTTTATTGATGTTAGGACAAGACTTTGTGCAACAACAGCTGGAAATTTCCTGGATTTATATTGTTCTCAGTGGATTTTAACTGCCTTTGGGAAATCAGTTACCAAACAATTTGTAGTAACTACAGTTGCTTTCACATCAGTCAGGAGAGGTCTTCACAAACATTACAGGCACATATGTGGTGTGATTGTATAGTGTAACAAGTGAGAGGGCAAATACAGACTTAAAATAGAAAGGTATACAGAGCGTAGCTGAAGAAAGTTGGAGTGTTGACTTATCTGAAATCACATATCTATCGCAAAACCTTTGGGAAGTTATGCATGATGTGTAATATGAGAAAGTGCCTGGACCATTGCTTTTTATACATTCAGGTAAGACACCTGTCGACTGGGGGCTCAGGAGCTCTTGCTGTTTACAGCTGAGCTGGCCTGAGTACAGCAGTGGCCCCATGACAGCAACATCATTCACTGCTGTGGTGAACAAACAAGCAAGGGTCCATGGCCACCCCTTAGGTATCATTGACCACCCCCACATCAGACCTAATATGTAGTGGCAAAGTTCATATAATGAAACTCTAGTATTGAAATGTCAGTGAATGTAACCACTTTGTGTTAGTGAAAATGGTAGTAGCACTAGATGATCATAATCAGAATTAGAATTACTTTTACAAGTGTGCTTTCACATACAAGAAATTTATGTGGGTGTTTTAATGCATTATAGTACCCATTAACATCTAGATTTTAAAAAAGAGAAGTGTTTCAAATTAGAAGACAGCAACAGCTATGCAGCCAGTCAAGTGCGTGGCCTGTCCGCTGACACAAAGAGTGCAACACATAATTTGGGCCTTTAGCTGATGGAGGTGCTCACAGACCTCTCCAAAATCTGTCTTCTCTCATGCATGATGAGTTTTGCACAGAAGCTGAAGTTCAGTTTGCTTATTGCAGCTTTTTGTACAAGTCTTTCCTGTGTGTTTATTACATAACTGCAGAGCCAGAAAGTGACATGCATTTCCGCATGTGGAACAACTGTAGCAACCTTATTAATTACTTATAATTAGAGATTATTCCCAACATTTGGAGAGGATCTAATGACAAATGACAGCATGTGCTTATTTTCTCTGCAGAAAGGTCAAAAGCCCAGTTTATAGAGCTCCGGACGTCATGTGACTCCGTTTGTTTACGCCGCCATGTTGGCAGGAAACTCTGGCGCTGGTAGAAAATTTACGCCGTCTGAGTTTACTTTTCATTTTAAATCAGACGATATTATAAAATATACAAACAAACTGGACAAACTAAACATATCCGATCCATATCATGCCCCCGGTATCTTATTTAAGAATCTTGAGGCGGTCGGAGCGGACCTTTTACCGGACCTGCGGTACCCTGACATCTACAGTTACCTGATAAATTTTCCTTCATCCTACTCCGGTGAATCTCTTAAAGCATATAAAAGCCTTGAGGGGTAAGAGAAATTACGCGATCAGATATAAAGCTTAGGAAACGGATTCTGTATCTGATACAAAGTGGTCGCTACATAAGCGGAATCCGTTGCCTGTGGGTTCCCACCGCTCCGTTTTCTTCTGCTCGCTTCTTGCATGTTTTATGGCAGTGATCCACCTCTGTCGTCTTTCAGGATCTTTGGGAATGCGATAAAATGCTCTCCCCTTTGCTCGTCCTCGGCTGTTCTGTCATCCCGGGCCGCAACAACTGTCCACCATATCTCTGATGTCGACGCTGAAGAACGTTTAGGAGTTAGCTGGCAGTAGTTTAAACAGCGTGCCTTCCTGCCAATATGGCGGTGTTTTGATTTCGACTGTTGCTTGCCGGGATTGTGTGATGTCATCTTCCGGAGCTCTATACCCTACAATAAAATCACTTGTTACACCATTGAATCTTGAACTTATTCACAGCTGAATATTATTTTACTGTTAAAGTTTGATCCATTTATTGAAGTCAAAATATTGTTGTGTCATAGTTTTTTTTATTAGAAAGATTTTTGTTTAATAGTAGGAAATTTGCAGTGGTGACATTATTTTTGCTCTTGGCTACATTACAGAATGTGACCTCATAAATCATTAAAGTTACTAGCTGAAAAACTATGAAAACATAAATGAATGAGTGGCTGTAGTCAGAAAAATTGTCATTACACATGAACAGACTTTTCAGTGTTGAAATCATGAACAAACTAGGATGTCTTATATATGGGTGAACCTTTTCCATCAAATACATTGCAGCATCTCTGCTCCTGTTTTGATTTGCTGTCAGCAAATCAAATAAATAACCAACATGTTAATTTTACCAGTATTAGCCTATACACATCAGATAATTAGTAACATTAAGTGTAAACTAAAAAAGCAGAGTATATGATATTTGGCATCAGGATGTTAGTTGCACAAGACAACAGCAGTTGCGAGTACAAATGGTAGTTCCTAGGTTGAACACAATGCAGTTTGATTTAGAAAATATTAGGACTTTTTGTTTCATGTTGTCTTCTTTTAGGTCATCCACTGCAGTGGCTATCTAAAAGTGCGTCAGTACATGGTGGACATGGCATTGTATGAATCCTGTTATCAGACTATGGGTCTGGTGGCAGTTGGTCACTCTCTTCCTTCCAGTGGTATCACTGAAATTAAACTCTACAGCAACATGTTCATGTTCCGGGCCAGCCTGGACTTTAAACTCATCTTTTTGGACATGAGGTAGGAGAGACATTTGACTATGTGGACAGACACATAAAGCCATAATATCATGAGGTCTTGATAATCCGCGTTTAAAAGATAGCAAAGGTTGTCACAAAAATTATCAATTTACACATTAACCTTTGCATGTATGGGATAGCATGTTTTGAAAATGTACATTTTCAAATATGTGTGCCATGTCAGTTAGTTAGCAGTTGCAGATATGTGGATTGCTGTTAACTGAACATTGTGATGCATAATGATGTTCTAATCAGCCCCTTACTTGTTCTCTCTTCTCTTTGTGCTGGAGTCAGAGTGGCAGAGTTGACAGGCTATGAACCTCAGGACCTGATAGAGAAGACTCTCTATCACCATGTCCATGTCTGTGACATTTTCCATCTACGTTTTGCTCATCATTTACGTGAGTCCTTGAGATCTTGTCTGAACTTATAGGTTGGGGAGAAGTGATTTAGTGGAGGGTGGAAGTTCAGGGACAAGAACAAATCCAGACATCATGTAGCTGGATGATTGGTCTTTTGAGAATGGCATAGAATGGCATTTGTTAGTATATCAGAGTTTGTATCTCTGAACGAAATGTGAAAAACTTGAAACACAGTGAATATTGTGGATGCATTGCATTTTTGTCTATTAAAGTTACAGCTACTTAAGGAACTTCTTTGAATGACGAATGCATTGTCTTGGTTCTAAAAAAATGAGGCCCTTTGTAACTCTCAGGGCCTGATTTTATCAGCATTCTCTCTTTAAACCTGATCTTTGTGTTCCCTGCAGTACTGCTGAAGGGTCAGGTCACCACTAAATATTACCGCATGCTATCAAAACATGGAGGCTGGGTGTGGGTGCAGAGTTACGCCACGATCGTCCACAATAGCCGTTCCTCTAGACCTCACTGTATTGTCAGTGTGAACTACGTGCTCACGTGAGTTAGCACCCTCTCTCTGTCATTCTCCATGTAAAACACTTAAACCAGTTCCAAGGTACACTGTGTATGTCTGTCTGTCTGCACACAGTGACACTGAGTGCAAGGAGCTGCAATTATCAGAAGACCAGAGTCGAGCCAGCCATCCTAGCTTCAGCCTCGCTTCTGCTCAGGACCACTGCAAACAACTCAGAACCAAAGCAGTTAAGATGAAGACCAAACTGAGATCAGTTCCTTATCCAGAGGTGGGACTTTGATTTCACAAAAATATGATTTTTTGTGTGAAATTCATACCTTCGAATTGTAACTACAGTCATGTAAAAACTTTAGATACTTGAAAAAAACAAGCATGTCATTGTGTCTTGAGCTTCAACGACTCCTACAGCTCTTAATTATCTTTGATGGAATCAATAGAACACATACCTTTGTCACAAAAAACAATCATGGTTCTTTTCATGGTTCTTCTAGACTTATTATTGGTCTTGGACCTGACAAATTCTTGTGGGTCAAAAACTTTCATACAGTACATTGAATCATCGATTTTGGTGATGTAGACAGTTGTGATAATCAAATTTTCTTAGTAGCATGGCCTCTTAAACTTGTGAGTAATCACAAGTGACCACAGCTACTGATTTCTCTGCAACAGCAACAACTGCTAAATTAGGAAAGTTTGAGGAGCTCAGCACAGATCCATCCCTCCATCCATTCTCTATACACCGCTTTATCCTCACTAGGGTCGCAGGGGGTGCTGGAGCCTATCCCAGCTGACTCGGGCGAAGGAAGGGGACACCCTGGACAGGTTGCCAGTCTGTCGCAGGACTACATATACAGACAAACAATCACACTCACATTCACACCTACGGACAATTTAGAGTTGTCAATTAACCTCAGCATATTTTTTGGACTGTGGGAGGAAGCCAGAGTACCCGGAGAAAACCCACGCATGCACAGGGAGATCCGTCACCGACCACGTGATAAAAAGGACACGTCACCAAACGTCAGATGACGCTCTGAGGAAGACAGCAGAAGCTGTCGAAACATGTCAGCAAGATAAAAACAACTTTCTAAATTGTCGGTTTAAATAAGTAACACTATCGTAAAGTCAGGAAAGTCCCTTGGAGTCAATTCAGAGCAACTACAGATCAGATCCCCAAATAATATATGCAAACATCAATTCAACCATTGTCTACACACTGCCTAATTGTTAATTAGGGTTCGCGAGGAGGGAAGGCGGGGGGAGTACCTCCTGGAGAGTGTTCTTGATCTGGCCAGCTGTTGAAAAGGGGTTTTCCTTGACCAGAGAAAGGATTGTTCTGTCATCCACCACACTGGTTTTCCATGGCCAGCTAGTGATGGCTTGCTTTACTGATGGTGACAGCTTTTTGGACTTCGTATTCAGAGTTGATCTCACCAAATCCAAAATGCAAATACCACACTTGAAATGAACTCAGGACCTTTTATCTACTCCTTGTAAATGAAATGATGAGGGAATAACACACACGACTGGCCATGGAAGAGCCGAGCAGCCAACTTTCCAATTACTTTTGGTCCCTTAACCCTCAAGCGACCGAGTGGGGTCATTTATGACCCCAGCCATATAATTATATTTGCCGTTTTTATATCTTTTTTCCGAAAAATGTTTCCTACCATGAATTTGTCAATCTACTTGTCCTACAGCTGCTCATAGTTTTTTGTAGAGATCGGCCAACTGGTGTGACAAGGATAATGGAAACTGAAAGATCTATAGGTTTTTCACTATTGTAAGCCTTAGTTTTATTTTTATTTTTTTTTTACCTCTAATCGCTATATTTCAGTTTTTTTGCAGTGCACTATAGCTGGTAGACCTACATTTTTAGCCACAGCTGCCCTGAGGTAGACTGACTGGCTGCCAATCCACTCCTACAACCCCTCTGACCACCACCAACATTACACAGCATACACATTCATACACCAGTGTAAGTGGCAGCACTGGAGGTAAGGTGGGTAAAGTGTCTTGCATTGGACGAACGGCTCTGCCACCTGAGCCACAGCCGCCCCTAATCTAAATACTTCTCTGCATGTTACATTGCACACATACAGACAAGATGTTTGTGTAGATTTTGTTTTTATGTACTTTTGATTTACTATTGAGGAAACAAAAGGAATAAAGTTTTAAAAGAAGTGGCAGACAAAGCGTGTCCAAATAAATGTTATTGCGTTCTTACAATGCATCATATTGTTCATATGGTTTTACTTTATCTCTGAGCCAAAAATGATTAAAATCCATGAATAATTACAGAAGGTTATTTTAGAATATCCATCTTATAATGCAGTGGAGTGGAATAGGTAAGAAAGCACAAAAAGAGGCACTAAAGTAGACATATTCCTGTGTAAAATATAGTGGAGTCATAAATGACCCCAGTCGGTCATTTTAGTCGCTAAAATAGCTTGGTCGCTTGAGGGTTAAAAAGGTGGAGGGCACATATAAAATGCCTTGTAATTCCTACACCGTTCACCTGATTTGGATGTAAATACCATCAAATCAAAGCTGAAAGTCTGCACTTAAAGCACATCTTCATTGTTTCATTTCAAATCCATTGTGGTGGTGCACAGAGCCAAAATGCTGAAAAGTGTGTCATTGTCCAAATATTTATCAACTTGACTGTTGAGTAAATAAGGATCAAGTGTGAAAGGCATTTCTCAGTGGATGGCTATTACAAACCTGCTACTACAAACACACAAATATAAGTGTTATTCTGAAAGAGGCAGTGACTTTTTCTATTGTGTGTTTATTTATGGATAGCAACCATTGGACCGCTTGAGCTGCTCTTCACAGAAGAAGTTGTGTAAGGAGCAATCTTTGCACCTGCTGACCCAGCAAAGCTCCAGCTTGAGCACTGATGCAAGTCAGGGTACCTGCAGCCCTGCTTACAATCTGACCCTCCACTACCCCTATAACTACCTGCCTCGGGGTGCTCAGAGCCAGCTGCCCAGCTCAGTTCCGTCTTCTCAGCTCCCCCAGCAGATGATTGGTCCCCTACACAAAAGAGGACCTGTTGGATCACACATCAAATACCAAGGTACACAGATTATCTTACAAGGTCTAAGTTGCCATGACTAAATTTCATTCAGAGATCCACTTTCTGTAAATTTGTTTTTTCTATCAATAATTTTTTACCTCAACTTTTACTTCTGGCAAAATTCCCTCAATATGCGAAACATTCCCTTTTTCCACTACCCAAATGTGGTCACAAAGACAACCTAAACAACTATTTGTCTGTATATGTTCTGCATAAAATCCTACAAAGTAATCACCTTCAGTCACAGTAGCCACACTTCACACCTATGTATAGAACAATGTACGTGACTGTTTTTGATAGTGACACTCATCTCATCTGAAAAAAACAAACAACACTGTGTTGCACTCCAAGGCTTTTGATACTATAGATCCTAACACGTAGATGGAGCTGCAAGGGGACACAAGCCAGTGTCTTATTGTGCCGGTCCCAAGCCCGGATAAATACAGAGGGTTGTGGCAGGAAGGGCATCTGACATAAAACTTTGGCCAAATCAAACATGCGAATCAAATGTATGACTTCCATACCGGATCGGTCGAGGCCCGGGCTAACAACGGCCGCCATCGGTGCTGTCGACCTACAGGGTACTGGTGGAAAATGGACTACTGTTGGTCGAAGAAGAAGGGGAGGAAGGTGTGTTCATAGGAAGAGAGAGAAGAGGAACACCAAGAGTCTAGGACTGAGAGTAGGGACTTTGAATGTTGGAACTATGACAGAAAAAGGTAGAGAGCTGGTTGACATGATGCAGAGGAGGAAGGTGGACATACTGTGTGTTCAGGAGACCAGGTGGAAAGGTAGTAAAGCTAGAAGTTCAGGAGCAGGGTTCAAGTTTTTCTATCATGGTGTAGATAGGAAGAGAAATGTAGTAGGAGTTATCTTGAAGGAGGAGTTTGTTAGGAATGTCCTGAAGAGTGTCAGATCGAGTGATGAGCCTGAAGCTAGAAATCGAAGGTGTGATGTTCAGTGTTGTTAGTGGGTATGCTCCACAGGTAGGATGTGAGCTGGAGAAGAAGGAGAAATTCTGGTTGGACCTTGATGAAGTGATGCAGAGCATCCCTAGAAGTGAGAGAGTTGTCATTGGTGCAGACTTCAATGGACATGTTGGTGCAGGAAACAGAGATGAGGAGGAGGTCACAGGCAGGTTTGGTATCCAGGAGAAGAACACAGAAGGACAGATGGTGGTTGACTTTGCACAAAGGATGGAAATGGCTGTAGTGAATACTTTCTTCCAGAAGAGGCAGGAACATAGGGTGACCTATAAGAGTGGAGGTAGGAGGACACAGGTAGACTACATCTTGTGTGGACGGTGTAATCTAAAGGAGATCAGTGACTGCAAAGTAGTGGTAGGTGAGAGTGTAGCCAGACAGCATAGGATGGTGGTGTGTAAGATGACCCTGGTGGTGAAGAAGATGAAGAGGGCAAAGGCAGAGCAGAGGACCAAATGGTGGAAACTGAAGGTTAGCCGCAGCAAGTGTTGTATGACTTTCAGGAAAGAGTTGAGGCAGGCTTTGGATGGTCAGGAGGTGCTTCCAGATGACTGGACAACTACAGCAAATGTGATCAGGGAGACAGGTCGGAGAGTACTTGGTGTGTCATCTGTAAGGAAAGGAGATAAGGAGACTTGGTGGTGGAATGAGGAGGTGCAGGAGTGGATCCAGAGAAAGAGGTTAGCTAAGAAGAAGCGGGACACTGAGAGGACTGAAGAGAGTACACAGGAGTACAGGGAGATGCAGCGTAAGGTGAAAGTAGAGGTGGCAAAGGCCAAACAAGGGGCTTACAATGACTTGTATGCCAGGATGGACAGTAAGGAGGGAGAGACTGACCTGTATAGGTTGGCAAGGCAGAGTGACAGAGATGGGAAGGACATGCAGCAGGTTAGGGTGATAAAGGATAAGGATGGAAGTGTGTTGACAGGTGCCAATAGTGTGATGGGAAGATGGAAAGAGTACTTTGAAGAGTTGATGAATGAGGTAAATGAGAGAGAATGAAGAGTAGAAGAGGTGAGTGTTGTGGACCAGGAAGTAGCAAAGATTAGTAAGGATGAAGTGAGGAGGGCATTGAAGAGGATGAAGAGTGGAAAGGCACTTGGTCCTGATGATATACCTGTGGAGGTATGGAAGTGTCTTGGAGAGGTAGCAGTACAGTTTCTGACTGGGTTGTTCAACAGGATCTTAGATAGTGAGAAGATACCCGAGGAATGGAGGAGACGTGTGCTGGTGCCCATCTTTAAGAACAAGGGTGATGTGCAGAGTTGTGGCAACTACAGAGGAATAAAGCTGATGAGCCACACGATGAAGCTATGGGAAAGAGTAGTTGAAGCTAGACTAAGGGCAGAGGTGAACATCTGTGAGCAGCAGTATGGTTTCATGCCAAGAAAGAGTACAACAGATGCAATATTTGCTTTGAGGATGTTGATAGAGAAGTACAGAGAAGGTCAGAAGGAGCTGCATTTTGTCTTTGTAGATCTGGAGAAAGCTTATGACAGGGTACCCAGAGAGGAACTGTGGTTTTGTATGAGGAAGTCTAGAGTGGCAGAGAAGTATGCTAGAGTGGTACCGGACATGTATGAGGACTGTAAGACAGTGGTGAGGTGTGCTGTAGGTGTGACAGAGAAGTTCAAGGTGGAGGTGGGACTACATCAGGGATCAGCTCTGAGCCCCTTCTTGTTTGCTATGGTGATGGACAGGATGACAGACGAGGTTAGACAGGAGTCTCCATGGACTATGATGTTTGCAGATGACATTGTGATCTGTAGTGAGAGCAGGGAACAGGTGGAGGAGAAGCTAGAGGCATGGAGGTTTGCCCTGGAAAGGAGAGGAATGAAGGTTAGCCGCAGCAAGACGGAGTATCTGTGTGTGAATGAGAGGGACCAAAGTGGAAGAGTGAGGTTACAGGGAGAAGAGATCAAGAAGGTGGAGGATTTTAAGTACTTAGGGTCAACAGTCCAGAGCAATGGAGAGTGTGGAAAAGAGGTGAAGAAGCGTGTACAGGCAGGCTGGAACGGCTGGAGAAAAGTGTCAGGTGTGATGTGTGATAGAAGAGTTTCAGCTAAAATGAAAGAAAAGGTTTACAAAACTGTGGTGAGACCAGCCATGTTGTTTGGTCTGGAGACTGTGTCCCTGAGGAAAAGACAGGAGGCAGAGCTGGAGGTAGCAGAACTGAAGATGCTGAGGTTCTCTTTGGGAGTGACCAGGATGGATAGGATCAGGAATGAGTACATCAGAGGGACAGCACATGTTAGAGGCTTTGCAGATAAAGTCAGAGAGGCCAGACTGAGATGGTTCGGACATGTCCAGAGGAGAGAGAGTGAATATATTGGTAGAAGGATGCTGAGTTTCCCACTGCCAGGCAGGAGGCCTTGAGGAAGACCAAAGAGGAGGTTTTATGGATGTGGTTAAAGAGGACATGAAGATAGTTGGTGTGAGAGAAGAAGATGCAGCAGACAGGGTTAGATGGAGGCAATTGATTCGCTGTGGCGACCCCTGAAGGGAAAAGCCGAAAGGAAAAGAAAAAGAAGAAGATCCTAACACGGAGATAGATGGGCTCCTCTCCATTTTGATAAACTGCATTATTTATTGGAAGTTTAACCCCTTGATGCCTGAATTTATTGACAACTAAATAAAACCAATTTTTTTGTGTGCTTGATCTTTCCAGCTGATGCTAAAATAAGTGGAGATTGTCAATTTGTCTATTACACATAGAACAGATATATATTAATAACAACTATAATAATTATGTCCCACTCCGACTGGTCCTATGAGAAACCAGTGCTTGCAAAAGGTTCCGAGGTACATATTGAATATGCACAAATCGGCAGTGGGGGAATGGATATGCTATCTCGGTTGCAGTCTGAATGAAAGTGGTATGATGCGAATTTGCGACAGTACGCGTCAAGCGGTTAATATTTCACACTTTCAATATGATGAGGTCTCACATCCATTTTCAGGACAGAGCAAAATTTTAATTTTAGGCATTACCCTGAAAGGTGGTCTTTAAAGCTGAGTTTTTAACAGGGCAGGATAAATGTAACAAAAACATGAGAAAGCAATCTGAGAAACTTGAAGTATTTCAATAAATTAGCAAAACATCCATCCATGCATTCTCTATTCACCGCTTTATCCTCACTAGGGTCGCGGGGGGTGCTGGAGCCTATCCCAGCTGACTCGGGCGAAAGCAGGGGACACCCTGGACAGGTCGCCAGTCTGTCGCAGGGCTACATATACAGACAAACAATCACTCTCACATTCACACCTAAGGGCAATTTAGAATAATCAATTAACCTCAGCATATTTTTGGACTGTGGGAGAAAGCCGGAGTACCTGGAGAAAACCCACGCATGCACGGGGAGAACATGCAAACTCCATGCAGAAAGATCCCAGGCCCACCCTGGGATTTGAACCGGGGATCTTCTTGCTGCAAGGCGAAAGTGCTAACCATTACCCCACTGTGCAGCCCCAATTAGCAAAACAGTAGGCTAAAAATAATTAAATAAATGCAATTCAATATTACCGGTTTGTCAAGTGAGGATGAATTTATTTATACTTACATATAAATACAAAAAAAGACAATCAAACAGAAAGCCTACATTAACACCTGTGATTAGAAGTGATCCACAACTAACCGTTGCTCAGTGCATCAGGATTTTGTTAATGCTGACATAGAGAGTCTTCCAGCCAAGAAATACATGCTGAATGAGTATGGATATCATATCCTACTAGGACAAACATTGTCCATGTGTATATATCATATGTGATGACGGTTTCAGATCTCTCTGCCGGTGAGAATGCTTACATAAAGCTTTGCGTTAACTAAATGAAATTGTAGAATTGTAGCTTCTATTTGTGGAATCCTAGCTCAGTGTGGATGAAAAGTCATAAAACTGAAAACAATGTGTGAACACTTTATATGTACTTTTGTAGACAATAATAGGGTCAGATTCATCAGCACTGACTGGAATTCTCACATTTTTAAAAAAACACTCGAGTTTTTCTGCAGAGCAGAGTTGTTGCTTCAGTTCTTGCATAAATCTGCTCCTGAATATTGCGTTTCTCATCAGGACCTGCGCTATCAGCTGAAAGTGGGTTCTCTCATGATTGTTCCGGCAGCAGAAGCCCTTGTTCTACTACCAGACTGAAGGAAGAAGAACCCTATGAACATTATACACTTGTCCACAGCAAGATGTCTGAGGTGTGTCCATATCTCTGGCCTCATGGCACCAAGGGGAATAGGCCTTTAGGCCAGGATATCCAACATAGCATAAGAGGTCTTGGGGGATTTCGAGGTGACCGGACCTTGGCGTACCCTTTGCTTAGTGACCTGATATTGGATAAAGGTGAGCAGGGTAGGTCATTACATGGCATAGGCCAATCACTCCCTGTGCAGTTATTGCTGGAGCAGAAAAGGAGGCTTTGTATGATGGAGAATCCATACAGCCAACCAGGTACAGGACAAGTAGAACCTACGAATGGCCACCAGCAACATAGAGCTGCCACAGATTTGCAGTCCAGGTCTGCTGACGGGGACAGGAGAATGATGATAGGTGTGACTACAGGGTTGAAACTTGCACCCCAAGCTCCATACATGTCTTTGAAGTTTCGCCAAATACTGGGCAAACATGATTCGAGTAAGGCTCTCTCTTTTACCAAAGTAAGCTGTGGCCACAGTTATCAAGACAGAGAGGCAGTCTCTTACAACTGTAACAGCCAGAGCTCCAGCTCCAGGTCATCCCTTGAGAACCACAGAGAGATCCTGCATTTCATTGGTACATCTGTCATTATCACAAATGAGAGGTGACCCAAGACAGAAGCTCAGGAGACTCCTTTCAGTGTGACAAAGTATTAAACTGTAGCTGATAAACTGTGACTCTGAGTGACAACTCAACTGTCTGAGGTGAAGAAAAGTTTATTATGGGACCTGCTGTTAGAGCCTGATTGGATCTTTCTCCATGTGAGGGATAATTACTGTTGCTCTTCACATAAATGCACAGGTCTTCCCCGTGGAGACATTTGTGCATCCTGTTGTTGTGTGATGCTATAGATTTGTAAAAAAATCTCAGACCAAGCAGTCCTAAACAGCTGTTAACCAAACTGTTATTCTCAGTGTGACAGTTAATGCATCCGATGTGAAGACATGTAGACCTACAGAGTGTGACCTGCCATCAGATCCTGGTCTGGACTCATCCACTCTCTTTGCTGTCTCTGCGATTTAATTAAGTCGTGACTTGGTTGTGTGCAAATGAGTGCAGTTCTCTCCCTTTGGAGCCATGCAAAGTGGATCCTGTGGCTGTCCGGTATTAAACAAAACAAACTGTGAATTAAGTGCTTTGTGTGATTTTTTGGACAACTGTGTCAAAAAACTGGAAAAAAGAAAAAAAAATCCTTCCCCAAATCACAGAACTCAGAGTACTGTTGCTTATGCATGCTCTACTTTGCATTAATGTAATGGTTCAGAACAGACTTGTACCATGTTGAAAATTATGTGGAAATGTTACTAGGTCTTACTGAGTAACATTGGCAGGTCTGACTTTTACAGCCTTTCATCCAAGAGGCTTCTTCAGTTCTAACTGACAGGGAGTTTCAGATATATGTCACACAAACTTACATGGCTAATGGCCCATTATATATAGTAGTATGAAAAAATATTGCCCCCCTCAACAATTCTCTTGTATTTTTGCTTGTTTGTCACACTGAAATGTTTCACATCATCAAACATCAAACACATTGTGATATGACAAAGACAACCCAAAAAACATAAAATGCAATTTTTCCATGATGGTTTAATTTATTGAAGGGAAAAGAGTAATTGCTGCAGCTACCAGTCTACCAAATGTTCAAATTATTTGGCAGTTGGGGTAAATTTCATCAGCCACACAAGTTAACAACACGCATCTTAATATGTGAATCGTGTAGTCAGAATGTTTTATTAACCATTTTTGAAAAGTTGATATAGAAACCTCGTGAGTCACCAAACAACAGGTATGCTACACCTGCAGCTTTGTATCTTTTTAGTGCCCCTCGACACATCTGTTGTAGTCTTAGCTATCAGCTGCTATTTGTTTCTAGTCAGTTAATTTCATGTGCAGCCTACATGTTCTCAGACTAGTAAAGATTTTTTGTTTGCTTGTACTTTGTTTCTCGTGTTTGCTTAGGCTGCAGTGTGCTGCATTGTTATGGCGTCATAATTGGGTCAAAAGTCACACGCGCGTAACACTCTCTCGCGTCTCCATGGGCGCAAAAAACACTCTGGACGCGCGTGGCAATGTCTCCGCGTGCGAGGAGCCTCCTACGTGCGTGGAGACATTGCTACGCATCCGTGTATGGTGCCATAATTATCCGTGGAGCTCTGATCTACACGCGCGAGGAGTACGTAAGTCTCAGTTTCAACTATGAAGAGAAGACTTCGAGCTCCAGGTTTGACAGGTCGAGTTGCTGCAAGAATATCATCTGTAGGCTCGATGCCTTTTTGAAAAATGTCCTACCTCTGTTTAAGTAATACACTTTGCCATGTTTTGTTTCGTTTGGTTACGTAAATGTTTGTGCTCCAAACCAAAAATGGTCGTGAGCCTGAAATTAATAAATTAAATGAAAATGAAATGAGAAAGCCATTGCTAAGGTGTCAGAATAAGAAAAAGAGGCTTGCCTGGGACATGAAACACTGCCAATGTGTGCCAAAGACACTGTGGACTGATAAATCAAAATTTTAAATCTTTGTTTCATCACGAAGGATTTTTGTATGCCATTGAATATGCGAAAGGATGGAGTGTGTGACTGTCAAACATGGAGGAGGAAGTGTGATGGTCTGGGGCTGTTCTGCTGGATCCGCAGTCTGTGACTTGGACAGAGTGAGAGGTACTCTAAACCAAAACGGCTAGCACACAGCGATCTGCAATGCAATTCAGCACTCTCTGGTATGTGTGTATTTGGTCAAGGGTTCATGCTACAGTAATGACCCAAAAGTTAGTTTAAAAACAAGACACTTGTGCTCCAAACAAAAAGGATGTGCACTCAATGAAGGACCTAGGATCCCAGACCCATCACTATACTCACCAGTGAGCAGTGATTCCTAACAGATCTGTGGGGGTCATCAGGTGGAAACCTTCCTTCAGCGGTGTTTTGCCTATTTAGTCCCACAACACCTCCAGGAGGCTAGGTGGTGAACTCTGGCTTCCCAGATTCACCCCCCCTCTCGTGCCAGTTCACACTGCTCCTACACAATCCAAATAGTACTGCCACGTTCAACTGACCCAGGGCCGTTTAGGAGATGCTCCAGGTAGTGACCAGTGCCGATGTTATCAGTTAGCTAGTGCAAGACGCTGAATACCTCGTACCAACTGCTAAAGAATGACAAAGAGCCGATACCCCTCTAAATGCAAATGCTAGCTGCAAGACTACTAACATGTCCAAAGCAAACTTACCATTGACAAAGAAACTACACAAGCCAGCTCACTAAACATGCTAGTGGTACATGCTAATACTACCTGCTACTTGCTAAAATGCATCACTACTTCAGCCAAGCTCACCACAGACAGAGACTATACAAGCAGATGTCATCTAAGATGCAAGTACCAATTAATAACTGCTCATTTATTAATTGCTAATGCTACCTAACAACAAAAAACAAACAAAAGAAGACAAAGACATAGGCACTACCTTACACCACAGACTTACCTGAGATGGCCACATGGTCCCAATGAAACTCTAACAGGCCACTCCCCCACCTTATCTATACATCCTCTTCCTGGGTCTCTGCCCACTGAGAGAGGCAAAAGAAGGCAAGGAAAACAAACTGAAGGACAGGGCTTGCCCTCTGCCTCCCTCTACTCCCTCACCACCTCTATTTCACCTCCCAACTATTATTTCTCCTAGTCCACAACCACTGACTAGATCTAGTAGCCACATCTGCCATGTCCCTCACCATCTTCCTTAGACTCTGCCTCTGCACTCCTAGCTCCCTCAAAAGTGAAACAGCTGACCCTGCAACAAAGCCCTTACACCCCACTTCAACTGGGTGAACTTTGGTTTTCCAACCCATCTGCTCAGCTTCTGTTTTTACATCTGCTTATCTAGCCTTCTTCCTCTCATAAGCTGCCTCCACTGAATTTTCCCATGGACTGTTAACTCAGTGAAATACTGTCTTTATTGTACTGTCAGACCACAGAACCATATCTGGCCTCAGATTAGTACACACTATATGTGTCGTACTCTCCTAAATCTGCCTGCATTTCCCAATCACAAGCTCCTACTCGGCGGCCATGCCCCTGCATTCTTCCTAACTTAAGGCCCCTATCCTTCTCCTCCTCTCGAGCAAATTTTACCACTAACCCAGTGGCGGCTGGTGAAAAATATTCTAGGTGGGGCTGTGCCATATCAAGTCAGTTTCAGTAACCATCCCGATACAACTGAACAGAAACGGCAGGATATCAGTGCTCTGTGAAATAATAATTATTTAATGAGCAAAATATCAAAAAATTGCTAGGTGCAATACGTTGCTGGATGATGTATTGTGCTAAAGTCAACTTTATACAAAGAAAAATCTGGTCAAGGGAATGAATGTGTGTGTGTGTGTATACAGACAGACAGTACTCTTCTGTTGAAGATTACTTTGTATGAATATGAAACAGGCCTGGACAAAAATGATGGTACCCTTAACTTAATATTTTCACCATACGCGTCGCCCATCATTGTCACTGTCACAGTCACCCACTGCACTCACGCATGCTCACTTGGCTTGGGGCAAATTTGAAATCGCCCATCTGGGCATCAGATTTGACGATGCTGATTGGATAAATTTCTGTTGCTATGTCGAATCTCTTGTTGGTAATTGGCTGCTCTGCCGCACTGGAGGGGCGATTTCTCTAGCACCCCAGCAGCTCAGCAGAGATGAGCAGGAAACTATTTTCCCCGAAAAACCTAATTAATATTTTGTACATGACGTAATTGTGAATTTAAACACACATGGTGCTAAAAATAACTGATTATTGTTTATTTTAAAAAATATGAAAAATCAAAAACACCGGGGCGGGGCGGCGCCCGAGCACCCTCTATTGGCCAGCTGCCACTGCACTAACCTCTCCTTACTAGAACCTTGAGAATTCACCTGTTTTCTCCTCTCTTCAGTTCCTGCAACTGAGCTTCTCAGTTCCTGATTATGCCGCCATGTATACCGGCCTTGTGATAATTCTACAACCAGACAAAATATGCTGTAAGCTTGCAGTACCTGAGCACGGCGGGCACCATTGGCCCCTTCCCAGTTCAACCACTGCCCCTGTTTGGCCCAACCAACTAACTAACCCCTGGTAGGATACAGAACCACATTGCTAACTAAAATGTCCTTACTCCCAGACAATAAGAGCTCTGTCCTAACCTTGGTGCATTTAAACTCCTCTGTTAGACTACATACTGGCAGCTGAAGTATCCTTTTCCCATACAAAGCTACACTGCTTAAGCAGACTGGGAACACCCAACCATTTCCTAATATAAGAACTAACTAGCCTTTCCATTCTCTTGACAATGGATAATGGTACTTCATAAATGGAGCAGCATTCTGCAGCACCATGGTATGCATCTAGTTGGTCAGGGGTTCATCCTACAGCTAGATAATGACCGAAAACATAAGTTCAAGCTATGTAAGAAATACCTTAGGAAAAAATAACAAGATAGTAAGTTTAAAAACATGGAGTAGCCAGCAGTGTCCCCAGACTTAAACCCCATGGAGCTGGTTTTGGGATGAACTGGATAAAAAAGTGAAAGCAAAGCAACTGACGAGTGCCATACATTTATAGGAACTTCTGCAACAGAGTTGGGAAGAATTTTCTGAAGAATATTTGATTTCCATTGTGGAAACAATCCCACAAGTCTGTTCAGCTGTTGTATCTGCCAAAGGTGGCTACTTTGATGAGTCAAAAGCTTAGAATACATTTTGGTATCTAATTTTTTTTTTAATTTAATTTGTTTATTCATTCTATGTTTTCATTTCAGAGTACAATGAGACATTTATATGCATAATTTCCAATAAATAAGTGGAAAAATTGGGGTGTTCCAAAATTTTTGACCGGTAGTGTACTTGAAGTGTGTATTATCTAGAACAGGGGTCGGCAACCCACGGCTGCGGAGCCGCATGCAGCTCTTTCGTCCCTCTGTTGCGGCTCCCTGTAGCTTTGGAAAATTAATAATCAGCAGGCTATTTAATTAAAAAATTCTTTTATTTTAGTTTGTTAGTTTTAAAAATTGTATTCTAAATTTGAAGATTATTGTGATCTTGTAACATCAAAATAAAACGTCTTAATTTTTGTCTGTCAAAAATTGCGTCCCAGCCGTCAATCTCCAACACTCGCCGTCCTGCGTGTTGTTATGAGAGTGTGTGGCTCCGTTATGAGAGAGGGAGAGAGAGAGAGCAGCGTGTGTGGGCGTGTGTGTGAGAGGGGGAGAGCGAGATGTCCAAGCGACCCTGAATGCAGCGCGAGCGAGGAAGACGACAGTCGGTTCGGGGCGTAAGAGAGAAGAGGTGTGTAGCTGCTGGGTTAACGTGACTGTATGGTTCAGCCACTGTTAATTCGCAATAAAGGCTGCAGTATTCTTCAATAAGGCCGGGCTCCTGTGTCTTTGCCTTCTATGACTGCTGAGGAAGTGAAGAGGGTTAACCCCGAAGTAACAACAACAACTTCGGCCCTGGAGAACTGTCCTCCCCTGGGCTTCCTGACCACGGTCGGGAGCTGAGCAGGAAAGGTTAACAGTGTATTCATTTGGAGTCCTGTTGATCTTCGGATCCCAGTGTTTGCTCTACATTCATTCAGCAGCGGCGGGCCACCATTCCTAAATCCTAGCCGGCGCTCCTTCAAATTTTTCTTTTTTATTGTCGCAAATACACCACCGCCGCACATCTCCGCCTTCACAGCAGAGTCCTGCACAAGTATATTTCATTTATATTTATCTGTCTACTACATTTACAGATTACTGCAAACTCACAGTTCATTTGTCGCGATTAGGGTGATATCAGCTAATATGGGCCACTTTTTGGTAAATCGCTTGAAGCACTAACAAAAAACAATGTATTCTATTAAAATGTGGTTTTATGGCTAGTAATGGTTGTTTTCTTTTAATTTTGCATTGAAATTATCTAGTAAATAGGATTGTTTAGTTCCTACAGGTCTTGATACATCAGCTGTGCCAATTTTTTTTATACAAGCAAAGTTCAGGTAAAATGGGCCAGCTGATCAGGTAAAATGGGACGCTTATCAGGTAAGTTGGGCCAGTCCAACTGCAAAGGAATAGTCATCAATTTTTATTGTAAAAAAAAAAAACTGTTAATATGGCATCATACTGTGTAAGAACAATTTAATAATATCAGGACAATTCATTACATTGTAAATGATTAACTGATCTGCTCATGGCAAATGTATTGAATCCACATGGCACTGTCAACTTGGGTATAAAACACATAAATAATGATTAAAAAAAACAACTGCAACCTACTAGGCCTACAAATGGGATGAATGCAAACACTGAACCTCAATAATATATAAATAGTCAAAATTTTAAAATGTGTGTGCTTGGGTAGGTACATACCGGGCTTTGCAAAAGTTCTGTTACACGGTGTTTCGTGATCTTTAGAGACGTTTACATGTCGAGTGAAAAATTCCATTGAATAAACTGAAAGTTCTACCTTATAGGCAGGTGTCCTTAATACAAATTTTTTTCTCCGGTGAAGTGGTATCAAGATGGAAGTCAAAAGAGTTGAGATATCTGCTCTCCTTTGTGCTGAACATCAGCCGGATGACCGTCCACAGAGTTGCGGAGAGGCTAAAGAATGGTGAAGATCTTTCAGGTCTTCACCATTCTTGAAAGATCACTGAAAGATCTTCACCATTCTTGAGCCTCTCCGCGACTCTGTGGACAGTCATCCGGCTGATGTTCAGCTGCTTGGCTCTGTCAGACTTGTTGTGGCCAGCATGAAGGAGAGCAGATATCTCAACTCTTTTGACTTCCATCTTGATACAACTTCACCGGAGAACAAATTTGTGTTAATGACACCTGCCTATAAGGTAGAACTTTCAGTTTGTTTAATGGAATTTTTCACTCCGACATGTAAACGTCTCTAAAGATCATGAAACCGTGTAACAGAACTTTTGCAAAGTCCGGTATGTGGCTACTTAAACCACAAATTTAAATACAGTCCTGACAGGTGAAGCCGTCATCATCATAGATGCCGTACTCACTGCAGATAAAGTCAGTGAATTGTTACTAAAATCACTGATCATCATTATTTTTAGGCAGATGCATCCTTTTCACATAAATGCCTTCTGCATTCCCTTCAAATGTGTACACGTGTGCATGTGTGACTGACAAAAAGGGTGGCCCATTTTAGCTGAAACCAGGGGGCCCAACTTACCTGAATAGGTTCAGCTAAATTGGGCCACTAACATAAACGTCAATCTTTGAAAAAAAATGTCCAAATACCAAACTTTAAGCATTATTTCTGATAGGTGTCATCAAGACAGATATTATACATCAACAATTGTATACATTTCTTTAATTGACTTATCATCCTTATAATTTGTATTAGAAATTCTTATGCCAGTCCACTCACCACGCAGTTTTCCGGTGCAGTGTGAATTTGAATCTTATTTCCGCCCACAAAAACAACCACAGACCAATAAAATCTGTTGTTTCATGTTAAGTACAGTTGTGGCAAACATTTGAGACCACTTGCTGTCATTGGCTCTAAAAATCAGAGGGGCTAGGACATCCAAAGCTTAAATGGCCCATTTTACCTGATGGCCCAATTTACCTGATATCACCCTATATTCAATATTTTAAAGCTTTTTGTAAACTCAAGCACCTTTAGCATCTCGAAAAGTGGTCTATTATTTAGTTAACCTTTATTTAACAAGGAAAAAAAAACCCCATTAAGATCAAGATCTCTTTCACAAGGGTGACCTGGCCAAGAGGTCAGCAACACACGTCATGGTAAATACATAAATGGGATGGATACACCGGCTTGAAGTGCTGCGGTGATCAGAAAACTATTTGTTGCACAATTTCCAAATAACCACGTTTTTATCCAAGCTGCCATCAGGAAGATTTTTAAAAGAAACTTTCTGCTCAACACACTCAGAGTGTTCTCGTCTTCAATCACTGTTCACCAAACTTTGTTGTGTGCTGACAGTGCATCCTGTGAATCTTCTTCACGGCTGGAAAGCAGACTTTAGGTTCATTAGCGCTACCAACCTGGCTGGAATGTTCATCTTGTGTTAGCGGTGTGCCAGAAATTTGGAAACTGAGAAAGGTGCGGTTAAATACATTATTTTTTAATGCATTATTTTTTAATTAATTAATTAATTAGTCAAAATTAACAAGGGCATAGAGGTAAAAAAGCAATATATGCTGTGTTGTCTTCATTTTAGATGCCAAAAGGTTTTTGCGGCTCTCTGTGTTTTCTTTTCTGTGGGAAACGGGTCGAAATGGCTCTTTGAGTGTTAAAGGTTGCCGACCCCTGATCTAGAAAGATGGATTCAGACAGGGACTTGGTGTCGACAGACGCAAAATATTAAATGACTCTGATTGGAGGCAGTAAATTGATCTTGGCATTTGTAGGTGATGCTAAGAAACACAGGTTATATTGACAATGTAATGTCCTTCTGTAAATCAGGAATCAATGAAATCTAGTGGAGAAAGCAAGATTATGGCAACCATAGAGGGATGAAAAAACCCCAAAATAATTGTAAGGCTAAGAATTGGGACAGCCATGGCTCAGGGGGTAGAGCAGGTGTTCCATTTATCATAAGAGCAGCAGTGACGTTAAATGGTTTAATTCCACGAAATGTAAAAAAATAAAAATAAAAATCAGTGATTAGGGAGTAGTTTATTTGCTTGTACGTGCTCAGGTCCAGACAGTTAACTGAAGTGTTTAGCAGAGTTCAGTTCTCTTATGGCTCTGGGGTAAAGCAGTTTTTCAGTCTGTTTGTCCATTGTGACGGACCTGAATTGTCCACCTGAGGGAAATGCAACAAACAGATGGTGTCCAGGATGGACTGGTCCTTAAGAATGTTTGCTTCTCTACAGAGGCAGCAAGAGCTGAATAAGTCTTCCATAGAGGGCAGTGAGCAGCTGATGACCTGCACAGTGTTGATGAAAACACTCAGGCTTACTATATTTAAGGTGAAACAGTAACTTAAAATAATACAAATCCAATACTGGTCAGCGCATGACAACACTGCAGAATGCAGATCAAAAGTAACTGCTGCCTGAAACACACCATGTGTGTTGTTAGTTCTCCACTTCCAGCAAGATTCCACAACACTTTCTGGACAACGCTTTTTATTACTCTGCAAGTAAAATGACATCATCAGTTTAAAGTACTGCATTAATCATTAAAAAATCTAATGTAACCCTGTGCCTCACAAGAACTACTTCTAAATAAACTACAGCGTTGTTCATAATGGTAGCATGTTTTACACTGTGCAACATTAAAAAAATATAGAAAATCATCAAAGATTTAAAATTCTAACCATTAGCTACCTATTGAGTGTTTGGCAAAGCATACAAGACACAGACTGTTTAATTAGTCTCAAAACTTGTGCACAAGGGAAAGCATGTGCATGTGATGCAAGCCCAAGACACAATATCCACAGGGAGAAAAACATCTTTTTATCTGAGCCTTTCAGCTCTTCAAACATGGTACTGTAAGGGCAAGTGGAACTATCCTCCTACACTTGCAACTGCTCAACACTGTCTTGCCTGGGTGACTTTTGAAGCCTTAGAGACAGGACAATGACTGATGACTTCGCTCCTTTTATTGGTCACTTTTAACACCTGCACTCTCTGATCTGTCTCTTACCTTCTGACAGTGGCAATAGAAGCAATCAGATCGCGTACTTAAGTAAATCCAACAACACCACAGGGTATAAACACACTGACAAGTACAAGTCCTGCTTTAAAATCTTTATTAGGACTGTCAAAATTAATGCATTAACATGGATTAATCCATCATCATGATTAATCTCATTAAAAATTTTAACCCAATTAACGCATCTGCAGCGTAGAATGGCTCAAAATCCCTAATACGCCTCTGGCAACGCATTTCGAGTAGTTTGTAAAAGCAGATTTACCATCGTACATGACATTGTGCATGTGCAAATAGGCAGTTGATCTGGTAGTGGCAGAACCAAGCAACTCCAAATGGAAGATGCTAAACAGTAGGGCCCAACTGATTTATTGGCCGGCTGATTAAATTGGCTGATTATAGCCCTTTTCAAAATGATCGTCATCGGCTGGAGTTTTGTAGATTAAACATTGATATATTATTAATTTCTCATTAAACAGCAAATGCTGTTAAGTGTCAGAGTCGCGTAGAATGATGTCCTTGCGCAATTTGCCCAATACATGGAGCTCAGTCCTCACCGCTGTCTTCTAAGCTACAGCAAGGCAACATTACAGGAGTGGGCTGAGCTGACAGGCATGTTCATAACAATGTTGTGAAATTAACAATGAGTCAACATGTCTCCTGATTCAGTTAAGAGAAAAAGTTAAAGTTAAAATGATTAACATTACTGTCTGTTTTCAGCAACCGTCATGATGTCATGTCACTCTCAGTTTTACTTTGTCAGAAAATATTAAAACCTGTCAGAGGCTGTAACAGCAACTCACTGTGTGTGTTGTTATGGAGTAACATTAGTGTCAGACTATTTGTGACCATTATATGTTTCAAATGCAACTCTATCAAAGATGACATGTTTTGACATCTGAGAAAGACGTCTGGTTTTTGTTTTGGTTCATATGAGTCTTTGACTTCATGGCAAGAAAATAACGGAGCAGAGAAAATGTGATTTAACATTAAAGAGAATGAGAGGGCTGCATAAATCATGTTTTGCCAGTAACTTCACTAACTTCATTCATTATGTTGCTTATAGACATCATATATATATATATATATATATATATATATATATATATATATATATATCTTGGGATCTTTCTGCATGGAGTTTGCATGTTCTCTGTGTGCATGCGTGGGTTTTCTCCGGGCACTCCGGCTTCCTCCCACAGTCCAAAAAATATGCTAAAGTTAATTAATAACTCTAAATTGCCCATAGGTGTGAATATGAGTGTGATTGTCTGTCTGTATATGTAGCCCTGCGAAAGACTGGCGACCTGTCCAAGGTGTCCCCTGCCTTTGCCCGAGTCAGCTGGGATAGGCTCCAGCACCCCCCGTGACCCTAGTGAGGATAAAGCGGTGTATAGAGAATGGATGGAGGGATGGATCTGTGCTGAGCTCCTCAAACTTTCCTAATTTAGCAGTTGTTGCTGTTGCAGAGAAATAAGTATATATATATATATATATATGTATATATGGTATATATATCCTGTTGCAACACGAGGTGATGTTCTTGGATGTATGGCAAAACAATGGGTCTCAGGATCTCATCACGGTATCTCTGTGCATTCAAAATGCCATCAATAAAATGCCCCCATGTTCTTCATCCATAACAGACGCCTGCCCATACCATAACCCCACCACCACCATGGGCCACTCCATCCACAACATTGACATTAGAAAACCGCGAACCCACATGATGCCACACACGCTGTCTGCCATCTGCCCTGAACAGTGTAAACCGGGATTCATCTGTGAAGAGAACACCTCTCCAACATGCCAAACGCCGTCAAATGTGAGCTTTTGCCCACTCAAGTCGGTTACGATGACGAACTGGAGTCAGGTCGAGACCCCGATGAGGACGACGAGCATGCAGATGAGCTTCTCTGAGACGGTTTCTGACAGTTTGTGCAGAAATTCTTTGGTTATGCAAACCAATTGTTTCAGCAGCTGTCGGAGTGGCTGGTCTCAGACGATCTTGGAGGTGAACATGCTGGATGTGGAGGTCCTGGGCTGGTGTGGTTACACGTGGTCTGCGGTTGTGAGGCTGGTTGGATGTACTGCCAAATTCTCTGAAATGCCTTTGGAGACGGCTTATGATAGAGAAATGAACATTCAGTACACGAGCAACAGCTCTGGTTGACATTCCTGCTGACAGCATGCCAACTGCACACTCCCTCAAATTTTGCAATATCTGTGGCATTGTGCTGTGTGATAAAACTGCAACTTTGAGAGTGGCCTTTTATTGTGGGCAGTCTTAGGCACACCTGTGCACTAATCATGGTGTCTAATCAGCATCTTGATATGGCACACCTGTGAGGTGGGATGAATTATCTCAGCAAAGGAGAAGTGCTCACTATCACAGACTTAGAGAGATTTGTGAACAATATTTGAGAGAAATGGTGATATTGTGTATGTGGAAAAAATTTTAGATCTTTGAGTTAATCTCATAAAAAATGTGAGCAAAAATAAAAGTGTTGCGTTTATATTTTTGTTGAGTGTGTACATATATATATAAATATACACTTGTGGCGACGGGCGTGGGAGAGCTCAGCTGCAGGGGAGAGAGGTGTGGAGGAGTGCGTGGAAGCAGCGTCAAGGTAATTGGCACAGGTGGTAACAATTGGCTGACCTGATTACCTCCGCAGTAGCAGTCTGGAGCGGAGCATAAAAGACGGGTGGACAGAGAAGAGAGACAGACGGACGAGAGGAGGAACTGAGACAGAACAAGAGCTGCTGTGGAGTGAGAGACAGTTGAGGCTGCTTACCGGCGAGCTGTTGTGGAGTGAGAGACGAGGAGCGCTGTTTCTGGTCCTGACAGAGGGAGAGAGTATTTACCGGACGAGGTCTGGTGAGGCGCCGAGAGAGAGAGACTGAGTGGGTACGGAAGTGGGTGTGAAATAAAGTGTGTTACCCCAACAATCTGACGTTGTGTGTGTATTGAGTGGACCCGCAGACAGCAGACCTGTCACAACACTGCTCAAAAAATTAAAGGAACGCTTTGAAAATACATCATATGTCAATATGGGGAAAAAACAAACTGGATCTTAGCATTGATATGGACTGGATAATGCGTTAGGAATTTAAAGTGCCACATTATTTGATGGGAATGAAAATTATCAACCCCTAGGAGGGCTAAATTCAAGACACCCCAAAATCAAAGTGAAAAACTGATGTGGCAGGCTGGTCCATCTTTCTGAAATTCCTTGGCAGCAACTCAAAATGGTATATAGTGGTTTGTAAGGCCTCCATGTGCTTGTATGCATGACTGACAATGCTGGGACAAGCTCTGAATGAGACGACAGATGGTGTCCTGGGGTATCTCCTCCCAGAACTGAACAAGGGCATCGCTGAGCTCCTGGACAGTCTGAGGAGCAACCTGATGGTGTTGGATGGAACAAAACATAATGTTCCAAATGTGTTCTATTGGATTCAGGTCAGGTGAGCATGGGGGACAGCTAATAGTATCAGTTTCTTCCTCCTCTAGGAACTGCATGAGTTCTTTTACCACATAAGACCGGGCATTGTCGTGCACCAGAAGGAATCCAGGACCACTGCGCCAATGAAGGGTCTGACAATAGGTCAAAGGATTTCATCCTGATACCTAATGGCAGTCAGAATGCCATTGTCCAGCCTGTAGAGGTCTGTGCGTCCCTCCATGGATATGCCTCCCCACACCGTCACTGACCCACCACCAAACCGGTCATGCTGAACAATGTTACAGGCAGCATAACGTTCTCCACGGCTTCTCCAGACCCTTTCATGGCTGTCACATGTGCTCAGGGTGAACCTACTCTCATCTGTGAAAAGCACAGGGCACCAGTGGTGGACTTGCAAATTCCTGTGTTCTATGGCAAATGTCAACCGAGCTCCACGGTGCCGATCACAGCGGGCACTAGAGGACGGTTGGCCCTCCGACCACTCTCATTACATCTCTTTCTGATTGTTTGATCAGAGACATTCACACCAGTGGTCTGCTGGAGGTCATTTTGTAGAGCTATTGCAGTGCTCATCCTGTTCCTCCTTGCACAAAGGAGCAGATACCTGTCCTGCTGATCGGTTGAGGACCTTCGACAGCCCTGTCAAGCTCTCCCAGACTAACTGCCTGTCTCCTGGAATCTCCTCCATGCACTTGAGACTGTGCTGGGAGACACAGCAAACCTTCTGGCAATGGCACGCATTGATGTCCCATCCTGGAGGAGGTGGACTGTCTCTGGAACCTCTGTAGGGTTCAGGTGTCACCTTATGTTACCAGAAGTGACACTTACCCTAGCCAAATGCAAAACTAGTGAAAAACAATCTGAAAACATTAGGAAGGAAAAAATGTCAGTGGCCTTCACCTGTAAACTCATTCCTGTTTTGGGAGTTGTCTCATTGTTACCCCTCTAGTGCATCTGTTAATTTTATGAACACCAAAGCAGCTGAAACTGACTAAAAAGCCCCTCAGTTACTTACTTGACCAGATCGGTATCCCGCATGTTTCACTGATTTGATGCAATACTTAGATTAAAAAGTGTTCCTTTAATTTTTTTGAGCAGTGGATATATATATATATATATATATATATATATATATATATATATAAAATACACCCCCTGTCAAAAGTTTTGAGACACTTTCTCATTCAAATAAATTAGAACCCATCTCAAAACTTTTGACAGGGGATATATATATATATATATATATATATATATATATAACCTACCTCTAATTTGCAGTAACAGAAGTACAAGACAAGATGTATTTCATAACTCATTTATAGATTAACCCTTTTTTAAGGTTATATAATTTCCCAGAGGTTTAATGCTTTGTTGCATGTTTTTGTGCTTGAAAATTCCTCTCTGTTGTAAACTTAAATAAATACTACAGGACAAAGTGTTGCAAAACAGTAAAATGTTCTGCCTTTGTTGTTGTAAGTGTTAAGGGACCAAAACAGAAGTAACTTTATTCATTATAATTTTTTTTACATTGATCAGCTGATTAATCCGTTATCTAACTTTTTTCTGCCAAGAAAAACTTTTCTTATTGAGCGTGCTTGCTCATGCAAAATGAAATTCGATTCATATAGATTAGAAATTAATATTTGATTGAGATGAATCAAAATTAATGCACAGCAACCATGTGATTAATCTGATTAAAAATTTTAACGTTTGACAACACTAATTTTTGCTTAAGTGAAAGTACAAAAGTATCAGCATGAAAATATGCTTGCAGTGCCAAAAGTAAAATTACTTATTATCCATAATGGGCCATGTCAAAAATGTATGGTATATAATTGCCTTACAATCAGTGATGTATTAATGTGTAGTTATAGTGATATAGTTTTGAAATCAACAGACAGGGGTGAACCAGTCCTACCTGACATTGGACAAAAAGTGGTGTCTCTGTTCAAGAGTCTTAACAATATAAGATGCTGTATCTTAAACTTTTTGCAGAGAAAACGTCAATTTTGCTGTTGAGATAAATTTAATTTTGTTTCACAAGATAGGACATATTACGAGTGACGATCTTTGTGTTCTTCTCGAGAATACTCCCAGTAAAGACTTCTGGATCTTTTTAAAATTTCTTTGTTCTTTGAATTCTGGAAATCACTCTGATCAGGTACATGTCCAGGAAATATATTAAAGAAATGAACAACATGTTTTTGCACAAGTCTTTATTTTGTTTACAGAAACAACAGCGCAAGCTGCAATTAAGCACATATCTTGTGTATCTCCGAAATAAGATAAGGGTACAAGATATAGTCTTCCCAGAAATTAGTACAAGCTGTAAGAAATGGATATTATTTGGTGGTTCAAAACCAGCAGGTCATAAATAAACTGGTAGTATCGACCCATTTCTGTTGCAGATGTCACCATATGTACCTGCTTTTCATTTCATTCAACCAGTCACTTCAAATGTAGGTCAGGTGAACATGAAGAGAAGCTGAACAAGAATCTGACTTTATACATGAAAAATATTTAGTGATTATCAGTGAGAAAGAAAACCTGGACATACACTTTTCTGTCAGACTAAATTATTTGGTTGTTGATTCAGTGTGTTGTAATAGATGGTGATTCCATACTTGGTTGAGTTTCTTCCTAACGCTGCTTGATGACGAGTAGGTTCTTCATCATGTCAAATGAGTTTCCATCAGGCTCTACTGAGACCACTCCCTGGTCCTTGCTGTGGACTTGAAGGAAGCCATTTTGGTCCAGACCCACCACTTGAGCCTCCAGGCCTTCCTCAGTCCACAGCCGCACTGTAGTTCCACTGAGGTCAGAGCACAGTGAGCCACTTTTACAGTTCAGCTTCAGAAAGTCATAATGGGGTTCAGGAGACTTTACAAAACTAGATAAACTATACTGTTCAACAGTTAAACGTTTGGCCACCTTCTCATTTAATGGTTTTTCTTTGTTTTCATGACTATTTACATTGCAGATTCTTACTGAAGGCATCAAAACTATGAATGAACACATATAGAATTATGTAGCAAAAAAAAAGTGTGAAATAAGTTAAAACATGTTTATTATTTTAGATTCTTCAAAATAGCCACCCTTTGCTTTGATTACTGCTTTGCACACTCATGGCATTCTCTGGATGTGCTTCATGAGGTAGTCACTTGAAATTGTTTTCCCAACAGCCTTGAAGGAGTTACCAGAGATGCTGAGCACTTGTTGCCCCTTTTGCCTTCACTGTGCGGTCCATCTCATCCCAAACCATCTGGATTGGGTTGAGGTCAGGTGACTGTGGAGGCCAGGTCATCTGACGCAGCACTCCATCACTCTCCTTCTTGGTCACATAGCCCGTACACAGCCTGGAAGTGTGTTTGCTGTCATTGTCCTGTTGAAAAATAAATGATGGCCCAAATAAATGCAAACTCTATGGGATGGCATATCTACAGGATCATGTGGTAGCCATGCTGGTTCAATGTGTCTTCAGTTTTGAATAAATCCTTGACAGTATCAACAGCAAAGCGCCGCCACACCATCACACCTCTATTCTTCACGGTGGAAACCATGCATGTAAAGACCATCCGTTCTCCTTTTCTATGTCGCACAAAGACATGGCAGGTGGAACCAGATAACCCAGACCAAAGCACAGAATTCCACTGGCCGAATGTCCATTCCTTGTGTTTGTTGGCACAAACAAATCTCTTCTGCTTGTTGCTTTTCCTTAGTTGTAGTTTCTTAACAGCTCTTTGACCATAAAGGCCTGATTCGTGAAGTCTCCTCTGAACATTTGATGTAGAGATGTGTCTGCTACTAGAATTCTGTGTGGCATTTATCAGGACTCTAAAGTGCTGTTAACTTGGGATTTCTGAGACTGGTGACTCGGATGAACTTATTCTCAGCAGAAGAGGTGACTCTTGGTCTTTCTTTCCTGGGGCAGTCCTCTTGCAAGCCAGTTTTGTTGTAGCGCTTGATGATTTTTGCGACTGCCCTTGAGGATAGATTCAAAGTTTTTACAATTTTCTGGACTGACTGACCCTCGGTTCCTCAATTCATGGTGGCCTGTTGTCTTTCTTTACTTAGCTGATTGGTTCTTGTCATAATATGGATTCTAACGGTTGTCAAATAGGGCTGTCAACTGGGTACCAACCTGACTTCTGTGCAACACAACTAATGGTCCCAACTCTATTAAGAAAGCAAGAAATTACATAAATTAACCTTGACAAGGCACACCTATGAAGTGAAAACCATTTCAAGTGACTACCTAATGAAGCTCTTATCGAAAGAATAATGAAAGTGTGCAAAGCAGGAATCAAATCAAAGAGTGGCTATTTTGAAGAATCTAAAATATAAAACATGTTTTGACTTATTTCACACTTTTTTGTTTACTACACAATTCCAGATGTGTTTATTCATACTTTTGATGCCTTCAGTCAGAATTTAAAATGTAAATAGTCATGAAAACAAAGGAAAACCAGTAAATGAGGTGAGTCCAAACCAGACAACCAATAATTTATTAAAATAATAATTGCTGTGATGTTCATGCAGTAAGGCATTCAGGATTTAAATTTTGGCAAAGATGAGAACTAATATTGCATGGGTACCTGCAATTGAATCAGTTCTTCCCTAGGCTGAAAATTGCACAAAGACAGATTGCTTGTATACATGTACTACCTGAATAAATTTTCTGATTGTAAATGAGAAGTAAAAACCAAAGCCCAGGGGGCTGTCTGCAGTACACACCTGTGAAGCCATCTCTTATAGTAGGTGGGGAGGACAGCATCTGGGCCACCTCGTTGGAAACTGTTGATTAGGGACTCCAGGCAATTCACGGTCCGAGCAATGAGCTGGTCACAGCGAAGCGGCTGCAGGCTGCAGTTATGCTGTATGTTGTACTGCTTGATCAGGTCATTGATGCACACTGTTGGGCTGCTGTTTGTCACATTGAATCCACAGCCTGCAGGGTAATTGCATTTGAAAAATGTTATTCTAAGCAAATCATATGACACTTTTTTTCACTGGTACCTGCTACATATTTATTGACAGAGGCAGTGAAATGTATTCATCTCTTTTACAAGTGACACAAGTTACTGTACAGGTAAAACGTGGCAAATGAGAATTTCAAACATTTTCAAACATTTACAAATGTTTTTTACAAAAAAAAAAAGAAAAAAAAACAAAACAATCATGTAATCTCAAGGCACAGGATTCCTTACACTGCATCAAGGTAAGTCATAAACATGGAGAAAACTGAGAATAGCTGCAAGCCAGCCTTGAGTAGGTTGTCCTTAATAACTGAGTGTCTGTGAGAGAAGCACTAGCGATGGAGTTTAAAATACCAGAGGACACTAAAGAAGCTCAGTTACAACTCAATGTGGCATCAATGCTTCTGTGATCTTTGAAAGATTAGTGTTTTTGTCCTCTTCAACAGGCAGCATCACTGATGCAATGCTTTTTGTCATTGTGTGGGTTCACTCACCTCCTAAAACTGCTAATTTAACCAATAAAAAAAAAATTATTAGAAATTGAATTCTGATGTTTTCTATTTTCAGACAGTGGCTCATTCACTATTTCCAGAGAGTTCAACAAGTTCAACATAGCCCAACTTTCTTTGCATCAGTCAGCTCAACAAAAACTAAAGTCTGCCAGAGAAAACAGGTATAGCAAAGGTGTCAAGGGTTGGGGAGTTAGGGTTCAAGCACTCAGTAACAGGCAAGACACGTCAGGTCGCAAACACTCCTTCATTAATAATAAAGCAGAGCCGAACACAGAAAAAGGCAATCAGGAGGTAAGGGGGACTGAGTAACCAAACTAAGGATTCCCCAAAACAGACAATAAGCTCAAAAACAGACAGAGAACCAAAAACCCTTAAATACACAAACTAAACCAAATCCACAAATCGGCCAGACTCACAGACGCAGGTAACTAGGCGTGGGGGAGGCAGGCTGGAACAAAGAGGACTGGAGCGGTGGGGTGTGCCACAGGCAGTGGTAGAGCCCAAATGTGGAGCGGCTCACCCACGGAGGACAACAGATGGGACCGCGGTCCGGAGCGGTCCTTGTTAATTCAGACTTTCTGCTTCAGACTCTGTGCGGGTTCACTTGAAAGGAGACTTATTGTAAATTAAAGCACTTTCAATGTCTTCTGAAGTGGTCTATTATTGGATGGTTACACCGTTAGCCATTAGCAGAACTGTCATAGCTAACATTATCCCTGTTGCAACAGCAACATGTTTAGCACTGAGGTGATGACATCGGCTTGAAGTGCTGTGGTGACCAGAAAACTTTTCGTTGACCAATTTACAAACAACCACACTTACATCCAAGCTGACATCAGGAAGATTTATAAAAGAAAACATTCCTCCCAACAAGTACAATGAGTCTGTATAACACAATGTTAGAATCTGTATTGCAATTAGTGAATCGTCTGGAAAAGATTTGGTTAAAGGAAGACATTTCTTCCGGCCTATTTAAATCCAAAACTATGAACAAAATCAGCTCTTGATCAAGTTAGCTCTGTAAAATAAGTTACCGTGGTTATCTGGGTCAATATACACTGCTCAAAAAAATTAAAGGAACACTTTTTAATTTAAGTATTGCATCACATCAGTGAAACATGTGGGATACTGATCTGGTCAAGTAAGTAACTGAGGGGCTTTTTAGTCAGTTTGAGCTGCTTTGGTGTTCATAAAATTAACAACAGATGCACGAGAGGGGTAACAATGAGACAACCCGCAAAACAGGAATGAGTTTACAGGTGAAGGCCACTCACATTTTTTTCCTTCCTAATGTTTTCAGACTGTTTTTCACTAGTTTTGCATTTGGCTAGGGTAATTGTCACTTCTGGTAGCATGAGGCGACACCTGAACCCTACAGAGGTTCCACAGACAGTCCACCTCCTCCAGGATGGCACATCAATGCGTGCCATTGCCAGAACAGTGTTTCCCCTACCATTATATTAGGGGGGCGCCCCGCCCCCCCAACGGCACCCCCCGCCCCCCCAGAAGGTCAAGTTAAATTAAAATAATTGTTACTTTTTTACACGCAAACTTTAGTTTTCCTGCATAAAGGCCACTCCACATGCTGTCCTTACAGCACTCGCTGCAGCACTCCACTGTGTCTACTCCCCCCTCCCTCCGTCTTGTAAACAGTCACACTGCCCCCCACCCCACAGTCACCACACACACAAACACTAGTTTGCAGTGGCGCGTCTCGTGTTTTACTTTCTACAACAAACTACGGCCAAAATATAGAGTTATTTCAGCCATAAAATAAAGAAGCAGAAGAAAAACCACCTCTGATGACAGTGACGCGCGCCATGAGGTAATTACGACCGTATAGCGGGGCCATGTGTTGTTGTTGTTCTCAATCGTGCAGGAGTGTTAAAAATGAAAAGAGAACGAAGGGAAGTGGGACCCGCGATGAAACTTCATAGAGATTAAAAAAAAAAAATGATGACGCTCTTTTTAACAGCATGACTTCTTATGATGCAAAATTGGTCCTTTGAGACGACGTCTGTCATAATATTGGGCCTAAAATAAATAAAGTATTATTATTATTATTATTATTATTATTATTATTATAAAATAATTAGATGAAGCCTTTCAACACCGTAACGTAAAAATGGGCTAAAAATGATTCACACGCTCAATAAGTGGTACAAAATGGTGAAAATTATATATTTTAATATCGGCGTGCGCGCACACGTGTACACACACACAAGCGTGAGCGCACATGTGAGCAGACTCCCGCCAGCGACTGTCGGAAAATGGCACATGAAAAACAAAGCAAAATCTCAGCGTTTTTTAAACGCTCACAGTCACAGGGTGATAATGGCAACACCAGCCGCCCCTCTGGCTCTTCAAGCAGTAGCACCCAGAGCAGCTCTGCCTCTCCCGGGCCAAGTGACAGCAGCCAAAGTTCTGCACGGCAAGCCCCCCCACCTGCCCCGCAGCAAAAGTCATCATCTCACCACCGCATGTCGGGCTTTGACCCATAGACTGTATATATAGTGGACGTAGCATCTGGCTCCAGAATTGAAGCCAACCCGGAAGTGTCAAAAACTTGCAATATCACGCCGTCCACTAGGGTTGGCTCCAAAAAGCTTTTTCTCCATAGACCCCAATTCATTTTTGGAAAAAATAAAATTTGATAGACTGATGTTCTACAGCTCAGGATTTTTTTCCCGTTAGTTTTCATGGTCAAAATGAGAGATCAGGTGGCCGATCTTAAAATAAATCAATACTGAATTTTAAATAAATCGTTAAAGTTGGCGGAGCCAGGGGGCGTGGCTATACTTGATAAAACATATTAAGACTCAGATTCCTTATTTCAACTTTTTGTATGACGGCGACAACAACCGACGCGAAAACACTCCCCCCCTTTAATTTCAGCAAGATGGACCAGCCTGCCACATCAGTTTTTCACTTTGATTTTGGGATGTCTTGAATTTAGTCCTCCTGGGGGGTTGATAATTGTCATCTTCAGCAAGATGGACCAGCCTGCCACATCAGTTTTTCACTTTGATTTTGGGATGTCTTGAATTTAGTCCTCCTGGGGGGTTGATAATTGTCATTCCCATCAAACAATGTGGCACTTTTCATTCCTAACACATTACCCAGTCCATATCAATGCTAAAATCCAGTTTGTTTTTTCCCCGTATTGAAATATGATGTATTTTCAAAGTGTTCCTTTAATTTTTTTGAGCAGTGTATAATTGAGGGACTTTTGAAGTTCATGGGATATAGCTTGCATACATTTTTATTTAGAGAAAAAAAATAATGTTTTTATGTTCATTATGATCATGTCTTTACAAATTTCATAATTATTTATTATGGAAACAATCACTTATTAATACAAAATGATTGGGTAGCACTAAAGTGTCAACTAAGTTACCATCTGAATTTAATTTTGTTCTTTTTTTTTTCCTTTTGTCTGCATTTATTCTCATTGTTTATCTCCACAGAAGGGGTGTCAGCATTTTATGAGATTAATGCATATTTTAGTCTTGCTGCCAAATATTTTACTATTTAGTGCATGCGTGTGACCATAACCAGCTCTCCCTGAAAGCTAAGCTGATATTCTTTATTAGAATTCCCTATTAAGAGCCAGGGAGGGCAGTGCTACACCTCAATGGTGATGTGCAGGAAAACAAAGGGTGGACAGGACGAAACAGGACGGACAGGGATAGGGACGAGCAGGCGGTGCTATTACAACTGAAGAATGTCAGGTGCTGTGTTATTCCCGACTATTAATTACCCATCAATAAAACAAACAAACAAACAAACAAATGTTAAAAACAAACAAAAACAGAAAAACAAAACAAACAGAACAAAACAAAAAAGATAAATAAAAAAGATAAATAAAGTAACACTATTTAACACCATAGTTGTGGAAGTCTTGACAGTATAGAGTAGAATAGGCCAGAAGAAGATAATAGAGAAAGAGAGAATGGGTTTAGTGTGAGTATAGACTCTGGAGAGAGTCTCAGCACATTCTGGTGGGTCCCATCACTGCTCAACAGTGGAACTCGACAGGAGCTGGTGAGACTTGATCAAACATGCAACATGCAAGTATGAAGGACACCGAAGCCCAGAACAGCTATCACGGCAATGCAGGGCCAAGCTAACAAGGTGCCCCACCCTCCGGGCAGCAGGAGCCACGGGGCAGCACCTCCAGAGAGCAACCGGGGCCACGTGTACCACACGGACCCCGATAACAAGAGGGAGCAGCTACCGACACCCCCAGCACGCCAGAAGGGCAAGAGGACCCACCTGCCACCCAAGCTCCAACCCCGACCCCCCAGCCTCCACCAGAACCCTCCACCCCCACCCACACACCCTCCCACACCCCCAAAGCGCAGCCAGGACGCCAGACACAGGGGCAGCCGAAAGGACGGCAACCAGCCCACCGCTTGGCAGGTCGCCACCAGAAGAAACCGGAGCCAGGTCCCGATGCGAGTCCAGAGGGCAAAAATGGACAGAGCGGTGGGGGGCCCAGCGACGCCAATGGGGAGGCACCCCGCATACCCCCCCACACCAGCTCCCGAGTGAACACAGCACACCCAAGGCCCCCACATCCCGCGATGCACCCTGACACCCCACCAGGACAGAGCCACCACACACCACCAGCCCACACTGCAGCCACCGCGCCCCCCAGGACAGCCAATCCAGACCCCGCAGCCCACCAAGAGCCGCTGCACCAGCCGGGACCCATCGGGCACCTAGGAGAACCCCCACAGGACACAACCCCAGCCACCGCGACACAGATGATGGTCCACCCCACTGCCCCATAGCCATAAAGGGGCCGGGTCCCACCAGCGAGGCCATAAATGTGAAACCCTCCCATTACTCCACTATTAATATGCTTCCCGATCCCTGACGAGAAACATTATCCCTGCACCGTGATAGTGTAATCCTGAGTGTCATGTGGTGCATTAAAAGTGGGGAGGCTGGACGAGGCGTCAGCCATCTTAGACCTACCCTCAAGGTGAGTGTGTGTGGTGCATTAAAAACGATTGGAGAGCAGGGGAGGGAAGCAAGAGGGTGATGGGGAAGAGACAGGGCCGTAGGGCCCCACCACAGATCCCATCGCTCCCACCCCCACCTGCCCTCAGGGCCTTAACTGTTGTGTCCCTATATGTGCCTAAGAGTTGCTATTTACAGTGAGGTGTGAAAAATGTGAAGTGCACAATAAGAGGCAGTCTGCTGTGGATCCGGCCCAAGAGGACAGAGCAGCGGGGGAGATGGGTAGTAAGACCACTGGTACTGATGCAGAGAGCCCCCAGAGCATGAGGCAAAGGGTCAGGGTGGGCCCACATGAACCAGCTGGCCCAGCCAGCACAACAACCCCTGAGAGCTGCAGATCCAGAGCAGCGCCCCAGCAGACACCATAGCCCCACCACGGGCCAGCCGCACGCAGCACCCCACCCTGGAGGGGTGACCAGGTCACGCCACAAGGAAGGGTGGGCCACGGGCGACCACGCCCATCCCGGAGCCAGCATGTAAAGGATGCAGGACGCCCACCCTGCAGCGCCACCGAGACCCCACCCACCCCCCCACACCCCAGCACAGCACCAGGTCCGGACGAAGGCATCCAGCCAGCAGAAACTGAACTCCAGTGGCAGCATGCAGGCCAGGACCAAGGACAAGTCCTGTGCCCAGATGAGCCAGAGCCACCCCTCCACAGAGACCACCCAGCCCCCACACCAGACCCCCACACCAGACCCCCAGGCAGCGGAGGGCCCCAGGCCCCCCCAGGGGAGGGAGAGGGGCGAGGAGGAGCGGGCAGGCAGGAGAGGAGGGAGGAGGAGGAAAGCAGAGCGGGAAGGGACAGGGGAGCGACGGAAAGGCCGACCCACCCCAAACCCCAGGACCAGCCAGGTACCCCAGAAGAGGCCAGCCGCTGACACCCCCAAGGCCCCGGGAGAGCGTGCAGACCCAGCAGACCCAGAGCTCAATGGGGGAGACACCGGAGACACCCACCCCCAGGGAGAGGGGCCCCAGCCACCCCGACCCTGCAGAGCCAGAGAGCAACCCCGGGAACCATAGGGAAAGGACACCACCAGTGCATGCACACTGCCTTGAAGTCCATGGTGCTATCAATCTTTGAGAGTTAGAGGGTTAATAAACTGAAATAGAGCAGAGGAAAGTTAGACCATATGCACAGACAGAAAAGGCATCACAATTATATGAGGGAAGTGGCATACGCCCACATAAAAGCAGAAGCTATAGATTATTATTTAATGATTTAATAAATGGAGACCATTTTTCTTTAAATGAGTCCAATTCTTTTTTCCGGGTAGCAGATATTCCCTCCTGTGAAATGTGTTCTTTGAGGAGGTTCAGCCAATAGACGATGTTGAGGGCTTTCTTATCTTTCCAGTTAACTAAAATGGTTTTATTGGCAATGGCGATAGCTGCAAGTGTGGGTTTGATATGAATGTCTGGTAAGGCTGTTAGCGTTAGGTCGCCAATTAGGCAAATGTTTGGGGAATGCGCGATCCCACAGTCCAAAATATCCGAATTTAAAAACAACCACCTTCTAGTTTGGGAAACAATACTGAAATGAAATTATTCAAAAATAGCTTTGATTGTGTTCTTTTTGTCAAGTGGAGATAATCATGACAGATATTTCTTTTTTGGCAATATATCAAATTTTATATGGAAAATAACAAATTATATCAATGTCCGAGAAATGACTGTCAACTCAGTTACCCATTACAAAAACACCTTTCAAGGAGGTGTGTTAATTCCAAATCATATGGAGAAACAAAGCCCATTATAAAAAAAGAGATTCTCTGTAACCAGAGGGGAAATAGAGGGTTGGAAGTTTTAAGTTTTGAAACTATGAATAATATGTTCAAAATTAATTGGTTATGTCGCCTCATCAGAGAAAATGTTAATACGTGGAATGCAATTCCAAATTATGTATTCAAAAAATGAGGAGGAATTCATTTTTTACTCAAATGTAATTATAGCATTGACAAAATACCAATTCAGTTATCAAACTTCCATAAACAGGCATTGCTCTCCTGGGGGCTGATGTACAAACGCGGCTTCTCGCCAACCAGCTGCTACATATGGAACAACCAACATATACAGCACAGAAACAAAACAATATTTTACAAGTCTTGGATTGATCAGGGAGTATTATGGGTCAATCAGTTAATCGATGAACAAGGACAAATCTTACCGTACAACCAATTTATTAACAAATACCATCTCACAATCTCACAAACAGAATACACTTTCCAACACAATACCAATAGAAATTTTGCAGCTCCTGAAAGGTTCCCAATTCCACCCTCTTATTCAGAAAAATGATGCCAAATTATTCATCCATAACATGGACATAACAACCAAAGTCTGCTCAAATGAATTTATCAGGAATCTCATTCAACCCTCAAATCGACCGGCGGCCAAATCTTACTGGAGTTCACTATATGGGGCAATAAACTGGAGAGGGGCGTGGCTGGTTGGCGAGAAGCTGCTCATTCACAATAAGGTCAAAGAAATATCATACAAAATCTGTCACAATGCACATCCAGCAAAAAAAAAAAAACCCTGGAGAGATTTAAATTAAATATAAACTATAACTGTGACTTTTGACAAACATAAGAAACCATCATCCACCTCTTTTATCAATGCTCATACAGTAAAAACCTCTGGAATCATATACAAAACCTAATCCATAATAATAGCGGATACAGGATTGGCCTCCGGGAGAGCCACATCCTCTTTCAGTTTGAAAATCCCTCCATATCTTACGATCTTTCCCTTTTGTTACAGACTATAATCATGCTGGGCAAATTTCATATTCACAAAACTAAATGGGCAAAGAAAAAAACAAATGGAAAATACTTTGAAAATGAACTCAAACAATACTTTAATACAATAACAACATCATCAAACAACAAAGCCATAAAAATATCAGACTTGTTTATTAAATACTTAAACCCTGATTTAATATAAAATGTGTTTATATTATTATTAATTTCACCCTCTTCTGCTCACAATATGGACGAATATGATCTGTTATCCATATGGTTGTAATACTCCCTTTATATGACTCTTTGTGTTTACGCTGTAATATGAATAAGTTGTTGTTTCCATTTCGTGTTATTCTCTATGACCATTCTCAGTTAACATCCTGTATAACATCTTTGTGTTAAAGTTCAAAAAAAGAAAGAAACCAAAAAAAAAAAAAAAATCACATGACCTGCTCCACATGATGTCACTTCCTCCTGAAGAAAAGAATGGTAAGACTGCAAGGTATACTCTTTCTCCTCTTTCTGAGTTATTCAATATAAAGTAGTATGCGAGTCAAGTGTGGATTTATTGCATGTCAACTATGTTACCACAATATCTTTATAAAAAAAAAGTTTCAATTTCAATTTTATTAAAATGTATATATAATATTTAGAAGAATCTTTCTCTAAAAATGCCATATGGTGTTTGGTCATAGGCAGTCATGTTGATTTTAGGCCTGGAAACAGTAAAAACGTAAACTATGTTACCGGTCAACTAAGTTACCCTGTAAAGGTAACTTAGGCTACGTTCGCACTGCAGGCTAAAGTGACCCAAATCCGATTTTTTTGCCCCTATGCGACCTGTATCTGATCTTTTCATGACAGTCTGAACGACACAGATCCGATTTTTTCAAATGCGACCCAGGCCACTTGGATATGTGGTCCTAATTCCGATACGTATCGGGTCTTTTGCCATGCGACTTCAGTCTAAACGGCCAGGTCCCATTTGTCCGACATATACGTCATTTGTACACGACAAACGTCATTATTCTGTGTTCAAGCAAAACACGTCTTCGGGCTGCCGAAGACGTGTGTCTTGCCGTGAGTGTTAAAAAGAGGTGCTCACAATTTTACGTAAAGGTCGCCCTTGTCATTTGAAAATTCTGAATGAAGTTCGCATCTGTGAAGCCTCTCACATCACTATCTCACCACTCCTGGCTGCGACTCCGCACCCACACAGTTCTCTGGACAGACGTTGCTGCCACTGCCCCACAAAATGCCAAAATCCAGGCTCTCTTCCTTCTTGACCTTCTCCTTAAAACGATTAAGTTATAAATATGCTGGCTCCGGCTGGACAACAACTTTAAAATTGCCAGACATGCTCTACTGTTATAGCGTCCATGTTTACTTCCGTAAACACTGAACACACTCTCTGTCGTTGTTGTGTCCTCTTCTGTGCATGCAGGACACTTTTGGGTCGTGTGAGGTTCACACAGGAGATCACATACAAGTCGCATTTAATTGGAAATGTGAACGAACTCGCAAAAAAATCGGAATTGAGCATTAAGCCCTGCAGTGTGAATGTAGCCTTAGAGGACTAAGAGTAACATAGTTGACACTCACGACATGTTTTTGTAGTTTTCATGAGTTTATTAACCCTCGTGTTGTCTTCGAGCCAAAAATGACCTGCCACTATGTTTAGGAGCATAGAAAACCCCAAAATGACCTTTTTTCAACTTGAAATTCAATAACTTTTCCTAAAGTGACCCCAACACAAAAATTGTCTTCAGATCATTTTTGACCCAGTAGTTAAAAATTACAGCCACAGTGGACTAAAACACAGACACACACACACACACACACACACACACACACACACACACACACACACACACACACACACACACACACACACACACACACACACAGACACACAGAGAGACACACAGACACACACACAGACACACACACCGATACTTCCACAGATAAAAGGGACTTCATCAAACTTGTCCATGTTCTTGGGTGAGAAGCAAGTGGAGGAAGGTGTTCTGTCACAGCATTAGTAACTCCTACAGGGTGTCCATGGCGCCTGGGAATCATTTGGTAATGCCAACATTTAATTTAGGTTCTGACATATTAGTGTAATTAGGATACAATGTTTTGCATTATTTTGTTTTCAAAATGTTGGAAGAGTGCAGCACACTTTTTTTGGTAAATGTTTTGACACAATAGAGCACCATGTTTTTTACTCAGTGTAATGCACTTTTATGTTTTGCTCAATGCAATGCATTTTTGTTTTTTGTTGAAAAAATACTATTTTTAAAAAAGCCTACACAGTGCATTCTTTGTGTAAGCAATTTTTCATATCATTGTTGATTTTTGGAGGTTAGGATCACTGTTTAAGTTTACAGTGTCTGTATAAGTTAATAAACTTGCAAGCTTCGTTTCCAATTACTTTATTAAATATATATGGGCCTAATATAGATGATTCTAATTTTTTTTATAGGATTTTTGATTTACTTCCAGATGATAAATCCTCTCACATTTATATTGGTGGTGACTTTAACTGTTATTTGGATCCTTTCCTAGATAGAACTTCAGTTAAGCCACCAGTGATTAAAAATTCATCAAAAACACTTAAAAATTTAATGAAATCAAGAAATATTATAGATATTTGGAGATTAAAGAATCCAGATAAAAAAGAGTTTTCATTCTATTCTCCGGTACATAATTCATATACAAGAATTGATTATTTTTTATTAGAGGCAGGAGACCTTTCCACTGTTCAGAAATCTGAATACCACCCTCGCGTTATATCTGATCATAGTCCTATTAGTTTGCAATTAAAAACAAATTTATCTAAAATAAAATACCAATGGAGATTTAATACACAATTATTGTTATCTTTAGATTTTAAAAACTATATGAATCAAACTATAGAAGTTTTTTTTGATTTGAATGACAACGGAGCGGTCTCCGACTCTACTCTTTGGGAGGCCTTTAAGGCTACTATGAGAGGATATATTATATCATATGAAAGCTCAAAAAGAAGGGAACAAACAAAAAAGAAGATAGATCTAGAAAGAGAGATTAAAAGGATGGAAGGGATCCATGTAAATTCACTTGCGCAGTCTGACTACAATAAAATTCTAAGATTAAAAAATGAGTATAACATTATTATTCAGGAGGAGATATATAATTTTCTTCTAAAAAATAAACAAAAACATTTTGAAATAAGTGATAAACCGTTAAAACTTCTTTCAAGACAACTTAAAGGAGAACAATCTACAGCAGCAATTCATAAAATTCGATCAAAGACAGGAGAGATTTACACAGATCCTGAAGATATTAATAATGTTTTTAAGGATTTTTATGCAGAATTATATAAGTCAAAATCAGATTCTTCACTTTTCCACTTGAATGATTTTTTTGCCAAATTATCTTTACCTCAATTGAAAAAAGAACAGCAACACTTACTAGATAATGTTATCTCTACGGAAGAATTGACAAAAGCATTACTCTCATTTCCACCAAATAAGAGTCCGGGCCCGGATGGATTCGGAGCAGAGTTTTATCAAGCTTTTTCGGAAAAATTGACCCCTTTTTTACTTAGAATGCTTAATCATTCTTTTCATAAAAATAGGCTCCCTGAATCACTATATGAAGCCAACATATGTGTTATACCCAAAAAGGGAAAAGATCCTTTAGATCCAGCTAGTTACAGGCCTGTCTCACTTTTGAATTTGGACCATAAAATTCTTACAAAAATTCTTTCAATACGACTAAACAAGTTTATAACAGATATTATTCATCCGGATCAGACCGGATTTATACCAGGCAGGCCTGCTTTCGGTAATGTGCGAAGACTACTGAATCTGTTGTATTCAGATTGCAACGGAAATAATAAGGCAGCCATCTTGACTTTAGACGCCCATAAAGCCTTTGATTCAATTGAGTGGGAATATTTATTCATTGCTCTTAAACACTTTGGTTTTGGAGAAACCTTCATAAAATGGGTCAAAATGATTTATTTAATGCCAAAATCAAGTATCATATGTAATAATATATTATCAAAGAGCTTCCAATTATATCGCGGCGTAAGACAAGGCGACTGCCTTTCTCCTTTACTTTTTAATATAGCCTTAGAGCCATTAGCTATTGGCTTAAGAATGCATCCTGATATAGAGGGTTTTACAGTTGGTCAATCAGAGAGTTTGGTGTCACTCTACGCAGATGATCTTCTTTTGACTTTTGCTAAACCAGAAACTGGAATCCCAAACCTGCTAAAATATGTGGATGCTTTTGGTAAAATATCCGGTTACAACATAAATTGGTTAAAGAGCGAACTTATGTTCATTGGCGCTAATAGGACCATAGATAGCTGCCCAATTAAAGTGGTGGAAGATCATATAACATATCTTGGGATAAAAATATCTAAAAATTATGAATCCTTGTTAAAACTCAATTTTGAGGAAGGACTTGAAAAACTGAAACGATCTATTGACTACTGGAAGACCTTGCCTCTCTCCATGGTGGGCAGAGTGAATGCCATAAAAATGGTATCTCTGCCCAAGTTTATATACCTCTTTCAAAATTTGCCAATTATTATACCTGCGGATTACTTTAGAAAAGTTGAATCAATGATTTTGGACTTTGTATGGGGATATAAAAAACATAGAATATCTAAAAAACACATATTAAGATCCACAAAGGAGGGCGGTCTCGGTCTTCCGGTACTCAAAAACTACTACTGGTCAGCTAACATACAAGCATTGACCTATTGGAAAATTGGTGCTCCTAACGATGAATCACTTCCTTCTGCTCCATTATGGGTGAAAATTGAACTCCAGTCACTTATTAGACCTTACACCTCTTTGTCAGCTTTACTTTTTACTAGAACAATTTCCTCCGTAAAGTCAATAAGTCATAGTGTCATTGTTAGGAATTCAATCAAAATGTTAAGTCAAATTAGAAAAAATTTTGATGTTCCTGGTGTCTCTTTATATACACCTATATGTTATAATCATGCTTTCACGCCTGCTATTATGGATAAAACATTCTTTGATTGGTACTCTAAAGGTATCAAAAGTATAAAAGACGTTTGTCAGGAAGGCAGACTTTTTACATTCGAAGAATTAAAAACAAAGTACAGACTTCCTCAGTCGGGTTCATACAGATATTTACAGTTAAGACACTTCATTAAAAGTAATCTAAATAATCATGAAAAGCACCCTGTTTTGGTAATACTTAATCAGGGCCTGTCTAGTAAAAAAATTATTGGTAAATTTCTAAAATGCTGTAGTTCGACACTGGAATCAACAAATGACGTTAAAATGGCATGGGAAGGGGAATTAAAAACTACAATATCCGAACAACAATGGAAACATTCCCTTTCCCAAATCCATAACTGTTCAATTAACAGTAGACACAGACTAACGCAGTTTAAAGTGATTCATCGTTTTTATTACTGTAAAGCATCACTGCATAGGTTCTATCCTGAGGTGTCTCCATTCTGTGACAAATGTAAAACAACTGAAGACTCACTGCTACATTCTTTTTGGGAATGTCCAATTATTCAACCGTTCTGGTCTAGTATTTTTTTTTTCTTTTCCGGAGTATACCAAAGGAACTGTGCTCCGGATAGAGATATGGCGTTGTTTGGATATTCAAAGGAAACACAAAACCTACCACAACATATAAGGGTTGCTATAGTTCTTGGGACAGTTTTGGCCAAAAGACTACTTCTTAAAGAGTGGAAATCATCTTGTGCACCGGGTTTTAGAACGTGGCTGTCTGAATTAGTCGATGTTATATCATTGGAAAAAGTACGTTATATAAAAACTGGAAATTTGAAGAAGTGGGAAGAAATATGGTCTCCGTTATTGAAATATTTCAATGAGTAAATGTGAATGTTAGACAGCTAGATTCAGTGTACTGTTGTGGGTATATAGATAAAAATGTATTGGGGTTTGACACAAAGTTTCTTCGTTGTTTGACAGGCTCCCTACCCTCGCCTGTTAAAAAAGAAGTTGACAGTTATCATGACAAATTTAAGAGAGAAAGAATTAGATCATGATAAATAAAAATAGCCATGTGTACACAATTGCAATCTTTAGGGTACACATACAAAACTTCTTTTGAAATCTTGATTGTGTCAAACCTCAATGAAGAAAGGAAAAAATAGTGTCCAAATTGTGCTATATGTGTAAGGTATATTTCGCTCCTCTGGTGTGTGCGGTCGGGTTTGAAAGTAGTATGAATGTGCAGATGTAAGTGGGGCCCATTCTGTTTTATTTTTGTTCTAAAATTAATAAAAACATTAAAAAAAAAAAAAAATAAATAAATAAATAAACTTGCAAGTGATTCATGTAAACTAGTCTGAGTCTGCATTATTTGTTTATATCACGATGATGTCAAAAGGTCTTAATTAAAACCACAAGAGATGGAATATGCAGTTTGCTATCATACAATAATAATTTATATAGTTCATGATTATGTTATTTGATAAATAAATCATTAAACTTTTTAATGTCCAGTCAACGATGTTACTTTTGTCAACCAAGGTACCATTATGTTTATAAAAAAATAATTCATTGTTCCCTAAACTCGAAGTAAAAAATTTAGAGACTTAGTAGCTGTGAAATATGTAGCTCAGTATAATTTAATCAAGAAAATTATCATGAATCTCAGGACTTTTGGGAAAAAAATATCTGGACTGTTAACTGTATTCTGTGAAATTAGGGGTATTAATGCAAAAAAAAAAAAAGCTTCATTGCCTTTAATAATTGGGGATTCTAATGAGCACATGCTGAATGTAGGCAAGTGGACACATATTCTTCCAAGAGCAACAATTTGTTTAAATATCTGACATTTACCCCAAGTTAAAACTTTTCAGTTTTTGTCCATAACATAGTTGACCAAATAATGAGTTAACATCTCAGTTTTTTAAATAAATATCTGAAACAGTTATGCCTGAGCTTGGCAATTACTGAAAACGCAATATTTTAGGAATACTTTTTAAGGAAAAATAATAATGTATTAGAATTTTTTTTTCAAACTCAAAATGTCCCGTAATTATATATTGACCCATCTAGCAGGTTAAAAGGCAGCGTGAAATTCTCTTTTTACCTGTGAAACTGAAATTTCTGCTATTCTCTACATACCTGCTAACCCACTATTTTCACTTTGAAGTACAGCCCTCGGGTTTACTGAACACATTATTTAGCATTTATTTTTGAATGAGAGATGGTGATTAAGGGACAGATTCAGTGATGCAAGGAATATAACAAGTGTATTTATTCTCTTTTAGAAAGTCTAAAAGACATTTGAAGTCTCTAATGATGTTTATGCAGAAGTGAGGGGCCATTTAGATATGTTCAAATTTCATAATTTATTTAGAGAGGTGAATATCTGAAAAGGGCTAAAATATAAGAAGCTTTCTTTGGTCTTTTGGTCTGGACCAAAATAGAATTGCTGTATTTAATGGTCTCAGGTCTACAATACAAGGCTATTAGGGCTCTATGGGTCATTTCAAGTTTTGTACTGTGGGATTTCTATGATATTTCTAAATTGAGTTTTTATACTAACCATTTTATACTAACTGCTTGCTTTTATAAAATCATTTTCCTAATGTTTTACACTGTCTACGAATATGGAAAAATACTGGATAAGGGAGGTATGTAAGAGTGGACAAGTACTAGGTGAAAAGTTATGATGAAGACTCTGTTTCAAGGTCATGCTGGAAGACTCTGTTCCACAGAAAAGAACAACTGCTTAGGTTTCAGGGCTCAGAGCACAGCATCAAGATCAGGAGCAGGACAACAAGATGGCTGCTCATACGCAAAGGAGGGGGTCAGATGCGCAGAAGACAACCATTCAGAAGAAAGACACACCTTGAATGCTTATGCACTTGTGAAACTGGATATAAGGCTGGGTCGGGAAGAATAGCATGTCAGACTTCATAAACTGACAAGAATCCTGTTGTTGTCAGAGATAGAGGTTTAGACCCAGAGCTCTGTATACTATATTCAATCTACTGTTAAATAAACACATTGAATGAGACCTAAATACCTTATTCTATTGCTTCATTCAACGAACGCACAGGAGCTATCTGACACATAGTCTGTTTGTGGGTACAATGAGATTGTGCTCCAACAGTACACTTCACCTCTGTTGTAGATTGTAGACTGTGTCAAACAAGGACATAACCAGCATATACTGTATACATGCGCTGGGCCCTACAGCTTTCCAAAAATCTAATTTTTATGTGAATCCTTTTAAATGTTTGTTTTCATTCTTTTATCCATGTTTAATATAGCATTATCTTGTAGGAAATTTATTCTAAAATTTGATTATTTACAGGAAGAATTATGGAACCCTTTGAATTGGCTATGGACATATCTTCAAAATATCAGAAGTCATGTTTGAGTAGCATCAGTACAATATACGAATAAGTCTATCCATTTGTCACTAATACAATGATGTTATTGGACACAACCATTATAAAATAGGAATAAGACAGAACAGTTTGTCTTTTACAACAGCTAAACAGATGCAGTTGAGACACAGAAGAAAAAAGTATCAAAATGTTTGAAAAATGGGCTACATCAAGGCTCAGTTGGCTGCTTAAGAGTAAATGACATACTTTCTATTGAACAAGCTTGAGCAAACCATATGAGCACTGCTTGGTTACATGTAAGTTAAAGGTAGGCCAGTTTAGTAATCAAATGTGACAAATGGATTCTTGTCCTTTACCCTGAAGAGGATATCGGTCTATGTTTTTTCTCCCTTATTCTGAATGAAAGAATTCTAAAATAATTATTTTATAGGTTTGCACAACATAAACACACTACTCATGTAGAAAAGGTTTGGATGGTTTTTGGGCGATCAACATATTTTTTTTCTGATCATAAAGTAAATCAAATCATTTGCTAGCACTGGACCTTTCATCACCTCATGATGGACAATTGGTCATAGACTATTTTCACATTCTCCATAAGATCAACAAGTTCTACAAAATGAGTAACATTTTTCATTGTTTAGCCCTAAACAACTGCATGTTAGATTGGACATTTGTAAATGACTGTAAGTTCAATGAGCTGACTCTCAGCTTTAAGTGGGTTGGAGGGTAGAAACCTTCATACTAGGGTAACAGGTTAGGAATAATGCCCCTTTGCCTTCAGCCAAATTCAGACAGTGCAGTACCAAACCTTTATTTTCAGTCTCTATGTTTTCTCAATTTGAAAATTAGGGGCAAACATCATAATGAGCCCAAAACGGGTGTATTAGTGCAGCCATGTGAGAGGACTTATGTTGACATAGTAAATAAAGAAGTGTCTCTTAAAGCCCCAATCTCATTAACTATGGTTAGATAAAAGTTGTTAATGTGCAACTTTTCATTAAAGTTTTTACCTATGAGCAGATGAAAAGTTGATCCCATGACAGTGGAAGTCACCAGTACTCCCCCAAGCTTCATCAAGTTACCGTGGTAGATGTCATTGGGCCACTTCACCCGCAGGTTGATGTCCTAAAAAAAGTTGAAATATGTTCAAACATCACTGATTCTAAACATAATACATTTGCATTCAATACGCTGATACTATGCAGCATCATTAATATGCTATCACACAGTGACAACATGTTCATGTCAGGCAATGTGACATTTTGGTACTCCAGACAGCTGTTACTTAGAGTGTACACTAATGAGGCAAGACACTAGACTGAATGCAAAATACATTGTTGGTCTGTTACATGCAGCCAAACAGCTCAGTTGCACTAATAGAATATGTGATGGTCTCCTGTGGTTTGTCATCAAATCTTAGCTGCTGACCTGAAAGTTACCAGTTAGTATGAGTAGGAGTTATTCCAGCACATCCGCCAACATCCCGTCAGCAGTTTATGGTATGCCCTTCTTCAGATCACTGTCAGTATGGGCACCCGATCCTTGTAGTTTCAGGATGCTCTGACCTACTTGTCTGGCTCATGTCAAGTACCTCAGGCCACATCAACATGCTGCCAATGAAAATCAATTGTCTACTTGCTGCCTAACATATTCTAGACCTTGACATGAACCTTTGCTATTCTATTCAGCTTTGACTTTTGACTCATTTTTGTATGCATAAGTGTACTACACAAGACATCAAAGATGATGTGCAAGCCAAACAGACTGAAAATACTATTAACTGAGTGTGCAGGCTGATACCTGGTATCCGGGAAGTGTGCGAACTGCCTCCACAATGGCTAGAGCAGCCAGATGCTGCAGGAAGGGAATCTTCTGTCCAAGCCTGGAGCTCAACTCAATCTGGACCCTCAGAGTGAACATGGCACAACCCAGAGGGCTAAGCCAGGCATTCTTGCCACGACCTACAGCAGCAAGCACAGGAAACATAGAGGTGGATGCTAAGTGGTGACCAATAACATACATAAACAAAATCAAAAGAAAACTCAGCTGAAACTTTGGTGTAAATCAGGAGGTATATGTGAATGCTGCATCTGTAGGTTTACACTGTGCTGAAGCACTAACCTCTTCCTTGGCTTTGCTGAGCTGCTACTGCTATTAAACCCACATCCTTTGGTATGTGCAGAATCAGCCTAAAGAAAGACAGAAACACACACAGCAATCTTAAACCAACTTAAAGATGTTCTAGAAGGTGCTGGGACATCTGGTTAGATTGACGTTTATTAAATTGTTAGTGCATGTACTTCAACCTTAATCATACTGTGGGCCTCACTAAGAAAATTTCAATAGATAATTAATCTGCTAAGGAACGTGGCAGAGTTATGTGACGATTGGCGTACGTTTTTCTGTCTGTGCACAACATTACTCAAAAAACGGAATAATGGCTTTGGATGAAATTTTCAAGGAAGGTTAGAAATGACACAAGGACCTCCTGATTAGATTTTGGCAGTGATGTTGCTTATAGTCTGGATCCATGGATTTGTTCAGTATTTCTGTGTCATTGCGAGATAGTGACACGGCATCACTGCACCTATGACAACAAACGAACACTGTGAGCTGTCTGCTCTGACGATCATAAGATTGCGATCCTACTACAAATCAACCGCTGCCGATTTATTGGGACTTGTCCGTCGGAAATGATACAGTGAACAACCGTTTAAATTGTAGGGGCATTTTCAGGTCCCATCAATTCCCACTGCCTTCTACATATTTAGGTCATGCGATTCGGTATCCGTACATAACACATAACACATGCCTGTGCTCAGCACAACGTAATTTTTTTTAGCAAAGATTTCACCCATTGGAAATTATACAAAGACTGAGCAGCATTATTGCTACATAGCTGTTATTATGTGTCAAGAAGCGAAGGTCATATCATCAACTAGCTTGTTTTTCCAAGATATTAAATGATGAGTCGATTGATACATTAGCTGTACAAGAGACAACTATTTGATACTTTTTAAAGAAATAATTAGCTGGCATATTTCAAAGATGTCACACTTTGCTCAATTTTAAGTGACTGTTAACAACACCAGACACCAAAAGCAAAGGTTCACATATCTTTTCCACTCACAGATTTGTAATATTGTATTATCTTCCAAAACAAATAAATGATGAAGTACTATATTTCTTTCATTTTGTTGGGTTGTTTTTATCTCCTTTTAGGACGAAGTTAAGTACACCTGTAATTCTCAATGAGCCTAACCACACGAACACCGGAATTTCCTCATCTTTGAACGCATGGCATATATTCGTCTACATGTCTGTATCATGGCTTCACATGGAAAAGAACAGCCAGAGACCATAAGTTAAAGAGAAAGGTGCACAACACAACCCCTTCAGCAATAAGCAGCTGAAAAAACTGTCTCTAAAGACTGGTATAACATCTCTAAAAATTTGAACAGCACTGGCAATAAAAAGCATGCTGTGTTTTGTTACATTAAATTCCAATTGTGGAAACTGTATTTTAAACATGGCAAATCAAAATTCTTAGTAGTTTTATTTTGCATGAAAGCAAATACTCTATTGTTAAACTTCGAAGTAATGCAGTACTGCTGTAAGGTGATACAATTTCGAATCAACTGACATTTAAGTGACATTACACAGGGATGTTCTCACCTCAATTGTATATTGTATATCTAACAGAAGAAGCATCAAAAAATTCACAAAAGCTTAAATTTTAGATCACCCTGCAGGTTGCAATTATTAAGTCAGTCAGCATTTCATCATTGCTGACTTGTAATTTTTTTTTTTTTTTTTTCAGGGGCTATGGTACTATCAATAAGCAAAGAGAAAATGTTTGCACATTCTCTCATCTACAAATGTAATTAAAAGTGATCCAGGGACCCAATGCAACTGCCCTCTATTGACTAATGAACAAAGAGTGTGAAGCTGCAAAAGCAGGGTAGGGCCTTTCTACTATTGTGATGCAAAGCTGGTCTGTGGTAAATCAGCTTAAGTGCTATCCCAGTGAGAGGGTTCCCCATCTCTGGTCAGATTGAGCTTTGTAAAATACTTCTCAAAGAACTGCAAAGGGACAAATGAATAATACAATCTAGATTCTAAGATCAGCATGTTCGATGGGACAAGCTGTTAACTTTGTAATGCAGACTAAATTAGCAATGACTTTGTCACACTTTAACATTTTAAAATCATTAAACTGATTTCAAAGTAAAACAAAGATGACAGAAAAATACAAAATGTATTTTTTAATTGATGATTTCATTTATTGAAGAAAAAATGCTGTCCAGCCCCATCTACTCTATATACAAAAAAAGGTAATTGTCCCCTTAGCTACCAAGCAGTTATTTCACCAGCCACACTCATATATACATTGCTGCCAGGCTTGTTGAATCCAAACAACATTTAAATAGAGGCTCTTGGACTTGAAAGAACCACAGTGAGAGATATTATCAACAAATAGAGAAACATGGAACAGTAGTGAACCTTCCCAGGAGTGGCTGGCCTACCAACATTTCTCCAGGAGTGCATCAAAACCTAATCCAAGAGGTCACAAAAGAACCCCTAATTGAAACATCTGCAGCCTCATTTACCTCATTTTAGGTCAGTGTACATAATTCCACAATAACAAAGACACAGGAAGAAAATGGTATTGATGGGAGAGTTGCAAGAATCAAACCACTACTGACCAAAAACAACATAAAGGTTTGTTCAGCATTTGCAAAAAATATCTGAATGAGCCCCAAGACTTTTGGGATGACATCCTGTGGACTGATGAGTCAAAGGCAGATCTGTTTAGAAGACACAGGTCCCGGTACATCTGGTGGAAAGCTAATACTGCATTCCACAAGAAGAACATGATACCAGCAGTAAAACGTGGTGGTAGTGTAATAGTTTGAGGACCTGGACAATTTGTCATAATTACTGATGGAGCCATGAATCCTGCTCTCTATCAGAAAATCATCCTGGAGAATATACACTATCAGTTCATGACCCAAAGTTCAACACTAATGGGTTATGCAGCATGACAGAGATTCAAAGCATACAAGCAAGTTCACATCTGAATGGCTCAAGAAGAACATAGTTAAGGTTTAGGAGTGAAGGAGTGAAAGTCCAGTTGAGAGGCTGTGCCAAGACCTTAAAAAGTATACAGTAATTTAAATAATCATTCGTTACAATCAAGGAATGCAGAACACCATCTCTGAACGCACAAGATGGTAGGATCAGAATTTTATATAAACAACATGAAAGCATGGATCCATCCTGTCTTGCATCAACAGTTAAAACTGCTGAAGGTCGTGTACTACCTGAGTATTGTTGCTAACCATGTCTATCCCTTTATGACCACAGTGTACCTGTCTTCTAACAGCTACTTCCAGCAGGATAATGTGCCATGTCACAAAGCTCAAATCATCTCAAATTAGTTTCTTGAACATGACAATGAGTTCACTGTACTCCAATGGCCCCCACAGTCACAGGATCTCAATCCATCAATGCAATGGAACACCTTTGGGATGTGGTGGAACGGGAGATTCGCATCATAAATGTGCAGCCAACAAATCTGCAGCAACTGTGTGATGCTATATGGACCAACATCTCTGAGGACTATTTCCAACACCTTGTTGAAAGTATGCCACAAAGAATTAAGGAAGTTCTGAAGGCAAAAGGGGTCCAGCCTTTTACTAGCAAGGTGTACCTAATAAAGTAACCAGTGAGTGTATAAATAACCTCCAATAGCTGCCTCCTCACAACACAACCAAACAAACAAAGAAAAACTTCCTGCTGACCAAAACTCTTCCTCAGATAGAAGGAAGAAATTTTGAAAACTCTATTAATAGTCATTACATACGCTGAAAACTGAAAATAATTTAAAAAAAAAAACTTTCCGTGTAACTGAATTATGCTTCAGTACAAGTCTTTCAAAGGCATCATGCAGATGGCATGTAGGTGGAGAGTTAAGTATGGACTAGATAAAAGCTAATTATAAGCAATTTTAGCTGGAGCATGTCCCATTTGGGAGCGTAACTGGTTAGGAGGTGGTTAGCCCCTGCTGGTGTTATAACGGGGAAATCTGCTTTTTTGGAGGACCAGCAGAAAATCAATCCAGTTCTAGACTGTTGAGGTCTGTGCCAACAATCAACTTCTACAGAAATGAAGACAGAGTCCTCAAGCTTCAGAAGTGAGCTTGAAATAAGTATACCTGGACCTAACAAGAGAAATGAGGTAACTGCTGACCACCTCTTCTGATATCACAAAACCATCTGAATTTAGTTGGATCACAGGTTGGGGCTGGGACTATATTTGCAAATGCACCTTGTTCAGACTTAACTATAGAAGTAGATCAAGCTCTACATTGTAAAACACTAAAATGCTGAGTTACAGATTTATGTATTTCTATCTGATCTTCTGACTAATAATAACAGCAAGCATCATCATGTTTAAAATGTCAAAGTGAAAAAATTTCAACTGTCATTCTAAACTGGGCATCTATCATGTACGATCAGCTCAGGAAACATTACAACACAGATGTCTCTGAACTCAGGTGCACCCCAGGCCCATTTTTACATGTTAAAACAAAGTAATATGACAAATGTATGCATGCCTTCTGAGATTTCTACATATTGGGTTTTGTTGTTGGTTTGAGAACCAGTGTGTAGAGTAACAAAAATACAATTTTTCCTCAAGAATGTGTCTGACTGAGCAAATAGAATGTAGGGTTTAGAGATGACATCTGGGCCATGCAATCAGTGCAGTCCTGTTTTTGCAGGCCAAGAAGATCAACTGAAATGAGTCATCTTCTTTGCACTGATATGGCTAACAGTGTCATGATAGTTTAGGATGTGAAATCTCTCAGTTAAACTTTTATGCACATTACATTAGTAATTTCAGCTTACTATATGTTGTTTGAAATCAGGAACTTTAACACCAAAGCTGTGAAAAATGAGTCATTAAAATGTTGTACTATGTCTTACTCTTTAACATTGAAGAGTGCAACATTAAGAACTGAAAACATAGCATATCTGTCTCAATATGTAAGAAGCTCAAATTAATATCTGGAATTGAATTGAACTGAATTTCCCTTCGGGGATTAATAAAGTGATTCTGATTCTGAATCTGAATTATAAGATGAAAAGAAAATTATTAATGCTTTTACACACTCAGTGGGTGGCTGTCAATAAGGGAGGAGGAGCAGTGCTGTGCTAGGTGCCTTAAAGTATTCTTGTGTACTCAGGGGATTTCTGTACAGGCCAGGTCAAGGTTGAAACTCTAGTGGTGATTACATTCCTCTAAAAAGTTAATCTCATTTTGAGAGCCTATTCACTGAAGACCTCCACAAGCCAAGAAAGAAGTTTGAATGAATTACACAGATTCTCATTCATGTCTACAAAGTGATGCAAAGTCAAGAGAGAATAAGCAATTAAAACCAAACAATGCCAAAGGATGAAAACAATGACATTGCAGATGTCAGAAATGAATGCACCATCCTCATGTCACAGAAAAACTGTGTGTACACAACTACTATAAGGACAGCAATGTATTTTTCATCTAATTTTAACGTTTTTGCATCTTTATAATCTTATATTGATGAAATGAAAAAGGTGAAGTTCAAGCGCATGGTACAGCACCTGCAGTTCCCAAAATGGGTGCCAAAGCACCTAGGCAAAATGTGAAGAATGATCCTATCATTGTTGTTTTTTTTTTTTTAAGGAATGAAAATTTAAGTAAAGTACATTTTATGCTACATTTTACATATCATTACACCAAGACAGAAATAAAAAGCTATAAATATCAAAACTGCTAAGTTAAAAATGGTGTCATACTCAAATCAGTGAAAAGGTATGTTGATACATCTACTCTCTTAATGGAATCTGAAGGTGGATTTATGTTCACATGTCAGTTTGTGTAGCTCTTTACCTAGGTAGAGTGAAGGATTATGGAAATTTAAGCAACATAGAGGCTACAGAGAAATACCTGTGTGCAGTCTTCCAACAAGCAAATAAGGTTTGTTCGATGATGAACCTATGCAAATGGTTGAACAGCGTTGACAGGTTGGTTGAAACTGGAAAGGGAACAACCATAGAAGAGTCCACAAAAGCACTGCCTATGACCAAGGATGCAGAGTTTGGCAGTAATTCCACTACAAGGGAAGTTTTAACCTACTATGATTTCTGTCTTTTCTGCATCAGGGGCAAAGCAAAGGGACTCACAACAATGTATATAACAACATATGTATTAGTATGTTTTGGCCTTGGGCCAGCTCAATGTGGACAAAAGTAAAATGGCCAATAGTTTCACAAACAGGTTTGCCTTTTTGAGGAAGACATGCCACAATAGTAAAAGGAAAAAGAGGGGGTTGATTTTTTCTTTTTAAAACAGCATTTTCACCTTTCCAAAGCATAAATCTGTTTGTTCTTTTCAAACAGACCTGGCAGAGATTTTTAAAGCACTTTGAAAAATGTCTAGATAGATGTGAAGTTACTAATCCACATTAATTTTAATTCCACAGATTCCACCAATATCTTTCCTAACACATACAACATTTAACTATTTAATCAGGTGGAGTTGATGTGGTCAGTAAAGATATTTTCCTGAAAGCCATTTGTCTCCCAAACAAGTCCCTCCTCCCCAAAAGCTCTCTCACTTTCTAGATTAAAACATCACACATTAAAAGATTGTTTTCTGCCATCGCTGCTCATTTTTGAAACAGGATTTGCCATGAATAAGCGAGTTTGCATTGATCAACCAGTAGCATCAAAGGAATGATCAATAAGAGAGGACAAACTAATCTGTAAATGTGATTAATTTAGTTAATCTTGTTGACTGAGGAAAAGCAGAAATTATCATTTCCAAATAACTGCACTGGAAGTAATCAATGACAGAGGGCTGTTCCATTACTACAGGGCAGCTGAGATATCAATGCATGACCTTGCTTTACTACCTGCTTGTCTGGTCTAGTCCTGATATGGCAGAGGCTCTGAACAACAACACACCACTATTAGACTACACACCTAAAAAATGTCCAGTTTGGTGTTGCTTGACCAAAGCCAGAGTCTTCTTGTATTCATGTCCAGCAGTTGATGTCATAGACTATAACAGTTGTGGACATTACTGATGGATTAATACTGACTGCTGAGGTAGCTAATTTCAGTCCCATCAAAGTGACTTAATTAATTAATTCCATTAACTATAATAACATATGAATAAATACAGGAATTATCAAATACAAACTTATATTTCGCCATATTTTGACCAGCAACTATGAGATAAAATGGATATTAACAATATTCTCTGTTGTAGGAGAGAAAACTATAGCCGAATATACCACTATTCTTCCACAAGGAACACTTATTTTTTACGCTGTTTTAAAGTTTCTTAGAATTAGAAGCATTACTGTTAATATAAGGCAGTGCAAGACTGCAATAAAATAAAATTTTGAAGGCACTCCCTGAATACAACGTATGCAAAATAAAAAAGCCTATAAAGACCTTGCATAAAGTATAAAAAGTCAATTAAAAGACATCACAGAAAGTCTAAAATTCTATAAATTAATTTAGCAGACATTTCTATCCAAAGCAATGTACATCTGAGAGTAGATACAACACATGCAAGGATCTAGTCAGGACAAAACAACCTGGATAAGTGCCATAAAACAAGATCAAGTGTCATAGTAGGACCGTGGTGCCTACAGGTAGTGCAGATTAATAATTCATTTCTTTTTGCAGTCTGTGAAGTGCAAAGGTGTTCACTGAAGAGATGGGTTTTAAGTCTTTTCTTCAAGACTGAGAAAGACTCTGCAGATCGAACAGACTTTGGTAACTCGTTCCACCACTGGGGAACCACAGAAGAGAAGAATCTACACTGCTCAAAAAAATTAAAGGAACACTTTTTAATCTAAGTATTGCATCAAGTTAGTCAAACATGTGGAATACTGATCTGGTCAAGTAAATAACAGAGGAAGTTTTTAGTCAGTTTGAGCTGCTTTGGTGTTCATGAAATTAACAACAGGTGCACTACAGGGGTAACAATGAGACAACCCCCAAAACAAGAATGAGTTTACAGGTGAAGGCCACCGACATTTTTTTCCTTCCTAATGTTTTCAGACTGTTTTTCACTAGTTTTGCATTTGGCTAGGGTCAGAGTCACTTCTGGTAGCATGAGGCGATACCTGAACCCTACAGAGGTTGCACAGGCAGTCCGACTCCTCCAGGATGGCACATCAGTGTGTGCCATTGCCAGAAGGTTTGCTGTGTCTCCCAGCACATTCTCAACAGCATGCAGGAGATTTCAGGAGATAGGCACTTAGTCTGGAAGAGCTTGACAGGGCCGTCGAAGGTCCTCAACCGATCAGCAGGACAGGTATCTGCTCCTTTGAGCAAGGAGGAACAGGATGAGCACTGCAAAAGCTCTACAAAATGACCTCCAGCAGACCACTGGTGTGAATGTCTCTGATCAAACAATCAGAAAGAGATGTAATGAGAGTGGTCGGAGGGCCAACCGTCCTCTAGTGCCCGCTGTGATCGGCACCGTGGAGCTCGGTTGACCTCGGTTGACATTTGCCATAGAACACAGGAATTGGCAGCTCCACCACTGGCACTCTGTGCTTTTCACAGATGAGAGCAGGTTCACCCTGAGTGCATGTGACAGACATGAAAGGGTCTGGAGAAGCCGTGGAGAACGTTATGCTGCCTGTAACATTGTTCAGCATGACCGTTTTGGTGGTGGGTCATGATTGTCTGGGGAGGCATATCCATGGAAGGATGCACAGACCTTTACAGGCTGGACAATGGCACTCTGACTGCCATTAGGTATCAGGATGAAATGCTTGGACTCACTGTCAGACCCTACATTGGTGCAGTGGTCCTGGATTCCTTCTGGTGCACGACAATGCCCGGTCTTATGTGGTAAGAGAACTCATGCAGTTCCTCGAGGATGAAGGAATTGATGCCATTAGCTGGCCCCCACGCTCACCTGACCTGAATCCAATAGAACACCTTTGGAACATTATGTTTTGTTCCATCCAACACCATCAGGTTGCTCCTCAGACTGTCCAGGAGCTCAGTGATGCCCTGGTCCTGTTCTGGGAGGAGATACCCCAGGACACCATCTGTCGTCTCATTCAGAGCTTGTCCTGACATTGTCAGGCATGCATACAAGCACATGGAGGCTATACAAACTACTAAATAATAGTAAAAATAATGATGTGTTTTCAAAGTGTTCCTTTAATTTTTTTGAGCAGTGTAGTTACTGACCGGCCCTGTTGTAGTGGTTATATCAAGCCCCTTTTTTGGCCGAGCATAGAGAGCGGGAGGGACTGTAGATCTAAATGAGAGAGGTCAGGCAGGAGGTATAAGGTATAAGAAGTAAAAGTCACCAACAGCATATTTTTGGACTGTGGGAGGAAGCCGGAGTACCCGGAGAAAACCCACGCATGCACAGAGAGAACATGCAAACTTCATGCAGAAAGATCCCAGGCCCAGGCCGGGATTTGAACCAGGGATCTTCTTGCTGCAAGGCAAAAGTGCTAACCACTTCCCACACCATGCAGTGATGCAGAATGTTAGTACATTTTCCACAGTGCTCTTGGACAGGTCTTCCAGGAGACTCTGTGGCAGACTGGCTCTCCTCTGCTTCCTCAAGAAAAAGAGAGGTGCTACTGAGCCTTACCAATGACTGTGGGAGTGTGGGTAGACCAAGACCGGTCTTACGGGGCTGACTGGACCAGACCATGCTATGGTCTTCCAATCAAGGCCCACACCTGCCTTCAAAAGAGTTGTCATCCCCATCATTTGGCAGCAGATTCAGCTATTTGTGCAGCTTGCTTACGCGTCTCTGTGGTAGTTAATTACTCCGCTTCTGGAACCCTGCTACTGTTAAGCTGGCTTTGTAATAGACAAATCATGTCAGACTTCAGATACGGGTGTATTGTAATTGGTCAGAGTAGTCGAGACAGATTTTGGTTTTTCAGATGTTATTTGTATTTTTGGTTATATATGTTTGGTTTTATTCCCTCCACCCGTTCTTATTGCTGATTTCGGTAGTGGTTGATATTTTGTTAAATACTTGTCTTTCAATAAAACAAACTTTGTTTACTCTAGTCTCAAAAGCATCCAGCGGCTGTGTAGTTGTTGCCCCAGCTCTCCCTAGGGAGTGGGGATCGCAACAACTGTCGTTCAGGTCAGAGGATATCTGCTTTCCTAACTTGACTGTCTGGGGGTGGGTGGTCAGGAAAGCCAAAGTCCAGCTAAAGACTATAGAGTTTAAGCCCAGATTGTAAAGTTTGAATATCAGAGTGTTAGGAATGACAGTGATAAAGGTAGAAATTAAGTCAATTAAGAGTATCTGAAGCTATGCGTCAGGTATTTTCAGCAATCCAGAGCAGTGAAGAGAGAAACACAGATGTTATCTTCTGTATATCTGTCTGCCCTGTGTGCAAACTGGTGTTGATTTAAAATAGAAGCATTTCTGTCAAAACATTTTTCTATCCCTGGGGGAAGTGGAATTGGTAAATAGTAATTCAGGAAACTTAGAGTTTTTTGTTTGGGAATGAGTATGACAGTTGTTGTTTTGAAGCATGTTGGGACAACAGCATGGGACAGGGAGAGGCTGAAAATGATAGTAAAGACCTCTGCTAACTGGTGTGCACATGTGTGAGGGCACACAGCCAGGGTTACCATCCCTACCTGCTGCTTTCTTTGTGTTGATGTTGTGTAGTGCCCTTTCGACCTCAGTAGTGTCCAGTATCACTTAATGGTTTCCTGATGGTATTCTATCACTACACCGGTGTTGCATTAAAGTGTATGTCAATACCAGTATTTCCGAGACGAAACAGATTCTTCACTTGGCTTTTCAGCCATGGTTTCAGTCTTTCTTGGCAGTGTCAGCAATAATCTATGGCAGTATAGATAAGGTGTACTTTAATAGGTCAGAATTTTCTGCTAAATCAATGATCAATCAATGGTATTTACAATGTTACAAGTGCTGTTTTTTAGAAGTACTTGTACACAAAAAAGGCAGCTGTGGAGCTTTGTCAGAATTTCAAAATGGTAAGTTACCTCCTCATAATAAATGTAGACATTTGATGAAAATAGAGTGGGCTGCTTGCTGGTAGTTAAAAATAGTCTTAATGAAGTGAAATAAAAACATATAGGTTTCTGAAACTCATGGGATTTCCTAGTCCTTTCTTATGTAGGACTCATCAGCACTGAGATGGACTCAGGGCTTTGGAGTACAACATTTCTTCACTGGACAAAAAATAAATAAATTAACTCAAACACTGCACCATATGTTCGTTGGAATAAGAAATGAGGACATTTAGGCATCTGCTTACAATCTTTTATAATTGCAGGTGGAGCATGCAAGGTCAATTAGATTTTTATGGTCAAAATTGTTTGCACAGTTATGAGGAACCATTTTCTTTGCACCAAACCCCTGTCCTGGGGTTTGCGTTTTTCACAGGAAACACAACCTAATTTCATGCATTGCTAGTTTGGATACTGGATTGCTTGTAAAAACAAACAATGATATCAGGGGTTTTGCACAACAACTGGAGCAGCTTTAGGTGAAAGAGTTCTTTGTTAAGGTTGCTTTACAACTGGGATTTCAGAATCCGAAGGTGCTACTTTATGGGGCGGCATGGATCAGTGGGTAGAGTGGTCGTCTTGCAACCGAAGGGTTGCCGGTTCGATCCTCGCCCTGTCGTGTTCGAGGTGTCCCTGAGCAAGACACCTAACCCCGAATTGCTCCTGATGGGGTCGTGGTTAGCGCCTTGCATGGCAGCTTCCGCCATCAGTGTGTGAATGTGTGTGTGAATGGGTGAATGTGACGTATCATGTAAAGCGCTTTGGGTACCTTGCAGGTATAGTAAAAGCGCTATATAAATACAGACCATTTACCACTTTAGTGTTCTGTTTGTGTGACTATGCTATTAAATATGACGGTTTCAAAATTAAAAATTATTCATTGATAATAATTATTAATTATTCCTAGTCGCACAGATTTTCTGGGCAGAAGTAGTAATGATAGACAGTGACCGTGTTTTACAAAACTGTGTTAATGCCAAAATACGTGTGTATGTATATAACCACAAGTAAAAGGAAAATTTATGTGAACCATAATAAGGAAGAAATGAACACAAAGGAAAAAGTGGATGCTTGGATTTTTATGCCTGAGCCTGAAGCTTTTGCAAGAAAAAGTCAACATGTAGGAAAATTTGCTCCAGGCACAGGGATCAATCCCAGCATAGCAGGAAAAGAATCATTATACTCTCTGTACCAGCCAAGAGGTCTCTATAAGCTCTTAAGCCAACATTTTCCCCCAATTCCAAAACTTTCAAAGCACTGACTGTAGTTAACTAAACACCAGCAGCTACCTAAGAATTGTCACAGGCATGAATCAAAATTTTCTGATAATTAATTCCAAAATAGATAACATAGCCATTAATGATGAAGACAACAATATTATTTAGTAAAGACTGTTTGGCAGGAGTAAAAATTCATAGAACAGTAAATTCTAAGGCTGGGTTTTGTTATTCTGCTGTACTGCATCTCTGTTAATGTGCTTACATTAAGAACTTGCAAAGCTAAACATTATCAAATACCACTTACATCATTTTGATCTAATATGAACTTCTATATGTGACCCTTTTTATTTATCTGGCATGATTACATTCTTTAACAAGACGACATGGTCATCAATATCCTCCGCCACATGTGATGTCTACGAGTCTATATCAAAAATAGTGATCAAGGGCCATAACTCTGTTAAATATTATCGCACAGGTCTCATTTTCGAACTTGATCAAGGTGTCGATGGTGTGAAGCTACACACTAAATGTCGTAATTCTAGCTGTAATAGTTTCTGAGAAAAGCTGTCCCTTTCATATGAGCCTATATCCAAAATAGTGATCAAGGGCCATAACTCTGTTAAATATTATCGCACAGGTCTCATTTTCGAACTTGATCAAGGTGTCCATGGTGTGAAGCTACACACTAAATTTCGTAATCCTAGCTGTAATAGTTTCCGAGAAAAGCTGTCCCCTTCATCTCGGACGGATGGACGGACGGACGGACGGACGGACGGACGGACGCACGCACGGAGGACAAACCTATATCCCCCTTTTCCACTTCGTGGAGGCGGGGGATAATAATGACAAAAACTATCTCATTGTTTCTTGACTGTGGTGTTCCACATAAAGTAACCACGAAATGTAAATGGTATATGTTTGCAATATGAAGTTAGTGTGTAATTTGTGCTGTGTAATAGCTGTCATGTTGAATACTAATTGTGCATATAATCTTGTTCTTTTTACTACGAACAATACCATTTATGCTGTGTTTTAGTACAATGCTTATATATATATATATATATATATATATATATATATATGTATACACACACACACACATATATATAAATATATCTATGGCAAACGATTTATTTGATGACAAAGACTCCACTGAAACATGAAGACTACTATTCACTTCCTGTTCCATCTGTTCAACATATGACAGAAACACCACAATGTGTAAAAGATCCACAATGTGAAGCTGTGCACTAAAAAGCATTGAGACTCTAAATTGGTATGACTGACCTGTGTCTCAGTCCTAGCTATTATTTGCCGCTACCAGACAAACAAAGCATTAATACCATGAACAAACACACAGTCTGCCACCCACTGAGCCTTACGTAGCTTCAAGCCTCTGCACTCAAGCAGCTGAACCTGTGTTTTCATCATCTCTTCAATTTCAGACAGGGCTGACCTTTGGGAACTTAGCTTTCAGAACAAGTCCCTCTTTGCCTATTCTTGCTCATCTCAATCCTTTATTTATTTTGCAGATATTAGAAAAGCTCAGTCATTGTCACTTCAAAGGTGTTGAATCTCTGACTCATCTGAAAATCATTATCTGTTCAACTGTTTTCTGTTTCAAATATCAATATAATCCTATTATACAAATGACATACTATTCCCTTAGCAACCTCAGGAAAGTAAAAGGTAAAAAGGTCTGTTACAATGAGCAGTGTTAGGAGCAACCACAAAAAATGCAATACTGTGATCAACTCAAGTACAAGTATTTATGGCTGCTATTTTAGCAGTGACTGTATTTGCTGTAGGCTGAAGGCTGTATCAGAAAGCACAATGAACTGCAGTTCTACTTTAAATCAAAATGAAGGGCTTCCCACTTCTCTAACCACTGACTCTTTAATTAGCTAAAAAAACAAGCCAAACATGGTCGTACCATGTTTGGCTTGTTTTTTCTTGATGTAATGAACGGCTGTCCTGGAGATCTTCAGTTTTTTTGCTAACTGTCTCTCACTCAAGTCAACTTCCAGCAGTGCCAAGATGGCATTATTGATGAAAGCATTACTGGTCACCAAGCAAAAACTCAATGCTCACTTTGATAGCTCCCACTGGCACTTGGGAGTGCAAATTCTATCATAAAAGGTGTGTTTTCTCTGAAAATAGTCAGTATAGTCAGGATACTTAGTAAATGTAAATGCTTAAAGAAATTAAACAGGCATTCCTTAATAATAACATTAATCAAGGTTGTCCCAGAGAGACATCTGGAAACTCAAACATTAGCAGTGAAACTGAACTGCTGCAACCAGTTTGGGGTTACATGGCCTACTCATTCACCCTGCTTTAGTTTTTGTATAGCCTTAATGACAACACTGTCTGTTCCAATCAGCTCAGTGCTGCTCCACAATCCATTTTTCAAACTTTATGACAGTTTTAAATGTTCCCACCTGCTGCCTGTTCGACCTGCTCAACGGCCACATTTATTCACGTGTGGATGCAGACAAAGAAGTCCATTAGGTGCAACTTGCCTTTGCTGCAGTGAGGTCACTTACGCATTTAATTAGTTCCAGCCTGTCTACCCTCCCACACCAATATGAGCGCACAGATGCATGCATGCACTTGGGCAACGAGAGTGAACATCTGAAACGGCTCTAACTGATTCTCCTTATCTGTCTACTTGTGCAACATACAGTATATCCTATATAACTGTTCTGACTTTTTAAAAAAAAAATGATTTCATAAATGTTTTCTTTTGTTTTTCTTTTAATAATCATCATCCTCTGTTCTTAATGTCTTTGTAAAGCACTTTGAATCACCTCGTTGTTGAAATGTGCTATATAAATAAATTTGCCTTGCCTTGCCTATATCCAATGTATATACAGCACATGTATATATACACTGCAGCCAGAAGTTTGGACATACCTTCACATTCAGTGTTTTTTCTTTATTTTTACTACTTTCTACATTGTAGATACATACTGAAGACTTCAAAACTATGAAGCAAGATATATGGAATTATTTAGTAAATAAAAAACAATAATAATCATTTTAAATATGTTTTATATTTTAGATTCTTCAAAGGAGCCACCCTTTGCTTTGATGACAGCTTTGCAAATCCTTGGCCTTCTCTCCATGAGCTTCATGAGGTAGTCACCTGAAATGATTTTCACTTCACAGGTGTGTCTTGTCAAGGTTAATTTGGGGAATTTCCGGCCTTCTTAATGGGCTTTATGGCCAAATAGCTGCTAAAAAAACAATACTCAGGAAAAGCAACAAGCAGAAGAGATTTGTCTGGGTATGAACACAAGGTATGAACGATAGACTGGTGTAAATCTGTGCTTTGGTCTGATGAGTTCAAATTTGAGATCTTTGGTTCCATCCACCATGAAAAGGTGAAGGTCTCCATGCATGGTTCCCACTGTGAAGCATGGAGGAGGTGTGATGGCATGGTTGAGCATTGCTGGTGACACTGCTGTGAAGGCAGAATAAATCAGCATGGCTACCACAGCATCCTGCAGCGACTTGCCATTCCATCCGGTTTGCGTGTAGTTGGACCATCATTTTATTTTCAACAGGACAAAGACCCCAAACACACCTCCAAGCTGTAAAAGGGCTATTTGACCAAGAGAGTGATGGAGGGCTGCGTCAGATGACCTGGCCTCCACAGTCACCTGACCAAATCCCAATCCAGGTGGTTTGGGATGAGATGGACTGCAGACTGAAGGCAAAAGGGACAGCAAGTGCTCAGCATCTCTGGCTGGGTTTCCATTACAGATTTTGGCAAAATAAAAGCGATATTTCTAAAATTTCGAATAAGTATATTTGAGCTTTGAACGTATTTCCATTGAAGGTTGTTCTGGGCAGAAGCATCGTAACTCTCGTAAAATATCTCTGCATTCCTCTGCTGTTTGCTGTCTAGTATGGCAGTAATGTTTTTCTCAAGAATAATGGCAAGAAAAGTCTTGGTCTCCTCTTCTGTCCACACATACCACGCCATGTTTACTCCGAGAGAACTGGTCATGTGACCAGGTACGTCACGTCCGGTAACATATAATTGCGGAAAAAGTGTTTCCATTGCGCTTTTGCGATATTTTTCAATATCGAAACGTCTGAAAAACCACCTCATAAGAGCGTAAAAATTTTTTTGCGATATTTTAGTCCTTTTTCAAAATTCAGGTGTTTCCATTACCATTTTTTTTTATTGTGCTACTTACATTTTGCGCATATCTAAGGGTAATGGAAACCCAGTTTCTGATAACTCCTTCAAGACTGTTGGAAAACCATTTCAGGTGACTACATCATGAAGCTCATCCAGAGAATGCCAAGAACATGCAAAGCAGTAATCAAAGCAAAGGATGACTATTTTGAAGAATCTAAAATATAAAACACATTTTGAATTATTTCACACTTTTGTTTACTACATAATTTCATATGTGTTCATTCATAGTTTTCATGCCATCAGTAACAATCTACAATGTAAATAGTCATGAAAATAAAGAAAAAACATTAAATGAGAAGGCGCGTCCAAACTTTTGACAGGTAGTGTACATATACAGTGGGTACGGAAAGTATTCAGACCCCTTGAAATTTTTCACTCTCTGTGTCATTGCAGCCATTTGCCAAAATCAAAAAAGTTCATTTTATTTCTCATTAATATACACTCAGCACCCCATCTTGACAGAAAAAAATAGAAATGTAGAAATTTTTTGCAAATTTATTAAAAAAGAAAAACTGAAATATCACATGGTCATAAGTATTCAGACCCTGTGCTCAGTATTGAGTAGAAGCACCCTTTTCAGCTAGTACAGCCATGAGTCTTCTTGGGAATGACGCAACAAGTTTTTCACACCTGGTTTTGGGGATCCTCTGCCATTCTTCTTTGTAGATCCTCTCCAGTTCTGTCAGGTTGGATGGTGAACGTTGGTGGACAGCCATTTTGAGGTCTCTCCAGAGATGCTCAATTGGGTTTAGGTCAGGGCTCTGGCTGGGCCAGTCAAGAACGGTCACAGAGTTGTTCTGAAGCCACTCCTTTGTTATTTTAGCTGTGTGCTTAGGGTTTTCCTCAAGGATATCTCTGTACTTGGCCGCATTTATCCTTCTTTCAATTGCAACCAGTCGTCCTGTCCCTGCAGCTGAAAAACACCCCCACAACATGATGCTCCCACCACCATGTTTCACTGTAGGGAGTGTATTGGGCAGGTGATGAGCAGTGCCTGGTTTTCTCCACACATACCACTTAGAATTAACACCAAAAAGTTTAATCTTGGTCTCATCAGGCCAGGGAATCTTATTTCTCATAGTCTGGGAGTCCTTCATGTGTTTTTTGGCAAACACTATGCAGGCTTTCATGTGTCTTGCACTGAGGAGAGGCTTCCGTCGGGCCACTCTTCCATAAAGCCCCGACTGGTTTAGGGATGCAGTGATAGTTGACTTTGTGGAACTTTCACCTATCTCCCGATTACATCTCTGGAGCTCAGCCACAGTGATCTTTGGGTTCTTCTTTACCTCTCTCACCAAGGCTCTTCTCCCACGATTGCTCAGTTTGGCTGGACGGCCAGGTCTAGGAAGAGTTGTGGTTGTCCCAAACGTCTTCCATTTGAGGATTATGGAGGCCACTGTTCTCTTAGAAACCTTGAGTGCTGCAGAAATTCTTTTGTAACCTTGGCCAGATCTGTGCCTTGCCACAATTCTGTCTCTGAGTTCCTTGGGCAGTTCCTTCGACCTCATGATTCTCATTTGCTCTGACATGCACTGTGAGCTGTAAGGTCTTATATAGACAGGTGTGTGCCTTTCCTAATCAAGTCCAATCAGTTTAATTAAACACAGCTGGACTCCAATAAAGAAGCAGAACCATCTCGAGGAGGATCAGAAGAAATGGACAGCATGTGAGTTAAATAGGAATGTCGCTGCAAAGGGTCTGAATACTTATGACCATGTGATATTTCAGGATTTGTTTTTTAATAAATTTGCAAAAATTTCTACATTTCAGTTTTTTTCTGTCAAGATGGGGTGCCGAGTGTACATTAATGAGAAATAAAATGAACTTTTTGATTTTGGCAAATGGCTGCAATGACACAGAGAGTGAAAAATTTCAAGGGGTCTGAATACTTTCCGTATCCACTGTATGTACACATGCAAGTATGAGGTTGGTAGTCTGTTTTCTGCATGTTGAGTTTAACAATTCCAGGTAAAATCTTTTTCAAAAATTTGTAAAAGCAATGTTGTGTCATCCCTGAGATAAATATATTTAGGGTAAGTATGATATCACCAAGAAACTCTGTGGCCTACTTCTATGGGCATATGATTTCTCTATGGCCTTTCACAATCTGTGTCTACAGATGGGCTGCAACCCGGTCTCACGGGGATTCGTGAAACTGTCACGTAAGTTTTAGTTTCGGTTTCGTGCGCACCAACACGATTTCGTCATGTTTTTCGTGCCGCTCACCACGAAATGTTTTTCGCTGTGGTAATCACATCTGAAAGTGGTTTATACCGGCGGATTCATGACGATCTAAGCTGTCCATCGGCGTATACTGCTTGTGTGATCGCGTTTGCGGCCGCCGGCCGCCGGACATTCTTGAAATTCCTATGCAAATTGGTAAGTGTACCACCGGGTTATGGTTAGGTTATGGTTAGGTTATGGTTAGGATTATGGTTAGGGTTATGTTTAGGGACGATGTCATGCAAAATATAGCGTTGGATTCGCCACGGTTTTACATTAAAAATATAATATACACATTCTTTTGAAATACGTTCTGAGTGGCACGAAAAGTCCGCCGTTTAAAATACATTGGTGTGCATTTCGTGGTGAGCGGCACGAAAAACATGACGAAATCGTGTTGGTGCGCACGAAACCGAAACTAAAACTTACGTGACAGTTTCACGAATCCCCGTGAGATCGGGCTGACAGATGAGTACAAAGTTTCAGTTCACAAGTAAAAACCATCAGCCTCTAGAATTACAGGCAAACGCATTAAACAAAAACTATTTCGACTAAATGGTTACAGAATTAGTGGTCGGTTATAAATGTGTGCGCAGACACTGACCTGATAGATAGAATAGAATAGCCACTTTATTGTCAACCAGAACATACACTAACTGGTAAACATTATGACTGAAATTTCGATGTGAAAAGCTCGCCATCAGACTGATAAAAAAACAAAATGAAAAAATTATTCTAAATAATAAACAATTCCAATATATACATGGAATATATATTCCTAAGTAAACTAAAAAAATATTCCAGTGCAGCCTTAGTGGGTGTACAAACACAGGAGTTTAGTCAGATCACAAGACACCTAAGAAGATGAATCATATGACAGTGGGACAAATGATATTGTTTCTCTCATGTTCACATAACCTTAACTGTATCTTCTCTGCACATGACAAATAGCACTTGGATTGCTGATGTGTCATGGTCTTAATGACTAAAGAACATGCATGCTACTAAGAAATATAGGTTGTCCTAAAGAAAGCTGAAAGTAATTTCAAATATTCTGTTTTATCTCTTTAATATGCAAATAAATGCAAATCATAATCTAATCATCATGAACTATTGTGTTCACAAAAATGATTATTGGTTATTGTTTTGAAAAAAACTTACCAACGTATTTGTCTTTGGTTACTATTTATTAGGGGTGTAACGAAATTTCATGCCACGAAATTTTGCAAAATAAAAAATGGTGAAATAAAATTCAAAGATGCATGAAATAAAAACACAAAATAAAAAACGTGCACCACTGAGACTGATGATTTTTGACCCTCCTCGCCTACCGTCGCAAAACACTGACTTCAAAACGGAGGAAAATGAGGTTGAGAAATTAACTGAAGCTCCTTCGTCAAATAAATCGGTTGTGTGGACCTATTTTGGCTTCCTATGTAAACGACGAGAGAACGGTGAGAAGATTGCAGATAAAACAAAAACCGTGAGCAAAATATGCCGCTACAGTTCACGGTATACTGTGGCGAGTACAACTAGACAGCAAAAGCAAAAACTCAAAATCTTACCAAGTCTGTTTGTCTTATTTCTACTCAGAATGTCTCATCCCACTTGATTTACGATAAAGTCACTTAAGAAGTGGCATTTCAACAAGATGGAGGGACTTGTTTTAAGACAATGCATCTTAAATATCTTGTTAGGTCAAACAATCTTGAAATTATCTTGTTTTGAGTTGAATTTTACACAGTGAAATTTCTGATGTCCACATTTTCAACATTTCTGGAAATTTTTAGAACATTTTTTGGTGGAAAAAATGTTAAAAATGTTCCTCAAGAACATTCACAAAAAATCAACCAAAAATCAACCAAAATTCGCTGGGTTTTGGTTGATTTTTTTGTGAATGTTCTGAAGAGAGTATTAGAAGTTTTACTGATAAATATGTAATCACTTTAGATATTTTTAGGATTTTTTGGAAGATTTTTACTCATTTTTTGAAAATATTTACAAGAATTTTCTTGCCAAATTTGGGGGATTTTTTTTTAAATAAAACTTTTAAGAGAAACTTTTAATGAATTATTGGAGTTCTCTTCCCGAAGGTATTAACTTTTCAGAAATTTGAGGATTTTTTTTTTTTTGCAGAATTTGGGGATTTTTTTCAGACAAGGAAACAATATTTTTTGGTGCCTGTAAATGAAGACAACAGTAGGGTTAATACATCTCAAATTAGGAGGTTACAAGAAAACAAAAATCTATTTTTGAGTAAAAACTGCTTCTTTTTTTTCAGCATGTCTGGCTTATTTTAAGACACCTAAGCTTGACAATCAGAATCAGAATCACTTTATTCATCCCTGAAGGGAAATTCAAAATCCTGGTAAAATATAGTTTAAAATAAGTTTCCCAGCTAATTTTAAGATCTCAATATTCTAAATATCATCTTATTTCAAGAAATCTAACCAAGACATTTTTCACTTGTTCTACTGGCAGATTTTCTGTACTTATTTCAAGGTAAAAGTTCCTTGAAACAAGTTATTTTTTCTTGTTTTGAGAGGGGCATTTTTTCCAGTGTATTTCACAGTTCAGACATTTATAGGTCTAGACTGCAGCTCTTAGGACTGCCGTTTGTTTTCCTTTTCATTCAAGAATGTAGTTATCCTGATTGTAAGAACAACAAAGCACTTTTTTGAGATTTTATGTTTGTATTTGCACTGTAGTCTAAATAAGAGGAAAAAACTACAATTTAGTTTTTTTTTCAAAGAGCATTTATTTTTACATTTATAAAAAACATTATTTTTTGTATGTCAATAAGGAAGAAAATAAAGAAAATGAGATTTTTGCTTTTGATTTTTCCCCAACTTCCTACTGTTGGGGATTTTCTTTAATCTTTATTTCGTATCGTGAGTATTTCATATTGTTTCATGAATTGACCATTTCGTTACACCCCTACTATTTATACATGGTATCAATCTTTTAAATGTCTTAAATTAAAGTGTCATAGTAATTGCTGTAAAACCAGTGGTCCCTCATTAATATGATTTTATTCTTATATTTTATAAAGACGCTCAGAACTTACTCCATATGGGGGGACCTGTGGCATCTAACATAAAGTTTCTAATATGTTCTGGAATTACTGTGTTAAAAAGAATGTGTCTACACTATTAAAGATGTCAGTTTGATACGACAATGTCCTGCATAATGTATCAAGGTGGCAGGACATAAAATATCATCTGGACTTGGGGGCTCCACTAAACAACCTGAATTATGTTATTGTAATAGCAGCAGCTGACTGTGTTCCAGGGTGAAAGGTGCTGTGTAACGTTACAACTGGTCAGCCTGTGCACATTGCAGCAATTAAAACCAAGTGCCCCTTTTCTTGGTCACAAAGCCACACATTCTGACTGTGAGAAGAGAGAGCTGCAGGCTCAAGTACACATTTAAAAAAATAAACAGGCTCAAAAGAACATGTGTTACCCTTCAAGCAGGTCCATGGTTGAAGTGGCGACCTCAGCAAACAGCAGGGTGTGTCCTAGAAGGTTGGTCTTTAGGTTCTTGCTGTAGATCTCCATACTGAACTGTGGCCAGCTCTGGGAGTCTGACGAGTCAGTAAGGAGGGCCAGGGAGCCCTCAGGAAGCAAAGGACCATCCTGGAACTCCAAATTGGATGCTAGCCTGAGAGAAGCCTTGGAAATAGTAAGGATGCCATCTCCATCTGCGTGTGTGTGCAGCCACTTCAGGAAGGTGGTCTTAGCCTCCTGTGTAAAACACAGAGGAGCAGAGAAGACTTTGTTTTTTTTCTTTAATACAAGATATTGTAGCAATTTCTCTACCTCTACAAACGCACTGTGTACAGACAACATACATTGACTCTAAACCAGGGGTCGGCAACCTGCAGCTCTAAAGCTGCATGCGGCTCTTTTGCGCCCCCCTGTAAAAAGATGGGGGGGGGGTATATTTTTTGTTTTAATATGATTTCTGTAGGAGGACAAACATAACAAACATTCTTAATGTTTTCCAATGCTGTAAAAATGTGAATAATAAATATTAAATTTCAACATTTCAGTCAACGAAGATTTGTGTCATAGCCTGCGACACACGTTTCAGCATGCCGCGGTGCCAGACAGGTGGCTACTGTTAACAAACCGGCCGGTGTGTCATTGGCCATGGATCCCAAAGGGAAAAAGAGAAAGATAGCTGATGAGAACAGAGGATTCAAGGAAGAATGGACCGAATAATTTGCTTTTATTGCCAATGCGGAAGGATTGCCTGCATGTTTGCTTTGTAATGAGAAGCTGTCAAATAACAAAAAGTAATTTGGAAAGACATTTCCAGGAAAGGCATGCTAAATTTGCAGCCGACCACCCAGTTGGGAGTGAGAGAAAAAGTGTGATTTCAGTACTTCTGGAGAAATTAGAGGAATGCAAAGATAGATTTAAGAAGTGGATTGCATCTCCAAACTCCACTACTGCTGCAAGTTTTGTTGCAACCCGAGAGATAATAAAGCGTGGAAAACCGTTTCAGACAAAAACAAAACCAAGATAATACAGAAAATTAAAGACATACCTCTTTTCGCAAAGACAGTGAAAGAAAGGGCCATTAAAATGGCAGGCGACAACACTAATCGACAAACCAAGGACATTAATTCAGCTACAGCGTACTCAGCTACAGCCTGTGATGAATCGTGTGATGTGATCGATATCGGACAGCGCTGTTATGCAGGCACGTGAATTCTGATGGGCCGCAAGAAGAAATGATCGAATAATCAAAATAAAAATGACACCAAAAATTTCATTTCTTTACTGTATTTCTATAATTTCATCAACGCAACAAAACATAATACATTAATACTCTAATGGAAGTTAAACTTAAAGCACCAAATATTGTACAGCAGAGTAGTCACGTGGTGTGTCATTCTCTCCAGGATGTGCTGCAGGGAAAATAAACATTTAATCATGAATGCTCATTATGTATTTGTAGCCTACTTTTGATAGTAGGCTAATATAGCTAATATACACATACAGCCTGTGTTGCCTTCATATAAGGCTTTTAATTTTTTGCGGCTCCAGACAGATTTGTTTTTTGTTTTTTTGGTCCAATATAGCTCTTCGAACACTGTGGGTTGCCAACCCCTACTCTAAACACTAGAACATTTGAGATAAGTCTGGTGTTATTCTGTATATCTTTTGAACAAATCTCAATAATGTGTTAGCTCATCTCTCAGTATTTTCTATCTTCTCCATCCTCTCTGTAGTCCTCAGTTGCAAGGCCACTTTAGTGTACTTACACTGTAGTCTCATTAAAAAAAAAACAAATGTCATCCAGGGCAACAGTGTAGCTCACCGACATGTTTTTAAAAAAAATCATTTTTCATAAAAAATGGAGGAGGGTGGAGCAATATTATAGTATTTGGAATATGGTGCAAGTGGAACATTTAGTTTCCATTTATGGAGAGTGGCAAATTTTGTATAATAAAAGGCACAGTTTCATGTGATCACAACCTCAGTCTATTAATCATGTCTGTCAATCTTCATTATTTTTCTAAAAGGCTATTATTCATCTTTGAAAGATAGGGTGGGACGCAGGTAAAGCTTTGACCTAATTAAACCAACTCATGCTAATTGGTTCCAGTGGGAGTTCTGGACATTCAACCACATACAGACCACCTGCGATACCGGGACCTACACCGCTTGCCCAGGACGTTCGTCTCACCCCTCCACTCCACAGAGGAAGAAGTGAACAGATTTGGACAGTAAATGCAAAGCATAGGATTCCTTAACTCCTCCGCTAACATAGCTTGCCAACTAGCAGCATTGCTGACGAGCAGCATTGCTAACTAGCAGCATCGCTATCAGTCCTGGGGCCTGTTTCACGAAGCAGGTTCAAGAAACTCTGAGTTTCTTCCGCAACTCTGAGTTGATCTACTCTGAGATAGAAAACTCTGAGTTTTCGGTTTCACAAGGGCTGATTTGAGTTGGGTTAATTAACTCGGAGTAGTTTGACCCGGAGTTCCGCGTGTGCACCACAACTCTGAAAAGACAGCATCAATGGAAGCCCGATTCGACGAGTCACCATGGAAATGGGGAAGCGAAAGGCTGCGTTTTTGAACTGGAAGTTTTTAACGCGCTCATATGGCGAGTTTAAACACGTTTTTAGAAAGAAGTGCAACACCGCTGCAGCTGCAAAAGAGAGGGAGACGGCGTGGAGAACACTGCTGCCCGGATCAATGCATAAGTTTAAATGTAGTCCTTTCTAATCGTAATAATATTACAGGGAATGACTGTCTGAATGGTAGCCTAGTAAGTTATTTCATTTAGGTGAAATCCCGCTGGGGAGAAGCGCATGGGGCAGCAGCTTAAGATGAAATATAAAAACATTGTTCAAACAGGTCAGACCTCGCCATTATTTCATGGAAGTACTTCATGTTGATCATGTTTTACATTGTAAAGTAGCCTAAATATTAAGTGGCTGTTTGACTGTGCAGTTGTTTTTTCCACACATAGCCTAAATGTCTGCATCCATATCATGTCCTGTTAAATAATTAAGCCTATTTAAACTAATATAGACTTCTGCTCAGCCAACAGAAAGAAAGCAGATGCCTGTAAAACGGTGGTATAAAAGGTCATGGATGCATATCTATATCTATCTATCTATATATATATATATATATATATGATTATTTAGTTCTCTTTTGTGTCTTTTTTTGTCTTTTGGCCCCTTCACATCACAAAAGACCTTGTAACTGTAAGTAGGCAACACTCCAAAGATTTATCCAAATGGTAGTTTAAAGCTGCTGTCCAGAGTTTCCGTTTGTTTTCAATTTATGTATCATTTTTTAACAAAGCTTAAATGTGTTAGTCTAGTTCGATACTATAATATAAAGTTAGTAGAACGCGATATGAAAATTTATTCCCGAGCTAAGCCTTCCTCTCATAGACCCCCATGTTATTCCAAAAAGCGCCGGTCACTGCCGACCAATCAAGTTCGAGCTTCAGCTTTGTCATGCTGTCAATCAACGGTTCCGCGCACAGCAAGCAAGCCCATGCAGAGGTGGGCGAGCTACGCACTACGCAACCGCGCGCACATTTGTTTTGCTTGTGGAGGAGAGAGCATCAGGGATCAGCAACTTCCAGAAAAGTTACCAATCCCACGGCTTGTCAGGCCAAGAGACTGCAGGACGTTTTTTGGCTCGGGGTGCTCGCGTCGCTCCCCGACCACGGCCTCCATAGCCCGCCTGACGGCTTCGTTTAGATGCCCGACCTCTGGAGGAAGATGTTGGGGCGTCTGGGACATACTCTTTGTCAGAGGAGTCATGCAATTCTGAACTCTAGATAGAAATAAATAAACAATGTAACACATATACACGCGTAAATGCACTAAGTTTGATAAACAACGTCATCGAGAGGGATACACGAGTGTAATCACATATTGAAACTTTACTCGTTCGTCCTAGCAGATTCATGTTATTTTGGTATTAGGACAAGTTAGACTCAATACAGCATTCTAACGTAATTCCTTTATTATTTACTAAATGTACTAAATGTAGAAGAGTGGAAAACAGCAAAACAGGCAAGATGCTGCAGCACTCCGGGCACCCCTCTCAGGTACTGCGCGCGTGCACAAATAAAGGGGCCAAATCAGAGGGAGGGTGGGACCAACAGTGTTTTGGGAGACGCTGCGATTCAAACTCCGGACAGCAGCTTTAAGTTTTATACAGAGGTATGTTACTGATAGTTCTCTTCCTATTCGTTTTTGGGTGGAATATAGAGTGTGACATTTAGCCTACACTAAAGTATTGCACATTCTCATCTTTTTAACAGAGCATGGCTGGACAGCAGCAGGATGGTCCCTCAACTTCCACTGCACAGACTGACACAGTGAAATGGATGTTCAGGAAACACCAGAGCTTCATTCTGTGGAATTCATGTGCAACTGTATAATTTAATGTCCTCTATGTATTCCCAGTTATCAGTAAAACAGATTTACAAACTGCATTTGCTGAGAAAAAAAAAAAAAAAAACAGATTAGGAGGGTAGATCTGGAAATTGAAATACTGAAGCACAAGTTAGAGGTGGGTGATGGTCACAGGTGAATTATGTTAACTACTGGAACATTAACTGAACTATCTCTTTTATTTGTAGGAAATAAAGAAGACCAAATGAAATGTGTATCATGTCTTTATTTGCTGTGGTGGTGATGATGGTGACTTAAACTCTAAAGTGATTATTGCATACGGTGTCTCTGACTGCTCTGCTGTCCTGGATAGCTGCAGGTGGATGGGGTCATCATCTGGGTCTTCAGTTTGTAGGGCAGGGTGTTGCTCTCCTCTAATAGTAATATTATGAAGAACAACACATGCCACAGTAATATCACATGCCCTCTCAGGGGTCACCCTGAGGAGACGTAGGCACTGAAAACGGGCTTTCAGCAGGCCTATGGTCATCTCCACCCGGGCTCTGGTCCTGCAGTGAGTCCGGTTGAAGCTCTGTTGGGGGCCTGGTTCAGGGCCAGGGTATGACATCATCAGCCTGGGTTGGCATGGTAACCCCTGTCACCCAGCAGAAGGCCATCAAACTCTCCTGTAATGTATAGTGGATACATCAGAGTATATTAAAGGAGAGAGACAAGAGAATTCTATTGTGAAAATCTTTAGGCTGTTGACCACGCTGCAGTCTTTTGCTCAGGTTAGACTCTCCATAAATCCTGGAGTCATGAACAGACCCAGACCACTTGGCCTCCACATTAGAAATGATGTATGCAGCATCACATATGATCTGGACAGTGCAGAGAATGACAGATGTTGAACTATGATGCAGTCTTTAACATTTAGAAACAGTAGTCAGTCTACCTGTAGCCTACCTGCACATTTATGCTGTGAATGGACTTCCTATTCATGATGTGAGGGAGTTGTGATGGGGATGTGTGTGCATCTATGCAGCCAATCACACTGGGAAATCCTAAAAGAAATTAAAATGACTAATCCCATTCTGAGGTTGCAGCACAATGTCATTAACAGAATATGATTTAAAATGAATTTAACAGATCTCTACATCATTCACCTGCAATCCCGTGGAACTCTTCCTTAATGTTCTGACAGGTTTGTGCCCAGGAAAACCACAATGACAAGTTAAAGCCGTTTTAGGGCCAGGAAAACTTTTCTGACTGTCCTGCATACAGTTGTCTTACTGTAGTGCTCTGCATCTCTGACATCATATAAAAACTTCCATTTGCAAAGAACCACAGCGCAACACACAATATCTGCTGGATGTGAGAGCATGACTGCGGTTGGTAATGTAAATGTAAGGACGGATTTGGTTGTTTATGTAGATTATGGACTTGAAACGATTACGAAACGGTACCGCTCAAACCGATAATTGTCCGGAAATGCAAGAATATTTATGCGCGGTCTGATAACAATCTACCAACGAATATTTAATTATCTGTGCAGTAATGCTGCTCCTTTATCCACTGGATCGTTAATAAAAGCTGTTCTACGCCAAAACTCGCTTGCTTACTGACTGAATGAATGAGGAAATGAAACAGCGTGTGTGGCTGAAAGTGGGCGGAGACGGAGAGAAACTCGAGGTTTTCTCAGATAAACCTGCTGCCGACCAGGTTAGAGTCATAGAGTCTGTTACTGCGGTAACTGACCGAGAGTTTAAGTTACCCCTCTTTGTGAAACAGGCTCGAGTTACCCCTCTGTCTCAGGGTTAAGTTACCTCACTTCGTGAAACGGAAAACTCTGAGTTTCCCTCATTTCAGGGTTAAGAAACTCAGAGTTTTAAGTGAACCTGCTTCGTGAAACAGGCCCCTGGTGCTATATGTGATCATGTGAATGTCAACCTCTGGTCTACTTTCGGACTCACCCTTCAGCAGAGTATACCTCAATACCCCGCAAGCCTATGTAGCCTCTGGTAGGTCAGGTTACTCACCATATTGAACAAAGGGAGGGAAAAGACCAAAGCTTGAAAGAAACCCAACACACGCAGGCCTCAGTAGAGCCCTTACATTGCTCAAGCAACTGACTCAGCAAAGCGGCTGAACAACTGGTGAGGATAAAATTGAATTTCAGGGCCCATCACATACTTTAGAGCAGGGGTATTCAACTAAAAATCTTATTGTATCAGCGTCTGCATGTAACCAATAATTGACTGTCAAATAAGAAAATGTAAAAACGCTGATATAGTCTTTATTTCTCATAAAACAGTAAATGCTGTTAAGTGTCGGAGTTGCACAGAATGATGCCCTTGCACTGTTTGCCCTATACATGGAGCTCTGACTCCATTCAGTCTTCAGTCCTCACAGCTGTCTTCTCAGTAAGGTACTGGAGGAAGCTACAGCAAGGCAACACTACAGGAGTGGACTGAGCCAACAGGTAAGTTCATAACAACATTGTGAAATTAACAATGACTCAACATGTCTCCTGTTTCAGTTAAGAGAAAAAGTTAAAGTTAAAATGATTAACATTGCTGTCTGTTTTCAGCAACCGTCATGATGTCATGTCACTCTTAGTTTTACTTAGTCAGAAAATACTATAAAGTGACACAGGCTATAACAGCAACTCACGGTGTATGTTGTTATGCAGTAACAGTGTCAGACTATTTGTGACCATCATATATTTAAAATGCAATTCTATTACAGAAAGATGTCTGAAAGAAAATAATGGAGTAGAGAAAATTTCATTTAACATGAAAGACCATCAGAGAGCTGCAAAAATAATGTTTTGCCAGCAGAGGTGGGTAGTAATGAGTTACATTTATTCCGTTACATTTACTTAAGTAACTTTTTGAAAAAAATGTACTTCTGAGAGTGGTTTTTCTCCGCCATACTATTGACTTGAGTAGATTTATGAAGAAGAAACGCTACTCTAAAATAATGAAGATTGACAGATATGATTAATAGACTGAGGTTGTGATCACATGAAACTGTGCCTTAAATTATACAAAATTTGCCACTCTCCATAAATGGAAACTAAATGTTCCACTTGCACCATACTCCAAATACTATAATATTGCTCCACCATCCTAGCCTAGCCGCGCGAGACAACCCACGGCAACGAATTTAATTCTCTGCCAGGGTGGGTCTAGTTACCCTCCTGTTAAAGTACGCCGGCCCGCGGGCGGGCCGTTTTGATATCGGTATACGCTTTTTTTTAAAATAGAAGGACACTGCAAACACGATTATACAAACACTATACACACATAGAAAGCTGAGATTCTCATGAATTCGCCGGTATAAACCACTTTCAGATGTGATTACCACAGCGGGTAATATAAACACATTTGTCCAACAAACAACAAGTCACGTAAACGTGCACAGCTCACCTGTCGACGGAGTTTGGACGCTCGTTTCTGGTCATAAAAGAAGATAATCCATAAAAACCGGCCAGAACCCAAGCTTAGCCATCCAGAGAAAACAATCCAGTATAATACTTTGGCCAAAACATGTCTCGAAATAAGTAAAAAACCCAGAAATCGATCGGCTCCGTGCGCGTGCACGCGGCGTGTGGTGGCGCTGTGCGTTTCATATTCAGTGCATTTTTGTATTATAAGTTTATCAAACATGCTCGTATTTCCTTTGTTCGGGATTCAAAATGGATACTGAAGACTTCTCTTCCGCTTCAAACCGAATTTCAACCAATCAAGTGACTCGTTTCCGCCTACCACGGCGAAACAGCCAACCGTGGCCGAGTCTGACAGATATGGATTACATCACTTGATTGACTTATTTCTCAGCAAATCACGTCGGAGGAAACGTTAGATTGACAGGCCTGGTAGCCAATGAGCTTGCTGAATGGCTTGAATATAAATCCCGCCTCTGCCAGCGGGTTTATATGATATTTCATTCGTGAGCTCCGGGCTCCACGTGCTGTTTCTCTGTATTCCTCTCAATCTCTGTGTGTGATCGACACTGAAGCCTATCTGAAGTGATTTTTTGAGTTCTTTATGAGTTTTTGGAGTGAAAATAATGTGAAAATGATGTGAAAATGAAGTAATACCATTGTGTAGAGGGTGTGTACAGGGTATACAGAGGCTGTCCAACATTGACAGGGGCGGGGCATATCAGTACAAATACATGTGTGAAACACTCATTTATTGTAGTATTGCTCTGAAATTTTGACCTGAACTATGTAAGACCCCAGGCTTTTGCAATATTGTGTTTTCAAGCTCTTACAGTGCTGCCACACTGATTTTCAGGTGTTTTATTAGGGAAAAAATGTAGGCGAGAAAAAAATTCATCCTAATTCAGTGTGTGCCAACATGAAATACTCTGTGCCAGTAGCACCTAGAGTAATTCTGACTGCACTGGGTGAAAATTCAGGTTGTCTGCTTTCAAATGAGACCCCAACCATGCATGTACTCCAAACAGTTCAAGAACAGCATTCAATTTACTTTCTGTACATCTCAGTAGAAATTTCAGGCGGAAATTGCCTGTACTTTAAAGGGATAAGGCTCGAGGTTGGATGCTCCTAAAACTGACGGACGAATCACCATGAAGTGTAGAGTCAGAAGGTGGGCGTAACTAAGTGACGACAGAGGCACGACGATTCTGACAGAAACAACAATAAACAGTTATCTTTCAACTCGGCTTTGGCCACAGCCCTTAAAGATTTGAAGCTAAAATTCAACTTGAAAGATAAACAAAGGACGGCACTAAAGTGTTTGAGAAGAAAGACGTATTTGGACTTATGCTGATGGGATATGGCAAATCCTTAATATACCAGTTGGCTCCGCTGGTTGGGAAGCTAATGGGACTTAGCCACAATCCGGCGCTCTCGGAACTACATCAGCCTATTCGTTGCGCTGATTGGTTGTATACCTACGCAATTGCTGCAGAGTGATTTGAAAGACAACCTTTTAGCCCGCCTCCCTCCCTGTCGAGTGTTCCTAGACCCTTGTGTCTTAAGAGCTGGGTCTAGCGCGGCTAGGCTACCACCCTCCTCCATTTTTTATGAAAAATTATTTTTTAAAAAACATGCCGGTGAGCCACACTGTTGCCCTGGATGACATTTGTTTTTTTTTGAATGAGACTACAGTGTAAGTACACTAAAGTGGCCTTGCAACTGAGGACTACAGAGAGGATGGAGAAGACAGAAAATACTGAGAGATGAGCTAACACATTATTGAGATTTGTTCAAAAGATATACAGAATAACACCAGACCTATCTCAAATGTTCTAGTGTTTAGAGCAGGGGTTGGCAACCCACAATGTTCAAAGAGCTATATTGGACCAAAAAAACAAAAAACAAATCTGTCTGGAGCCGCAAAAAATTAAAAGCCTTATATAAGCCTTACATGAAGGCACTGAATTTCATAACTCCTTTTTAGATTGACTCGTTTTTAAGGTTGTATATTTTCCCAGAGGTTTAATGATTTGTTGTATTTTTTGTACTTGGAAATTCCTCTCTGTTGTAAAGTTATTGCAAAGTATTATAAAACAGGAAAATGTTCTGCCTGTAATTTACATCTTTGTTGTTGTAAGCATTAAGGGACCAAAAACTAAGTTATTTTATTTTTTAGATATTTTTTTCAAGTAATCGGCTGATTAATCAGTTATCAGAATTTTTTTTCTGCCAGATATTGGAATCGGCATCAGCCTCAAAACATCCACATCGGTCGGGCCCTACTGAACAGCATGTTGGCTTTCTCCGTGGGAAATCTCAATACAAAAAACTCTAAGACGGAACAGTCGACCGACATACAGTAATATGCACACTCTGCAGGAGGAAGTTTTGTTTTCACTGAAGCACTTCCAGCTCTAAGTACAACACTAACGCGCAGCATGCATTCGTCGGGGATTCCAACATGAACCTTTAAAGGTGTTTAATAAACACCTTAAGTGCATACATATTCTCTTCTTTTTTGAGTCTGTTTGCATATGCAAAATTAATCGTGATTAACAGAATAAAAACTAATGATATTTGGTCATGATTAATCATAATTAATCCACAGCAACTCTGTGATTAATCTGATTAAATACTGATTAAATACTGTATTTATTTGACAGCACTACTATATATATATATATATATATATATATATATATATAGTAGTGCTGTCAAATAAATACAGTATTTAATCAATTAATCACAGAGTATATATATATATATATATATATACACACACACACGTGGACAAAATTGTTGGTACCCCTCAGTTAAAGAAGGAAAAACCCACAATTCTCACTGAAATCACTTGAAACTCACAAAAGTAACAATAAATAAAAATTTATTGAAAATTAAATAATCAAAATCAGCCATCACTTTTGAATTGTTGATTAATATAATTATTTAAAAAAAACAAACTAATGAAATAGGGCTGGACAAAAATGATGGTACCCATAACTTAATATTTTGTTGCACAACCTTTTGAGGCAATCACTGCAATTAAACGATTTCTGTATTTGTCAATGAGCGTTCTGCAGCTGTCAACAGGTATTTTGGCCCACTCCTCATGAGCAAACAGCTCCAGTTGTCTCAGGTTGATGGGTGTCTTCTCCAAATGGCATGTTTCAGCTCCTTCCACATATGTTCAATGGGATTCAGATCTGGGCTCATAGAAGGCCACTTTAGAATAGTCCAACGCTTTTCTCTCAGCCATTCTTGGGTGTTTTTGGCTGTGTGTTTTGGATCGTTGTCCTGTTGGAAGACCCATGACCTGCGACTGAGACCAAGCTTTCTGACACTAGGCAGCACATTTCTCTCCAGAATGCCTTGATAGTCTTCAGATTTCATCGTACCTTGCACACTTTCAAGACACCCTGTGCCAGATGCAGCAAAGCAGCCCCAAAACATTACTGAGCCTCCTCCATGTTTCACCGTAGGGACAGTGTTCTTTTCTTCGTATGCTTGGTTTTTGAGTCTATGAACATAGAGTTGATGTGCCTTACCAAAAAGCTCCAGTTTGGTCTCATCTGTCCAAAGGACATTCTCCCAGAAGCTTTGTGGCTTGTCAACATGCATTTTTGCAAATTCCAATCTGGCTTTTTTATGAGTTTTTTTCAGCAGTGGTGTCCTCCTTGGTCGTCTCCCATGAAGTCCACTTTGGCTCAAACGACGACGAATGGTGCGATCTGACACTGATGTACCTTGGCCTTGGAGTTCACCTTTAATTTCTTTGGAGGTTGCTCTGGGCTCTTTGGATACAATTCCAACGATCCGTCTCTTCAATTTGTCATCAATTTTCCTCTTGCGGCCACGTCCAGGGAGGTTGGCTACTGTCCCGTGGGTCTTGAACTTCTGAATAATATGAGCCACTGTTGTCACAGGAACTTCAAGCTGTTTAGAGATGGTCTTATAGCCTTTACCTTTAAGATGTTTGTCTATAATTTTTTTTCGGATGTCCTGGGACAATTCTCTCCTTCGCTTTCTGTTGTCCATGTTCAGTGTGGTACACACCTTTTCACCAAACAGCAGGGTGACTACTTGTCTCCCTTTAAATAGGCAGACTGACTGATTATGAGTTTGGAAACACCTGTGATGTCAATTAAATGATACACCTGAGTTAATCATGTCACTCTGGTCAAATAGTTTTCAATCTTTTATAGAGGTACCATCATTTTTGTCCAGGCCTGTTTCATAAGTTTGTTTTTTTAAATAATTATGTTAATCAACAATTCAAAAGTAATGGCTGTTTTTGATTATTTAATTTTCAATAAATTTTTATTTATTGTTACTTTTGTGAGTTTCAAGTGATTTCAGTGAGAATTGTGGGTTTTTCCTTCTTTAACTGAGGGGTACCAACAATTTTGTCCACGTGTGTATGTATGTATGATGTGTGTGTGTGTGTGTGTGTGTATATAATTATTCCAGTTAACTACAGGCTTATAAAACAATTAATCACAATAATCTCATTGTCAAACAGCAATATTTGACACAATGAGTAATTATTTTTTAATTCAAATAAATATTGGTTGACAGTTGAATCGATGAATAGACATATGCGTGTTTATAATTTAAAATTTATAAAATAATACAATTTTAAAAGGGGACATATAGAAAACTGATTTTGATGATTTAAAGCCTGGATTCAGTTTGTGTTTTTTTTCCACTGTATGACACATAACAAAAGTATAAGTAGTTCAAGGACCTTCAGAAAGTTGAACATCCACAGATTCATTCTGTTTCATTTCTGGGTCTGATAACTGGTGTCATTTTGATGGTTCTTTTTTAAGGAATTTAATTTTTTTAAACAAAAATATTTTTCATAAATTAAAAGTATATAATTAAGTTATTAAAAGACAGACATTTTTGTGGTTTAACTTATTACTCTGCCGAGGCTCCGCCTCTTTGGTGGAGTGATAACTTAAACCACAAAAATGCTTTTCATTTCTATTTATCTGCATTTTTCATCTGTCTACTACATTCCAAGATTACTGCAAACTTAACATTTTCATGACTTTTTGTAAACTAAAGGACTTTATCCGTTAGCAAGACTGTCGTAGCTAACACTAGCTCTGGTACTAACAGCAACATGTTTAGCATTGAGGTGATGCCATCAGCTTGAAGTGCTGCGGTGATAAGAAAATTCTTTGTTGCACAATTTGCAACCACACTTTTATCCAAGCTGATATCGGGAAGATTTTTAAAGGAAAACATTCCTCCTAACAAGCACAGTGAGTCTCATATTCCTTGATTGTTTACCAAACCTCCTTGTGCGCTGTGTATCTCCTTCACTGCAGACCATAGTGCTGCAGACAGACTTTAGGTTCATTTATGCAACCTATTAGGCTGGAGCGTTCATCAGCGTTACCGGTGTGCCACAAACTAGGGAAATGAGATAGGTGCAATTAAATGCGTTAATTTTTTTAATACATTATTTCTTCTGTAATTAATTAATCTAAATTGAGGTCCCAGCCCTAATGTACAGTGCCTTGTGAAAGTATTCGGCCCCCTTGAACTTTTCAACCTTTCGCCACATTTCAGGCTTCAAACATAAAGATATAAATTTTAAATTTTTTGTCAAGAATCAACAACAAGTGGGACACAATCGTGAAGTGGAACGAAATTTATCGGATATTTTAAACTTTTTTAACAAATAAAAACCTGAAAAGTGGGGCGTGCAATATTATTCGGCCCCCTTGCATTAATACTTTGTAGCGCCACCTTTTGCTGCAATTACAGCTGCAAGTCGCTTGGGGTATGTCTCTATCAGTTTTGCACATCCAGAGACTGAAATTCTTGCCCATTCTTCCTTGCAAAACAGCTCGAGCTCAGTGAGGTTGGATGGAGAGCGTTTGTGAACAGCAGTCTTCAGCTCTGCCCACAGATTCTCGATTGGATTCAGGTCTGGACTTTGACTTGGCCATTCTAACACCTGGATACGTTTATTTGTGAACCATTCCATTGTAGATTTGGCTTTATGTTTTGGATCATTGTCCTGTTGGAAGATAAATCTCCGTCCCAGTCTCAGGTCTTTTGCAGACTCCAACAGGTTTTCTTACGGAATGGTCCTGTATTTGGCTCCATTCATATTCCCATCAATTTTAACCATCTTGCCTGTCCCTGCTGAAGAAAAGCAGGCCCAAACCATGAGGCTGCCACCACCATGTTTGACAGTGGGGATGGTGTGTTCAGGGTGATGAGCTGTGTTGCTTTTACGCCAAACATATCGTTTTGCATTGTGGCCAAAAAGTTCCATTTTGGTTTCATCTGACCAGAGCACCTTCTTCCACATTTTTGGTGTGTCTCCCAGGTGGCTTGTGGCAAACTTTAAACGAGACTTTTTATGGAAATCTTTGAGAAATGGCTTTCTTCTTGCCACTCTTCCATAAAGGTCAGATTTGTGCAGTGTACGACTGATTGTTGTCCTATGGACAGACTCTCCCACCTCAGCTGTAGATCTCTGCAGTTCATCCAGAGTGATCATGGGCCTCTTGGCTGCATCTCGGATCTGTCTTCTCCTTGTTCGAGGTGAAAGTTTAGAGGGACGGCCGGGTCTTGGTAGATTTGCAGTGGTCTGATACTCCTTCCCTTTCAATATGATGGCTTGCACAGTGCTCCTTGAGATGTTTAAAGCTTGGGAAATCTTTTTGTATCCAAATCCGGCTTTAAACTTCTCCACAACAGTATCTTGGACCTGCCTGGTGTGTTCCTTGGTCTTCATGATGCTCTCTGCACTTTAAACAGAACCCTGAGACTATCACAGAGCAGGTGCATTTATACAGAGACTTGATTACACACAGGTGGATTCTATTTATCATCATCAGTCATTTAGGACAACATTGGATCATTCAGAGATCCTCACTGAACATCTGGAGTGAGTTTGCTGCACTGAAAGTAAAGGGGCCGAATAATATTGCACACCCCACTTTTCAGTTTTTTATTTGTTAAAAAAGTATAAAATATCCAATAAATTTCGTTCCACTTCACGATTGTGTCCCAATTGTTGTTGATTCTTGACAAAAAATTAAAATTTTATATCTTTACGTTTGAAGCCTGAAATGTGGCGAAAGTTTGAAAAGTTCAAGGGGGCCGAATACTTTCACAAGGCACTGTATATACAACCCCTGTCAAAAGGTTTGAGACGCGTTCTTATTTATTTGAATGAGAAAGTGTCTCAAAACTTTTGACAGAGAGTGTATATACATTAGGAATTTTAGGATTTTTTATAAAGAATAGAATAGAATAGAATAGAATAGAATAGAATAGAACTGAATCGAATCACTTCACTCATCCCCGAAGGGAAATTCAGTTGTCAGGGTTCTTATCTGTTTAATTTTGAATTGAATAGCCTGACTGCTGATGGCAAGAAAGATTTCCTAAATCTTTCGGTCTTGCAGCGCAGGGATAGGAGCCGTCCACTGATGTTTCGTTGTTCATTGAGGCAGATGTGAAGTGGATGATCCATGTTGGTCAGAATGGCCTCCATCTTGCTCAGTGCCCGTCTCTCCACCTCATCCTCCAATGTGTTCAATCTGATTCCAACCACAGAGCCAGCTTTTTTAATCAGTTTGTTCAGACGCCTTACATCCTTCTGTTTTATGCTGCCTCCCCAGCAGACTGCAGCATAAAACAGGACACTTGCCACCACAGACTGATAAAACATCTGCAGCATCTTACTGCAGATGTCTAGTGATCGACGTTTTCTGAGGCAATAAAGTCAGCTCTGGCCCTTTTTGTAGATGAAGTCTACGTTGGTAGACCAGTCCAACTTATTATCAAGGTGGACACCTAAATATTTATATGATGTCACCATCTCGATGTCCACGCCACAAGTGTTCACTGGCTGAAGAGGGGGTTTGGATCTGCAGAAATCTATGATCATTTCCTTTGTCTTTGAGGCGTTGAGTAGCAGGCAGTTTTTGTGACTCCAGTCACTGAAGGCACTTATCAGATCTCTGTATTCAGCTTCATGTCCATTTCTGATACATGCCACGATAGCAGTGTCATCAGAGTATTTCTGAATGTGGCAGGACTCAGTGCTGTATTTGAAGTCAGATGTATACAGCGTGAACAGGATTGGAGCCAGGACTGTTCCTTGTGGAGCCCCAGTACTACTCATTAACCCTTGAAAAGCCGGGACCGAGTATACTCGGTTCACAGGAATGGAGCCAGGACTGTTCCTTGTGGAGCCCCAGTACTACTCATTAACCCTTGAAAAGCCGGGACCGAGTATACTCGGTTCACGCTTACTCGTACACACAGCCAAAACCGAACATTATGGGCTCGCTAATTAACATAAAATATGCACACATCCGTATGTTTAAGTCGACCAATGGTAAGATATAAACATTGGCCCCAAATTTTTTTATTTCAAACGATAAAGCCTTATGAGCCGTTATAACGAAGCTGCAATTACAAAACTTTTATCGGGGCCGTGTACCGTAATAACACGGCTGAAATTCACAATGGCGAACGTCTACAACAATGCGACCTCGCAAGTCTTGATCGATATTTTTATGGATTAGGTGGTTTTAGTATATGTTTTAGTATATGTACTTCTCCCGAAACATGGCCTTGTAAGGGTTAATGTCCCAGAAACACAGTTCCCCAGCCTGACAAACTGTGGCCTTCCTGTCAGGTAATCTGTGATCCATGAAACACAGGAAGGATCCACTCCCATCTCTGTGAGCTTGTCTTTGAGGATGGTGGGTTGGATGGAACTGAATGCGTTTGAAAAATCAAAGAACATGATTCTCACATAAACTTCAGGTTCCTCCAGATGAGACAGGGCACGGTGAAGCATGAAGAGGATGGCATCATCTACTCCAATGTGTTCTTTGTATGCAAACTGCAAGGAACTGAGTTTGTCTTTGACCTCAAGCCTCAGTAGATGTAAAACCAGCTGCTCCAGAGTTTTCATGATGTGTGAGGTCAGAGCAATAGGTCTGTAGTCATTTAGTTCAGTCAGACATTTGATTGTTGGTACCGGTACAATATAGGATGTTTTCCATAGAGCAGCACCCGCCCCAGCTGTAGACTCAGGTTGAAGATCCTGTGGAGAGGTTGACACAGTTGTCCAGCACAGTCTTTAAGCAGTCTTGGACATACACCATCTGGGCCAGCTGCCTTCCCAGAGCAAAGTCTCTGAAGCTCCAACATTGCCCCTGTCTCTGTGGCAGAGACGGATACAGGTGCTGGAATGGAAGTGGCTGCAGCTGTGGAGACATGTGTAGGAGACAGAGGAGAAGAAGGAGGAGCTATAGTGGGGATTTCCATATGTTGAGGAGAAGGAGGAGTAGCAGTGGAAGTAGGTGTGTCCACAGTGTCAAATCTGTTGAAGATTTAAGAGATTTAAGAGACAATTGAAGACTCAATTGTTCAGAGAACACCTAGGCACTTAATCTGACTCTACCTTAGGGGTAGAATAAGTCAGGTGGTCCAAACCCCAGCACTTATTTAGCGCTGACAAAGTATTAAAAAAAAAGGGTGGGGGGGGGGTTGGCAATTTCTTCTGCAACTTGATGGCAACACCTTTGACCAATCACACTTGAAGCACTTTTTGCGCTTACTACAGGTCTTTCCTTATGTCTGAATTCTTGCTTGTGTTGTACGTCGCTTTGGACAAAAGCGTGTGCAAAATGAAATTGTAGAATTGTAGAAGAACAAGTTGAGTTCGTCAGCTCTGTCTACATCACCCACTATTGGCTCCCTCTTCTTTTTATTGTTGTGTCCAGAGATGGTATTGATTCCTCTCCACACATCACAGATGTTACTGTGTTGAAAATTCTTCTCAATCTTCTTTTTGTATTCTAGCTTTTCCACCTTCAGTTTCCTCTTCAACTCATGTTGCACTTCTTTGAGCCGTTCTTTGTCACTATCTCTAAAAGTTTGTTTTTTCTGGTTGAGGACTGCCTCGCTTGTGATCCATGGTTTGTTATTGGGGAAACAGCGAACAGTCTTTGCAGGTATGACAGAAGCTGATGTAGTCAGCAAAACAATCAACCTGTCTGTCAATGTCCATACTGTCCTCATCTGTTTCGAGAATCACATTCCAGTCTGTTGATTCAAAGCAGTCCCTCTGAGCTTCACTAGCTTGAGGAGTCCATCTTCTGATTTTGACTTTAGTTGCAGGCTGTCTCAGCACACAAGGTTTGTAACAGGTCTGCAGATAAACCAAATTATGATCTGACCTGCCTAGTGGTGGTAAGGCAGTAGCTCTGTAAGCTTCTTTGACATTGGCATACAGCAGGTCTTCTTTTCCTTTCGGGTTTTACCTTCAGGGGTCACCACAGCGAATCAATTGCCTCCATCTAACCCTGTCTGCTGCATCCTCTTCTCTCACACCAACTACCTTCATGTCCTCTTTAACCACATCCATAAAACCTCCTCTTTGGTCTTCCTCGAGGCCTCCTGCCTGGTAGTGGGAAACTCAGCATCCTTCTACCAATATATTCACTCTCTCTCCTCTGGACATGTCCAAACCATCTCAGTCTGGCCTCTCTGACTTTATCTCCAAAGCCTCTAACATGTGCTGTCCCTCTGATGTACTCATTCCTGATCCTATCAATCCTGGTCACTCCCAAAAAGAACCTCAGCATCTTCAGTTCTGCTACCTCCAGCTCTGCCTCCTGTCTTTTCCTCAGGGACACAGTCTCCAGACCAAACAACATGGCTGGTCTCACGACAGTTTTGTAAACCTTTCCTTTCATTTTAGCTGAAACTCTTCTATCACACATCACACCTGACGCTTTTCTCCAGCCGTTCCAGCCTGCCTGTACACGCTTCTTCACCTCTTTTCCACACTCTCCATTGCTCTGGACTGTTGACCCAAAGTACTTAAAATCCTCCACCTTCTTGATCTCTTCTCCCTGTCACCTCACTCTTCCACTTGGGTCCCTCTCATTCACACACAAATACTCCGTCTTGCTGCGGCTAACCTTCATTCCTCTTCTTTCCAGGGCAAACCTCCACGCCTCTAGTTTTTCCTCCACCTGTTCCCTGCTCTCACTACAGATCACAATGTCATCTGCAAACATCATAGTCCATGGAGACTCCTGTCTAACCTTGTCTGTCATCCTGTCCATCACCATAGCAAACAAGAAGGGGCTCAGAGCTGATCCCTGATGTAGTCCCACCTCCACCTTGAGCTCCTCTGTCACACCTACAGCACACCTCACCACTGTCTTACAGTCCTCATACATGTCCTGCACCACTCTAACATACTTCTCTGCCACTCCAGACTTCCTCATACAAAACCACAGTTCCTCTCTGGGCACCGTGTCATAAGCTTTCTCCAGATCTACAAAGACACAATGCAGCTCCTTCTGACCTTCTCTGTACTTCTCTATCAACATCCTCAAAGCAAATATTGCATCTGTTGTACTCTTTCTTGGCATGAAACCATACTGCTGCTCACAGATGTTCACCTCTGCCCTTAGCCTAGCTTCAACTACACGTTTCCATAGCTTCATCGTATGGCTCATCAGCTTTATTCCTCTGTAGTTGCCACAACTCTGCACATCTCCCTTGTTCATAACCCTATAAGGTGCAGTCAATTCCAGCCATTTTCAGTACAAAAAAATCGCTAATATTTTATTTGTAAATAAAAATATGACGAGAAATACAGGGAATATCGGACGCACATCGCGAGGTGCATTTCCTCGAAAACGACCTATTCGTGGATTATATACCGACTTCAAGACATGTTTTGGACAAAATATTTTACTGGCTTGTTTCGTCTGGAGGTCCAAGGTTGGATTATGGCCGTTTTTTGTGGAATATTTTCATCTGTGTGTAATAATGAACCCGCAAATGTGAGTCGCGCTGTGTACGTTAAAGCCATGTATAGAGAACGGATGGATGGATATTCGTTCTTTGTCGGACAAATGTGTTTATATTACCCGCTGTGGTAATCACATCTGAAAGTGGTTTATACCGGCGGATTCATGAGAATCTAAGCTTTCCATTGGTGAATAGTGTTTGTATAATCGCGTTTGCAGCTTCAGACATTTAAGGAAATGCTTATGCAGATCTCAAAGCGTCCCACGGGTGGGCCGGTGAAGCGCAACGGGATGGGCACCAGCACACTTCTCCTCCATTTTAGAAATATAGTTGCATTTTAGAAATATAATGGTCACAAATAGTCTGACATGAATGTTACTCCATAACAACACACACAGTGAGTTGCTGTTACAGTCTGTGTCATGTTATACAGGCCTTCCAGGATTTCGCGGGCGTTTTTTGAGATTGTTGCAGTCGAAAATTCCTGAATTTGAGCCAGCTTTTCTAAAAAATTGAAATGTAAGTTGCGATATTTAAGCTTATTTGTAGCGATGAAATTGTGGGAGACAGTGACATTTGCTAAAAAGTTGCATTTTTTTCAGCTTTTAGAACATGTTTCAACACTGTAATTTACAATATTTATCCATCCATCCATTCTCTAGCCACCGCTGGAGCCTAGCCCAGCTGACTCGGGCAAAGGCAGAGGACACCCTGGACAGGTCGCCAGTCTGTCGCAGGGCTACATATATAGACGAACAATCACACTCGCGTTCACATCTACGGGCAATTTAGAGTAACCAATTAACCTCAGCATATTTTTGGACTGTGGGAGGAAGCCGGAGTGCCCGGAGAAAACCCACGCATGCACAGGGAGAACATGCAAATTCCATGCAGAAAGATCCCAGGCCCAGGCCGGGATTTGAACTGGGGATCTTCTTGCTGCAAGGTGAAAGTGCTAACCACTACGTTGCTGTGCAGCCCGACAATATTTATTCCAAAATTAATTATTTAATGCTCCAACTCATTTATACAAAAGCTGGCATACCATGGTGGGAATTTAGCAGCAGCCAGATACTGGTTTAACATGAAATGGTTGGTAGATTTAAGGCACAAAATTATAATTTACTATTGAATGAATCACAAATGGACATATCTGTCAGTGGCTTAAAAAGTTAATTTAATTTTCTGGTACACACGTGTTCACACACACGTGCTCGTGGCTTGTCATGTCAATAAACAAAAAAAGCAAGAGCACAGTACTCCACCAAGACTGTCCTTGACCTGACCTTGCGCTGTATACAGGCGTGTGTTATGCATGTGTACAGACCGAATTGCGTGACATAAGTATGTAGCAGGTGGCAGGAACTGATGGACTCAGAAACACCCTACAGTTTAATCAATTGCTCCTTGTATCTTTTCCGATACATCCACAGTGGTAGATTTGTGGTAGGATCGCAATCATGTGATCGTCAGCAGGCCGCTGAGGTAGCGTTCACTTGTTGCCATGGTTACCATGCCGCTGTCAGACGCCATGCCGCTTTCTCAATGGGAAATCCTTAACAAATCCATGAATCCAGACTTTAGGCTGCATCACTGCCAAAATCGAATCACTTGGTCCTTGTGTCATTTCTGACTTTAAATGAAAATTACATCCAAATCCCTTAGTCTGTTTCTGAGTAATGTTGCTAACAGAAGAATGATTACCATATGCCGATCGTCACATGACTCCACTGTGTTCCTTGGTGGAATAATTAATGTAACTCACCTTCATTCTTTCAGTGCTCCAACATTTCTGGATGCAACAGTTTCCATCACGGTGATTTGTCTGATCTGTGGTCCACTCATTTCAGACATTCTCCTAATATGTTTCATGACAGAAAAGTGTTCATCAATTGATGATTTTTTTTTGTGTGTTTTCCACCACAATATTGAACGGGTGCAAAACTGTTTACTTTCGCTTTGGTGAAGAACATCAGATAATTGTTTTTCACCATCTTTAGCAGCAGTTTTTGTTGGTAAAAGAGAGACATTAGGATCACAGCTCTACATCTTCAAACCAAATACAAGGAAGTGAATTCAGTGACATACATGCATTATGTTTGCTCTGGGAACTGCTACGATTGGTGGAACTCACTGGAGGCGGACCAAAATTGTGGAGAAGTTATGGTGTTTGGATAAAATTGCAAGGTCACGCAGAACTCACGGAGATTGGTTGAATTCGCGTGAATTCGGGCACTCGCAACATCACAAATTCTTGGAGGGACTGGTTATAGTATTTTCTGAGTAAGTAAAACCAAGAGTGTTAAGATATCATGGCAGTTGCTGAAAACAGACAGTAATGTTAATTATTTTAACTTTTTGGGCCTTCACTGAATAAACCCCCTCCCCTCTGTGTTCACATCGCTCCTCTTAAATGTGCCTCAACATGCAGCTGACGGAGTGAGCTCTCAAATTTTTTGTACATTTACGTTATTTCTGCAGTTACTTACTGGCTTTTAAGTTGCACGCATCACTTCTCATGATAAATGGCAAAGAGGGTTAAACTGAAATGGGAGACATGCTGAGTCATTGTTAATTTCACAACGTCCTTATAAACTTACCTGTTGGAAAGGTCTGCTCAGCCCACTTCTGTAATATTGCCTGACTGTAGCTTACTCCTGCACCTTATTGAGAAGACAGTGCTTAGGACTGAGGATTGAATGCAGTCAGAGCTCCATGTATTGGACAAACAGTTAGCTGAATAACTTCTTTTGTGCTTTCAGGGCTCCAGACTAACTTTTTTTCCTAGGAGGACAGTGGCCCCTAACTTAAAATTTTAGGAGCGCAAGCAGAAAATTTATGGGCGCACACCAAAATCGACTTGCAAAGTAAATATTCACATTTCCTCTCATTTTCACTGTATTACTGATAAATACTTGCACAATAAATGCAGAAACTATGTTTTCAATTCACATTTTATAGTACAGCAGTTGACACAACATAAGAATATCACTCAGAGAGCGCAGTACTCCCCCAAGGCTGCTCAGCTGATGTATAATTTCCAACAGATGAAAAATTTAATAAAAATGACCTTGTGCTGAGCACAGGCATATGTTATGCATGTGCATGTTATGTATTTATACCAAATCACATGTAAATTACTCTTATAAAGGTCTGCTGATCAATTCAACACTTTTTGCAAGAATTTGTTTTGCTAGTGTTAAAATAACCGTTCTCTCCAGGCTTTTATTTTGAAGGCGTATTTCTAATGCTACTGACTTTTATTTTGTAACCATTCCAGCGGGACAGGAAGTGTTTCTCTAATGGAGTCGACACATGGGAGGCGACAACAGTCGCGCTCCATTCATTTTCTATGGCTGTTGTGCGACAAGACGAACATCGCTTTACCTCCTCCCAACAACGCGACGGCGACATTTGTGCATGTGAAATTTCGCACGCATTCACGTAGACGTGCACCCGCTGGCTTGCGATGCGATACAAGAAAGTTGAAAAATGTTCAACTTTTGTCGCTGTCGCCTGGAGCTTCAACCAATCAGCGAGGGTTTCACTCACTGACCAATGAGCTTACAGCATGTTACACAGTACATTCCGCTCCTATACATTAATGGTCCACTCCGGTTTTCAACCATTGTTTTCAGCCCTTTTCAACATGGAGGAGCAAATTAGTTTAGCCGTGATTGATTTCTCGATTTTTTATTATCCTTCCCTTAATGATGATCTTTTCTGAGATCTGGCATCAAATGGTGGCATTCTCCATGCTCTTTCCTAGTTTGCAATATGGCATGGACCCAGGGTCGTTTCCTTCTTTTATAAGCCAATGTCAATAGTAAAATTTCGGCTAAATCAAGCAATATCTTCTGACTCATCATCTTTATGCTTTTCTGTTATGAAAGTCTTTAAAAACGTAAAAAATCCCTCCAACTTCACAGCCAATCAGAAGTGAGGGAGACAAGCGATCTGTGCTTTTGCACAGTGCGCCATGTGTCGCCACCGCCTGCCACTGCCAAGTATCGTGCACCGTGTGTTGAATTTTTCTCCTGTTGCTATGACTTTCACATTTCCCCCTCAACTGTCACTCTACGTTTTGAGCCCATAAGACGAGGTTTCCTGACATGACGAAGACGCTGCCGAAAAGTCCGCAAATTCACGTAAGATGAAAGAAAACGGTTCCAGGGTTTTGGGTTTTGCTGTCTAGCAAAGGATGTGTCTAAACTTATAAGCAGCTGGAATGGGGACAAGAAAGGAGTGAAGGACAGAAAGGTGAATTTGTGTTCAAAATAAGGTTTTGTGAAACATCAGGAGCTTCACCGTCATTCGCTCCCTGCTCTCACACACATTGGCCCACCTGCCGCCTTCTTCTTCTTTGGTGTTCAACTCCTGTCTTCTTCTTTTGGAGTTAATGTTGGTTGGCAAACAGCTCATTTGCGAATGACTGTCTACTGGGCGGAAGTGTGGAGCAGACGTTTGTCAGTAACAAAAAATATTCAATAATAATTTTAAAAGAAATCGTCAAATTTACTGGTCGCACATGTGCGAGTAGATGAAAAATTTACTCGCACTCGCTCAAATGTTGGTCGCAAAATGCAACCATTTAGTTGCAGTCTGGAGCCCTGGCTTGGGTAATTCCTGGAGCTTACTACCACAAGGTTGGCTATGATAGACCTAACATCAATTTTTATTACTAGTGCCTAGTATTCTGTGACAAAATGGCTGATTGGAGCCAAAGAATGATTGTTCTGAGCCCAATTCTTCACACAATGGAAGAGAAAGAGTACATAACCACTACAGCTGCTTCATGGGCTCTCTAGTCTCACCCATGGTGGCCAACCAGTACAGGAGGAAGTGGAAAGCAGAGCACTGAGCTCCACTGAAAGCACTGAGAGAACAACTAATAGCCACTGGTTAAAATATCTGTAGGACAGCTGGGTCAAAATCAAAACCCAAGAAGGAAATGAGCCTTTACAGAGCAGAGCAACATTGTCTATGCAGCCCAATGCAGCAATGAGTGCACAGATTTGTACATAGGGGAGACTAAACAACAACTCTACAAATGGAGACAGCACAGGAGAGCCAGCTCATCAGGACACGATTCAGACTCATCATTATTACTGTTGTTGCTTTTGGACTAGCTGGTTTTCCCAATCATTCCCACCTTGAGGCACGTGAGTCCTGGGTTGATAATGGAAAGTAAGTTCTGTGAATGACAGGAGTGACTACTTTGTGCTGGTGTATCACATATATCCCAACAAAATACATTGAAGTTTGTGATCGTAATGAGACAAAATACGGAAAAGTTCAAGGGGTTTGAATAATTTTAGAAGGCACTGTATATTTGAGTCTGATTCTGGCCATGAATTTTTCTTGCTGTGTGTACTGCAGAGAATATTTCCATTGTTTTCGCTTGTTTTATCTCTGTATAGTTGCTGGCTAAATATTCTATATCTGTTCTCTGAGGCCTCTGCTACATGTTGTGGGTTGACACTTTGTATGGAGAATAACTTCTGCGGCATACAGTAATAAGCCCCTGCATTTCTCTGAATGAATCTTCCAAGAAGATGAATAAAAAAGTTTAGGTAAATTCATTTCAGTAGTGATTCTATTTAACTCAAGACACCACTTCTTTTCTAGACAGAGGGAAATGATGATTTGCCACCTCATGGGGGAGAACAGAAACACCCACAGAGCAGTGATGGAAGTCAGCTGCACGGATCACAACCAAACTGATTACATTAGTGTCATAGGAGGTTATTACCTGCAGAGTGTTCTGGCACTGGACTGACAAAAGCAGTGCCTCAACCTTACAGCTCCAGCAGTGGGCTGTTGTCGTGGTGTGATTTACAGTATTATTGTGAATATTCCACCTTGCCCCATGTAGCTGTAAAACTACACAACAGACTACGTATTTTCTTAAACTGAGCAACACTGGAAAAGAAACAAGAAATAAGATTAATGTGGATCATTGCAGGAGATAGTGAAAGGAGTAAGAATAGCATTTCTTTTCTGTAGATAGTTTTTCTTTCATCTGCCTTTTGATGAATTTGAATACGCAGTGTGAGTGGACAGATACTTTAGTCCACACATGACAAAATAGATCATAAACTGCCTAACAAATACAAGCTGATGCTGAAATCTCTGGTCAATGTACCCAAACACAACACTCATGCTTTTCATATTCTATACAGCTACCATTTTAATGGTTCTTTATGCATAGTAAAACATAAATAACATATCTGAGGACTCTGAATTTGGTATGGTGACATTTGACAATGTAGAAATAAAGTGGTTAGTGCTCTCTGGTGGACAACCTGTGTAATAGAGGTTTCCACTGAGCTGAGTCCAGACATGTTTGCCTCCTTTTTCACTGAAAAGGTGGCTGCAATCAGCAGCCAGTTCTCTGAGCCTGACCGGTCCAATCAGCTCAAACCCACTACTGCTCCCGCACTCTGCTCTTTTGCTCCTCTGAGCGAGGATGAGGTTTCCAGACATCTTCTGAGCTCAAAACCTACAACATGTCCTCTCGATCCAATACCCACCAGTATCCTGCAGACCATCTTGCCCACAATCAAAACTGCAGTCACACACATTGTCAATTCCTCCCTGGAAACTGGCATTTTCCCTGCTACTTTTAAACAAGCCCGTGTCACCCCTCTGCTCAAAAAGCCTCATCTCAACCCAGCCCAGGTTGAAAACTACCGGCCAGTCTCACTTCTACCATTCCTGTCGAAAATACTGGAGCGCTCAGTATTTAACCAAGTCTCTGAACATCTGCGGAACAACAACCAACTTGACCCTTTTCAGTCGGGCTTCAGGTGCGACCACTCCACTGAGACTGCACTCCTATCAGTCACAGAATCTCTGCGACTGGCGAGAGCTGCTGGTCAGTCCTCTGTCCTACTGCTGCTGGACTGGTCTACTGCCTTTGACACCGTGAACCATCAAATCCTCCTCTCCACACTCTCTGAGCTTGGCATCTCAGGTTCTGTCCTGTTGTGGTTCAAGTCCTACCTCATAGGCAGATCCTTCAGAGTGTCATGGTGAGGGGAGGTGTCAAGGTCACACGACCTATCAACAGGCGTCCCTCAGGGGTCAGTGCTTGGTTCTTTACTCTTCTCTCTGTACAACACCTCACTTGGTGCAGTGATCCACTCCCATAGCTTCTCCTACCACTGTTATGCTGACGACACTCAGCTTTTCCTCGCTTTTCAACCTGACGACACAACAGTTTCAGCTCGGATATCAGCATGTCTGGCTGATATCTCCACATGGATGAAGGAACGGCACCTTCAGCTGAATCTGTCTAAGACTGAACTCATGGTCTTTCCAGCTTGTCCATCTGTTCAGCCTCAGATCAGTGTCCAACTTCACTCGAGCCTACTTGTGCCCACAAACTCCGCCAGAAACCTGGGTGTCATGATTGATGACCAGCTGACCTTTAAGGTTCACGTGGCCTCAGTTTCTCCATCTTGTCGTTATGCCCTCTACAACATCAGGAAGATCAGACCCTTCCTGACCCAAAAGGCCACACAACTTATGGTTCAGGCTCTTGTGATGTCACGCATTGACTACTGTAATTCTCTTCTGGCAGGTCTCCCTGCATGTACAGTCAAACCTCTACAGATGATCCAGAATGCAGCAGCACGTCTGGTCTTCAACCAGCCCAAAAGAGCTCATGTCATTCCCCTGTTTATCTCCCTTCACTGGCTTCCAGTTGCAGCCAGAATCAAATTCAAAACTCTCCTCCTGGCTTACAAAACATTTACAAGAACGGCCCCAGCCTACCTGGATTCCCTGATCCAGGTCTACTCCCCTTCATGCCCACTTCGCTCTGCATGTGAGAGACACCTGGTGCTTCCAGCCCAGCACGGCTCGATATCTCTAGCCAGACTCTTCTCCTCTGTTGTTCCCAAATGGTGGAACAAACTACCAAACTCTGTGCGTTCTGCTGAGTCCCTTTCTACTTTTAAGAGACAATTGAAGACTCAATTCTTCAGAGAACACCTAGGCACTTAATCTGACTCCACCTTAGGGGTAGAATAAGTCAGGTGGTCCAAAACCCAGCACTTATTTAGCGCTGACAAATTTAAAAAAAAAAAAAAGGGGGGGGGGGGGGGGGGGGGGGCAATTCTTCTGCAACTTGATGGCAACACCTTTGACCAATCACACTTGAAGCACTTTTTGCACTTACTACAGGTTTTTCCTTATATCTGAATTCTTGCTTGTGTTGTACGGCGCTTTGAACAAAAGCGTCTGCTAAATGAAATTGTAGATTGTAGAATAAAGACAGGGTTTTATCAAACCCTTTGCAATCCCTACCAGTACTCACTGACATACTCAACTCATATGGCAAAATATCTGGACACAAAGTAAACTTTTCCAAGAGTACTCTTTTTCCTGTTAATCACCTGCCAACAGTAACAGATTTTGGTCCCTTTCCATTTAGTCAAGCTAAAGAACGCACTTACCTAGGAGTAAATATCACTTGTCAATACAAAGACCCACATAGCCTTAACTTTAAAATCTTACTAGAACATAAAAAACAAGATCTGTCTCGATGGTCCTTACTACCAATCTCATTGGCTGGAAGAGTGAATACAGTTAAAATGACAATTTTACCACGTTTCCTGTATGTCTTTCAAATGATTCCTTATTTTTGCCTACATCTGTGTTCAAAGAAATAGATAATTTGATTTCTGCTTTCATTTGGAACATATCTGTGCCACGGATGAGGAAACGCTTCATGGAGGTGCCCAGGTCAGCAGGAGGCCTGGGTCTACCCAGTTTTATTTACTATTACTGAGCTGCAAACATAAACAAGTTTTTTTTTTTTTTTGTCTGCAAGTCCGCTCAAAAATGACACCAACCACTCATGGTGCCATTGCTTAAGCTTCATGTGCATTTTTTTTTTTTTTGGATGGAAAAAAAAAACAAAAAAAACAACAAACAAGTTAACACACTGGATTTCCACATGGGAAAATAATCAGGGTCCGGTCTGGGTAAATATGGAGTTGAATAGTAACCCAGCAGCTTTTCCTATTTCACTATTGAGTTCTACAACTCCTGTAGGGACGCCTCCTCAAATCCCTAACCCAGTATTTAAGCACTCTTTAAAGATTTGGTTCCAGTTTAGGAAACACTTTTGGATTAACCAGTTGTTACAAGATTAACCAGCTTGTTTTCTCCCCTGGTGAACAATCATCTCTTTCCACCATCTCAAACCGATTCAACCTTTAAAATGTGGCATAAAAAGGGACTGGTATTTTTTAAAGACTTTTTTGTAAAAGGTAAATTCCTTCCATTTGAAACACTACAAAAAAATAGAATATTCCTAAAACTCATTTTTTAGGTTCCCACAAATTAGAAGTTTTGTTAGTAAGTACTGTAGACCCCAAATAGCCCCAATTAAAAATGTTGTTGATGAAATCCTGGCCTTAAACCCTTATTTAAAAAAAAAGTAACATTTCGAAGATACACACTATGGTACAAAACATCAGTCCACCCTCATGGAGGAAGACAAAATCAGCATGGGAGCAAGACCTGAATATGGAACTCTCTGAAGAGTCTTGGCAACTTTGTTTAGAAAATATTCACACTTCATCCATTTGAACTTGACAACGCCTAATCCAATTTAAGGTACTGCATTGTCTACATTACTCAAATGACAAGCTTGCAAAAATATATCCTAATGTAGTCCAACCTGCACAAGATGTCATCAGAGTCAAGCTACTACAGGTCACATGTTTTGGAATTGCCAGACACTGAATAGCTTCTGGAAGAACATCTCTGAGGTACTTTCACACGTGTAGGAAATTAATAACACCTTCTCCATTCATTTCAATCTTTGGTTTTTCCTCCAGAAATCACTGTCCCTGCTCCACAAGCAAAGGCAATAGCCTTTGCCTCATTAATAGCCCGTAGACTTATCCTTCTTCAGTGGAAATCAGATAAATCGCCCTCTTTTGATGGCTGGATCAGAGAAATGCTTTCTATGCTGCAGCTAGAAAAACTTAGATATAGTAGAGCCAACTGCCTGGAAAACTTTAGAAAGACCCGGGGCCTCATTTATAAAGCTTGCGTACGCACAAAACAGGGCTAGAAAGTTATGTACGCCACTTTCTACACAAAGGTTGTGATTTATAAAAACAAACTTGATGTGAGAATATGCGCACCGGTGCGCCAACCTTGATGCTTGCTTATGCACATTTTGGAGACAGAGGGAACGGCAGTGCCGGAGGTTGAAGAGGTGAATTGAAGCCAGATTGATCTCAAACCTTTATTGTCATCACATATTAGACTTGTAAAGCCGGATAATCATAGACCCTCATTGTTGTAGATGTTCCTGTCGTGTGCCATTTGGCCTACGACTGTATTTGCAGAACTATGTTCATATATCAAACTTCCATCTTCAAATGATATAGAGCTGTGGATGGCACTGATTGATTACTGATCAGGACAAGGCATGTGACAATCAGTCCAATCGCTGACCAAGCGGATAAATAGCGGGTGACAGCCGTGCGTAAAGTGGCACAATGGATGCGATGGCATTGCTGGAAGTCACATAAATGGAAGATAAGAACGGAGAGAGATTTTAGGGATCACGGGGATTTCCTGGCCCATGATGATGACTGGCTAAGAAGCCGATTTAGATTCCCTAGAGCAGTGCTCTTGGATCTATGTGCTGAACTGGGCCCCACCGAAACCATGCCATCCTGGTACAGATACAGGTGCTAACCACTCTGGGGTTTCTGGCAACCAGCTCCTTTCAGCGGGAATTGTCCAACAGGTATGTGTTTTATATGAAAATATATGAGGTTACATTTGTTGTCTAAATCCTGTTTGGATCTGATATACAGTTAAATGATGTCCTTTAAGTCTGGGATATCACAACCATCCCTCACCGCAATAATGCCAGCTGTTTTGGATGGCATTATAAACATGACCAGTCGATACATCAGGTTTCCTTACACTGTGGGTGAACAGGCCAACATTAAATGGCAATTTGCAGCAGTGTCCGGTTTCCCAAATGTAATCGGCGTAACTGACTGCACTCATGTTGCTGTAAGGGCTCCGAGTGAAAATGAATTTGTCTATGTGAATTGAAAAAATGTACATTCAATCAGTGTACAAATTATTTGTACATCGGACATGATCATAACAAATTTAGTGGCAGGGTGGCCTGGGTCAACACATGATTCATTCATCCTGACACACAACAGCGTGGAGAAAAGACTGCAGGCCTTCGCTGCGTAAAATGCCGTGGATCAGCAGCTTATTTACATGCAGATACATTCATGAGTTACTTTGCATTGACCATCCATTCCATCCATCCATCCATTCTCTATACACCGCTTTAGCCTCACTAGGGTCCCAGCTGACTCGGGCGAAGGCAGGGGACACCCTGAACAGGTTGCCAGTCTGTCGCAGGGCTACATATACAATCAGACAATCACTCTCACATTCATACCTCAGTATATTTTTGGACTGTGGGAGGAAGCCAGAGTGCCCGGAGAAAACCCACGCATGCACAGGGAGAACATGCAAACTCCATGCAGAAAGATCCCAGGCCCACCACGGGATTTGAACCGGGGATCTTCTCGCTGCAAGGCAAAAGTGCTAACCACTACGCCGCTGTGCAGCCCAGGCCCGAATATTCGGATACCAAAATTATTATCCGGATACTGCTGTAGCGAACTAATATTCGGATATTCAGGTCCAGCCGTAGTTCACACATTCAGGTTCCTGGGAGTCCAGATCTCTGATGACCTCTCCTGGACAGATAACATCACAGCTGTCATAAAGAAGGCTCAGCAGCAGCGACACTTCTTGAGAGTCCTCAGAAAGAACAACCTGGACAGGAAGCTGCTGCTGGCCTTCTACCACTCATCCACAGAGAGCCTGCTGACGTACCGTGTTTCCACCTGGTACGGTAGCTGCACTGAGGCAGACAGAGGAAGGCTTCAGAGGACAGTGAAAGCAGCACAGAGGATTGTTGGCAGTCCTCTACCCTCCCTTATGGACCTCTACTCCTCCCGGTGCCTCCACAGAGCTCAGAACATTATCAAGGACAGTTCACATCCCGGTTCTCAGCTTTTTGATCTGTTGCCCTCTGGAAGGCGTTACAGATGCATTAAAGCGAGGACTAACACACTTAAAAACAGCTTCTTTCCGAGAGCCATTACCACCCTGAACGCTCACGTCTCGCACCCAGCCAACAAGTGTAACTGTGCAATATACACCACTGTCTCATTCACTGTTTATATTCACTCCTTATTTATACTGTACATATGTAAATAGACTGTTTTTGCACTACCTCTAAGATTTCCTGATACTGAAAAGGATAAGCTCTGCAATCTCGCTATACATTGTATTGTATAATGACAATAAAGAATATTCTATTCTATCTTTCCAGTCCAATACATTCTGATAGTTCTTTTATCCATTGATTAATAGAAGGAGCTTCCATGCTCTTCCAGTTCAAGGCGATGGCTCTTCTGGCATGCAACAGTCCCAAGTCCAACACTTTAGTTTGTTTCTTAGTATATGCAAAATCTTTGGGATATATTCCTAGTATACAAAGTTTGGCACAAAAAGGAATCTTGATGTTAAATAATAGGATTAGGAAAAAAAGTGAAATGAGATGATTTTGTCCTCCAATATTGACACCTGATATTCCCTCTCTAGTTCTCACTGCAACGGCCAAAGGTTCCAAAGCTAGTATGAACAGTAATGGGGATAACGAACATGCTTGTCTAGTTGAGTGCTGTAAACTAATGGGTTTCAAAATATTATTGTTAGTGAGAATTTGTGCAGTAGAATTTGTATATAAAAGTTTAACCCATTGAATAAATGTTTCTCCCAAAACAAATCTTGGAAGAAGTTTTAACATAATTCCACTCTATTCTGTCGAATGCTTGACATATGTCTACTGCCAGCATTACTGTATCTTTTGCTTCCCGTTTCTCAAGTAATATATTTAGAACACGTCTGATGTTGTGATAACTTTGTCTTTTTAAAAAAAAAAAAATCCTTGTTGATCGTCAGCAATCACGTTGGGCATATATTTTTCTAATCTTTTAGAGAGTACCTTGCATAATATTTTCATGTCACATCCCATGAGACTAATTCCCCTATATGACGAGCACTCTGTTGGTGGTTAGTTGGGCTTTAAAATAAGAGTAATTGTGGCTAATCTTAATGATTCTGGGAGAACATCAAGTTCAAAAGATTCTTTGAACATATTAAGTAGTGGCTGTATCAGCTTATTTTTAAACGTTTTATAAAATTCTACCGGTAATCCATCTGGTCCGGGTGCTTTGCCACTATTCATGTCACTTATAGCTTCTAAAATGTCATTGATTGTAAGTGGGCTGTCAAGAATCAATATATTTTCCTCTGATAGAGTTAGAAATGGTAGTCTGTCCAGAAATCCATTTTGGATTTCATCATGTGGATTACATTCTGATTGATATAACAATTTATATTTTCAAAAACTTTTGTTTATCTCTATAGGGTCTGAAGTCAAATTGTCCTCAATTGTTTTTATACTAATGATTGCTCTCTCAGTCTGTTGTTTGTTGATTCTCCATGCCAATAGTTTGCCAGCTTTTTCTCCTTGGTCATAGAATGCTTGTTTAGTCCACAAATAAACATTTTGCCACTTTATCGGTTGTCAATTTATCATATGTAGCTCTCATGGTTATTAATTTTTGTAGTTTTTCCAGGATCATTACTATTATAGAATTTGTTTTCTAGGGTCTTAATTTGTTGTTCTAATGACAGTGCTTCTTGGTTATATTTTTTATTTTGAGTGCTTGTGTAAATGATTATTTCTCCTCTAATATAAGCTTTAAAAGCTTCCCATCTTATACTGGCAGAAGTTTCTCCCTTATTATTTTCAAAATAATTATCTATACATTTTCCTACAAATTCAAAAAATATTTTATCCTTAAGCAAAAATGTTTGCAATCTCCATCTTTTTGTGTACTGTTCAACTTGACCTAATTTTATTTTCAAAGAGATCGGTTTGTGGTCACTTATCAAAATACTGTTATACCAACATTCTATCACATGTGATTGTAGTTCTGTGGATATTAGGAAATAATCAATGCGCAAATGACTTTTATGAGTTTTATGAGTTTTATGAGTATGAGAAACATGAATACTGTATGTTAGTAGAATTTGTCACTCTCCAGATGTCCTGTAATCTAAGGTCTTGTATGTAGTTATTAAGTAGCTTTCTTGTTTTGGCATGTGTGTTGTCTTTTTGAGAAGATCTATCTAGAGCTGGTTCCAGAGTGCAATTGAAGTCCCCTCCCATAATATACAGGCCCTCTAAAGAGGAAACTGTTAAAAATAGTTTTTAAAAAAAGGATGGGGAATCTTCATTGGGACCATATACATTTATAAAGTTTATTTTTTGTGACAAAATAGTTCCTTGTACAATGACGTACCTCCTGGCTGGGTCGATGATGAATTTGGATTTTTTTTAAATGGTATTGATTTAAGAATTAAAGTAACAACCCCCCTAGCGTGACTAGTGAAGAGAGCGTGAAATAACTGACCAGGGTATCTTTTGGTCAATACTTGAATATCTGAGGTGATTAAGTGTGATTCTGGAATGAATATAATCTTGCATTTTAAACATTTTATCCTGTTTAATATTTGTTTCACTTTGGCTAGTTTTCTCAATCCCCTGATATTCCAGCTTTTAACGATAGTATTCAAACTACTTCCTTGTTTGGGCCTCTCTATATTTGTATCGAGATTACCTAGGAACTTTTGGGACCTTGATATATACATATGCATACACTGCAGCAATACTGGTGCAAGTTCCACATACAATCTCTCTCTCTCACACACACACACACACACACATACATGTCTGGTTCTTATATCCCCGTGGGGACTTACCATTGACTCCCATTCATACCTAACCCCTAACCCTAACCAACACCAAAACAATGCCTAACCCTAAAGAAACTTTTTTGCACTTTTACTTTTTCAGTAACAACAGCATGGCCAAGAAAACACTGTTTCCCCCCGTGGGGACCTCATTTTTGGTCCCCACCGTGACGCGAGTCCCCACCGAGATAGCGTGGAGTCAGGTCAAAGTCCCCACCAAGTCCCCCATCGGTATAAACACGTACACACATACAGACACAGACACACACAGACACACACAGAGACACACAGACACACACAGAGACACACAGACACAGACAGACACACACACCACAAAACTTATTCTAAACATATCCCCACTGAACAAGTCAATTTCCTTCAGTGAAATGCACACCTCTTCCCTTTGAACATGGTGGATTACCAGAACGTTGATCCACAAAGTTGAAGAGCAACTGGTCCACGTGACCCCATCCATAACATTATTCCTCAACCGTTTTATTGAAGAGTATATGTATGAACCCTTATTGATAGCATAATTTTGTCTATCAGAACCTAAATCTTTACTGCCATCATCATCTTGAAATATATCTGAACCCACTTACTTCAGTGTGACAACAAGAACACACACATAATGAGTAATGTAACTGCCAACATTATAAAGAAAAACCTGCATATCATATGTATGCTCTCGGTGTCACTTGTTATTGATATGTGTAAGTCGTAACTTCTGAATGAAGTTATTCAGTCTCTACTCCATCTTGAGGACTTTTTCACAGTGAATCTTGCTTTTATACAGGATCCTCAGCTTGCACGGGTAGTACTGGAACCCCTGGAAGGCACTGATGTCGATAAAGTTCTTTGTCGCGGGTTGAAAGCCCTTCCGGGTACGTACCGTTTCCGCTGCAAGGTCCTGATTAAAAGTGATTTTTAGCCTGTCGTGTTTGATCTCCTTCTTTCTACTCTCCCGGTAGAGAAATTCCTTCTCTTGAAGCTGCGAAAACCGCACCAATATCGCTCTGTTTTGGTTTGGTCTCCTGGGAGCTGGCGTACGGTGTACTCTTTCTAATGTGAATATCTTTTGCTGTGACAGCCCCAGCCATGTTGGTAGCATTTCTTTTATAAAGTCAGTGAGTGGCCATGTCCCCTCGGCTCCCTCTCTTATTCCAAAGATACTCAAGTTCTTTATCCTACTTCGGTTCTCTAGGTCTTCGGTTTTTGCCTCCAGAAGAGAGATTCGTTTAATAGCCGATCTCAGGGCTGTTTCAGTTTCCTCCAGCGCTATTTCTGTCTCATCAATGCAGGTCTCAGCCTGGTCGATGTGGGCTGTGTTGCTCGTAACGTCTTCTTTTATCTCTTTAACTGAGTCCTTTAGTGTTGCGAGAGTGTTTGTCACATCCACCAGCTTCTGGTGAACAACATTGAATCTTGTTCCGAATTCTGACCTCAGTGACCTCAGTTCGCACAACACTTCTTCGATGTCAGCCATATTAGTACTAGCCGTGTTAGCATCTGAGCTACTCGCAGGGCTCAGCTGGGTTGGGTTAGCATCTGTCATTCGTCCACGAGTGAATAGTTCACACTGTTTTCCACCTAGTCACTTTGGCATGACCTCGCCACTTATTTCTTATGAAATGATAGCAGTTATAAGGGTTTCTTTTAAAACAAGGTTAAAACATGGTGTCAGAGCTCAGCCACTATGCTGTCATCTTGGTCACGTCGACTTCTGGTCCCCAATCTTGGTATTTTTAATATTCTAGTTTGCTCTTCATGAGAAAAAATATGTCACTCTGGTGTCAGTAGACCTGTCAATAATGGTGATTGTTCATTTGTTGCCAACTCCGCCTCTTCTGTGATTGTGCTCAGTCTCAGTTCAAAAACTCTGGTTTGACTTAGTGAGTTGACAACTAGCTTCTTAAGCTCACATATACCGTCTGTAGTTGTTAGGTCAAGTGAAACGAGATAGCATCAGGATACCCTTGGTATGTAGAACCTGCTTTGTAGTACAGGCCTCTGAAGATGAAGGACATCAGTTATTGCAAAATATTCTTGGGCACTATAATAATACCCAAAAAAGTTTACACAAAAAAGCAAACCTATATTCACACTTACACTGCAGGTCTCTGCCGAACCTGTCATATTTCTACTGGGCTCAGGAGCAACAGAGTCTACACTTAAAACCAGAAGGGAACATAATCAGCGAGCAGAAATAAAGTAAAAAAAACAACAACAACAACAACAAAAACAACAGTCAGGTCCATAAACACTAGGACATTAACACAATTTTCAGCATTTCTGCTCTGCATCACCTTTAGTTTGAGGGAATTTACATCCAAACCACATGAACAGTGGAGAAACTACAGCACATTTTAGAAGCTACAAATTTAGCTTAACTGTACCAACTCTGTCCAGAGGAGTTGTCAAAAATATAACCACAAGCTTGTCAGAAGCTTGTGGATGGGTACAAAAAGTGCCTCATTGATTTGAAAAAGGCCAAGGTACATTTACCCAATATTAGCATTACTGTATGTATATTTTTCAACACCAGCAGATTTTGTCATATCTCCTATCATATTGCCTATTGACTGATTTTGTGATAAAGATACATGAGCTTCAATGATTCTATAATTGAAAATTCTAAGTTCATTGAAAACTCAAGACTGCCTTGATATACATGGTACTTGCAAGTGTATATAAAATTTGCTAACAACTGTAGCCTCAAATGTGGGAATATTTAATTAAATAATCTAACATTTCATAGATAATATTTTAATATCTATAGTTTATGACAGAAAAAACTAACAAATCTGAGATGGTCAAGGAGAAGACCCTGAATTGAACTTACCGTACTTGATAAAGACAGTTGCGGAAACAAAACTGCCGAACAAGGTGCTACTTGGTTCAGCCTAGTTGGTATATGATGTTGCTACAGTGCCACCTGCCTTTTGCAAGGTGCTTGTTTTCTATTGGTTATCATGGCCATGTGATTAGGCTCTTAGATCAGAGTAGCCATTTTGTTTGTTTCAGTGCAGCATGTGCCTGTGTTTTGCAATCCATTGCATCCACCGCTGTTGAGCCTTGAAAAAGCTTTGTTTGTAAGTTCATTTTACATATTATATTTGTGTAACTCATATTTTTCGGATATTGTGACGGTTTATTTCATATTTGGTTGAATTTATATACTAATGCTAAAATTCATCTTTTTCTTGCATGTAACATGGTGACTTATTTTTAGCAGCTTTTGATGGATATTTTTGTGTCTATTTTTAGTTTCACAAGAAATATTGTTCCTGGCATTGTTACGGTGACAAAGATCTTCAGTAAACAAACTTCAACTTACTATACGTCTAAGTCATCTTTCACCTGCCCAGCAAGTGTTTAGCTCTCTGTCACTCCGTGAAGACGCGCACGTAGGGGACAGAATAGTGAAAAAACAGCATCACGGCAGGCTCAACACAGCAGGAAAACACCAGCTCTTCGTCCGCTGCTCACCTCAGCATACAAGATGGACAACAATGGAAACACGGAGGATCAGCAAAATGCTCCAGCTCGACCATCATCTGTTAAGTCGCATGTGACCAGGTCTGTTGTTACTTCATCTACTAGTTCTAGCAAATCCTCAGCTAGTTTAGTAGCAGCTAAAGCACGTGCCAGGGCAGAGGCAGCACGTGCTCGCTCTGTCTTTGTTAAAAAAGAAACCGAGCTAATGGTAGAAAAAGCTCAGCTTAAGGTAGAGGAAGTACGCATGGAGGAAGCTTTAAACGCATTAAAGCAAGAAAAGGAGGTTGCTGCTGCGGAAGCTGAAGCAGAGATTCTGGAAGCAGCTGTAGCACAACTGGAATCTGAAGCAGGCTCGCTGAACATTGCAGCTATTCCATATGAGTCCAGAGAGAAAAGAACAAGTGACTATATAGAATGTCACTCTAGAATGCAGTCTAGTCACCAGTCATTGTCCAGTTCTTGAGTCAACGCTGCACCTGTTCAACAACATGAAGCCCCTCAATCTCTGTCACTTCATGTTAGCAAACTTAATCCCACTCACGCGACTGGAGATGATCTGCACATCACTCCTGCACCTGTCAGGCACCACACCTCCTACTCTGTATGGAGGTAAATTTGTTTCTTTATTCCTCAATCGAAAAAAAAGTTGCTCCAATCGCAAAACATGTTTTCAATCAGAAAAAACTTCACTTCAATCAAAAAAAAACGTTTTCAATCAAAGAAAACTCTTGTTCAAACGCAAAAAAATATTTGAGACCCAAAAAATTGCATATAAACACGTTTTTTCTTTGATAGAAATTTTTTTGTTTTTGTTGAAAATACATTTTTTGATTGAAGTCATATTTTTGGATTTGAGCCATATTATGGGTAGGACATTTGTTTCTTTATTACTCAATGAAAACAAAAGCATCCTCAATCTCAAAAAATGTTTTCAATAAAAAAAGGTCACTTCAATAATAATAATAAAAATTCAATCAAAGAAAAAAACGTTTTCCCAATAGAAAAAATATTTGAGACTAAAAAACAAATGCATTCGAACACATTTTTTCTTTGATTGAAATGTTTTCATTATTGAATTCAGTTTTTATTTGACTGAAAATATATTTTCTGATTGAAGTCATATTTTTGGTTTTGAGCCATAAAATGAGTAGGACGTTTGTTTCTTTATTACTCAATCACAAAAGATATAGCTTCAATCAAGAAAATTATTTTCAATCAAAGCAAATAAAAAAGTGTTCGGAGTGTTTCGACTTTGTTTTGGCATTCAAACACCTTTTTTCCGATCGAAGTGAAAAAAGTTTTGAAGCCTGTTTTTTGCGATTGAATCATTTTGACACAAACATCCCACAGTGGGCGGATGCTTCTCCATTGGTCGGGCATGTTTGAGTGACAGGTGTCCACACCAATGACGAATCTCTCTCCAGAAGAAGCTACTTGTGTGCGGGGAAGTCAGTCTTTTCTATAGTCGTATGTTTGTGCAGCTGACACTGCATCTGTGGTTGCAGGCGCAGGCCACTACTTATTCCACCACCAGCTGCAGTTGCATTGTAGTATCCACGATACTGAATTTACTGTGAGTACAATGCCCTCAGCACACTTCATATTATAGGCTATATAAACACTGTTAAACACGTTATATTAACCCGTTGCACTTCAGTTGCGCTTCAGTGTCCCACCCGCGGTTCACTTTGAGATCTGCATAAGCAATTTGCTAAATGTCTGAAACTGCAAACATGAATATACAAACACTATACGCCGATGGAAAGCTCAGATTCTCATGAATCCGCCGGTATAAACCATATAACGTGCTTAACAGTGTTTATATAGCCTATGATATGAAGTGTGCTGAGGGCATTGTACTCACAGTAAATTCAGTATCATGGATACTACAATGCAGCTGCAGCTGGTGGTGGAATAAGTAGTGGCCTGCGCCTGCAACCACAGATGCAGTGTCAGCTGCACAAACATACGACTATAGAAAAGACTGACTTCCCCGCACACAAGTAGCTTCTTCTGGAGAGAGATTCGTCATTGGTGTGGACACCTGTCACTCAAACATGCCCGACCAATGGAGAAGCATCCGCCCACTGTGGGATGTTTGTGTCAAAATGATTCAATCGCAAAAAACAGGCTTCAAAACTTTTTTCACTTCAATCGGAAAAAAAGGTGTTTGAATGCCAAAACAAAGTCGAAACACTCCGAACACTTTTTTATTTGCTTTGATTGAAAATAATTTTCTTGATTGAAGCTATATCTTTTGTGATTGAGTAATAAAGAAACAAACGTCCTACTCATTTTATGGCTCAAAACCAAAAATATGACTTCAATCAGAAAATATATTTTCAGTCAAATAAAAACTGAATTCAATAATGAAAACATTTCAATCAAAGAAAAAACGTGTTCGAATGCATTTGTTTTTTAGTCTCAAATATTTTTTCTATTGGGAAAACGTTTTATTCTTTGATTGAATTTTTATTATTATTATTGAAGTGACCTTTTTTTTATTGAAAACATTTTTTGAGATTGAGGATACTTTTGTTTTCATTGAGTAATAAAGAAACAAATGTCCTACCCATAATATGGCTCAAATCCAAAAATATGACTTCAATCAAAAAATGTATTTTCAACAAAAACAAAAAAATTTCTATCAAAGAAAAAACGTGTTTATATGCAATTTTTTGGGTCTCAAATATTTTTTTGCGTTTGAACAAGAGTTTTCTTTGATTGAAAACGTTTTTTTTTGATTGAAGTGAAGTTTTTTCTGATTGAAAACATGTTTTGCGATTGGAGCAACTTTTTTTTCGATTGAGGAATAAAGAAACAAATTTACCTCCATAACTCTGCAGCACGTAATATGAATCAACCAACCTCCCAACGTTCAACAGAGACACAGTCACCCATGAAGGGACCTCACAAACACAAAACCCCACTCATAACACAGACGCCGCAGCCACATGTGCCTGACTACACAGGTATGAACGACTTTGCTGCTTACATGGCTCGACGTGAGCTTGTAACATCTGGACTGGTCAAGTTTGATGACAGACCAGATAACTACTGGGGATGGAAATCAACCTTTACAAATGCTGTACAAGGACTGAGACTTACCTGCAATGAAGAACTTGACCTTCTGGTGAAGTGGTTGGGTCCTCAGTCATCAGAACAGGTTAAAAGAATCAGAGCCGTTAATGTCAGTGACCCTGTAGCTGGGCTCAGGATGGCATGGATGCGTCTGGAGGAGAGTTATGGTTCACCTGAAATAATAGAGAAGGCTCTTTTGGACAAGCTTGAGAGGTTCCCGAAGTTCGGAAATAAAGACCCCCGCAAATTAAGAGAACTTGGTGATTTGTTGAGGGAGTTGGAGTCAGCAAAGCATGAAGGTTACTTACCTGGACTTGTCTATTTGAATACATCTCGTGGTGTTAACCCAATAGTGGAGAAATTGCCGTATACACTCCAGGAGAAATGGATGTCACAAGGCAGCATCTATAAAATGCAGAACCAAGTCCAGTTTCCACCATTCTCATTCTTTGTGGATTTCGTCGTCAGAGAAGCTCAAATCCGTAATGATCCAAGTTTCACGTTCAGCTCATCTAGCATAACAGCGGTGAAGTCAGACACACTTGTAAAGAGGTATGCATCCTCAAGAGGTCATGTATCATCACACAAAACAGAGATCACACCAGTATCTACCGCAAAACCTATGGAGACCTCTAGCAACAGCAGTAACCTGGATGTCAACAGACAGTGTCCTATTCATAGGAAGCCTCATCCTCTAAAGCGATGCAGAACCTTCCGAGCTAAGACAATAGAAGAACGCAAAGCTTTTCTTAAAGAGAGTGGGGTTTGTTTCAGATGCTGTGCATCAACCGATCACATGGCTAAGGACTGCAAAACAGTTATCGAATGCAAAGAGTGTGAAAGCAATAAACATGTGACAGCTCTTCACCCAGGACCAAGTCCATGGACCGTCAAAGAGCCAGATTCAGAGCATGGCGGGTAGGAAAAGCAGGAAGGGTCTCCTGACATCATTTCCAAATGCACAGAAGTATGTGGAGATGCCAACACCTCCCGCTCTTGCTCAAAAATCTGCCTCATAAAGGTGCATTCAAGGGAGCAACCAAGCAAATCAGTAAAGGTCTATGCTGTACTCGATGACCAGAGTAACAGGTCCCTTGCTCGGTCCGAGTTCTTTGACCTGTTTAACCTAGCAGGCTCAGACTCTCCCTACACTCTTCGCACCTGTGCTGGAGTTACAGAGATGTCAGGAAGAAGAGGAACTGGCTTTATTGCTCAGCCATTGGATGGAAGTCTCAGCGTGCCTCTTCCCACTCTCATTGAGTGCAACCATATGCCGGATGACAGGCCAGAGATACCCACTCCTGCAGCTGCAGAACATCACTCCCACCTTGCACCTATTGCTCACCTGATCCCTGAACTTGAACCTGATGCACAGATTCTCCTGTTCCTTGGCCGGGACGTCTTGCAGGTCCACAAGGTGAGAAACCAGCGGAATGGGCTGAACAATGCCCCATATGCCCAAAAACTCGACCTTGGCTGGGTTATAGTTGGGGAAGTCTGTTTAGGTGCAGCACACAGGCCTAAGGGAGCCAGCACTTACCGGACTCATGTTTTGGAGAATGGACACCATTCTCACTTCAGTCCATGTCCCAACCACTTGGTTTTGAAAGAGAAATTCACAACAGATACAAGTAGCAAACCTCTCATCTCTCATAACCTAAACTACTCTCATTCTTCTGACAACATAAATCAGAACACTGGATATCTTCCACAGGAAAGCAAGATCTTTGAAAGAACAAAGGATGACAACAAAGTTGCTCCATCCATTGAGGACAGACATTTCATTCAGCTGATGGATAAAGAGATGTTTATGGATGATGCTAACAGTTGGGTGGCTCCACTTCCCTTTCGCACACCAAGGCCACGCCTTCCCAACAATAGAGAGCAAGCTCTCTCCCGTTTCACCAGCCTTTGCCACACTCTTGGAAAGAAACCTGTCATGAAGACTCAGTTTCTCGCTTTCATGCAGAAAATCATGGATCAAGACCATGCTGAATTAGCTCCACCTCTGCGTGAATGAGAAGAGTGCTGGTACCTTCCCAGTTTTGGTGTGTATCATCCACGCAAACCTGACCAAATCCGAGTCGTGTTTGACTCCAGTGCTTCACATCGGGGCATCTCACTCAACGACATACTGCTGACAGGTCCAGACTTGAATAACAGCTTGCTGGGAGTACTGATGCGGTTCAGGCGTGAGCAGATAGCTATCATGGCAGACATTGAACAAATGTTCCACAGCTTCATTGTCAGGGAGGACCATAGGAACTTTCTCCGGTTTCTGTGGTTTAAAGACAATGATACCACCAAAGAAGTTGTGGAATATAGGATGAAAGTTCATGTGTTTGGTAATCGGCCTTCTCCGGCTGTTGCTATCTATGGGCTCCGACGAGCAGCTCTGCATGGAGAAGATGAGTTTGGTGAAGATGCAAAGCAGTTCATATACAGAGACTTTTATGTTGACGATGGGCTTAAGTCACTTCCATCTGCAGCTTCAGCCATCAATCTACCGTATTTTCACGACTATAAGGCGCACATAAAAGTCTTAGATTTTCTTCAAATTGTGCGGCGCGCCCTATGGTGCAGTGCGTCCTGTGTGTGTTGTTGTAAGGCGGACGTAGACCAGGTGGTTTTTTCCACGCATCACTGTCGCTGTTGATCTGTGACTCTATGCGTGCCCATCTCACAGCCGATGTGAAAAAACAAGTGAAGCAAATGAACTCTGCGCTTGCTGTCATTCCGGGAGGCCTGACAAAGGAACTCCAACCGCTGGACATCGGTGTGAACCGGCCGTTCAAAGTAAGGCTGCGAGCGGCGTGGGAGCGATGGATGACCGATGGGGACCACAGTTTCACTAAGAGTGGAAGGCAGCGCCGGGCGAGTTACGCCACAATTTGCCAATGGATTGTAAATGCTTGGGCTAACGTGTCTGCTGGCACTGTTGTTCGAGCTTTCGCAAAAGCCGGCATCATTTCCGAGGCGCCGCACGGCACGAAAAGTGACTCTGACAGTGAAGAAAGTGAACCTGGCATGTTTGATGGAGGTTTAGCGCAGCTGTTCAATTCAGAAACAGAGGATGAGGACTTCCATGGGTTTGATTGATGACGATTACCGGTAAAAAAAAATGTGAATACCAAACTCAGTTTTGCTCCCGCTCTATTTTTAAATACGCACACTTGTGTGCTTGTTTTATCCGTGTGTTTTACCATGCCCGCGACTATTGATGATTAAAAAAATGTTAGTACTTTGTAATCAATACTTAAATAAAGCACAACCAAACTCAGTTTTGCTCCCGCTCTATTTTTAAATACGCACACTTGTATGCTTGTGTGCGTGTTGTTGTTGTAAGGCCGACGTAGTAGAGGACACCATGAGAACGTTAAAGGGGGAAGTGTGGGCGTGGATTGTATATAAAACCCTCGCCTTATGATCAGGTGCGCCTTATGTGTGTGTTAAATACAGTAATGGCACACATAACTGAGAATGCGCCTTTTGGTACAGTGCGCCTTTTGGTCGTGAAAATACGGTATTGAAAGCAGCCCAAGATATGCTTGCAGTCTCTAACCTGAGACTCCACAAAATAGCATCCAACTGCCAAGCTGTCATGGAGGCATTCCCATCAACAGATCATGCAAAGGATTGGAGGGACCTTGACCTGGACACCAACTCACCCCCTGTGCAACGCAGTCTTGGATTAAGTTGGGATCTTAGGAAGGACGTGTTCACATTCCGAGTTGGGGACAGTGAAAAGCCATTCACGCGAAGAGGAGTGCTTGCAACTATTAATAGCCTCTTCGATCCACTTGGTCTTGTTGCTCCTGTTATCATCCAAGGGAAGCACTTACTACGACAGCTCACAAGGGATGTCAGCGACTGGGACACCCCTCTCTCAGCAGACAAGGAGGCTGAATGGATTATTTGGAAAGACTCTCTGCAACATCTAGAACAGCTTGAAATTCCTCGAGCCTACACCACTGCCTGCCTCTCTACTGCTCAACATACAGAGGTCCACATCTTTTCAGATGCCTCTGTTAAAGCCATTGCAGCAGTGGCATATCTTAAGGTGGTTGATGGAGAAGGGAAATGCCACATTGGTTTCATCAGAGGAAAAGCCAAGTTGGCCCCAACATCGGTCCATACTGTTCCAAGGCTTGAGTTAGGTGCTGCTGTCCTGTCAGTAGAGATTGCTGAGCTGATTGTGAGTGAGCTGGACATCAAACCCAACAATCTTCACTTCTATACTGACAGCAAAGTAGTGCTTGGATACATCAATAATGAAACCAGGAGGTTCTATGTGTATGTGAGCAACAGGGTGGAACGGATAAGGAAATCCACTTGTCCGGAGCACTGGCATTATGTCCCGACCAGCCAGAACCCTGCAGATATTGCCACCAGGTCAGTGCCTGCTGCTCGGCTCTCAGACACCATCTGGTTTACAGGTCCGGATCTCCTGAGACATTCGGTGAAGAGCAATACCACCGAAGAAGAATATGACCTCATAGACCCAGACACAGATGTGGAGGTTCGATGTCACACTGTCACAACGACAGAATCTCATAGAGGCCTTGGTTCACATCGATTTGAAAAGTTTTCCACATGGCAGTCTCTTGTCAGAGGTATAGTCTCCCTCAGCCATGTTGTTCAGTCCTTCCGGGCAGAGAAAAACAGTGGCAATCAAGAATGTAGTGGTTGGCATCATTGTTTGAAGCCTCACACAGCTGATGCATTGGCACAAGCAAAGACCACCATCATTGGATGTGTGCAAAAGGAGACATATCAAGCTGAAATATCTTGTTTGGAGAAAGGAGAAGCCATTCCTAAAAACAGCCCCTTGAGAAAACTCAACCCTGTTCTTGATGACCACTCCCTCTTGCGAATAGGTGGTCGGCTGCAGCATGCATGTCTTGACATGGAGGAGAAACATCCTCTAATCATTCCTGGCCAAAGTCACATTGCTACCCTGCTGATTACTCATTACCATGAGAGAGTCCAACATCAAGGCAGAGTCTTCACTGAAGGAGCAATCCGCACAGCTGGTATCTGGATCATTGGAGCAAGGAAGCGCATTGCCAAAATTCTGCGCAAGTGTGTCACATGCAATAAACTACGTGACAAGCCATCAGAACAGAAGATGGCGGATCTCCCATCTGACCGACTAAGCATGGAACCCCCTTTTACCAACATAGGCCTAGATGTATTTGGCCCCTGGACCATCGCCACTCGTCGCACCAGAGGAGGGGCAGCTAACAGTAAAAGGTGGGCAGTACTCTTTACATGCCTTAGCATACGTGCTGTGCATATTGAGTTGATAGAGTCAATGGACACATCAAGCTTTATCAATGCTCTACGCCGCTTCTTTGCTGTGCGCGGTCCCGTAAAGCTGATCCGATCTGACTGTGGCACAAACTTTAAAGGAGCCTGCAAAGAGTTGCAAATTCTCCTGCAAGATGAGACTAACATCTCCAAGTATCTTAGTGAGGAAGGATGTACTTGGCTGTTTAATCCACCCCACTCTTCCCATATGGGGGGAGTATGGGAGAGAATGATTGGGGTTGCAAGACGCATCCTGGACTCAATGCTTTCTCAAGTCAGCCCGACACATCTCACTCATGAAGTACTTTCAACCTTTATGGCTGAAGTTTCTGCAATAATAAATGCAAGACCCCTCACAACCATCTCGACTGATGCAGATTCACCTTGTCTTCTGACTCCAACAAAGATCCTGACACAGAAAGTTTGCACCCCTCTTCCTCCTCCAGGATCATTTGAAAATGCTGATTTATATCGTCAACAGTGGAAACGAGTCCAGCACGTGGCAAATGCCTTTTGGGAAAGATGGAGGCGAGAATACCTCTCCACTCTTCAAACCAGAAACAAGTGGCAGGATACACATCCTAATGTCAAGGAGGGAGATCTAGTTCTACTCAGAGATGCTCAAGTAAAAAGGAACCTGTGGCCAATGGCTCTTGTCACCAAGACGTACCCTGGCAAGGATGGAAAGGTCAGGAAGCTTGAGTTGAAGGTCACCAACGATGGGACTGTTAGAACCTTGCTCAGGCCCATAACTGAAGTAGTTGTTCTCCTGTCTTCTTGACCTTCAACCATGGACAGTTCCCTGAGTTATTTGCTATTTTTAACATTTGTTTAGCAATTAAAAGTGTTATTGCATGCAATACCAGACGGGGAGTATGATGTTGCTACAGTGCCACCTGCCTTTTGCAAAGTGCTTGTTTTCTATTGGTTATCATAGCCATGTGATTAGGCTCTTAGATCAGAGCAGCAATTTTGTTTGTTTCAGTGCAGCATGTGCCTGTGTTTTGCAATCCATTGCATCCACCACTGTTGAGCCTTGAAAAAGCTTTGTTTGTAAGTTCATTTTACATATTATATTTGTGTAACTCATATTTTTCAGATATTGTGACGGTTTATTTCATATTTGGTTGAATTTATATACTAATGCTAAAATTCATCTTTTTCTTGCATGTAACATGGTGACTTATTTTTAGCAGCTTTTGATGGATATTTTTGTGTCTATTTTTAGTTTCACAAGAAAGATTGTTCCTGGCATTGTTACGGTGACAAAGATCTTCAGTAAACAAACTTCTACTTACTATATGTCTAAGTCATCTTTCACCTGTCCAGCAACAAAGTGTTTAGCTATCTATCACTCCGTGAAGACGCGCACGTAAGGGACAGAATATGGTAAGCTTTGCTCACATAGATATTTTTTTTTCTTTGTACACAATTTTTTTGCACAACGACTCAGAGAAACAACTAATAAGCACGCTTTTTTTTGTTTAAAGTTATTTTTTGGCTTTATGTGATAGGTGAAGTGAGAAACTGACTGGCAACGGGTGAGAAGAGTAGGGGGAAGACATGCAGCAAAAGGATGCGAGCGGGAATCGAACCCAGGCCATCGCGTCAGGGATCAGCCCCTGTAGATGGATCACCCGCTTAAGCGACTGAGCTATACAGGCGTTCTTGGCTGTAGTTTTTATTGTCGTTTTGAAACAGCAACTTGACAAAGGTCGCAGAACGTATATGTCACTACGTCATCGATACGTGAGGAGTCAAGCATGCGCAGAATGACCGGAATTAACTAAAGTGGAATTAACTGTATACATGGATAGACCGTACAAAGGAATTAATTTATTCGGAATTAACATCAGAATAAACCAGGTAGTTTATTCGGAATGAAGTTTATTCAGAATGAACTTTTAAATTCGGAATTAGGTGCTTACAGGACATTTTTAAGTGGAATTAACTTTTATTCCAAATGAAAGAGGAATAAAAAGTCCCATGTAAACTCATGGACTATCAGGCCTACAAGGGACCAAATGGCTGCTAATAAACATTTGGACGGATTCTTGAGCCACTGAAGTTGGGCTTAGGAACCTAGACGACAACTTCAAAGACATTCCACTCACTGACATAGGAACTCAAAGGAACAAAGTAACAGCTGATATTAAATAAATGTGTAATTTAGAGGCCAAGCCAATTGATAAAAAATATGAAAAAGTAAAATAAAGCACAGAGTTGAGGCACTCATTCAGCCACAGACACTGCACAGTGACTTTCATAGGTGTAGCCAATAAAACTCAGAAAGGACATCCTTTCGATTTGCAAGGAGTTGTCCAGCATCAGTATTTCCATAACAATTTGCCATTGTTGCACAGTGGCATAGTGGTTAGCACTTTCGCCTTGCAGCAAGAAGATCCCCGGTTCTAATCCCAGCCTGGGATCTTTCTGCATGGAGTTTACATGTTCTCCCTGTGCATGCGTGGGTTTTCTCCGGGCTCACTCAGGCTGACTACTGATGGCCTGGTGAGCTGAGCAGCAGGAGAGGTGGTAGGAGAGGCACCGATCAGGTTCCAGCTCCCCCTGTTAATGGCACAGCATGTTTTCAGACCATGGACAATGACACACATGAAAGAGGTGACTCAAACCCTGCTTACAGTTGAGGACATGCGGTGAACTGAATTTTTCTCTCAGCTCAAGGTGCTGGCCCACCAGTTCCTGCCTTCTATCCAGGAGCTGAAGCAACTGCTGGGTTTGAAAATGGGCCTGAAATGGAGCCTTTCCAAAGGGATTTACAGAACAATGAGTGGGCATACAACTCATCCAATAGGGGAGCCTACAGGAGCTACTGGAAGTAGCCATATGACAGAATACAAGCATTTTTTGTGAGATCTGAAGAAGACAGTCTGTTAACTGTCTATTAATATCTGGCTTGGCTGACCAGGGCTGAAACAGGTGAAAAGGTATGTCATCCATGCTAAAACAGTGTATTAATGAAAAAAACAAACAAACAAAGTCAAGCGAGAGGAAGAGACAATAGCTAACTGTGGCGACGGGCGTGGGAGAGCTCAGCTGCAGGGGAGAGAGGTGTGGAGGAGTGCGTGGAAGCAGCATCAAGGTAATTGGCACAGGTGGTAACAATTGGCTGACCTGATTACCTCCGCAGTAGCAGTCTGGAGCGGAGCATAACAGACGGGTGGACAGAGAAGAGAGGGACACGGATGAAAGGAGGAACTGAGACAGAACAAGAGCTGCTGTGGAGTGAGAGACGGTGGAGGCTGCTTATCGGCGAGCGGCTGGGAAGTGAGAGACGAGGAGCGCTGCTTCTGGGGAACTGACAGAGGCGGAGAGGATTCACCGGACAAGGTCTGGTGAGGCACCGGGCGAGAGAGAGACTGAGTGGTTGTGGGAGTGGGAGTAAAATAAACTGTGTTACCCTGACAATCTGCCGTTGTGTGTGTATTGAGTGGACCTACTGGCAGACGACCTGTCACACTAACCTTCAGATGGCGTTCAGACGATGAGGACTCTGATTGGTATCGAACCTACAAGGCTAATTATCCTTGGTGAAGTTGTCAGATGGTACAAACTGGCACTCAACAGTCACTGGTGTGGCATTCTTTACAGACATTCTGTGGGCATGGGCAGTAGCCATGCCTACAGTAGACATCACAACACCCACGCACTACTTAACTACCAAGCTAACATACTGGAGCCCCCCACTTGCAGTGTAAGTTGTGGTATAGGAAAATGACATAATATGGTAGAACATGGGAGCTTGAATGTCGGAAGATTGGCTTGAAAGTCAATTTTACTGGATGCTTGTTCATGTGAACATCTGTCTCATCTACTCTTACTTGTATCAGGAGGCCAGGTTGATCCTGCTGCCTTGGAGTGCCTCTTAAAGAACTACAAAACACTATATGGACGAACAGTGTTGTAAAATATGTAAATAACAGAATTTGGGATAATCACAAAAAAAAACTGATGTAACATGTTACATTGGCAAGATCATTTGACAAGAGTGTCTTTCAGACCATCTCTTAGTTCTGCAGTATTATACAGTACTGACACGTGAGCATGGTGGGTCTTACCTGAGAGGTGGCCAGCAGGTGTACTGGGCTTGGTGCTAGAGTCTGGTTTAGTTCACAGTCGAGGCCCAGAGAAGTGAGAATCTCTGTCAACACTTCACAACGCAGTGCGTTGCTGAGCTTTTGTGTATCAAAATCTTCTGGCGTCAAATTCTGACAGTCAGCTGCAATTTCAAAGTGGACCTGCAAAGACAAATAAAGAATACATGTACTGGAACATAAACTTGTAATGTACCGTAACTGTTAGAATAGAATAGGCTGCTCCTTGCCAGTGGTCTAATCGATCCAAAGGGAAAGGTTGGCTTTCAGCAGGACATGAAAGTTTGTGGTATGTGCTGTGTAACTGGGACACTATTCACCGATCAGGTGCTGGTTCAAGTCTAATCTGGCAATCAGTGCTCAGTTTTATTTCATGCGTGCTCCGCCGGCCTCAGCTACTGGTTGAACTTATTGAGGGTCCACCTAGGAACCCTGAGACAGATCTTTGCACTCGATACCCAATCAGGGGAAAGTGACTGCCTAATGTGGACCCCAAAGCAGCATCCTGCACTAAGTCAAGGTGCTGGTAGGCCACATTCATGCTGGAAACAGTGCTAGCTAGTATTCCTTTTGTTCCTGGGGTGGGGCATCTCTGTCCCCCAGAGCCTAAGTGAGAGAACAGTGTACAGCAGGGGTGTCCAAAGTTGGGACTTCAGAAGGTGAAAACTTTCGCCTTCTTCGGAAGAAAGTTTTTGACAAAACTGTCAAGAAGGTATCTATTCATTTTATGTCTGACCAAAAGAACTCAAAACTACTGTATTAACAAGAAGACATAATGAACATTTTTGAGGGACTTAAATGGGACAAGTTGTGTGGAGTTACAACGAATGGCGCTCCAGTTATGACAGGCAAGTGCAAAGGTGCATGAGAGCAGAAGTGAGGCGGTAAAAATGCGCTGTAATACAGTGACTATCATCCACCAAGAAGCACTCTGTGCCAAGACAGTCCAGCTTAGTGATGTGATGGACACGGTTGTGAAAACGGTGAACGTAATTCAAGCACGAGGACTCCACCACAGATTATTTCAAATTTTCGTAACTGACATTGATGCTGAATACGGGGACCTACTCTACCATTCAGAAGTGTGCTGGCTAAGTTATGGCTCTGTACTGTAGCGGTTTTATTCTTTGAGATCAGAGATCGACCAGTTTTTGAATGAAAAGGACCGACCTCTTCACAAGCTGAGTGACCCTCTACGGTTGGCAGACCTGGCGTTTTTAGTTGATCTCACTGATCACCTCAACACACTCAACAAGAGCCTACAAGGCAAAGACCAACTCGTACCGCAGCTTTATGCGCACATGAAAGCATTCCGTGTGACGCTCCGACTCTTTGGGACACAGTTACGCACCTTCAGTGTCGCACATATCCCCACACTGTCAGAAATCAGATCTGCATTTCCAAAGGCCGTTCTCTCTGATAAAAAGGGGAAATATGTCTCTGTGACCACATCTCTCATGACAGAAATTTCCCAGCGCTTCTAAGATTTTTCTGCCATGGACAACGAAATCAAGCTGTTCACGACTCCCTTCATGATAAATGCAAAGTGAAAGAGCGTCTGCAATTAGAACTTATAGAAATGCAGTGTAATGATTCTTTGAAGAATCAACATCAGCTTCTCTCCTTACTTCTACCGGAGCTTGGAAGAAGCTTAGTTTCCTCTGATGACACGAGCCGCAAAAACAATGACGAGTGTTCAGCTCAACATACATATGTGAACAAACATTTTCTCTGATGATGCTGAATAAAAGCAGACTGAGAACCAAAAAGACCAACAACCAGCTCTGTGACGTTCTTCACATCTCAACCAACAAACTGAAACCTGACCTGCCGGCCATCCTACAGGCCAAAGTGCAACTTAACTGTTCCCACTGAGCACAACTGTGTTCCCGTGAGTGGAAAATATATTACATTCCATGTGTTATTAAGATCTACTACTTAATAAATGTAAGCATTTTATGTTGATAGCATTTTAAAAACAAATATTAGTTAATCTGTTAACAAGTCAAACTTTTTTGTATAACAAGCTTGAAATATATAATTTATTTTTTATCCCAACCCCCTCCTCATACAGGTCTGCTCAGGAGGACCACTATCCAGAAACATCCAGTTGCTCTGAGAATGAGCTGCCAACCTTATTTTTTCTAAAAAAATAATAGAAATCCCATTCATGAAAAGCTGTGTTGTAGGTAATATGTACCTCACCTCAAGGGAGGGGCCAGCTGCTTGTGTATATTTCCATATCTGGTCATTGGCGAAAAAAGTTTGGACACCCCTGGTGTACAGTGTGCTCATCCCTCCTCAGTAACTTGTTTGTTTGTGCGTGCGTGTGTGCGTGTGTGTGTGTGTGTGTGTGCGTGTGTGTGTGTGTGTGTGTGTGTGTGTGTGTGTGTGTGTGTGTGTGTGTGTGTGTATACAGGGTGACACAAAAAGACAGGAACTTTTTAAAAATTCAATAAAACCAAGAGTGATGGAAGAAAAATATTTATTCATAGTAATTGAAACCTTAAAACATGCCATTTAAGAAACAATGAGGGAATTTTCATTTTTTTTAAAAAAACTTCCTGTACATGGCGTTCTCCTGTACGAATGTATTCTTGAAATCAACCTGGGGCTATCTCAAGAGTAAAGTGTACACGACTGGATCAAGAACTCTGGATGAATTAAAACAGAGAATTCAGGATGAAATTCACAGTATCTCAGCTGAGATGTTGCAGCGGTCAATGAGGACTCTCAACAGCAGATTTCAAGAATGCATTTGTAGAGGAGGATGCTATCTACAGGAAGTAATTTTTAAAAAATGAAAATGATGGAATTTTCCATCATTGTTTCTTAAATGGCATATTTTAAGGTTTCAATTACTATGAATAAAATATTTTTCTTCCATCACTCTTGGTTTTATTAGATTGTAAAAGTTCCCGTTTTTGTGTGTGTGTGTGTGTGTGTGTGTGTATATATATATATATATATATATATATACATATATATATGTGAAAAAAATAACTCTGAGACAGGCCGTCATTGTATAATGTCATTTCTATTGTAATGAAAATACAAGAACAATATGATTATATTTGTAAATTAGCTATGTCAATTTTCAGTAAAAGAGGAACCGAAAAATTAGTCAAAAAAAAAAATCATATTTCTGGGTAAAGTAAAACTAGCGCAAAAAATTATAGTGGGAATGAGTTTTTTGTTGTTGATTTTTTTAACTGTTACCACTCAAAGTCTCATTTAGGACATCATAAAGGTTAAAAAAAATGAAGTGGCATTTTGGTGTGTGTGTGTGTGTGTGTAAATTACTTTCGATTAATCACAATTACATATTCATTTTTAATCTATATTAATCGCACTTCATTTTGCGTGAGCAAACAGATTCAAGAAAGAAGGGAACATATATTGTCAAGTGGGGCCTAGTTATTTGAGATCCCAGGAGCAACCACCACCTAAATAAAAGCTTTAAGCAAACCAATGAAAAGTTAAAATGAGAAACTATATAAGTTAACCACATGATTATGCTTATGCTTGATGCAAGAATGATTTTAATAGGCTGATATATATTCTGGAAATGATGATTGCTATAGAAGAGAATTATTTAAAATAAGTTATTTGATCATGCTAAGAAGAATGATTTAAAAAGTGATTCAGTGTAACTAAATGAGTTTTGAATGGAAGTAATCTGTGCTGTTCTGAGCTGTGAGCAGGGCAAAAAGCAGAAGTCACCATGACACTGCAGAAAGGAGGACATTGAGGAAGTTCTGTGGCCAAATATGGTCTTGGCAACATGTCTCAAGCAATGTGTGTGTGTGTTAACAACGGAAGGTGGATGCTGTGTACTTGCTGGAAAAACATGATTTCTGTATTACTGATGTATGTGATAACAAGTTGATTGCATGAGTTAGACGGTGTCAGGGGCGTACCTAGCCAGAGATGTGTGTATTAGAGGATGACGCTATAAAAGAGAGAGTCAGAGACACTGAATTCCGAGTTCTCCCCCGGAGCGGAGAGATGCTGCTCGCCGGAGCTGCAAGAGATGCTGCTCGCCGGAGCTGCCGGAGAGCATTGCCAAAGTTCTGAAGAGTCGACACCGGACCCTTTTGCCCAAGAGATGTGAAGGCAACGCGGGACTTAGGCTCCAGAGTTCGCTGAGAACATCGTTGGAGGCAAAGTCTTTTTCTGACTTTGTTCAACAAGCGAGGACCACACTCTGCTGAAAGGAGAATCCTGAGAGGTCTGCAGTTTTCCAAAGAGATGAAGAGAGGCAAGCACCTACGACATCCAGAGAGGCAAAGGAGGAAGCAGCAGAGGGCTGCTCCACTCCAGGGGCTGGAGGACCCAGTGACCCACCGCAGCCTGATGAGACGGGGGCTTTCCACCACCACCATCCGACTGAGAAGACAGCTGAGACGCCCGCACTTGTGTTCGAGCTGCTACTAAAGATAACTGCCAGACCAACGATTCGGGACCTCTCCACTCCCCCTGCCTAGGAAGAACACCCTCCATCCACAAAGAAGACTTCGTACCGAGTCTACTGGTCGATCGAGTGGCTCTCCCAGATGCAGGTCAAGACGGGGCGTGGCAGCTTGGCCACGCTGTCCACTCTCTCTCCTAAATTTACTAATTAGAGAAGATTCTTAGGTACGCTCAGCTTAGTTTAATTTAGTTAAGTTAGAAATAATCGGAAATAATTAAATTGTTTAATCATGAATTAATGCTGTGCCCCTGCTAATAATTGCTTAATAAAACACTATATTGCATTTAAAGAGAAGTCTAATGAAATGATTATGATTCACCTATTCTGCATAGTGGTAAAAAGTTAAGTTGATTGTGTGCATTAAATCTAATGGTTCTTAAAGGTTACTTTAATCCAACTAGTTATTTAAACATTACCCCTGAGGTTAGTTATCCAAACCTCTAAAACGAACCCAGGAATATCAACAAGTGCCACAGTTTTAAGAGGAAAGCTGTCGTTAACAAACGTGGTCAATAAATCAATTCTACTACTTAGGTGGGCTGCTTAGTAAGAGAGTATTTATTGGAGTAAGAGGGGTAAGACGTTTGGAAGAAGACAGTTAGGACCTAGGCGAGTATTCCTCGACACCAGCTTAATTATTCTGCTGAAACCTGTTAGGTGGAATACTAATAGGCAGATAGAATCTAACGCTTTAAACGGAGAGCTGGTCCTGATTTAACCTGAGGCAAGGGTTAAAGAAGGCTATACTGACCGACAATATATACATTTAACATGTTAACTACACACCTTTGCTTTGGTGAATTGAAAACTTTCCTGTTGAATGTTCATGTTACTGTAAGTTGGTGGACTGTTCAGTCTTTTTTTTTTTTTTTTTTGGGGGGGGGGGGGGGGGGGGGGTTGTACTCAAAAAGAGGGCCATGTGCTGTTTAGCAGAGGGGTATTCAACTAAAATTCAAAGAGCTCCACTCAGAGAAAACAAATTAAAGCAAAGGTCCAGAAAATCTTCTGACTGTCAAATCAAACAAATTCAGTATGGTTCAAAAACATTTTTGACAACATTTATTGGCCTAATAAATAACTTTTGATATCACTGGACATCTTACAGTTTTTCTCAATTGATAAGACACTAAATTCCATTCACTGCACACAGCCACCAACTCACTGCATACATTTCTCAAAAACAGGACTCTGCTGTCAAAATTTTAAACACTATTCATGGTTTGCACAGTTTCCAAAACTCTTGCATTTTTTTGTAAAACACTGAACATGCTTTTTGCTCATTTGAACACACTTTTATTTACTCAAACCACACATTTTTTAAAAAAAAATGAACACTAGGAAGTAGAACTGGGACAATGTTCCAGCACTGCTGTCAAAACTAAGACACACTTTTGCCAATGAACTGCACACTATAAAGCCTGCTGGGAAACAGAATTAGCTGTTAAGAATGCAATTTTTTGTTGAGGTCAGCAGATGGTTAGGATAGTGCATAAAGTAAATTGTTTCAGGTTTATTGTGGTTTACTTTACATGGTATGTAAATGTTTTTCATTTTAGTGACATGTCTATACTGCAACAATACAAGTAGTCAGAAATGTCCTGAGAATACTGTAAAAAATGTGATACATAATTCTTGTTCACAAGTGCCAGTAAAATTACATGACTGACTTTTTCTCTGTTTGATGTGCGTTTGTTCCAGAAAGTTTTTCAGTTGGATTCTGATGATAGGCCACATGAATACATCTGGGACAATGTTAGTTTTCGTAGAGGACTATTGATTCGGCAGTGGTTCAATATGAACCCTCAAGTTTCTGAGGTTTATCTAGCACCATATTCTCCCTTTCTGAATCCTATAGAAGAATTCTCTACATGGAGGTGGAAGGTATATGAATGGCAGCCATACTTTGGGAAAATCTCTTGCAATCAATGGTCTTGGCATGTGGTAAAGTTTCTGTTGATGCATGTCAAGGCTGGATCAGACACACTAGTTCTTTCTTTCCATGTTGCCTGGCCAGAGAAAACATAGCTTGTGATGTTGATGAGGTCTGGTGGCCCTTACCAGGCTGAAAGGACTGATGCAGACGTGGTATAAATATTTGCATACTGTACTGTGTAAACCACAGTGCTGTATTTTTTGTCTAACATTATTTTTATTTTGTAATGTACAGTCAGGCACTGCAGTGACCCCTCTGATTCATTTATAGGATACATTTGTGTTTAAGTTGTCATTTTTGAGGGCTGTAATATTTTTTATACTTCATGTGAAAATACAGTGAGAGAGGAGTGTGTTGTATTTAGCAGTGCAGTGTCCTACTTTTTCTTTGTGTGTCTTAATCTTGAAAACAAAGTTCAAATTTGACAAGAAAGTGCGCTTTTGACACGTGTTCAGTGCTTTGTGAATTGTGTTCAAATAAAAAAAATTGTGTGCAGTGCGTTGGGAAACGTGTACTATTTTTCAGGAACAGTCTCAGGCTTAGTTAGGCTATATAGATCTTTAGTAACACCTAAATCTAAAAAAAAACAACATTTGCACACTTTTCCATTTTTTTCTCTTCTGTCACTCCCCTTATATCTCTGCTGCTTAATGGGAGAACTGAGCTTGGTGTCAAGGTCATTCTCAAACACATTTGGAGCTCACTGGTGAGTCTGGAACTATATTTAGATTGATTATGTGAATCTGTCTTTTCATCTGCAACATTACTCAAAAACAGAACAATGGATTTAGATGAAATTTTCAGGGAACACATGGACCTTCTCATTAGATTTTGGCAGTGAAGCAGCTTATAGTCTGGATCCACGGATTTGTTAAGGATTTTCCATTGCAAGATCTAGCGGCCGGCACACTGTCACCATAACCATGACAACAACTGAACACTGTTTCAGTTACCTGCATCAATTAACTCAACCCGTTACATATTTTGGTCACGCAATTTGGTATCTGTACTACATAATGCACACATGCACAACACTTCTGTGCTCACGCAAAGCAATTTTGAATTCATTTTGTTAGTTTGTGGGTCGATTTATATTAAATGACCAACTCCATGTTGCCGTGATTTCTGAATACACAAATTGAGGAATGAACAGTCTTGGCAGAGTATCGCACTGTCTGAGTGCTATTCTTTTTATCTTTTTGTCTGTCCTCCTCTCATTAGTCCCTCACCTGTTTTCTGAACTCAGCTGCGATGTTTCACAGCTGGAATGCAGAGACCAACTCATTGGCTGAGTAGCGTCACGTTGGATGGCTAAAATCGTACCTAATTGGTCTGTGGGTTTCCTGAGCTGATAAACTAATACCATTGTATACAACACAACACTGGAAAAGCTGCACAGGCAAAATAGAATTGACCAATCAAATTTAAAATACCCGAAATGTGTTGCCAGAGACGTTTTTAAATATTTTGAATGTGATTACTGACAGTGATGGATGAATCCGCATTAAACAATGGATAACGTTAATTTTGACAGCCCTAATATACATATATATATATATATATATATATATATATATATATATACACAGTGCCTTGCGAAAGTATTCGGCCCCCTTGAACTTTTCAACCTTTCGCCACATTTCAGGCTTCAAACATAAAGATATAAAATTTTAATTTTTTGTCAAGAATCAACAACAATTGGGACACAATCATGAAGTGGAATGAAATTTATTGGATATTTTATACTTTTTTAACAAATCAAAAACTGAAAAGTGGGGTGTGCAATATTATTCGGCCCCTTTACTTTCAGTGCAGCAAACTCACTCCAGAAGTTCAGTGAGGATCTCTGAATGATCTAATGTTGTCCTAAATGACTGATGATAAATAGAATCCACCTGTGTGTAATCAAGTCTCCGTATAAATGCACCTACTCTGTGACAACCCGGTCTCACGGGGATTCGTGAAACTGTCACGTAAATTTTTGTTTCGGTTTCGTGCGCACCAACACGATTTCGTCATGTTTTTCGTGCCGCTCACCACGAAATGTTTTTCGTGTTGCTCACAACGAAACCCGCTGTGGTAATCACATCTGAAAGTGGTTTATACCGGCGGATTCATGACGATCTAAGCTGTCCATCGGCGTATACTGCTTGTGTGATCGCGTTTGCGGCCGTCGGACATTCTTTAAATTCCTATGCAAATTGGTAAGTGTACCACCGGGTTATGGTTAGGGTTATGGTTAGGTTATGGTTAGGTTATGGTTAGGGTTATGGTTTGGGACGATGTCATGCAAAATATAGCGTTGGATTCGCCACGGTTTTACATTAAAAATATAATATACCCATTCGTTTGAAATACGTTCTGAGTGGCACGAAAAGTCCGCCGTTTAAAATACATTGGTGCGCATTTTGTGGTGAGCGGCACGAAAAACATGACGAAATCGTGTTGGTGCGCACGAAACCGAAACAAAAATTTACGTGACAGTTTCACGAATCCTCGTGAGATCGGGCTGTCTGTGATAGTCTCAGGGTTCTGTTCAAAGTGCAGAGAGCATCATGAAGACCAAGGAACACACCAGGCAGGTCCGAGATACTGTTGTGGAGAATTTTAAAGCCGGATTTGGATACAAAAAGATTTCCCAAGCTTTAAACATCTCAAGGAGCACTGTGCAAGCAATCATATTGAAATGGAAAGAGTATCAGACCGCTGCAAATCTACCAAGACCCGGCCATCCCTCTAAACTTTCACCTCCAACAAGGAGAAGACTGATCAGAGATGCAGCCAAGAGGCCCATGATCACTCTGGAAGAACTGCAGAGATCTACAGCTGAGGTGGGAGAGTCTGTCCATAAGACAACAATCAGTCGTACACTGCACAAATCTGGCCTTTATGGAAGAGTGGCAAGAAGAAAGCCATTCCTCAAAGATATCTATAAAAAGTCTCGTTTGAAGTTTGCCACAAGCCACCTGGGAGACACACCAAACATGTGGAAGAAGGTGCTCTGGTCAGATGAAACCAAAATGGAACTTTTTGGCCACAATGCAAAACGATATGTTTGGCGTAAAAGCAACACAGCTCATCACCCTGAACACATCATCCCCACTGTCAAACATGGTGGTGGCAGCCTCATGGTTTGGGCCTGCTTTTCTTCAGCAGGGACAGGGAAGATGGTTAAAATTGATGGGAATATGAATGGAGCCAAATACAGGACCATTCCGGGAGAAAACCTGTTGGAGTCTGCAAAAGACCTGAGACTGGGACGGAGATTTATCTTCCAACAGGACAATGATCCAAAACATAAAGCCAAATCTACAATGGAATGGTTCACAAATAAACGTATCCAGGTGTTAGAATGGCCAAGTCAAAGTCCAGACCTGAATCCAATCGAGAATCTGTGGGCAGAGCTGAAGACTGCTGTTCACAAACACTCTCCATCCAACCTCACTGAGCTCGAGCTCTTTTGCAAGGAAGAATGGGCAAGAATTTCAGTCTCTGGATGTGCAAAACTGATAGAGACATACCCCAAGCGACTTGCAGCTGTAATTGCAGCAAAAGGTGGCGCTACAAAGTATTAATGCAAGGGGGCCAAATAATATTGCACGCCCCACTTTTCAGGTTTTTATTTGTTAAAAAAGTTTAAAATATCCAATAAATTTCGTTCCACTTCACGATTGTGTCCCACTTGTTGTTGATTCTTGACAAAAAATTAAAATTTTATATCTTTATGTTTGAAGCCTGAAATGTGGCGAAAGGTTGAAAAGTTCAAGGGGGCCGAATACTTTCACAAGGCACTGTAGATAGACACATAGATTACAAATTGTATTTATATATCGGAATTGTCTTAATTGTTTTTATATTCTTATACCATACATTTTACATTGTCTGAATTGGTATGCTGCCATGGCCAGGTCTCCTTCAGAAAAGAGATTTTTAATCTCAAAGGACTTCCTGGTAAAATAAAGGTTAAATAAATAAAATAATTAAATAAATAAATGGGACTATATCGCATAAATTTCCATTAATTAATTACAGAAAAAATAACGCGTTTAATTGTTACCAGTCAAAAGTTTGGACACACCTTCTCATTTAATGTTTTTTCTTTATTTTCATGACTATACTGTAGATGCTCATGGTGAGAATGCCAAGAGTATGCAAAGCAATCATCAAAGCAAAGGGTGGCTACTTTGAAGAATCTAAAATACAAAATATGTTTTGACTCATTTCACACGTTTTTGTTTACTACATAATTCCATATGTGTTCATTCATAGTTTTCACACCCTCAGTGAGAATCTATATTGTAAATAGTCATGAAAATAAAGAAAAACCATTAAATGAGAAGGTGTGTCCAAACTTTTGACTGGTCGTGTATATATTAGTGGTTGGATGTCATTAAATAAAATAATCTAATTAATTTGAGGCTTTACAATTAATTTATCGCGATCACTCAAAAATTTTTCATTTGATGACTGAATCAATGAATGGACATATACATGAGCTTAAATAACAAAAATGTCTGTTTCATGTATCATTTCATTTATCTGTGCATTTTTCATCTGTCAACTACATTCACAGATTACTGCAAACTCATAGTGCAATTATAGTGATTATATTCCCCATTTAAGACTTTTTGATTGCTTTGCTATGCATTTCAAACTGCATCCCGGTGCATCTCTCCGGAGCTCATTTGCATAAAGTAGACTTGACTTCTACTTTAGGAAAATTTGGTGCGGGCAGCGGAGGTCTGACACAGCTTCATTCCAGTGCTTCTGAAGCTCTCTCAAGTTTTTGAATTGAGTCTTTTCCCTTCCTGTCAACTTCCATTAATATTCTTTGACATAGCCCTCAGCCTTTCCAGCAATGACTTTCCTGACCATTATGTGGACAACTGTCAAGTCTGTAAGTCTTCCCCACGATTGTGGTCACATGAACTTAACCAGACTGAGAAATACACAGTATTTATATTGCTTGAATAGTCATTTACTCAAACCTAAAATTAAGTATTTTACCATTTGGACACATTTTTATTTAATCTTTTAAGTTGTATGCCATAACTAGAACAATTAAAGTAGAAAAATGCTTGAAACTTTTTGCTTTACATGTAATGAGTCCAGAATTTCTTAAAATTTTCAAGTAACAGATTGAACATATTAAACTTTCACAACAGTCTAAGTTTTTGATATGTATCTGTATTTAGTGCTATAAACTAATCCATACACTGAATAACGTCATACCTGACAAAGGACAGCTTCCCCGTCATCCCCACTGTGGGTTACCCTGACAATAACCATATCCCGTTGATGAGAGATGTCTCCTTTCAGCTCCCCCCAGAGCTCCACTTCGCCACCTCCCTGAGAATCCCTGATGTAGACCTTTCCACTTGCCAACATGCTCAGTTCCAGCTCTGTGCTGTCTTCTCTGGTGAAGCTCATTCTGCTGATCTGCATGTGTTGCTCCTCCCTAACTTCCAGACAGAGGCCTGCAGGGCACAGGGTGGAAGCTAGTCCCAGGACCTTGCCACCCTGGCTCAGGTAGGTGAGAAAGCGAGTCTGAAGCTGGGGGCTTAGGTTTTCCTCTTCTGCCAGTACCAGCAGCCGAGTGTTTTCCAGCCAAGGATCACTCAATGCCTGTTGAGGCTGGAGGGGATATATTATGTTGTTTTCCATGTTTATACACTCTGATAAAAGCTGGTGAACTACCTGAAAACGCTCCTGACAACCACCTGTGTACACTAGAACATTTGGTGGTTTGCTGTTGCAGTCAAGTCCACTCTGACCAAAAGACACTTTAGCATCTTGCTCAAGTTCATCCAGACACTCATCCTCACTATCCAGCCCTACTGATTTATCATCAGGAAGGTCTGGAATGTTGTCAGCTGAGGCATATTTGACAGAGAGAATGGTACTGTTCTCCAGTTCCAAACATTCATGGCAGCTGGACAGATGAAGATGGTGTCCATGGCCCTCCATGTGGTGATGATTCTCCAAGTCACCAATCAGTCCTTGATCCTTGGTGCAAAGAAGCGGCTCTGATCCTCGTCGCTCCTCTAAACTCTTCTTTACTTCTGGGATGAGGAGAAGGCTGCCTTTACGGCACTGCATGTGCTGGTAGTCAGCTGGCAGATGATGCAGGAATGGCTCAGGAACAACCTTTTCATTCTGGGCGCTGGCCAGAAATAGTGACGTCACAGTCTTTGGGCTCTGTGGACGCTGCTTCTCCAGCAGCTCACTGAGAGTGGAATCATGAAGTAGGACAGCTGTGGGAATGTCACACAAATACAAAAATGTCAGTACAATCTGGTGACTTATACTTTAAAAATTAATATATACAATCAAATTTTTTCCTGTTAGCAAGGATTTAAAATTATTTCTAACAGTAAATTACACATGAAAATGGCTCAAGCTAAACCATGTAATGCTTTTGGCCAGCTGGGAGCCCTGGCATTACAGAGTTCATATGTGAATGTGCCGAAACACTTGTCTATTTATCAATCAGGAGAGCAATTTTGACAATGGCTGTTCTGTATGGTGCATGCACATGGTGTAAGGAGCTTATCGGGACCTATGTAAATGTCTGTGTAGGTTCTCATTCATCCAGGTCATGGTTATCCAAAGTTGTTTAAATCAATCCACTGGACTTTAAGAAAGCTCCTTGAAAACGTTTTACCTCTCATCCAAGAGCAGAACTGAAGAAGCCTCTTGCCTCAGTTCAGAACTGAAGAAGCCTCTTGGACGTCTTCAAGGAACTTTCTTAAAGTCCAGTGGATTGATTTAAACAGCTTTGGATGACCTATGTAAAGTCAATGTTGTTCTGTCTGGAAATTCATTTACATACATATTTCATTATTATTGTAAAATATGGAAGAAGAGTAATAAAATAGAACATGTGAAATGCAATTGAAGGTAACATACGGACTATCTTTGAAGGGATGAGTCCATTGTCCAACTGGAGGCGATCTTCAATAAAAGCTACACCAAGCCGACTAAAGTTATCTACACTGGCCTGAGCCACTGCCCTGAATGGCTGGCCAGGGCAACTGGCCAGAGGTAGGCAGTAGTCAGACCACTTCAGGACCTGCACACAACACAACACACACCACTGGTTAGCTGACAGTCAATACTGATACCTGGTACTGATACTGAGATCTCATCGGACTGTTTAATATGCTGCCATTAGTGTGCAAAACAGTCATCAAGGCAAACAGTCGCTATTTAAGGAATATGACGTGCAAAACATTTCACATGTGAGATGTCTTCGATTTTATTCTACACTGCACTGCAAAAAACAAGAAAAAAATCATAACTTCAATAAATAGATGTGTCCAAACTTATTTCAAACCTACCGCACGTTGGTAGGTCATTCTTGATTTATAATTATGATGCCTGCATTTAGAAAACTGATTTGAAAAAAATTTAACAATCTAAAAAAAATGTAACCTAAAAAAAATGAGTTTCAGGATAACAAACTTGTGTGCTAGGGAAATCAGAGAAATTAAGTCTTAACACCCAGTTTTGTCATGGTAAAATGACTGTTTATAAATATGACATGGAAAGAAATGTGTGGTGCCTACTTTCTCATTCGATGTGTGAGGAGAAGGGTAGCCCACTCTGTTTCCTGTAGCTTCTATGATGAATGAAATATTTTCTATTTGTGGACCACAAGCCAGAGAGGACCCCAAAAGAGCAGTCCATTTGCTAAGGTCATCACATGCCTGGGGACAGCACAGACAAGAATTACTTCAAACACTACAAGACTGTTAGACACCAATTAGTAGTTGATCAAAGTAGTGATGAAACACTTGAGGTACAAAATAAGATCACACAATGCAAAAACTGTGCAGAAGCACACTCAGAGATCACACTGACACAGAGACTTAGTGTTAGTGTATGGTGCCAATTGATCTACCAGGCCACCCCTTGATGGAGAAATTTTCGAGGGCTGAATGGATGAAATGGTAGTCCATAAAAACAGAAACTGTATTTCTTTCAGTTAAGTCTGATACACTCATTAGCATAAGCCTCAAATGCTACAAAAGTCTAAGAAGCTCAGCACTGATCTGAGAAAGCAATTCAGTAAATTGAACAAACCAGGACATTCACCTAGAGGCATTCACAGCAGCTACACATCCCAAAGTCAGAAAAAAGGTTTAAAGTACAGCTGTGTCACTACCACAGTCTGGAAGAACACTTGAGCCTGCTGCTGAGAGACAGATGGTCAGGATAGTAAAGTCAATCAAGAATCACCAAAATGAAGGTTTGCAATGAATTAGAGGCTGCCTGAACACAGGTGTCAGAGTACATTTTCAATTCAATTTTATTTATATAGCACCAATTACAATTCAAATTGTCTCAAGACGCTTTACAGAGCCCATATGCCTGAACCCCCAGAGCAAGCGCCTTTGAATGTAAAGCACATTCAAAGGTGCTTCTCATCACTGTACACTTAGAGGCAGGAGGTAGAGGGTAGGCCTTGTTCCAGAAGTGGCACCTGAAAGTTCGACTGAAGTTTGCAGATCACATAGAAAAAGAAATGGCCTTCTGGAGGAAAGTTCTTAGGTCAGATGAAAAAAAAATTAGCTATTGGGCCAAAATGATCAGAAATATGTTTTGCTGCCAGTGTAACTGGTGCTTGACACAAAGTAAGTGGAATAATAAAGAAGGATTATTTCAACATTCTTGAAGAAAGCCTAAAATCATCAGTCACAAGGTTTGGTCATGAAGGCAGTTGGGTGTTCCAACAAGACAATGACCTCAAACAAACATCAAAAATAGTTAAGTAATATTTAAATCAGGCTAGAATGAGAGTTTTAGATTGGCCTCCCAATGTCCTTACTTAAACCCAAATCAGTAACCTGTGGACTGTGATGAAGAAGAGGAGTGGTCAATGATATAACCACAAGCTTGTCAGAAGCTTGTGGATGGCGACCAAAAGTACCTAACTGAGGCAACAATGGCCAATGGACAGCAAAGTAAATATCAGCACTACCGTATGTATATTATTAAAACCAGCAGACGGTTATATTTTCAGAAGACCTATAATAAATCTTTAAAAGAAACAAAGTACAAGATTGTTTGTTGTTGCTCCTTAGAATTTCCAATGATAGAGTTTGTGGTTGAGCCTGATGACTGTATCAAATTAGCCCAGATTAGATAATTTTATTTTTATTATTTGGAGCACTTTAATGTTTTTTGTTATTATTTCAACTGAACTATAGTTTGTTGTTCTAAACTATATTTTTTATTAATTTAGTTTTTTTAATTGTTTGTATAGTTGTATTTCAGAATAGTGCAAATGGTGCACATATTGTTAAAAGGTAAATTAATGTCCTTTCCCTGTGTCTTTTACTGATTGGTTGCTTAACAATACATTTGTACCATGTTGCAGTCAGATGGAGTACCTACCACGACCTACTGTATTACTGTTACTGTAATCTGTGGTGTGAGTTTGTGAAGACAGATACACTATATTACCAAAAGTATTCGCTCACCCATCCAAATAATCACGATCAGGTGTTCCAATCACTTCCATGGCCACAGGTGTATAAAATCAAGCACCTAGATATGCAGACTGCTTTTACAAACATTTGTGAAAGAATGGGTCGCTCTCAGGAGCACAGTGAATTCCAGCGTGGAACTGTGAGAGGATGCCATCTGTGCAATAAATCCAGTCGTGACATTTCCTTGCTCCTAAATATTCCACAGTCAACTGTCAATTGTATTATAAGAGAGTGGAAGTGTGTGGGAACAACAGCAACTCAGCCACCAAGTGGTAGACCACGTAAACTGACGGAGCGGGGTCAGCGGATGCTGAGGCGCATACTGCCAAGAGGTTGCCAACTTTCTGCAGAGTCAATCGCTACAGACCTTCAAAGTTCATGTGGCCTTCAGATTAGCTAAAGCACAGCGCCCAGAGAGCTTCATGGAATGGGTTTTCATGGCCAAGCAGCTGCATCCAAGCCATACATCACCAAGTGCAATGCAAAGCATCAGATGCAGTGGTGTAAAGCATGCTGCCACTAGACTCTAGAGCAATGGAGACATATTCTCTGGAGTGACCAATCACACTTCTCCATCTGGCAATCTGATGGACAAGTCTGGGTTTGGCGGTTGCCATGAGAACCATACTTGTCGAACTGCATTGTGCCAAGTGTGAAGTTTGGCGGAGGAGGGATTATGGAGTGCGGTTGTTGTTCAGGAGCTGGGCTTGGCCCCTTAGTTCCAGTGAAAGGAACTCTGAATGCTTCAGCATACCAAGACACTTAGAGCTGGCCCCTTCCTCTTCCTCTTCCAACATGTCTGTGCACCAGTGCACAAAGCAAGGTCCATTAAGACATGGATAACAGAGTCTGGTGTGGATGAACTTGACTGACCTGCACAGAGTCCTGACCTAAACCCCATAGAACACTTTTGGGATGAATTAGAGCGGAGACTGAGAGCCAGGCCTTCTCATCCAACATCAGTGTGTGACCTCACAAATGCACTTCTGGAAGAATGGTAAAAAAATTCCCATAAACACACTCCTAAACCTTGTGGACAGCCTTTCCAGAAGAGTTGAAGCTGTTATAGCTGCAAAGGGTGGACCGACGTCATACTGAACCCTATGGATTAGGAATGGGATGTCACTTATGTTTATATGCGAGTCAAGGCAGGTGAGCGAATACTTTTGGCAATATAGTTTATCTTAATTTTTTATTAGTTTAGGTAGATTGTATTCCGAACCAAAAGTCAAAAAGTTCAGGTTCAGGAATACTTTTCACTTTAAGTCCTGTAACTAGCATGTTGGCCTTCTCAGTGGGAAATTTGAATACAAAAAATCCAATCAAATTCAATCACACTTTATTTATAGTGCACTTTTCATACAAAGAATGTAACGCAAAGTGCTGTACAACATTTAAAAACATTAAAAACAAAAAGACCCATCCCACCCTCCCTCCATATAGGCGCACAACTGCGCACACACACACACACACACACACACACACACACACACTTTCACCACTGACTGTAGGGAGACATGGCATGACACTGACGATTGTGGAAAACGCCTCCATTGGGGCCGTCCACACTGAGAGGAGCTCCAGGCCATGCCTGCCGGAGGCGCCGGCACCCAGACCCCCCCCCATCCCGACAGACACGGGGACCCCCACACCGAGGTGGGGAGCCCCCCAACCAGCTGAGCTGAGGGGACCCGTGGACAATACCCCCAGCAGCAGACTAGACACAGCCCCCAATGTGGAGGACCCCCCTGAGGAAACACTGGAGTTAAAAGAACTAAAATAAAATAAACAAATAAATAAGTAAAGCACATAAAGTTAAAACAGTAAAATACATAAGATAATAAATAAGTAATGATAAGAACATAAGAAGGCTTAAAAGGTCAGTTAAAAGCCTGATTAAAAAGGTGAGTCTTTAAATTTCTTTTAAAAACATCGACAGTCTCTGCAGTCCTGATGTTCTCCCTCAGGCTGTTCCAGAGGCGGGGGCCATAATGGCTAAACGCCGCCTCACCATGGGTTTTTGTCCTGGTCTGTGGTATAATTAAAAGGCCGCTGCCAGAGGACCTCAAGGTCCACGAGGGTCGGTATGTTAAAAGGAAATCGGACACATAAGAAGGCGCAAGGCCGTTAAGGCATTTAAAAACTAATAAAAGAACCTTAAAGTTGATCCTGAAGCGGACGGGGAGCCAATGCAGCGACTTTAAAACTGGTGTAATGTGTTCCCGCCCTCTGGTCCTCGTCAGCACGCGTGCAGCTGAGTTTTACAGTAACTGGAGATTTAAAATACTCTTTTTGGGAAGACCAGAGAGCAGGGCATTACAATAGTCTAAACGAGAGGAGATAAAAGTATGCATTAGCACCTCCATGCTGGCCTGAGAGAGAAACGGGTGGACTCTAGCTATATTGTTAAGATGATAAAAACCTATCTTTGTTATGTTTTTAATATGTGGGATAAAATTCAGCTCAGAGTCAAAAATAACACCCAGGTTTTAGACAGATTGTGCTAGTTTAAAATCTTGTAATTTAGATAAAAGTTTCTCTCTCTGGCCTTCAGGACCTATAACTAAAACCTCAGTTTTGTCCTGGTTGAGCTGTAGGAGGCTCGCTGCCATCCATGACTTAAAGACCCACCGAGGAAGATTTTTATACTCGTAACAAAGTCTCATATTAATGTGGATGAATCTTCGTTATTTACACTTATCAATGCCCCCATTTTCGATTCATGAATCATTTTGGTTTTGTAAATATTTGTATTTTATTAATTATTTGTCAACTCGTCTAGAATTTCTTGTGAGAGATGGAGCGATTTACAGCAAATACGGTGCGCGTGCGCTGACGGAGCGTAGCAGAGCGGAGCTAGTTGTTTTTAGCAGTAGCAGAGTGGAGAGTTGGTTGAGAAGACGGCACACATGGAGCACAAAAGGAAGCGAACGGAGCAAAGTCTGCAAGCAAAAAGGTTGTCAGATCGACAACGAAGCAAAAGAAAAGTTCATCTTGGACAGGCATTTCAGAGGTGGAGAGAATTCCGGGAGCAAAAAGGAATCAAAACAGATGCCGAGCTGTCTGTGCATCTCCTAGACAGGTACGTAACTTTAGCTCTTTGTAAGTTTGATACAATTCTTTTGTCTTTTGTGTGTGTTGCTTGCGATGTGTGGTTAGTAGACTATGGGATTAGTTTGACTGTGACTGGCTTAGTTGACTAACTTTGTGGCAAAAACACTGTGTGGGTATTGGCAACATCGTATCGTTTACGAGGGTTTGCGACAGTGCGCGCCGAGGCTCACTGGAAATGTAGCGTTGCTTCGACAACACTACATTTCCGCTAAAATCTTCCTCGGTGGGTCTTTAATGTCTAAAATACACTTTAAAGGGGTATCTATTGGCCCTGTGTCATCAAGAGACATGGCAATGTACAGCTGTGTATCATCAGCGTAGCTATGTAAACTGATGCAGTTTCTCCTGATAACTTCCCCAAAAGGAAGCATATAAAGATTAAAAAGATTGGGACCTAAAATTGACCCTTGGGGAACCCCACACCTAGTTTCATGGGTTCCTGAGGAACACGTATCCATACTTACATAAGTATGGTCTGTAAGATTAGAGTTGAACCAGTTAAGCACAGTACCAGAGAGGCCGACCAGGTGTCTGAGTCTGTTTAATAAAATGTGATGGTCTACTGTATCAAAAGCAGTGCTTAGATCCAGTAGAACCAACACTGTTAGTTTTTTATTATCTAAATTACACCTGATATCATTTAAAATCTTTAAAGTGCTGTCTCTGTACTGTGGTTCATCCTGAAACCAGACTGATGTTTTTCTAAAATGTTAATTCTGTTCAAAAAGTCATTGACTTGGTTAAAAACCGTTTTTTCTAAAATTTTACTTAAAAATGGGAAGTTACAGGACAGTAGTTATTAAAAACATTGGGATCTAAATTGCTCTTCTTCAGAAGAGGCTTCACCACCGCCGTTTTAAAGGCAGTGGGGAAGACACCCGTCTGAAGAGAGCATGTCATTATGTTTGAAAACTGTTCCTCAAAGAATCCATAAAATTATTTTAAGAGTGGTGTGGGAATAGGATCTAAAACACATGGTTGTTGGGTTTACTTGGGAGAAAACTCGACCAAGTGTCCTTGCATCAACCAGGGCAAAACTCTCCAGGGTTTTCTCAGGAAAGGACAGCAGATCAGATGTGTTAACAGATAAAACTTGGTGGGATAAAAGGCTGGATCTGATGTCCTTAATTTTGGTTCTGATGTGGTCTGCAAAGTTCTCACAAAGAGTGTCAGATGGTGTCTTAAAAACTTCATTAAAATTAGTGCCTGCTAAAACATTAAGGTGGTAGTCTACCCAATTTATTAAACAATTTATTTTGTTATAATTTCTAAACAATGCAACCAATCAACACAAAACTTGGCACAAAGAAAGATAGATTCAGTAGAAGCATTTTAGATTTAGCTGAAGTCTGCCACATTTTATAGTTTCCATGGTAGCAACAGATTTGGCGCGATACAAAAAATCTTGTGGAACAAATATCTTCAGAAGGAAAATAGCTATCAACACCAAATTTGGTGTGCTGACTCCTTATGTTATTATGTATGTTTTAAGTAGACAGATTTTTACTTCATCTAATATTTTTGCTCAAATAGAAAAAAAACGACTCTTTTCATGGTCATCATTCAAGTATACAAAAATAGGAAAAATTGTCTACTTAAAACATACATAATAACATTCAAGTGACTTTCCTGACTTGAACAAGTCAATGATTCCCTTTTTCAGATCTGTGCTGTGCTCCTTTGACTTTCACATTATAGTGTTTGTGGGCATTTTTTTCCAATGAGCCCTATTTAAATGGTCTCAGAGAAGTCACCAGCTGTCATTCATAATCACTCACAAGAAGCTAAAAGGCCACGCTATGAAGCTCATTTCATTGACACAACTTTCTAAGTCACCAAAATTGCTAATTCATGTTGCCGTATGTATATTTTTGACTCAACAGGTTTGGTCACTTTTGCTGTTAACCCATAATAAAGTCATAAAAGAACCAAACTTCATGAATGTTTTTTGTGACAAAGAAGTATCTGTTCCAATCACTCTATCAGAGAAAAATCAGAGTTGTAGAAATAATTGGAAACTCAAGAGAGCCATGACGTTGTTCTTTACAAGTGTATGTAAATTTTTGACCATAACTGTACACCTTGTAGCATAGTTCATGCAATCACAAATTTTGTGCTGCATGTGGACTCCAACTGTTTGAAGAGAGATGACAAAATTTTTAATCATGCTGTGTAAGGGTGTAACGAAATTTCATCCCACGAAATTTCGCGGAATAAAAAATGGCGAAATAAAATTGAAAGACGCTTGAAATAAAAAACCCGAAGGGGCGCCGCGCACCACTGAGACTGATGATTTTTGACCCTCCTCGTCTACTGTAGTAAAACACTCGCTTCAAAACGGAGGAAGACGAGGTTGAGGAATTAGCTGACACTCCTCCGTCAAATAAATCGGTTGTGTGAACCTATTTTTGCTTCCTATGAAAACAACGAAAGAACTGTGAGAAGATTGTGGATAAAACAAAAACCATGTGCAAAATATGCTGCTACAGTTCACCGTATACTGCGGCGAGTACAACTAGTTCACAGTTCAGACATTTATATGTCTAGACTGCAGCTCCGAGGACTGCTATTTGTTTTCCTTTTCATTCAAGAATGTAGTTATCCTGATTATTACAACAACAAAGCACTTTGTTATTGAGATTTTATGTTTGTATTTGCACTGTAGTCTAAATAAGGGGAAAAAAATACAATTTTGTTTTTTCAAAAAGCATTTATTTTGTACTGATGCAGCATGATTTTTTGTATGTCTGCATAAGGAAGAAAATAAAGAAAATTAGATTTTTGCATAACTTCCTACTGTTGGGGATTTTCTTTAATTTTTATTTCGTATCGTGAGTATTTTGTATCGTTTTGTGAGTTGACCATTTCGTTACACCCCTAATGCTGTGGGATCATTGGTGGGTTTAAAGAAAACTGTTAGAGCACAGATGTCATCAAACTTCACTGAGGTGGAAGGCTTTGTATGAGAAAAAGACAAAGATTCAGGAGAGAAGCATAAAAACTTGTCACTACTAACTGCAATCACTTATTTCAGGTTATCAACGGAAATGGATAGTCTGCTAAGTCCTGAGGACAGGGATTGAATAATAGTCTGGGGAGCTTTTCTTCTTTCATTGAAATTCAAAATTGCGCTCTTGAAGTTACCAAGATTACTTGTGTGTGTCAATAAATATGAATTTTCAGGCTACTGGCACACAAGGATGTTGGGAAATTTCTCAGATTTAGCTTTCTATATTTTATTTACGTACTTGTTGTGGTTGAGTACCAACAATTCCTTGTGTGTGCAAGCTGACTTGGGAATAAAAGCCTTTTAATTGTGAAATAAATTGGCACAGTTATGCACAAAATGCAAGTGAAAAAACACAGGTATAGTGTCATGAAAAAGCATTTGCCTCCTTTAGAATTTTTATTTTTGCATATTTGTCCTCTGTATATGTTTCAGATAATCAAACTAATTTTACTGTATGACAAAGATAACCCACAAAAACACAAAATGCAGTTTTTAGATGATTATTTTGTTTTTGACTGAAAATACTGTCCAACCCATCTTGTCCTATGTATAAAAGTAATTGCTCCCTTAGCTACCAATCTACCAAATTCATTTAGCAAATGGGTGAAATTATACCAGCCACACCCACATATGATTACCCCAGGCTTGTTGAACCTAAACAACAACTAAATAGAACCTGTCTGGCATTGTGAAGTAGCTAAAAGTAGCACATGATGCCACGTTCCAAACAGATTCAAGAACTGACGAGAAAGAATTATGTTCATTTTGCTGTTTGTTATTATAAGATAGCGTTACTTTTGAATCAACAATTCAGTAAAAAAATTGTAAGAAACTTCCCAGAAGTGCCTGACTTACCAACATTTCTCCAAGAGCACATTGATAACTAATCCAGGAGGCCACAAAAGAACCCAGTTGAACCTCAAAAGATTTGCAGGCCTCACTGGTCTCAGTTAAAGTCTATCTAAATAATTCCACATTGAGGAAAACACTGGGAGAAAATGGTATAGATGGGAGAGAAGCAAGGCATAAACCACTACTGGTCAGAAACAACATAAACACTTGTCCAGCATTTGCAAAAAAAATATCTGGATAAGCCCCAAGACTTTTGGGATAATAGCCTGTGGACTGATGAGTCAAAAGGGGAATTTTTTGGAAGACATGGGTCCGTTACATTTGGTGTAAAGCTAATACTGAATTTCACAAGAAGAACATTATACGAGTGAAACATGGTGGTGGTAGTGTGATGGTTTGGGGCTGCTTTGCTTCCACAGGACCTATACGATTGGTCATAACTGATGGAGTCATGAATTCTACTCTCTATCAAAAAAAACATCCTGGAGAATATCCACCATCAATTTATGACCTAAAGCTTAAAGCTCGTGTCCGGAGTTTGAATCGCAGCGTCTCCCAAAACACTGTTGGTCCCACCCTCCCTCTGATTTCGCCCCTTTATTTGTGCACGCGTGCAGTACCTGAGAGGGGTGCCCGGAGTGCTGCAGCATCTTGCCTGTTTTGATGTTTTCCACTCTTCTACATTTAGTACATTTAGTATATAATAAAGGAATTACGTTAGAATTCTGTATTGAGTCTAACTTGTCCTAATACCAAAATAACATGTATCTGCTAGGACGAACGAGTAAAGTTTCAATATGTGATTACACTCGTGTATCCCTCTCGATGACGTTGTTTATCAAACTTAGTGCATTTACGCGTGTATATGTGTTACATTGTTTATTTATTTCTGTCTAGAGTTCAGAATTGCATGACTCCTCTGACGAAGAGTATGTCCCAGGCGCCCCAACATCTTCCTCCAGAGGTCGGGCATCTAAACGAAGCCGTCAGGCGGGCTATGGAGGCCGTGGTTGGAGAGCGACGCGAGCACCCCGAGCCAAAAAACGTCCTGCAGTCTCTTAGCCTGACAAGCCGTGGGATTGGTAACTTTTCTGGAAGTTGCTGATCCCTGATGCTCTCTCCTCCACAAGCAAAACAAATGTGCGCGCGATTGCATAGTGCGTTGCTCGCCCACCTCTGCATGGGCTTGCTTGCTGTGCGCGTTACCGTTGATTGATAGCATGACAAAGCTGAAGCTCTAACTTGATTGGTCGGCAGCGCTTTTTGGAATAACATGGGGGTCTATGAGAGGAAGGCGGAGCTCAAGAATAAATTTTCATATCGCATCATACTAACATTATATTATAGTATCGAACTAGACTAACACATTTAAGCATTGTTAAACAATGTTACATAAATTGAAAACAAACGGAAACTCCGGACATGAGCTTTAAGCACAAATGATTGACGCAGCACGACAAAGACCGAAAGCACACAAGCAAGTCCAGCAAGACTGAATGGCTTAAAAAGAACAAAATTAACATTTTGGAGTGGCCAAATATTCGGATCCGTTCGTCTGGTCTCCCGGGGGATGATACAGGTTTTCAATAAATCTTTAATAAAGCATCATTTTAAAAAAGCATTTTGTGTGATGTGGGTTCTTTTTGTCTAATTTTCAATAAATATAAATATTTGTTTGATGATCTGGAACATTTACGTGTGAAACATATGCAAAAATAGAGGATTTCAGTTGGGAAGCAAATACTTTTTCACAACACTAAATATGACAGTAAAATATGCTAAGTCTTAATGCAAAAAAAATGATACAGGAGGAACTGGGAAAATAAAGGTAGGCATTGCAGTATGCAAAATATGGTAGGAGAAATGAAAAAAGTTGTAAAATTAAAAAAGAAAAAAAACAATTTCAAAGGTGAGAGGTGGGAATACAGTTCTTAACAGTACACGTAAATAGGGCCCGACCGTTTTATCGGCCGGCTAATAGCCCTTTTCAAAATAATCATCATCGGCCAGCGTTATACCGATTAAACGCCAATATATTCTTAATTTCTCATAAAACAGTAAATGTTAAGTGTCTGAGTCACCCAAAATGATGCCCTTGCGCCATTTGTCCATGCAGCTCTGACTCCATTCAGTCCTTAGTTCTCACTGCTGTCTTATCAGTAACGTACAGGAGTAAGCTACAACCACACTACAGGAGTGGGCTACGCAGAACTTGCCAACAAGTATTTTTATAATGACGTTGTGAAATAAACAATGACTCAACATGTCTCCTGTTTCAGTTTAAATCTCTTTGCCATATGTTATGACGAATGGCGCATGCTTCGTTGTGTCAGTCATGCATTTTCGTTTATGTTGCATTGACAAGTTGTGCAAACCTAGTTTAAGGTACACCCTGTCTGTTTATGTTAGCAATAACATTTCTGTAGATATGCCAACCTACTGTAGCGCTAGCTAACAGCTTAAAAGCCAGTAAGTAGCTGTAGAAATAACATAAGGGCACAAAATATTTAAGAGTAGGCTACAGAATAGGGATGCACATTGTTAACCGTTTAACCGTTAACCGATAACAGGAACTTTGACCAATTAATACTATCGGTTAATTTTGTTTATTAGCTACGTAATTCAATCAACTCATGGGGGCGTGTCGACAGGTGCAACACATGCCATCACGTGCTTTCCACCACAGCCCACTTTACAGCAAAGATGAAGAGAGCAAAAAGGAGTTCTGTGTGGGACAATTTCGACCGGAAAGGGGAGGAGGTCATTTGCAAATTATGCGGTACAGCACTGAAATACTCCAGCAGTACGAGTACGATGCAGTACCATTTAAGAAACAAGCATCCAGGATCAGACGATGGAGGACCATCGCAGCTAACTTTTCCCTCCATGATGGCCGGGAGAAAGTGTGACGCGCGGCGTTCTGAGAAGATAATGGAAAAAATCTGTTCAATGGTGGAAAAAGACATTTTGCCCATCAGTGTGGTCAGTGGTGACGGGTTCCAGGAGGAGGCTATATCGAGCCTAATTACCAAATTCCATCAAGACCGACCATTACCCGATGATTAGAGGCTCGTTTTGAGGAGAGGAAAAAAGAACTGAAAACGCGACTTGCAAGTACTAAGTTCGTGGCTATTACAACGGACTGCTGGACCGCGCTCACAACAGAGAGCTACGTGACAATTACATGTCACTATATCGATGAGTACTGGAAAGTTAATTCTGCCGTCCTGTTAACACAGAGCATGCCAGGTAGACACACAGCTGAAAATCTCACAGCTAAACTGGTTGATGCAGTGGAGACGTGGGGACTTAGTGGGAAAGTGTCCGCATGCGTCCACGACAACGCGCGCAACATCGTGGCAGCCAACTCTCCCGGACGGGTCAGCTGGGACTCGAGCCCCTGTTTTGCACATACACTGCAGCTGGCGGTAAATGACGGATTTAACATGTTTGTGCATCGTGTTATTGTTGCAGCGGGGCGGCTTGTCAGGCACTTCAACCACAGCACACCTGCATGCAAGGCACTGGAGGCCAAACAGGACCAAATGCAACTTCCGAAGCACCAGCTTATCCAGTCATGTAAAACGAGATGTAACTCTGTGTGTGACATGATGGTACAACTGCTTGAACAACGCTGGGCAGTGACAGCTGTTCTGTCCGACCGAGCAGTTACAAAATTGCAAGAAGCAAGAACCCTGGAGATCAGAGATGAACACTGACAGATAATGGAGGAGATTTTGCCAGTGTTGGAGAAGCTGAAATGTGCGATCACTGTCATGTCCACAGAAAAGGAGGTGTCAGTTTTGAACATTTATCCCATCACCTTCAGCCTTATCAACAAACACCTGATCAGCGCTGAAGATGACAGCCCAAGAGTTAAAGAGTTCAAGGCGAAGGTGCGACAGTCCTTGTGTTACCGCATGGAGGTAAGCTAATTATTATTATTATTAAGGTCCGAGCACCAAGGGTGCCGAGGACAGGCGGTGCAAGGGCACTTACTGTCCAAGGCACCAGCGGTGCCTAGGACCCTATTGAAACGCACCGCCTGTCCTCGGCACCCTCGGTGCTCAGACCCTAATGAAACCCTAGGGGTTTTTTTTGTTTTTTTCTCCCGGCAAATGAATTGCCTTTTTGGCGGCCTTATCATATCCCAAAACGCGTGAAATTTGGCGTGCACATCAGGACTGGCGAAAAATTTGATATTTTATGGGAGTTGCGCATGTGTGTGGCAAAGTGGCTCTATAGCAGACCTGCAAAATTGAAAAAGTGGTCATTAGGCCAACTGCCACAATGTTTCATTTACAGCTACAATATTTGGTGGGCATATGCACCACATCAGGACACACCAAAAAGTCAATCACAGCCACGCCCTAAACCCAACAGGAAGTCAGCCATCTTGAATTTGCTGTAAATTTGTCAAAATTAATATCTCCCAGGGGGTAAGTCTGAGAGAACTGAAATTTGGACAGTACATGCACCAGACCTTCCTGATGAAAAGTTATCAAAAACTCAGCCAGAAGCCAAAAGGTGGCAGAGCCTCAAAATACCGGTCCTTCGCCATGAAACAGGAAGTGGTGTCTAATTCTTCCCAATATGCTCCAATCTGCCTGAAACTTTACATGTATGATGACATACCTGTCCTGATTTCATCCACATAGGGATATTCATTCACAGTCATAGCGCCACCTTGTGGTTTCAGGAAATAGACATCGTTTACACTTTCATGCCCTATTCTTACCCAGTTGATCATATTCACTTCAAATGCGGTGACAACAGGCTGAAGATGTTGATGATGAAGCACAGTGAAAATGGTGACTTGTCATCAAAGGGTGTGTCTGTGGCGGCCAAACGAATTTTGATGTTTCGCCATGAAAATTTAACGATTCATATCTCAGCTGAACAAGATCCTATCTGAACCAAACTTCACATGATGGACACCAGGTCCAGTCTGAACACATCCACACTCATAAATTCTGCAAAAGTCATAGCGCCACCTGTTGGTAATATTAAGTTTAAGGCCTTATATTTTCAGGTACAATGGCCCCAAACTTGGTGATATCATGCTGGAAATCGGTCAGCCGAGTCTTCACCTCTTGACAATCCCACACTGTGAAGGCTGTGACATTTCATGCAACGCCGTTGCCGTAGCAACCAAATATCGCCATGCAAAACAAAGTGCTGTTTGACAGGTTAGGAATACTCCAACGCTCACTACAATTAGATTTTTGATGATTTTTCTCATTTTTCAGAGTGAATACCTCCTAGGGGATAATTCCAGGAGACCTGAAATTTTGTCAGTCCAAGTCAGCAGGACTTGGTGATGAAAAGTTATCAAAAGTTTAACCAGAAGCCAAATGGTGTGGCCATGGCGACCATCACAGTTTTGATGCTTTGCCATGAAACATCAGCTGCTGTATAACTATCCTCTGCATGCTCCAATGTGACTCAAACTTTACATGTGTGATCAGAGTCCAATCCTGATCACATCCATAGGCCAACATACACTCTCAGTCGCGGCGCCACCTGTTGGATGGACAGGAAATGCTTTATAAGTAGCCTGTACATGCTCCAATCCGGCTGAAATTTTACATGTGTGATCAGACTCTGGTCCAGATGCGATTCAGAGGCCGACATACACTCTCAGTCACAGCGCCACCTGGTGGACGCGGGGATTCGCCGACCAGCGTGGATGCGAGGACCCATCCATCGCTGCTTGCAGCTTTAATTATTGTTATTGTTATTATTCTTATGCAATGTTTTGTTATGAATTAAAAAGGTCATTAATTATATTTTTCACCACAGGTGGGGATGGACGAGTTGGTGACCAAACCAGCACTGATCGCCTTGGTCCTGGATCCACGGCATAAACATCTCAGGTTTTTTTCTTCAGGGGAAAAAGAAGCCACAAAAGCAAAACTACTTGAACTCTGTGCTAACATAGCAGCAACCGCTGGAAATGATGAAGATGAGCCTGTTGCTGCAGGTGAAGAAGGCGCAAGTTGTGCTGCCACGGAGAATGAAGACACAGCGGTGCCTTCTGCCCAGGCTGGAGTCCGGCGCCGCCAGGACAGTGCCATGACGTTGCTCATGGGAGATGACTACAGCTCTCCTAAACAAGGAGATGATCCAGAAGCAGAGGTGGACACCTACATGAGAGACAATCTACCATCACTGGACACTGACCCCCTTGAGTGGTGGAAAATCCAACAGACGCGCTTCCCGAGGCTGGTCATACTGGCCCAGTGCTACCTGTGTATTCCTGGGACATCGGTCCCATCTGAGCGCATATTCTCCGCTGCGGGTCTCATAGTAAACAGGCTGTGCACCAGGCTGACCCCAGAACATGTCAACATGCTGCTTTTTCTTAATAAAAACCGGTAAAAGGAAAACAAATTCGCTATGGCGAGAGAACACTGGGGTTGGCCTAGCCCATTTATTTTATTTTGAGGGCTGAAAAGCTCGTTAAAAAAGGAGAGTTTTTTGTAGCACCGAGTGGATTCATGTTTATGTAAGTTTCGTTTATCTGGTGGCTATTGCTGGGTCATTCCTACTATTCGGTGCCATTTCGGCCTTGTTTAATCTATTAAAAAAATGTTAAAATTTCCAATTTTTTCGTCTTTTATCTGAAGGATTACTTATCAAACTATAAGAAAACTATATTGGTCCAGCTCAGGATATCAATAATCTAATATTTTTACCAAATTCTTTGCATGTGACAGACGGCAAATGTCCACCCTGTTACGGGACATTCTCACATCTATTACACTATGTTTCCAAACCACTCTCGCTATAATAATTACATTTAGTAAGAGCTAAAATGTCCCTTAATTTACCCTTGAAATATCTATTTTGAGAAATATTAACAAAGAAGTATATGTACAAAAAATGTGCTCTATTGTAAGGCACAACACAATTTGAACACATTTCTTTTCAATTTTAAGATAATTTCAATGGAATCTGCATTTATTTTTTTTAGTGATTTCATTATACTACCGTAATTCGAAACTGCAAGTAAACACAAAGACATGCTAAATATTTCAGACTTTTTATCTAATTCTCATCAAAAAATAATAAGGTAACAGGGTGGACAGAAGAGTAACAGGGTGGACAAGACGTCACAGAATGGACCTAATATTTGTGAACAAAATTTTATTTAAAAAAAGTAAATTTATTTAAACTTTACATAAACATTAAAATTATTTTTAAAAAATACTTCCAACAAATAAATAAAAATATCATTAACTAATCATATGAAAAACACCAAAAACGTCATTAGCATCAGCTTTACATACAAATTCACTGAACAATATAATTCATTAACAATTAGAAATTCATTCAATAATTTAAAATAGGAAATTCATTCAATAACTAAAAATAAAAATAAAATAATCAATTTGTAACCAAAAATAATAATAGAAGACAACATATGCTGAAGAAAGAGGTTTATCCACCTCTGTTATGTCCACCCTGTTACTGTGTGTCCACCCTGTTACTCTACAAAATGGTAACAGGGTGGACGGTAACAGGGGGGACATTTAATGCTAAAGCTGTCCCTTACTGCTAATGTGATGAAAAACAAGATAGCACTTAGTGACAACCAAGGAAGATTTTTAACATATTTATTAACCATATTTTTGAAATTACCAAAAAATATAATTTTCTGCTATAAAACAGGGTAACAGGGTGGACATCTTATGCTTTTACCATGTCAGTCAAGCATTCTAAAACACTTAAAAAAGGTTGTTTAAAGAGAGGTACTTACTTTGCTTCCATTAGTTTGATTTTCCCTCCAAAAGTGTAAGCCACTTCCTATATCAAGTGACTAGATGATGTTTTGGGGGGGCGTTTGCAGAGATCTTTGTATCAAAGTAACAGGGTGGACAATTGACTCAGGGACACAACATATTTTGAATATTTTAAGCAGTAAAAATGTATAAATAACAAAAAATAACATTTGGGGAGGTAGATTATAAACGAAGCTGTGCAACAATAGTGAAAAGTGTTGGGTTTATTTTATTACTATTACTTTTATATGTATTTCTGATTGAGCAAACATGAGTTGGGACATGGGAATTTGGCCTACTTATCCAAAAATAAGGGTAATTCTTTAAAATTGAAATATTCCTGCATACATATCATTGTATATTATGGTAGAGAACTGTTAACCATATAAGCCAGGCTTTTGAAAATTAGTATTAGGACATTTTTACCAAAAATATGCAATACTCCGTCATGGGGACTCAAATGGCACCGAATAGTAGGAATGACCCTGCTATATTTATATTTTTTCTGGTGGCTATGGCTATTTATTTTATTTAAAATATTTTGATACACAGGTCAGACTTATTTCCTTGGTTACACGGGAGGACTTCGTGCCATTATAGATAGATATAACTTTGTATGCTGCACGGCACTGTTTGATTAACAGGGTGTTGTTTTTGTTCATTAGAAAGTCTGACAACTAGGCTATTTGAAGTTAAACAAATTTCAATCTGTTTTGAATCGTTTACAGCGCTGTCCTTTCTCTCTATGTTTAATTTTGTTCAGCAGTGCTGCAGGTGTTTGAGATGAGAAAATTCCTAATATTTTGTTGTTTTTGTTCATTTGGTTGATGTTTATTTGGCTGTTTTTGCACATGTAAAAATAAATAAATAAAGCCCATAAGAATTTTTTTTTTTGTCACAGCACTTTTGAATGGCTCACAGACACTCAAAAAATAAAAATAAAAATAAATAGGGGAGGCAACTGCCATTCCACATGCCTCCACTCTGGCAAGGGCCCCCAATTGTCCAAATGGCAACACTTAAACTTCTTTCAAACGTCCCATCATTCTGACAATTTTTGCGTCCTATGGTCGGAATGATGGTATATATAAAAAAAAAAAAAAAAGCATCCCGCCATTCCGACAATTCCTTTACAAGCCTACGACAGTGCATATCCACATTAAAACACAGAGGTCAAATAATGAAAACGGCAGACATCAAAGCCTCAGATTTTTACGTGATTTAAAAGCAGATGGACTCCACAACCTCGCAAACCAACTAAATCTATTATTAAAATCTCCTGAAACTGTAAATATCATAATATGCCTACGCATCTTAATGTAACTTGGGCTAGTCTGAAACATGTCAGATTGATGTCTGAATCTCAGGGATCACTGACTGTAAGGAGAAATACAGTGTCAGTGACCTGTCACAGCAACCAGCTGGAGTGGAGCTCTCCACAGAGCCTGTGCGTCTTCATCCACGCTGGCATCATATGCAACATTAATATTACAGATATCAATGACGGCGCTGCACATGACACCTTAAGTCACTGATTAATTCCAGTTGCCTTCATGTTGTACAGTAGGGGAGGGTGTGTATCTTTGTGCGCATTTACACATGTGGCACAAAACCGGCGTTACATTGAATATTATTTTTTATCTCCAGACACGCCGCGGGTCATCCAGATTTACAGTGAAATGGTTCGGTATGAAGTCGCATCATCCAGATAAACATTAAGCTCCATCAGAACTGTTTAAAAATCGGATTTCAGAAGTTAAAACTTTATTTTGGAAATTAATCAGAACACACAATTAAAGAAATCACCAGCGCGCTTGCTCGCCACATAATTTAAAAAGTAATAGGAGACGATTGAAGCCCACAGTACTGTTAATTATATCTAAATCTTGTAGCTTTTTTTACATTTTAGATGAGTATTTGCTGTCATTGTAAATCTGCAGTTAAGCACCGGACAGCGCCGAGTCAGTGACTCACTCGGAGTAACGCACATTTCCTTACATGGAAAGCCTTGTCGGAATGGTGGGACGTTTGCGTGTCGGAATACCGGTATTTCGGAATTTTGATATGTCTAAATGGTGCTATGTCGGAATGGCGGAATGGCGGAGTGGCAGCATGTAACCACTCAACAGGGCATTTAAATCTTATCGGTTAACAGTTATTAATCGGTTAAAGGGCGTCGGTTACGGTCATAAAAAAAATTTAAAATGTGCATCCCTACTACAGAACGACCATTCATCACTCCGTCAGCTGCATGTGGAGGCGCATTTAAGGAGGAGCGATGTGAACACAGAGGGGAGGGGTGTTTATTCAGTGCATGCATGAAAAGTTAAAATGATTAACATTACTGTCTTCAGCAACTGTTATGATGTCATGTCACTCTTGGTTTTACTTTGTCAGAAAATAGTATAATGTGACACAGGCTGTAAGAGTAACTCATTGTGTGTGTTGTTCTGAGGGAACATTAGTGTCGGACTATTTGTGACCATTATATATTTTATATAATTGATCTAACGTTAAAGGGCATCAGAGGGCTGCATAAATAATGTTTTACAAGTAACTTCACTCATGATGCTTATATACGGCATATACATCTAACCAGCATATAACCAGTACAAGACAAGATGTATTTCATAACTCATTTATAGATTGGCTCTTTTATTAAGGTTATATCATTTCCCAAAGTTTTATTGCTTTGTTGTTTGTACTTGAAAAATCCTCTCTGTTGTAAAATTAAACAAATACTCAAGGACAAAGTATTGCAAAACATTATATATATATATTTTTTTAAAATTATTTAGCCGATTAATTGGTTATCTGAATTATTTTCTGCCAAATGTCGGAATCGGCCTCAAAAAATCCATATCGACCGGGCCCTACAATTAAGGAACGATGGATATTCAAAGCAGACAGGGACAAGACTGTAAAAAAAATGTAGAATGGCAACAACTGAACGGAGTGCATATGGGGGTTGAGGCAATATGTATGTTTTTTGGTAGACTGAAAAGAAGAAAATAGCATTTTATCAGATGCATTCAATTTAGAGGGAGTCCGTATTGCACCAATAAGTCATTCGCCGACCACAATAAAAGATTTGGAGAAAAAAATAACAATTCCAGTATTCCGTTTATTTTTCTTGTTTAGTTTGAACTGTACAGATTTCCAGTTTGTATTGCACGTCTTTCCAATGAGCCAAATGTGAATTTTATCATATAAGGCCATATATATGGTCTGTGATTGTAAACATCTTTAAAACACTTGAACAACATTGCTGAGTAGTTCGGCTGACTGAGATGAGTAAACAAACCGGTGACCGGCCCAGGAAGGACTCTGCCATCCTGTCCCTGTAAGAACAGTGTTTTTTTTTGTTTTTTTTTATTTAACAAAAACATGACAAACTCAAATACATAAGTACATCAAAAATTGAAAACAATCACAACCCCTATTAAATTGAAATTGCATAGAGGAAAAAGAAAAGAAAATAATAATACCAAATTATAATGAATGAGGGATAAGTAATTCAATGAATAAAAAAGAATAAATAAAGAAATAATGAATAACGAAGGGAGATTATGTTAACAAATACAAGGGGTTTCGGATAAATTAACAGTTGTAATCAAAATTTTTAGACACTGTTGAAATAAGAAGATTTCATTTTTAAGAGCAGTCCATAAAGGGGGGGACTTAGCATAGCGACACTTGTGAATATAGTATTTTGAGAGAATGATCAAATTATTCACTAAAAATTCTTTTTTTTTTAATATTCTCAAGAATTACACCAACTTGAATATTTTGAAAGGACCAGAAGTCTATGTTGATGGAGCTGGACGATATTACATCATGGAGAGATTTCCATATATCTTGAATGATCTCACATCCAAAAAACAGGTGCTCTGTCGTTTCTACATTTAACAATGCAAATATAACAGTTATCTACAGCTAATTTAAATCTTTTGTTAATGAATTCATTTGAGGGAAAAATCTTGTTGATGGTCTTAAAGTGTATTTCTTTACATTTGGGAGGAACTGGGAATTTTAGGTATTTAATACGAATGGCTGATATTTTAGATTTATCGTAATCTTTAAGAGTAAGTGTGCTTTTGGCAATGCTTGGGTAGAAAGTTTTAACTAAGTACTGCCTTAAAAATTTATTGTTACATTTTTCATTAACAAGGTCCAGATCCTCTTTTTTAATTTTGTGTAGATTGGGAGTTGGTATGTTTAACATGTTCTTTATTGAATGAAGGAGGACTTTTGGGATTTTTTTGTGACTTTCTTGTAGCTGTCAATGGAGCAATTAGTGTTATATTTTGCATTAAAATCTTCCAATACAAGTATTTCTCTATTCCCATCCATTAGATGTGTAATAGACCAAATTTGTTTCAGCATCCAGTCTTCCATGAACATAGACCTCCTCCCACTTAATATTGCTCTATTGTTCCACAGTGGGACATTATGGGGGCTGAAGTTATGTTTAAACATCATTTTCCATTGTAGTAAAATCTGCTGGTGAAATTTAGAAAGTTTCATGGGTAGTTTGGATATTTCAAAATCACATACTAATAAAAATTCAATACCTCCAACTTTGTTGAAAATAAGATTGGGTAAGGAGAACCATATCTCATCACCATTTTTCAAAAAGGATCGGAGCCAGTTAATCTTTAACATTCCATTCATAATTTCGAAGTCAATTGCTTTTCATGCCCCCTCATAGTCCTTCACAAAGTCTCCATTTTTGATATAGTGATGTTTATTTTTCCATATGAAATTAAAATTTATTCTGTTAATTTGTTTTATAACCCTTGGTGGGATTGCTCGAGAGTATGCTGAACAGATTAGTCTGGATAATGATTCAATTTTGGTTAATATTGTTCTTCCAAACAATGTTAAGTCCCTTTGCAGCCAGTTGTTTAAGGTTCTTTTACATTTTTCAATTGCATTTTGAATATTCACTTTTTCCCTAGTGTCAGAGCATTTGGTTACCCAAATTCCTAAATATTTTATCTTATTTTTAACAGGCATATAATAGAGTGAAAGATCAGAGCAGTTATCTATACTCATGAGTTCACATTTATCCAGATTCAGATGTAGACCTGAGGCTTGGGAGAACAGTTTAATTGTTTCTAAAGCCACTAGAATTTGTTCTTTGTTATTAAGGAAGATTGTCGTGTCATCAGCAAGCTAACTTATAATTAATTTGTGGTTATTTATATCTAATCCTTTAATGTTTGAATTTACAACAGTTATAGCTAGTAATTCTGGGGCGACAATAAATAAAAGAGGTGAGATGCTGCATCCCTGCCTGATGCCTCTTTCTACTCTGAATCTGGGAATGTGCCTTCTGAGAGGGAAACACAGCTGTTAATAAGCTTCACGGGCCCGTATTCGGGCCGAAAATGGCCGGCTGAAGTTTAACGGCAAAAGCATTTTTAGCTTTAAACGGGACGATAGAAACACTATACATCCATGGAAAGCTTAGAGTCTCATGAATCCGCCGGTATAAACCACTTTCAGATGTGATTACCACAGCGGGTAATATAAACACATTTCTAAAACAAACAACAAAAGTTTAAAGGGACACATAAAGGGCATAACTTACGTTTCGATGGTCTTTTACCGGTCAACGATGAAAATAATCCACAAAAACCGGCCATAATCCAAGAGTAGTCATCCAGACAATACTAGCAAGTATCATATTTTGTCCAAAACATGTCTAGAAATAAGTAAATAATCCACAAATAGCTCGGCTCCGTGCGCATCCACGTGGCGCATGGTGGCGCTGCGCGTTCCATAATTCACTGCATTTTTATCCATAATTTTATGAAGCTTTCTGTAATCCACATGATCTCGGTCACAAAATGGCGACTGAACCCTCTGCTTTCGATCCCAACCGCATTTCAACCAATCAAGTGACTCATCGCTGCCTCCGAACCCGGAACAGCCAGCCGTTGCCGAGACCGATGGATCTGCTGACTCTCATCTTTTTTTTTTTTTTTTTTTTTTTTTTTATTTATTTACAAATTGAACAATAACAGTTCACAATTTCATCAGGAACATTGTACGCTCGAGGTAGTATGCATCTCATAGTATAAAACAGATATAAAGAAGGCATAGAAATACATAATACAGTTCACAAAATTAAGAAATAAATAAAGAATATATAAGAGGAATGTACATCAAATGAAATCAAATTCAACACAAAGCGTTCTTGTCTTCACAGCTTTGGGGTTACTGCAAAGTTTTAAAGTGTCAAAGTAGAATTTTAAATATGCAAGGAAGACAGTCAGGTTGGGTTTCTGTTTTGAAAATTTGCTGGTGTGAACATGGAATTTTGCTAAAAGTACAATAAAGTTGATGACATATATTTTTTTAATAGGCAAAGTATCATCAAAGCAGCCAAATAAAATAAATTCAATTTTAAATTTGAGTTGAGTATTCATTTTTCTATTCAACAACAAGTTAAGGTCCTGCCAAAATCCCTGACTAAGGGTACAATCCCAAAACAAATGATTTATAGTTTCCTCTGTGTGGTGACAAAAAGAACAAAGAGGGTCAATGTTGAGTCTGTATTTTGCAATAACAGAGTTAACAGGATAACACCTGTGCAGTATTTTCAGAGAAACTTCCCGCACCTTATTTGAAATACAAAATTTCCTATGTAATGACCATGTTTTTTGCCAGTCAATATCAACATACAGATTATTCCAGTAAAATACTGAAGTGGGCTTACAGATTGTATTTTTTAAGATTAAATCTCTTATACATTTATTGTTTGTTCTACTATTTAGGAAAGGATCTGAGTTCCCTATATATAAATTAGATAGGGTGGTTTCAATGGAGACATCAGAGGTTGAAGAGGATAATAACATTTTAAGACCTGATGGAATAGCATCAAAGATGATTGCAAATTCTCTAGGTGGTATAGGAAATTTATATTCAGATAAGAACTCTTCATAAGAGAACATGTGACCCTTTTTGTTAAATAATTGACAGACCAGTAACAAGCCATTATCAACCCAATTCTTAAAAAATAGTGTTTTATGCTTGAAACATATATCTTGATTATTCCAAATATAGCATTTGTGAGGTGAAAAATTATGTTTGTACACCAAGGACCAGCATAAAAGCAGCTGTTTGTGGAAGTTGGAAAGTTTTGCAGGGAGCTTTTCTACCTTGTAATTACATCTTAATAAGAAGTGAAGTCCTCCTAAGGCCTCAAACACATATGTGGAAATAAAATTCCATAATGAATTTGGATTTGTTAAGTACCGTTTGATCCATTTGATCTTAAAACTGGAATGTAGGGTACTGAAATCTAAAGCATTAAAACCACCACTACTTAGTTTGTTAATCATCACATTTTTTCTAATCAGGTGAGATCTCTTTTTCCAAATAAATTCGAAAAGGATTTTGTCAATTTTTGTATATAAATCCTTCGAAATATCTAAAGAAGAACTGGCATAAACAAATCTAGATAGGCCTTCAGCTTTGGATAACAAAACTCTACCAGTAATGGTTAAGTCCCTTTGCAACCATAAGTTAAACCTCTGTGTAATTGCAGAGATGATTGGATTAAAGTTTTCATTCGTCCTAAGAACTTGGTCTTTGACAATGATTACTCCCAGATATTTAACCTTAAATTTAACGGGAATTCCTGAAATATCTTTCTCATTACAAGCCTTAATAGGCAACAACTCACATTTAGATAAGTTCAGTTTAAGACCAGAGGCTACAGAGAATTTATCTAAAAGTTTGACTGCAGTGTCAATTTGAGATCTATCCTGTAAGAACAAAGTGGTATCATCAGCGAGTTGACTCAAAGATATAGTCTTTCCTGCTATAGAAATGCCCTTTAAACTACTTTCTTTAATATAAACTGAAAGAATTTGCATAGGGAGAAGGAATAAGTACGGGGAGACAGGACAACCCTGTCGAATACCACGTTCTATCCTAAATCTTTTGGTAGTTCCATATGGTAGCTTAATAGAACTATTTCCTGATGCATATAAAGTGCGAATTGATTTTTTGAAACACTCTCCAAAACCAAATAGATCAATAGCTTTAAACAAAAATTGATGCTCTATGGAATCAAAGGCCTTATGAAAATCTAGAAAGAGAATAAAACTATCATCTGAAATTAAATCTGAGTAGTCTAAGATGTCAAGGACAAGTCTTATATTATCAATAATATATCTGCCAGACATGAAGCCGTTTTGAGATTCATCAATAATGTCATTAAAACTTTCTTTAGTTTATTAGCTAAACATAAAGCAAAAATTTTATAGTCATTGTTAAGCAATGAAATGGGACGCCAATTATCTAACAGCAGAACATCTTTTTGAGGTTTTGGTATTAAAGTAATTAAACCTTGGTTAAGTGAAGGTGGGAGTTCCTCAAAGTTTATACTCTCGTTAAAAACATTCAACAGGAAAGGGGCAATTTCTTCTGAAAATAATTTAAAAAACTCAGAAGATAAACCATCTACACCAGGGGATTTGTTCAATTTAAGTTTCTTAATAGCATCCTTGATATCAGTTATATTGATTGGGGTATCACATATTATTTTACTAGCCTCAGTAATTGTTCTTACCTTCCCTAAAGATTTAAAGAAGGCATCTATTTCAGCTGTTGATGGGTTAGATTTGTATAATGTCTCATAAAAGTTTTCACAAATTTTAGCAATGTCTTTGGGATTATCAACCACTGAGCCATTTACAGTAAGATGCGTTATGCCATTCTTGTTTTGCCTTTGTTTTTCTAATTTAAAAAAGTAGCTGGAGTTCTGTTCCCCCTCTTCAAGCCATTTGGCCCTTGAGCGTATAAAGGCTCCTTTAGCTTTGCTAATGTATAACTGATCCAGTTTCAGTTGCAATGTTTGTAAATTTGCTCTTTGAATCTCAGACATATTTTCAGGCAACATAGAAGACAAGGATATTATTTCAGCAATCAGTTCATTTTCATCTTTTTTATAATCTTCTTTCATTTTAGCACCCCTTTTCATTAAAAGGATTCTTAACTCAAATTTTAGTAGCTCCCAAAATTTTCTATAAGCCTTTTCCTTTGCTGCCATTTTCAGATATTGCTTTATCTTGAGTTTAATGAGTGTGTTTACAGAGTCGTTCATTAATAAAGAGTTATTTAGTTTCCAGTAAGCTGGCGTCCTTTTTTGTGCTCTATCTAATGACATATTTAGATTCAAAAAAATGGCTTTATGGTCTGTAAGAGGTGTCGGCATAATCTTAACTTCATCAAGGAAATGCAATAAAGATTCAGAGATTAACCAAAAATCAATCCTTGACTGTAAAGAGCCTGTTTTGTTTTTCCAAGTGAATTCCTTAGTGGTGGGATTGCATACTCTCCATATATCAATTAAACCTCTTTCATTCATAAAATCAATAATAACAGAGTTTTCCTTATGTCTACCTGGCCATCTATCAAGATCATCATTCAGTGTAACATTGAAATCTCCCCCTAAAATAATTTTTATATCAGGAAATTTTCCTGAAAGAGCAACAATATTCGAGTTCAATGTTTCAAAAAGTTCTTTGTTTTCCTTAGAATTGTTATAGCCATAAACATTCCCAATCATCAGCAGCTGGTTATTGCATGAAATAACAGTCAGAGAAAAATGTCCAAGTGGATCTGTTTGAGTGAGGATGATTTTCCCACAGAATTTGTGTTTAAGAGTTAGTGTCCCTGCTGAGCGTTGACTTCCATGCGACATCCACAAGTCCTCCCCCCATTGTGTTTTCCAAAAGTTATAGTCCTCATCAACAGAATGAGATTCCTGAATCAAACAAAAGTCGGCATTAAATTGCTTTGCATAAAGAAAAAGCGCCTTTCGTTTAGTGATGTCTCTTAACCCTCGAGCATTAACAGAAACTATTTTTAAAGATGAAATTGTGAAACAGAGCAAAAGTCACCGTAACCAGAAAGTAAGTGTGTGTGTGTGTGTGTGTGTGTGCAACGGACAGAACTTATCCTCCTTGCTGAAATCGAGGCATCAGTGAAGAAAATCAAAATATTTCCTTATTGTCCACGAAAGCTCTCCCTCCGACAAAGAAAGCGATCTTCTTCTCCTGACGTGCTTTCTGGATTGCTGGCCACAGACGAATCCGTTTCTCGCGGTCCTCTGGAGTAAGATCCTCTTTGAAGCGGAGATTCTTCTTCTTTAGGTATTCTGAGTGCTTGGCCAACTTCCATATCATGTCACGGAAATGTCTCATTGAGAACTGGAGAATGATGTCACGGGCTTGAGTTTTGCCGGGATGCTTTCTACCAAGCCGATGAACTGAATCAATCACATCCAGAAACTTTTCCTCATGGCCCGGAGCTACGTTCTGGCAGATGTCGATAACTTTCATCCTCACCTCCTCATTCTCTTCTTCAGGTACTCCACGTAGACGCAGATTCCACCTTCGTTTGTAGCGCGCTAACTCCATGACTTGGTTTTCCAAACACTGGATCTTTTCCTCAGCTTTGCTGACCCGATCAACCGTGAGCTTCATGGTACCTTTTATATCTTGTAAGTCAGCGGAGATAAAGTTGATAGAAACTTTGAGGTCCTCAATGGATTTTCCAATAGAGGTGCCTTGCTCTGCGATAGCTAGCTTTAGCGCATCGATGATGCTGTCCGCCGTTTCTTGTTCCATTTTCCCTTTTTTCACGGAGAGAGTCTTCGTAGGAGTAACTGGTGGACGACCTTCACTTTTGCGTTTACTTGAGGAAGCATCCGACATTACTGCAGATTAAAATAGTACTTTTTGATGCCACTTATAAACTTAAGTTGGAGGAAAGTTCAGAAAAACGTCTAACTCCTCGCCGCCATCTTGGCCCCCCAGGAAGTGCTGACTCTCATCTCTCCACTAAATTCAGAGCAAAATGACGCCGGAGGAAACGTTTGACTGACAGGGCATGTAGCCAATGAGCTTGCTGAATAGCCGAGAGGCGGGCTTTAGCGGCTCTGTGTGACTTTTCACACCTCTGGCACTCCTGCTGCGGCTGCTTTTCTCTGTCTCCGTCTGAGCCTCTGATTCAGATCAAGATCCACACTGAAGCTTATCTGAAGTGATTTTTTTTTTAGTTCTTTATGAGTTTTTGGAGTGAAAATAGTGTGAAAAAGGGCCAATAAACGACCATATACCATTTTTTCACAGGGTGTACATAGGGTGTCCAAAATTGACATAATTGGGCATATTAGTACAAAAACATGTGTGAAACACTCATTTCTTGTAGTTTTGCTCTGAAATTTTGTCCTGAACTATGTAAGACCCCAGGCTGTTGCCTTGTTGTGTTTCAAGCTCTCACAGTGCTGCCACACTAATTTTCAGGTGTTTTATTAGGGAAAAAATTTAGGCGTGAATAAAATTCCTCCTAATTCAGTGTGTTCCAACATAAATAACTCTGTGTCAATAGCACCTAGAGTAATTTTTACTGCACTGGGTGACAATGCAGGTTGTCAGCTTTCAAAGGAGACCCCAGCCATGCCTGTACTCCAAACAGTTCAAGAACAGCATTCAATTTACTTTCTGTACATCTTCAGTTGAAATTTCAGGGGAAAATTGACCGCAGCTTAAAGGGTTAATATCAGTATACAACATAGCAATCATATCAAGAAATGTGTCACCAAACCCAAATTGTTTAAATGTATTCATAATAAAAGCATGTTCGATTGAATCAAATGCTTTGTGAAAGTCCAGAAACAACATAAAACCATCATCTTTGATTAAATGATTGTAATCAATGAGATCCAGAACCAGGCGGATATTATTATGAATTGACCTTCCTTTAAGAAATCCTGACTGTGTTGAACTAATTATGCAAGAACAGAGGTATCACGTTATTTAAACGGAAGCACTGACCCGGAACCCACCTTCGGCTCTGTGACGTAGACTGCCTTGTTTCCCAGCTGGAGAAAGACGTTGTCCTCGAGTGGAAGTAAGCTATGCTGCCGACGTCCAGCTGAGTGGTGTCCGGCCGGCGGTGCCGGTTCTGAGGCCGAGCAGGAGCAGACGCTGAAGCTGAAGCTGCGGCTGTTCAGCCTGGACAGACCGCTGCGGATGAGCACCGAGTAGCACTTGTGAAAGCGCACCCACAAGTACACGTAGCACAAAGTTATTAGCATCTTATCACAACACACGCAAAAAGGAGCATTCTTGTTGTTTTTCTGCTTACATAAATTAACTTTTGAGTTCGCATCTGAAACAGTATCAAAGTGCAGCTCTGCGTCCTGTCGCCCTTCGTCTTCCTGTTTGGGTTTACTGGTGGCTGGCAAACGGCGGATCGTTGCATTACCGCCGCCACCTGGGATGGAGTGTGAACCACAATATCCATCCATTCTTCATCCTCACTAGGGTCGCGGGGGTGCTGGTGCCTATCCCAGCTGACTCGGGCGAAGCCCAGCAGGCACACGACCGACCTTTAACGTTGAAATATGGTTGAAATTATGTCATTTGTCATTTCAACGTTGAAGCATTGTTGAAACAACGTTGATCTCTGATGGTTGTAAAATGGTTAACAAAATGATGACAAATCAACATTGAAATTTTAACAAGATTTGTTTCAATGTTGAAACAACATTGAAACAACGTACAAAAAGGTAACAGAACTTGTCATACAAAAGAGTTTCTGCCTATTGAATTATTATTCAATTAATATTTTTTAATACCACTTTGAAAACTCTGTAATTCCTTTTTTTCGACTGACATGTAGTGCGCTGCATGGTGTCTGGTCACTGAATGGTTGGTAAAATGTGAATAAGTGATTCCTTTTTATACGCCTAAAAACACTTGAACACAAAACCATGGATGTATAATATGAACTGAATACTAGACCGAAAATTGCGCCCGTTGGTTTCTATTGGACTTGCTCACCCAGCGCATACGCATGGATGTACATTCTTCGTCTTGTTTTATGGCGGTTGGCATCCAGCTTGTTGGTGCATTACCGCCACCTTTTGTTCCGAGTGTGTACCAAACGGTACACTCAGACACAAAGCACAAAAGAGGAAGAAGAATGTCTCATGAGAATACAGTGCGAGATTACGATACGTTTCTGAATCTAAACCACGAAGAAGAAACATCGCAGGAGTTGGCGCGAACACAGGTAAGCAGAAAACTCTGTTTATTTAATACAGTCTGAGAAAGTCATATGAATGTAAATTAAACAATACATAAACACAGGGCACAGTCAGATAACATGACAGAGATCTAATGCCAGCGCAATTTCTGGTGGACTGACTGCGGCTGCTCCATTTTTAAATTGAGAGCTAAATGCAGCTAAATGTAGCCGCCGGCGATAGCATCGGTGGCTAAGATGGTTCTGGCAAGATGGCGGCCTGAGCAGTCTTACCTTTTGTTGGCTCTCTGCAAATTCCCTCCAAACTATACATTGACTCTCTCTTTCCCACACAAATGAACGCTATTACTTTTCGTAAATATTTTGCACACACCCTGTGACAAAATGCCCACTCAGAAGCCCAAAGAACAAGCTACTTTGACAGAAAAAAGCGACCACTTGTATGCAATGGCTAGCACCACACCAATGGACACGGAGCGCAGCAGCGACAAATGAGGACGGGAGATCGCTTCAACTCTCTCGACTCCATCCAAAGAGCCTGCTCGCAAAGTCTCAAAGCCAACGGAAGATGAGGTAACAGGTTCTGCCATTCTAGCTGCCATCAACAAGCTAACTATGAAGTTTGACTCACAAGAAGATCGCATGAAGGAGTTTGATGCCAAACTGACACAGAACTGTGCAATGCTAGTTGGCCTTTCCAAAACGATTGAATTCAATGCAGCGGAGATTAAGAATTGCAAAGCCAAAATTACTTTTCTGGAGAGCGAATCCAGCCACCTTCAAGCAGAAGTGGCCGCGTTACGAGAGAAATGCAGAGAACATGACAACTACAAACGGAGGTGGAACCTCAGAATCAAAGGGATGAAAGAGGCCATGAATGAAAACACCAGGCATGAAGTTATTGAACTTTTGAAGAAAATCGCCCCACAGTGGGCTAATAAAATGGATGAAAATGTGGATATGGTACACCGACTGGGACGGAAGGAGCATGGAAGAGTGAGGAACATCATTGTGCAATTCACAAGATGACAATGCAGAGATGCTTTTTGGGAGATGACCAAAGATTCCACCATCTGCAAAAACGCGGGAATCAGATTTGCGGAGGATCACACAAAGGAAGCCAAAGAAACGAGAGCGACACTGTGGCCATGCATTAAACAAGCATGCCAGGAGAATAAAAGGGCCTATTTTCACGGGCCTTATGGATATATAGAAGGTCGACGTATCACAGCCTAAGTATTTATTCCTACAAATGCCATATGTGGGAAAATGCTATTAGGAGGGAATAGACATTTCCTTTTGAGCTACTTTAAAGTCACTTCATAAACTAACTTTTTTTGTGTTTGCACTTTACTGCTGTGGGGTTATCCAGCAAATGAATGTTCTGAAAGCCAACTTAAATGTTTTATCATTGAATTCGAGGGGTCTGAAAGACAACTTAAAAAGAAAAGCCATTTTTTTGCATTGTAAAGATTTCAAATCTCACTGTGTCCGCCTTCAAGAGACTCATTTGTGTGCCACAGACGCCACCTACTGGACAACGCAGTGGGGAGACAAAATCCTCTTCAGCCACGGAAGCAACAAATCCGGTGGAGTTGCCATCTGCTTTAACAAGTGCCCGGGTAGTGTAATTTCATATAAGGCAGATGACAATGGCCATTGGCAGACAGCTGTTATACAGTTTGAAAATGCATATATAATTCTTACAAATGTTTATGGTTATAACAACATCGCCCAAAACAAGAACTTACTACAGGAAATCACTGAGGTTGTTTCACAATATAAAAGATCATACCATACAGAATTGATTTTATTTGGAGGAGATTTTAACTTAGCACCTGATGACTACCCAGACAGAAACCCAACAAAATTCACAGATACACATTATAATGCCGCTTTACTCGAACTATGTAACACTTTTTCCCTGATTGACATCTGGAGAAGTAAAAATCTCAAGCTTAGACAATATTCATAGATTAAACCTAATGTATCTATAAGATCTAGAATTGACTTGTGGCTATCTACACCAAGCCTAGCTACCCTTGCCTCAGATGTAACTATCTCTAATGCACCTCTTACGGACCATTGTCTACTTCTCCTCAATTTAAAGCCACATAGAACTAACAAAAGAAATGTATACTGGAAATTTAATGCAGACTTGTTAAAAAACTAAACATACTGTGATGCAATTAAGGGTCTACTTTCAGAAATCAAATATGATGTAACTATTGGTAACTTGCTGTAGATGGGAATTTTTTTAATTCAAGGTTAGACAAATCTCTATACAATTCGATAAGGAAAGAAGCAAGAGCTTAAATTAATACAAGACTTGGATGGGTATTGTAAAAGAACCCCAATGTTAGAGTCTGACAAAGCTTCCTTCATAAGCCTCAAATCTAAATTGGACGAGTTGAGCCTTCATCAGATCGAGAGCCAAATGGATTGAAGAGGGTGAACGTAATACAGCGTATTTCTGCAGCCTTGAGAAACGAAGACAGGAGAGGAACCTGATTAACTCCCTCATGATTAATGGAGCTGAATGTACGGATCCTAAACTACTTTCTGATGAGGTTCTCAAATTTTACAAGGAACTTTATTCACCTTCGAATACTGAGGGAAACTTTTCCCTCTTGGACAGCATAAAACACAACATTCCATCCATCAACTCGGACTTTGAGGACATATGTGACTCTGACATTGAATTATCTGAGCTGGAAGAGGCAGTTAAACAACTCTCTCTAAGGAAATCTCCTGGCCAGGATGGCCTCTCATCTGACTTCTATAAACACTTTTGGGAAGACATCAAAGACCTCCTTTTCTTCGCCATACAGGAGTGTATCAAAAACAAATCTTTGATGACCACTATGAAACAAGCAAGGGCATCAGTTTGTTTTTAAAAGTGGGGGGGATGGAGACCACAGCACTTTGAGAAAATGTCGAAGAACAGCGGCAAAACGCCACAAGCTGGGTTTGAACTCACAACCACCAAACCAAAGGTGGAGACTCAACCTGTTGAGCTATCAGTACATGCAAGGAGAGGGGTCTGTGGGCCGCTATAGTACTAATTCTCCCGGGCCGAAATTTTGCCCCTGCACGCCTCTGGTCGGAGCTTCCACTTGGCACGGCGCAAATTTTGCATCTGCACGTTTTTTTTTAACCTCAGGAAGGTGTGCTGCATGTCTGTGCAACTCTCGGCTGAGTGCGGATGGTGCGTTCAGGAGCGTCGGAATTTTCTATACTACTGAAAATAACTGGGTTTACAACAGCTTACATGTGAAGAATTCGAATGTGTTGGAGACAAAATGACCCCTGACAAAAAGTGGGGGGGACACATCCCCACCGTCCCCCCATAAACTGACGCCTATGCACTGAACAATAGATTTATATTCTCTGTAGGTGATGGGAAATTGATGTTTTGACATAAAAGCCTCATATTTAATTATTTCACCATTATAATCTACCAGGGGCCTCATTTATAAAACATTGCGTAGGATTCATACTAAAGTTTGCATACGCCGAAAATCCGAAATGGTCGTATGCCCCTGATTTATAAAACTTTGCGTAAGCACAGCTGCATGCAATTTCTTGATAAATCACACACCAGCTGGAAGATTGCACAGGTGGATCCACCTCACATTCCGCCCACAACACACCCACATTTTACCATGAATGGTCAATGCAAAGTAACTCATGAATGTATCTGTATATAAATAAGCTGCGGGATCCACGGCATTTTATGCAGCGCCGGCCGGCAGTCTTTTCACTGCTGTGCGTCAGGATGAATGAATCATGTGTTGACCCAGGCCACCCTACCACTAAATTTGTTATGATCATGTCCGATGTACAAATAATTTGTACACTGATTGAATGTACATTTTTTCGGTTCACATAGACAAATTCATTTTCACTCGGGGGTTGTGGTGTGAAGCATGTGTGCCTGCGTGCCTGTACAGGGCTGATTAATGGTTGGACGCTCATCCCATTCGGCCGCATATGGATAAATAAACAAAATTCTTTACTTTTTTTTTGCCTTTTTACTGTGATAGTTGCAGTGAAGAGTGACAGGAAATGGAGAGAAGAATAGGGGGAAGACAAGTATAAAAGTGCCGCGGGCAGGAATCGAACCCGAGCCGCTGCATTGGAGACCACCCCTGCAAATGGGTCTTCTGCTTTCCCCGATGAACCATACGGGCGCCGGGTGATCAGTAAACAAAATTATTTAATAAAGATCACCGCACCGGCCCCAGATGTGGACCGGCCCTTCGGTCAAACGACCGAATGAAATAACGTTCAATCCGCCCCTGTTGATATATGAACATAGTTCTGCAAATACAGTCGTGTCGGCCGAATGGCGCACTATATGAACATCTACAACAATGAGGGTTTATGATTATCCTGCTCTACAAGTCTAATATGTGATAACAATAAAGGTTTGAGATCAATCTGGTTTCAATTCACCACTTCACCCTCCGTCACTGCCGTTCCCTCTGTCTCCAAAATGTGCTTAAGCAAGCATCAAAGTTGGCGCACCCGTGCGCACATTCTCACGCCAAGTTTGTTTTTAGAAATCACAACGAACACAGCGTACGCCACTTTCTACGCAAAGTTTGTGATTTACGCCCTGTTTTGTGCGTAAGCAAGCATCAAGAATCAAGGTTGGCACACCGGTGCGCACATTCTCACGCCAAGTTTGTTTTTATAAATCACAACCTTTGCGTAGAAAATGGCGTACGCCACTTTCTAGCCCTGTTTTGTGCATACGCAAGCTTTATAAATGAGGCCCCAGGTCTTTAACATATATAATATCTCTTTGGATCCAAGATTGTATGATTAATGATTGATTTTTTTTAAAGAATACAACAATTATTCCAAATTATACATTTGTGTGGCGAGAAGTTATGACTGTAGCATAGTTTCCACGAATTTAGAGCTTGTTTATAAAAATTAGAAAGTTTAACAGGTAGTTTTGGGACACTGTAATTGCACTTCATTAAGAACAATAACCCTCCTAGTTGTTGAAAAATGCAGTTTGGAATAAAATACCATAATGACTTGGGTTTCATGATACACTCTTGTAACCATTTAACTTTAAATGTATAGTTTAAATTAAAAAAAAATCTAGCATTTCTATTCCTCCTTCACTTCTGGGTCAAGTGAGAACATTCCTTTTCAGGTGATGGTGCTTATTTTTCCAGGTAAAATTTGTAATTAATTTATTGATCGTTGTGGATGTGGAATCTTTAACATAGAGAGAAAGAGCTGGGTAAACCAATCTAGATATGCCCTCCGCTTTACTCAGCAAAACCCGTCCAAAAAGTGATATGTCTCTCTGTAGCCACATATTTAAGATCTGTTGAGTTTTCTTAATTTTAGGTTCAAAGTTTTGTTTTTTACGCTCATCTAAATTCTTACATATGTGGATACCAAGATATTTAACACTTTTTTTGACAGATATATGGCAGACAGATAAATCCTCTTCAAACCATAAACAAGGGGAATTAAATGTATACATACATACATCACATATATACATGCCAGGGGGGTTGGAGACATCACATATGGTTATGTACTAGGGGTGCAGACAATTGACTATTAATCAGGCATTTATCAGACACTGTTTGAAACAAAAATTGCAATTGACTCAGAAGGGAGTTCAGCTTCTCAACAAAAAATTGCCTCTCATCAATGGGTGGATCATCGGTTGATAAGATGAAGCAACCATCAATAATTGTATTACACAATCATTTGCATCCCTAGAATGTACCCTTATAATATATACACCTTTATCCATACATATATACACAAATACAGAACCACATACTAATATGTACCTCTGCATATACACACACATATAAAGAAACACACCAATTCCTCGATATCTACATGTATATATAGACACAAACACACATGATGAAATGCATTAAGTTATTATTTTAAAGAAATTACAGGCTGCTTGAAAGGTTTTCACAGCTTTTGAATTAGATGCATATTTTATTAAATTAAGATACTGAGAGATTTCATTTTCAAAATATTGTCCATTTGGTTTTGCTTTTGACCATTTAGTTTTATGTATATGGTATTTTGCCAGCATAATTAGAGTTTGAATCAAAAAGGAGAAGTTTCGGGGCAAATCTGGTTCATCAAAATAAAATATGATGTCCCTCTCTTGGAGGCTGATCAGATATCCGGTTTTATCATAAATGAACTGCTGTATATGGGACCATAAATTCCTACTGTATGAACAGTTATAAAACAGATGAGAAATAGTTTCTATTTCAGTCTGACTAAAGTCACATTTGTAGTCTATATCCAATTTGAATCTTTCTAATGTTTTTTTTAACAGGGTATACATTATGTAATATTTTAAAAGAGACCTCTTTAACTTTATTATATATACAAAGCCTCTCGCCAACAGCCCACACCCTTACCCAGTTTATTTCCTCGTACACTGTATTACAGAATGCAGTCGCAGTCGGTCTTTTAATGGGTTGAATGAGATTCCTAATATATTTATTTGTACAGGTTTTTTCTCTGACGTTGATTCCTCCTACATATAGCTTGTTACAGTTAACTTGTGTTGGGATATTAATTGAATAATTTTTAAATAGTTGTAGAATTCCTTTTGGAATGGCATTACAGACTTTAATATATTCTTTAAGAGAAATTGGAGTTTTATGTATAGTACAGAACTCATTATATGGGACTAATCACCTTGCAACTAATGAGTTGATATGCCCATTTTATTCCACTGTCAAACCAAGTTTTTATAAATAAAGACCTATTACGATACTTTATATATTGATTATTCCATAGGGTGCAGTTGGTCGGCGAGAAGCCACGTTTGTGAACCAGCCTCCAGGAGAGAAGAGTTTGTTTGTGAAAATTTGAGAGTTTAATGGGTAGTTTCTCTGGTTTATAATCACATTTTAGCAAAAATTCTAGTCCCCCCAATTGATTAAAAATATATGTTGGGATCGCGTTCCATAAATTATCTTTCTCTTTGGCCAATCGACATAGCCAATTGATTTTAAATACATTATTCACAGTCTCAAAACTAAGCACATCTAGCCCCCCATTTCCTTTTGGATTACAAAGTATGTCTTTCTTCAAGTAATGGACTTTGTTCCTCCATATAAAATTGAAGAGCAATTTGTCAAGGTGTTTACATATTTTGTTTGGCATGTCCATTGATAGAGATATGTATACTGACCTTGAGATGCCTTCAGCTTTGGCTAGTAGGACTCTGCCATAAATTGAAAGGTCTCACATTAACCACAAATTAAATTTTGTGGTAATTTGTTTAAGTATAGGGTTATAATTCGAGCTACAGCGCTCAATTTGATCTTCATTAATGGTTACTCCAAGGTAGGTGAGTGTTTTCTTTACTGGAATGCCATGTATCTCAAGGTCATTACATGGTTTGATTGGTAGCAATACTGATTTACCCAAATTCATTTTCAATCCTGACACATCTGAGAACTTTTGAATATTATCAATCACTACATCTACCCCTGCTCGATTATTAATAAACATCGCTGTATCATCAGCAAGCTGGGATATTTTGAACTCTCTACCAAATGTCCGAATACCTTGAAAATCACACATTTTAATATGGGTAGCCATCGTCTGTGCAACAAGTAAAAAGATGTAAGGGCTAATTGGACAGCCCTGTTTAATTCCTCTTTGAATTAAAAACCTAGGAGAAGTTCCACAAGATAATTTTACGGAGCTATTGCACCCATTATATAGTGTTTTTATCACATTAATAAATCTCTGCCGAAATCCAAAAGTTTCTAAAGTTTTTAACATAAATGTATGATCGACAGTATCAAACGCTTTGTAAAAATCAACAACTAAGATAAAACTGTCTTCAAATATGTATTCATTATAATCCAATAAATCTAGAATTAACCTCATGTTATTTATAATATATCTGCCAGGCAAAAAACCAGATTGCTCTTCATCAATCACCTCTGTTAATCTTGTTTTAAGTCTCTTTGCAAAAATTGAAGCTAAAATTTTAGTATCGTTATTAAGTAAGGTTATTGGTCTCCAATTTTCAAGATTCATTTTATCCTTATGTGGTTTCGGAATTAATTTTATAAGACCTTGTTGTAAAGACGGTGGTAGTTGACCTCTGCCAATCGCTTCTTCAAAATCTATACATTTAATTCCCCCTTTCTTTTTTATTCTTCTTTTCGTTTTTTTCTTTTATTTTTCTTTTCTTTCTCTCTTTTTAGTTTACTTTTTATTCTTCAGTGTTATTTTTTGTTCTCTTTTATTAATATTGCCTAATGGTATTGCTATTGACTTATGATCACTGTATATTGTAAAACTAAATTTAAAAAAAACATAAACAAGGAAGTGAATTCGGTGACGTACGTGTATTAGGTTTGCGCTGGGGACTGCTCTGATTGGTGGAACTCACGGGAGGCGGGCCAAAATTGCGGAAAAGTTGCGGTGACTGGACAAAATTGCAAGGCCGTCCATGGTCCACAGGGCCGATGGGATCGAGGATTTTTACGACACATCGAAACGGAAGTCAGCTCATCATGTTATACATGCGGAGCTCGGCCCCGACGTTGGCTGCCTTTGGCTTTCTGTGTAAGGGGAGACGGGCTGTGGTTGCAGTAAGTCATCCACACTGCAATAACTGCAGTAGTGTTCAGCAGCAAAAGGTTAGCCGTTTAATACACCAGTTTACTGCCACGATGACCGACCCCGACATTGCTTCCAGATCCAGAGGAGTCTGCATGTCGTCCAGCGCCATGTCTCAGAGGATGGTGTGGGTGGACCTGGAGGTAAGTCATTGAGTGGGCTGGTAGCTGTGTAGCTAACTGTATGCGTATTTGCTAAAGTTAGCTACACCAAGCTAAGCAGGTGTTAATGATGCGAATGATCCGCCGGTAGCTTAGTCGTGGCCAATTGACGTTCTGCTGTCCTGGCTGACGTGGTGAAACATCTGACAGGTCACTGATTAAAATATGGGAGGAGGTAGTGCATGTTAGCAGCTGGCCATGACACAGGCTGAGCTTCATGTCAGACTTGAGGAGAACTTCAATCTCTAAAACTACTTATTCCTGCTGCCTGGAGTGACTAGTGTGAAGCCAGCACCCAGTGGATGAGAGAAATAATTGTTAAATCCAACTGAAGTTATCTCTCTCTCTCTCTCTCTCTCTCTCTCTCTCTGTGTGTGTGTACACACACACACACACACACACACACACACATATATATATGTATGTATGGTACACAGAAATCCTGGTTCGGTACATATTTTGCTATGGAAGTCACGGTTCGGTTAAGGGGAAAAATGGAAAAAAAAAACTCTGCTCATATAAGAGCTGGTATGACTTTCTGGCTGAAGTGTGGATAAGAACAAACTTCATGATGGTGCTCTATCACCTAAAATAGGAAATATGTTTCAATGTAATTGCTTTTTTTTTTTTTTTTTTAAAGCAACACCATTTAGTTAGGCTCTTGTTTACCAGTATAAATATACTGGTAAGCTAAAAACAACACAATGTAGTCATTTATCTCTAGCAAAGAGCACAGCAATAATGTAAAGTTAACGTAAGCCGACTTTCATCATAACTTTAAAACCTCAGTTCTCAACAACGGAGTATGGTCGTAGATCTGCTGCTATGAAAACACCAATCGACTTGGTTATTGCTTTAGCCCGTTCTGAATTGCTAGACAGGGTTTCATGAAATGATGCTGGGAGCATCGATTGTACAGTTCGCTGTTTTTTCCTAGCAGCGGGGATAGTTACGCTTGGATGGTGTTTTTTCAAATGTATGTCTAAATCTGACGTGTTGCTGGATGCGTAGTTGAGGACCGCTTCACAGTGTCAGCATACAGCTTTCGTCTTGTCCGCTTGTTTTTCTCCTTTTTCGTACTGCACTGGGAAACCAAAATTATCCCAAACGGGTGATTTTAGTGATGCCGGATTGTCTTCCAGCTCTAGCTTCTTCTCGTTGTTGCAAGTATTAGCCATGAAGTGCCGGCAGGAGAATAATGATCCGTCACATCTTGTGGCTCACTGGAAACTCCTACTTGTTTTTATTCCATAATACTGCGCGACTGCGAGCCTTCGGTTTCGGAATTAAAACAATTCTGTACATTGGCCATCTTAATAGTCTTAAAATTTTCGTACCACGGTACACCGCTGTACCGAACTGAACGGGCCTGTACCAAACGGTTCGGTACGAATACGTTTAAACTAAGTGTTTATTATAATTCGTTTAATTTTCAACATGTAAAAGAATTTACTGGGGCTGGCCCGAATAGTGGTTTCTGGTCTCCGGATATTCAAGCCCTATTAAAGACAAGTATCCGAATACTTGTTCCGCCCTGTACACAGTGGGCTGCTCGGCTTGTTTTTTGGAAAAAATGTAATATCTTGGCTAAAAATCATCCCCTGGTAGTGATTGAGGGCTAATTTCAACCGCAATATACTTGGGAATACATCTAAAAAGATATCTTTAAATTATATTAAAAAGTTAAGGCTGCAGGGAGATTTTTCTAGACAGAAGTGTAGGGTTCCACCGATGGAATTTGGTGATTAAACGTAAATTTGAAAGGCGAGACATGATATTGCCTTCAAATGTTTTATTAACTAATTCTATGCAGAGTAAATGACTACTTTACAAAAAACATAACAGTGAAACATGAAGTTAGTTATCCTCCATAGGCCTATCATAACACAGGACATAAAGGCTTTTCTCTGAACTTAACCATGTAACCAAATGAATTATTCACAAAGATATTACTTAAACTACATAATGTCACGTTCATTGGGTGTTTATCTCTGTTGGGAAATTTCCTACAGCTAATACTTGCTATGAACAGAATACCATCTTTTACTATGATCCATGCAGTACAAGTAAAGATAAGTGCATTTTGGTTCTCTAAACCAAAACTAGTTCTGCAAGCTATTTCACTGCTCTATGTAGTTTTGTTTTAATGAGAAATGCAAAAATGTGATTCCTTAAAAGGAAAAATTGTGACAAAAAAAACTGGAAAAATCTACCAAATTTCAAGAATTTTTAATGAAATCTGCCCTAAATTGATGCCTTAAATGACCATTTTCAAAATTTGAAGGCAGTTGTTACACTTAGAGACATCTAGAAGTCTTTTTATACTGCAAAGTATATGTATATTAGAAGTACTACTTACAATTTCGATACATACGTGTTAACATCAATCGCCCAAGGTCCACACAGGGGAACTTAGACCTTCTTCAGTAAAATTTGATCTGTGAGAGTTGCCATAAGCCAGATTTTTTGACACTTGTATTTTTCAACACCTGACATCCTATTCTTTCAGAAAATATATACTTTCCCATATCTGGCTTATGGCAAGTGAAAATATTCTGGGTGGTACATGAAAGTAGTCTCAGAAAAAAGAGTGAAAATTTACTATATTTTTTCAAACTTTGCAGAAATCTTCTAAATTTAAGCAATTAAGAAAATTTGGAGCAGGTAAACCTGAATATTGTTAAAATCTCAGGTAAAAATTATTAATTTCTCAAAAAGAAATAGAATGGAAAGCTCAAATATCAATTTTTTTACAGACATTTGAAATTGCCGCCTTTTTTTCAACCTTATGCTACTTACGCTAATTGGACGCCTGTGGAATGTGTCATTTCCTGAGATTCAAACTGGCCTAACTTTTTAAAGAGTAGACCGTTTGACTTGATTTTTTTTTTTTTGTTGAACTGGATTTTTATTCTACTATAAGAAAAACAAAAATAAAAGCAATTTGGAGGGGGTCAAATTTTCTACATTTCCAGGTCCCAGCCCACTGTGCTGTAATGGGGTGAGGAGGGGTTGGAAGACGGCCCAAATATTCGGATCCATTTGTCTGGTCTCCCGGATGCAGATTTTGGAATTATGGAAAATTATGGAATAGGAATATTCGGAGCTCGTCTCTTCCCTTCGCCTTCGGCCCACTTCAGCTCATCCAGCCATGTTCAGCTCATCTCAGCTCATCCATTCGTGTTTGTTACCGCGACCCAAATGGCCGGGTGGCTGCTGACTCTGACGTCACGCTTCAGTTCGTTGTGAAACACAAGACAAGATGCTGAAGACCTTCGCTGTTAGGGAATTCTTCAGTTTAACTGAAGACGAAACAAAGGCAGTGTGCAAAATTTGCTCATTTGACATTTCTATTGCAACGGATATATGGGAACAAAGAAATATGTCTCAATCTAAGGTATGCTGCATGAAACCGTAAGCATTTTGGAAGGTCATCTGTACTACGTACTTAAAGTAAAAAGGTAATGTTAGTACAGAGCCAATGCAGTCCACCCACCCCCAATTACGGGCCGGAACGAATATTCGGATATTCATCTTTAATAGGGTCTGAATATCTGGAGACCAGAAACCACTGTTCGGGCCAGCCCTAGTAAATTCTTTTACATGTTGAAAATTAAACAAATTATAATAAACACTTAGTTTACAATTATTTGAAGTGTGTATACATTTTTTGGGACACCCTGTATATAGTCATCACTGCATGTCTGCTCTGATCATCTGGTGTTGTTTTGTAGAAGAATGACAGAAATCAACATATTCAAAAAACAACTGGTTTCATGACAGTCCCCCTTGGTTTTGTATTCACTTATCATTTGATAACCAGCCTTCATGTGGATGAAGTCTGGTGATGCTGTTGTAAACCTATCCATGCTGTTCAAGACTATTAAAGTTAAGAATGTGATGTTCAGAACTGACGTTCAGACACATGCTGGATCGTCTTTCACAATTAAGCTGTGCTTGTCTGTTTTCAGATGACAGGTCTTGACATTGAGAAGGACCACATCATTGAAATGGCGTGCATCATCACAGACTCTGACCTGAACATTTTGGCTGAGGTAATATGAGCTAAAAACGCTACTGGACTGCTTCTTGTCTTCAGTTTGTCTTTTAAATTACTGTGCCTATGAAAAGTATTGTGTTTGTGATGATGTGTAGTGTTTAGTAGACACTAAACAAACATCTAGCATCTAGTCTGATGGCCAAAAAGCTCAATTATAGTGCCACTAAGTCTTCTACAAGTTGACTTCAGAGTCTTCCACATGCCAAGTCATAGGTGTCTTGGTGACCTCCCTCTTCTTTGCAAAGTCCCTCACTTTTTGAGATGGCCTGGTCTAGGCAGATTTACTCATGGGCCATATTCCTTCCACTCCTTGAAAAGCAACAAAAAGGTAAAATTTTTGAGGGGCATGACTACTTATAAAAACTGAAAACTCGTGTTGTTTTTCGACAGGGACCCAACTTGATAATTAACCAGCCAGATGAACTACTGGAAGGTATGTCAGAATGGTGTAAAGAGCATCATGGAAAGGTAAGCTCCCTTTGTAGTCTGAGACTTAAAGGATAACAGATTTATGGGGATGGGATTGGTGTCTTGTTTTTTCTTGTCAACAAACACTTGAGATTTAATGTGTTGTTCTTCCGTACTGGTCCTGATCAACCTGGAAGCAGAGACTAAGTCTAAACCATCACTACAGTGATGCTGCATTTCTTTAATGTTCTAATTTAAACTGTTCAATTCATTACTGCATACCAAGTTCTGGGTGTTAGTTAGGAAGATCAATGCCTAGATTTTTACATGCTTTCTATCGATGGTGGCCAGATGCAAAGGGAAGTTCCAAATTCTCCCGAAATCATTCTGTGCACACGCAAATAATCACTAAAACAGTGACACATTTCGGTGTGTACCGTATTTTCCGCACTATAAGGCGCACTTAAAAGCCTTTAATTTTCTCAAAAATCGAAAACCTTTTAACCCGGTGCACTTATGTGTGCACTGAGTTCCAAAATCTGACTGTTGGACCATTTCCTGCCGACATAGGGACGTAATACGTACACTACACATGCTGGCAGCGATAAACCGATTAGAGAACATTACATAAAACTACATACAGTACTGACTATTGTCCGAGCTTTCGCGAAAGCCAGCATCATTGCTGAACAGCCATCCGGCAACGAGACTGACTCCGTAAATGAAGAGAGTGAACCAGGCAGGTTTATGTCGAAATTGTCCAGCTGTTCAATTCAGACACAGAAGATGAGGACTTTGATGGATTTGTGACAAAAAAATGATCAAAAAATAATGTGAGTGTATTTTTTTAATTTTATTTTTATTGGAAAAATAAAAAAATAATACAATACTTTCAACCACAAAATACAAGTGACAATTTTTTCTTTTTTTTAAACATACAGTCACCTCCAAAAGTATTGGAACAGCAAGTTCAATTCCGTTGTTTTTGTTGTATACTGAAGACATTTGGGTTTCAGATAAAAAGATGATTAAAGCTGCCAGCAGCGTTGAACGGGTCCTCGCATCCTTGCTGGTCGGCGACCCCAAGCATTTCCACCAGACAATACTGCGACTGAGAGTGTATTTAGGCCCATGAATGTGACGAGGGCTGGATTCGGAGCACACAGGTCAAATTTCAGGCAGACTGGAGCATGTACAGGCTATTTATGCAGCACTTTCTGTCCATCCAGCAGGCCACTGGTGACTGAATGAATTTTGCTGCATGAATGTGATCAGGGCAGGTCTCTTCATAGTCATAGGTGAAAGTCTCTGTGGAGGCTATTTTTTTTAATGCTGCAGGGGGCACTATGACACATGCTGCGAATGTATTTTGACCTATAAATGTGACCAGGACCGGACTGTGTTTAATCATGTGAGGTCTGAGGTAGATTGGAGCATGCAGAGGATAGTTAGGTAGCACTTGATGTTTCATGGCGAACCATCAAAATTCTGGAGGTCGCCATGTCCACACCCTTTGACTCTGGAAGAATCTTTTAATAACTTTTGATCATAACATCGTGTTGTATATCCTGGCAAAATTTCAGCTCTCTTGAGCTTAACCCCTAGGAGGAGTTCACTCTCAAAAATTAAAAAAATAGAGAAAATTTTTTCACTTAATTCAAAATGGCGGACGTCCTGTGGGGTTTAGGGGATGGCTCTAAGAGGCTTTTTTGTGTGTCCTGGTGTGGTCTATATGCCTTTCAAATTTTGTGGATGTAGGTGAAATGTGCTGCGGGGGCTGCTTATTAAAAATACTGTAGGGGGCGCTCTAGCACATGCAGTGCTGAGAAGCATACAGTGTCCTTCCTTGGGTCGACTGTGATATGTGTGGTAATTTTGGTGAGGTTATAAGTATTGTAAACCTGTCATAAAGTACTTTGTTTATCAAATCAACAATGTGTTGCCATGGCAACAGTGTTGTATGAAACATCAAAATTTTCTCACTGTGGCACGGTCATGGGATTACGACTCAGTGGACCAATTTTCAGATTTATATGACAAAGTTTTGGGCAATGGGATGGGTAAATGTAATGCCTAAATGTCCTGTTACCAATACGTGGTGCTATGACTATTTCAACATTTATAAGGGTGGATGTCTTCAAAGTGGTCCTGGTGTCCAGTACATGAAGTTTGGGGCAGATAAGATCTTATGCAGCTGAGATACGAACACTTCAATTTTCATGGCGAAACATCAAATTTTGCTGCGTCACCACAGACACCTTTTTATGACATGTCACCATTTTTTCTGGGATTCATCATCAATGTGTTCAGGCTTATGTCACCACATCTGAGGTGAATCTGGTGAACAGGCTAAAAATAGTACACGAAAGTGTAAAAAATGTCAAATTCTTGATACCACAAGGTGGCGCTGTGACTGTGAATGAATGTTGCTATATGGATGTGATCAGGGCAGGTCTGTGATCATACATGTAAAGTTTCATTCAGATTGGAGCATGTTCAGGAGAGTTAGACAGCATTTCCTGTTTCATGGTGAAGGATCGAATTTCTATAGGCCGCCACGACCACACCCTTTAACTATGGAGGAAGATTTTAATAACTTTTTCTCAGGAAGGCCTCCTCTATATACTGGCCAAATTTCAGATCTCTACGACTTACCCCTTAGGAGGAGTTCATCACAGATTTTTTACAGTTAACGCATGAAGGTGCACTTCCTGTTGGGTTTAGAGCATGGTTGTGATTGACTTTTTTGTGTTTCCTGATGTGCTGCATATGCCTCCCAAATTTTGAAGCTCTAGGCCAAATGTCCTCTGAGTTGGCCTAATACCATTTTTTAAAATTTTGTAGGTGGCGCTATGGAGCCATTTTTGCACACACCTCCACATGCCTTACAAAATATGAAAATTTTCGCCAGTTTTGATGTGTGTGCAAATTTTCATGACTTTTTGAGCATGTTTAGGCCCTGAAAAATGCAGTTGTTTTGGCAGAATAATAATAATAATAATAATAAAAAACCCTAAGGTTCCAATAGGGTCCTTCGGCACCATTGGTGCCTTGGACAGCCTGTGCACTTGCACCGCCTGTCCTCGGCACCTCAGTGCTCGGACCCTAATAAACCGTAGGGTTTCAATAGGGTCCTACGGCACCGTTGGTGCCTTGGACAGTCGGTGCCTTTGCACCGCCTGTCCTCGGCACCTTGGTGCTCGGACCCTAATTAAAGCTGCAAGCAGCATTGGGCGGGACCTCGCCCCGGCCCCCCGTGCGGTCGTCAAGCAAGTGCCGTCCGTGACCGAAGATGAAAGCCAGAGGAATTCCTCGGCTGGAATATTCTATAGTTTAGGAGGAGATAGTGTTTAAAGGTTTTGCATATTTTGGCGTATAGCACCCCCAAGGTTATCTGAAATCCGTCGACAGGTTTTCGTAGAGCTCGAGCAGACGAACGCGTGAGTTGTGGTTGCATGTCTGTACGACATTCCCCTGCGACGAGCTGAGGCCATTTGTGATTTTTGCAGTATTTGTTTCCCTCGGTGGCGCTATAAAGTTTTTCCAGATTCTTTTCAGAATATTGAAATTTTCAGGAGACTGCACCTGGGTACCAAATTTCAGCAAAATCCATGAACGTTTAGGGGTTGAAATTGAAGCAAAACATGGTTTCAGGTGAAGACAAACTTTGACAGCTTATAAAAAAAAAACTAGAGCAATTATTGTGTTTCTTTTGATAACTTTTGCTTGGATGAATATTCACTATAATCTGTCCAAATATGAAGCCGAAATATTGTACGGTTTCGGAGGAGATAATGTTTAAAGAGTTTTCATATTTTGGGTCATAGCGCCCCCTAGGTATAAGATAGCTCAAATCCGTCTATAGGCTTTCGGAGAGCATGAGCAGACGAACGCGTGAGTGGTGGTTGCATGTGTCCACGACATTCCTGTGCGCAGAGCTGAGGTTTTTTTGTGATTTATACAGTTTTTTTTGTCCCGAGGTGGCGCCATAGAGTTTTTCCAGAATTTGTTTTCAGAATATTGAAATTTTCAGCAGACCGGACCTGCGTACCAAATTTCAGCAAAATACATCCACGTTTAGGGGGTCAAATTAAGCGGAACATGGTTTCAGGTGAAGACAAACTTTGACACCTGATAAAAGAAAAAGTAGACAAGTTAGCCTTTTTCTTTTGATAACTTTTGTTTGGCTGGATATTCACTGTAATCTGTCCAAATTTGAAGCCGGAATATTGAACGGTGTCGGAGGAGATAATCTTTGAAAGGTTTTCATATTTTGGGTTATAGCGCCCCCTAGATTGACGATAGCTGAAATTGTTCGGACAGGTTTTCGTAGAGCTCGAGCGGTCGAACGTGCGTGCAAAATTTCATATAAAGTTATGCACGTTTAAGGGGTCAAATTGAAGCGAAACATGGTTTCAGGTGAAGACAAACTTTGTTAGCTTATAAAACAAAACCTAGACAAGTTAGCATTTTTCTTTTGATAACTTTTGTTTGGCTGGATATTCACTATAATCTGTCCAAATATGAAGCCGGAATATTGTACGCTTTCAGAGGAGATGATCTTTAAAGGGTTTTCATATTTTGGGTTATAGCGCCCCCTAGATTGATGATGGCTCAAATCGGGCAGACGGGTTTTCATAGAGCTCGAGCCGACGAACGCGTGAGTGGTGGTTGCGTGTCTCTACGACATTCCTGTGCAGAGAGCTGAGGTTATTTGTGATTTTTGAAATTTTCGTGTCCCCAGGTGGCGCTATAGAGTTTTTTCAGAATTTGTTTTCAGAATATTAAAATTTTCGCATGACCCAACGTGCGTGCCAAATTTCATAAAAAGTTATGCACGTTTAGGGTGTCAAATTAAGGGTAACGTGCGGGGAAGAATAATAATAATTAAAGCTACAAGCAGCATTGGGCTGGACCTCGCCCTGCCCCCCCGCGCGGTCGGCAAGCAAGTGCCATCCGTGACCGAAGATGAAGTCCAGAGGAGTTCCTCTGCCGGAATATTGTACGGTTTCGGACAAGACGATGTTTAAAGGGTTTGCATATTTCAGGTCATAGCGCCCCCTACATTGAAGATAGCTCAAATCCATTGACAGGTTTTCGTATAGCTCGAGTCGATGAACGTGTGAGTGGTGTTTGCATGTCTCTACGACATCCCTGTGCGGAGAGCTGAGGCCATTTGTGATTTTTTCAGTATTTGTGTCCCGATGTGGCGCCATAGAGTTTTTCCAGAATTTGTTTTCAGAATATGGAAATTTTCAGCAGACCGGACCTGCGAACCAAATTTCAGCAAAATACATGCACGTTTAGGGGGTCAAATTAAGCGGAACATGGTTTCAGGTGAAGACAAACTTTGACAGCTTATAAAAGAAAAACTAGACAAGTTAGCCTTTTTCTTTTGATAACTTTTGTTTGGCTGGATATTCACTATAATCTGTCCAAATATGAAGCCGGAATATTGAACGGTGTCGGAGGAGATGATCTTTTAAAGGTTTTCATATTTTGGGTTATAGCGCCCCCTAGATTGACGATAGCTGAAATCGTTCGGACAGGTTTTCGAAGAGCTCAAGCGGGCGAACGTGCATGCAAAATTTCATATAAAGTCATGCACGTTTAGGGGGTCAAATTGAAGCGAAACATGGTTTCAGGTGAAGACAAACTTTGTTAGCTTATAAAAGAAAAACTAGACACGTTAGCCTTTTTCTTTTGATAACTTTTGTTTGGCTGGATATTCACTATAATCTGTCCAAATATGAAGCCGGAATATTGAACGGTGTCGGAGGAGATGATCTTTTAAAGGTTTTCATATTTTGGGTTATAGCGCCCCCTAGATTGACGATAGCTGAAATCGTTCGGACAGGTTTTCGAAGAGCTCAAGCGGGCGAACGTGCATGCAAAATTTCATATAAAGTCATGCACGTTTAGGGGGTCAAATTGAAGCGAAACATGGTTTCAGGTGAAGACAAACTTTGTTAGCTTATAAAAGAAAAACTAGACACGTTAGCCTTTTTCTTTTGATAACTTTTGTTTGGCTGGATATTCACTATAATCTGTCCAAATATGAAGCCAGAATATTGTACGGTTTCGGAGGAGATAATCTTTAAAGGGTTTTCATATTTTGGGTTATCGCGCCCCCTAGATTGAAGATAGCACAAATCTATCAGACGGGTTTTCGTAGAGCTTGAGTGGGTGAACGTGCGTGCCAAATTTCACAAAAAGTTATGCACGTTTAGGGGGTGAAATTAAGCGAAACGTGGTTTCAGGTGAACACAAACTTTGACAGCTTATAAAAGAAAAACTAGACAAGTTAGCCTTTTTCTTTTGATAACTTTTGTTTGGCTGGATATTCACTATAACCTGTCCAAATATGAAGCCAGAATATTGTACGGTGTCAGAGGAGATAATCTTTAAAGGGTTTTCATATTTTGGGTTATAGCGCCCCCTCGATTGAAGATAGCTCAAATCAGTCCAACAAGTTTGGTAGAGCTCGAGCAGACAAACGCGTGAGTGGTGGTTGCATGTCTCTACGACATTCCTGTGCGAAGAGCTGAGGTTATTTGGGATTTATACAGTTTGTTTTGTGTCCCTAGGTGGCGCTATAGAGTTTTTTCAGAATTTGTTTTCAGAATATTGAAATTTTCAGGAGACTGGACCTGTGTCCCAAATTTCAGCAAAATACATGCACGTTTAGGGAGCGATATTGAAGCGAAACATGGTTTCAGGTGAAGACAAACTTTGACAGCTTATAAAAGAAAAACTAGACAAGTTAGCCTTTTTCTTTTGATAACTTTTGTTTGGCTGGATATTCACTATAATCTGTGCAAATATGAAGCCGAAATATTGTACGGTTTCGGAGGAGATAATGTTTTAAGGGTTTTCATATTTGGGGTTATAGCGCCCCCTAGATTGAAGATAGCTCAAATCGGCCAGACAGGTTTTCGTAGAGCTCGAGCGGACAAACGTGAGTGGTGGTTGCATGTCTCTACGACATTCCTGTGCGAAGAGCTGTAGCCTTTTGTGTTGCCCTTGTGGTTTGTTGCCGTTTGTCGTGTCCCTAGGTGGCGCTATAGACTTTTTGCAGATTTTTTTTCAGAATATCGAATTTTTCGCGTGACCCGACGTACGTGCCAAATTTCTCAAAAAGTTATGCACGTTTAGGGGGTCAAATTAAGCAAAACGTGGTGGACTTGTAAAATAATAATAATAATAAGAAGAAACCGAGCAAATACAATAGGGTCTCGCCAGCTCCGTTGGCCTGCTTCGCTGGCTCGGTCCCTAATTAAAGCTGCAAGCAGCATTGGGCAGGACCTCGCCACCCCCCCCCACGCGGTCGGCAAGCAAGTGCCATCCGTGACCGAAGATGTAAGCTAGCGGAGTTCCTCTGCCGGAATATTGTACCGTTTCGGAGGAGACAATGTTTCAAGGGTTTGCATATTCAGATTATAGCTCCCCCTACATTGAAGATAGCTCAAATCAGTCAGGCAGGATTTTGTAGAGCTCGAGCAGGTGAAAGCGTCAATGTTGGTTGCATGTCTCTACGACATTCCCCTGCGACGAGCTGAGGCCATTTGTGATGTTTGCAGTATTTGTTTCCCTCGGTGGCGCTATAAAGTTTTTCCAGATTCTTTTCAGAATATTGAAATTTTCAGGAGACTGCACCTGCGTACCAAATTTCAGCAAAATCCATGAACGTTTAGAGGTTGAAATTGAAGCGAAACATGGTTTCAGGTGAAGACAAACTTTGACAACTTATTTAAAAAAAACTAGAGCAGTTACTGTGTTTCTTTTGATAACTTTTGCTTGGATGAATATTCACTATAATCTGTCCAAATATGAAGCCGAAATATTGTACGGTTTTGGAGGAGATAATGTTTAAAGAGTTTTCATATTTTGGGTCATAGCGCCCCCTTGGTATAAGATAGCTCAAATCCGTCTATAGGCTTTCGGAGAGCACGAGCAGACGAACGCGTGACTGGTGGTTGCATGTCTCCACGACATTCCTGTGCGCAGAGCTGAGGTTTTTTTTTGTGATTTATACAGTTTTTTGTCTCCCTAGGTGGCGCCATAGAGTTTTTCCAGAATTTGTTTTCAGAATATTGAAATTTTCAGCAGACCGGACCTGCGTACCAAATTTCAGCAAAATACATGCACGTTTAGGGGGTCAAATTAAGCGGAACATGGTTTCAGGTGAAGACAAACTTTGACAGCTTATAAAAGAAAAACTAGACAAGTTAGCCTTTTTCTTTTGATAACTTTTATTTGGCTGGATATTCACTGTAATCTGTCCAAATATGAAGCCGGAATATTGAACGGTGTCGGAGGAGATAATCTTTGAAAGGTTTTCATATTTTGGGTTATAGCGCCCCCTAGATTGAAGATGGCTCAAATCGGGCAGACAGGTTTTCATAGAACTCGAGCCGACGAACGCGTGAGTGGTGGTTGCGTGTCTCTACGACATTCCTGTGCAGAGAGCTGAGGTTATTTGTGATTTTTGAAATTTTCGTGTCCCTAGGTGGCGCTATAGAGTTTTTTCAGAATTTGTTTTCAGAATATTTAAATTTTCGCATGACCCGACGTGCGTGCCAAATTTCATAAAAAGTTATGCACATTTAGGGGGTCAAATTAAGGGAAACGTGCGGGGAATAATAATAATAATAATAATAATAATTAAAGCTGCAAGCAGCATTGGGCGGGACCTCGCCCTGCCCCCCCGTGCCGTCAGCAAGCAAGTGCCATCCGTGACCGAAGATGACAGCCAGAGGAGTTCCTCTGCCGGAATATTCTACCGTTTCAGAGGAGATAATCTTTAAAGGGTTTTCATATTTTGGGTTATAGCGCCCCCTAGATTGACGATAGCACAAATCGATCGGACAGGTTTTCGTGGAGCTTGAGCGGGCGAACGTGCGTGCCAAATTTCAGCAAAATACATGCATGTTTAGGGGGTCAAATTAAGCGAAACATGGTTTCAGGTGAACACAAACTTTGACAGCTTATAAAAGAAAAACTAGACGAGTTAGCCTTTTTCTTTTGATAACTTTTGTTTGGCTGAATATTCACTATAACCTGTCCAAATATGAAGCCGTAATATTGAACGGTGTCAGAGGAGATAATCTTTAAAGGGTTTTCATATTTTGGGTTATAGCGCCCCCTAGATTGATGATAGCTGAAATTAGTTGGACAGGTTCTCATAGAGGGGGAGGAGCCGAACGTGTGAGTGGTGGTTGCATGTCTTTACGACATTCCTGTGCGAAGAGCTGAGGTTATTTGTGATTTATACAGTTTTTTTGTGTCTCTAGGTGGCGCTATAGAGTTTTTCCAGAATTTGTTTTCAGAATATTGAAATTTTCAGCAGACCGGACATGTGTACCAAATTTCAGCAAAATACATGCATGTTTAGGGGGCAAAATTGAATCGAAACATGGTTTCAGTTGAAGACAAACTTTGACAGCTTATAAAACAAAAACTAGACAAGTTTGCCTTTTTCTTTTGATAACTTTTGTTTGGCTGGATATTCACTATAATCTGTGCAAATATGACGCCAAAATATTGTACGGTTTTGGAGGAGATAATGTTTAAAGGGTTTTCATATTTTGGGTTATGGCGCCCCCTACATTGAAGATAGCTCAAATGGGTCAGACAGGTTTTCGTAGAGCTCGAGTGGACAAACGCGTAAGTGGTGGTTGCATGTCTGTACGACATTCCTGTGCGACGAGCTGTGGATTTTTGTGTTGGCCTTGTGATTTGTTGGCGTTTGTCATGTCCCTAGGTGGCGCTATAGAGTTTTTGCAGGTTTTGTTTTCAGAATATCGAATTTTTCGCTTGACCCGACGTGCGTGCCAAATTTCATAAAAAGTTATGCACGTTTAGGGGGTCAAATTAAGTGAAACGTGCGGGGAATAATAATAATAATTAAAGCTGCGAGCAGCGTTGAACGGGTCCTCGCATACTTGCTGGTCGGCGACCCCAAGCATCTCCACCAGGCAATGCTACGACTGAGAGTGTATTTAGGCCCATGAATGTCACAAAGGCTGGATTCTGAGCACACAGGTCAAATTTCAGGCAGATTTGAGCATGTACAGGCTATTTATGCAGCACTTTGTGTCCATCCACCAGGTGGCGCTATCTCTGTGACTGTATGTTGGTCTATGAAACTCATCAGGACTGGACTCTGATCAAACATGTAAAGTTTGAGGCGGATTGCAGCGTGTACAGGGGATTTACACAAGATGTCCTGCTTCATGGCGTAACATTAAAGTTCAGCTGCCCGCCATGGCCACGCCCTTTGAGTTTTATCAACAATTTTCCCAAATATGCAACCTGAAGACGTGTCTTACATATTTTCCCAAATTCAGATGTTTTGGAGTTATTGCCTGTGAGAAATGAATTGTTGAAAATGACCAAAAACACCAAAAATCTGACATTTAATTAAAAATGGCCGACTTTCTGTTGGGTTTAGAGAATGACTCCAAGAGACTTTTTTGTTTGCACTGACATGCTACATTTGCATGCCAAATTTCATAGTCCAAGGTGAAAGTCTGTGTGGACGCTATTTTTTAAATGCTGTAGGGGGCGCTATGGTACATGCTGTGAATGTATTTTAGTCTATAAATGTGATCAGGACAGGACTGTGTTTAATCATGTGAGGTCTGAGGCAGATTGGAGCATGCAGAGGATAGTAAGATACCACTTGATGTTTCATGGCGAACCATCAAAATTCTGGAGGTCGCCATGTCCACACCCTTTGACTCTGGAAGAATCTTTTAATAACTTTTGATCATAACATCGTGTTGTACACCCTGGTAAAATTTGAGGTCTCTAGGAGTTAACCCCGAGGAGGAGTTCGCTCTCAAAAATTAAAAAAATAGAGAAAATTTATCCACATAATTCAAAATGGCGGACTTCCTGTTGAGTTTAGGGGATGGCTCCAAGAGGCTTTTTAGTGCGTCGTGATGTGCTCTATAGGCCTCCCAAATTTTGTGGATGTAGGTGAAACGTGCTGCCGGGGCTGTTTATTAAACATACTGCAGGGGGCGCTATAGCACATGCCCTGCAGAGATGCATACAGTGTTATTCCTTGAGGGGACAGTAATGTGTGTGTACAGGCTATTTATGCAGCACTTTGTATCCATCCACCAGGTGGCGCTATCTGTATGACTATATATTGGTCTATGAAACTCATCAGGACTGGACTCTGATCAAACATGTAAAGTTTGAGGCAGATTGCAGCATGTACAGGGGATTAACACAAGACGTCCTGCTTCATGGCGTAACAAAGTTCCGTTGGCTGCCATGGCTACGCCCTTTGAGTTTTGTGAACAATTTTCACAAATATCCAACCTGAAGGCGTGTTTTATATATTGTCCCAAATTCAGGTGTTTTGGAGTTATTGCCTGTGACAAATGAATTGTTGAAAATGACCGAAACTACCAAAAATCTGACATTTAATTCAATATGGCGGACTTCCTGTTGGGTTTAGACAATGACTCCAAGAGACTTTTTTGTTTGCACTGATGTGCTACATATGCATGCCAAATTTAATAGTCATAGGTGAAAGTCTCTGTGGAGGCTATTTTTTAAATGCTGTAGGGGACGCTATGGTACATGCTGTGAATGTATTTTAGGCTATAAATGTGATCAGGACAGGACTGTATTTAATCATGTGAGGTATGAGGTAGATTGGAGCATGCAGAGGATAGTTAGATAACACTTGATGTTTCATGGCGAACCATCAAATTTCTGGAGGTCGCCATGTCCACACCCTTTGACTCTGGAAGAATCTTTTAATAACTTTTGATCATAACACCGTGTTGTATATCCTGGTAAAATTTGAGGTCTCGAGGAGTTATCCCCTAGGAGGAGATCGCTCTCAAAAATTAAAAAAATAGAGAAAATTTATCCACGTAATTCAAAATGGCGGACTTCCTGTTGAGTTTAGGGGATGGCTCCAAGAGGCTTTTTTGTGTGTCCTGGTGTGCTCTATAGGCCTCCCAAATTTTGTGGATGTTGGTGAAACATGCTGCGGGGGCTGTTTATTAAACATACTGTAGGGGGCGCTATAGCACATGCCCTGTAGAAATGCATACAGTGTTATTCCTTGAGACGACTGTGATGTGTGTGTAAATTTTGGTGAGCTGTTGAACATTCTAAGCCTGTCAAAAAGTACTTTGTTTGTCACAAAAACAACGCGTTGCCACGGCAACAGCATTTCATCAAATATCAAAATCTTCAGACTGTGGCATTGTCAGGGGGTGAAGACTGAGCTGACCAATTTCCAGAAGGATATGAGAAAGTTTGGAGCAATAATGCAAGCAAATGTAATTTCTAAACTACTTGTTACCAATAGGTGGCGCTATGACTTTTTCTAAATTTTTCAGTGTGGATGTCCTCAAACTGGTTCTGGTGTCCAGCACATGAAGTTTGGGGCAGACAGGATCCTTTGCAGCTGAGATATGAACACTTCAATTTTCATGGCGAAACATCAAACTTTGCCGTCCCGCCACAGACACGCCTTTTTATCACACGTCACCATTTTTTCTGTGATTCATCATCAATGTGTTCAGGCTTATGTCGCCACATCTGAGGTGAATCTGGCCAACAGGCTAAGAATAGTCCATGAAAGTGTAAAAAATGTCAAATTCTTGATACCACAAGGTGGCGCTGTGACTGTGAATGAATCTTGCTATATGGATGTCATCGAGGCAGGTCTGTGATCATACATGTAAAGTTTCATTCAGATCGGAGCATGTTCAGGAGAGTTACACAGCATTTCCTGTTTCATGGCGAAGGATCAAATTTTGACAGGCCGCCACGACCACACCCTTTAACTATGGAGGAAGATTTTGATAACTTTTTCCCAGGAAGGCCTGCTGTATGTACTGGCAAAATTTCAGATCGCTCAGACTTTCCCCCTAGGAGGAGTTCATCATAGATTTTGTACAGTTAACGCATGATGGCGCACTTCCTGTTGGGTTTAGAGCATGGCTGTGATTGCCTTTTTTGTGTTTCCTGATGTGCTGCATATGCCTCCCAAATTTTTTAGCTCTCGGCCAAATGCCCTCTGAGTTGGCCTAATACCACTTTTTAAAATTTTGTAGGGGGCGCTATGGAGTCATTTTTGCACACACCTCCACATGCCCTAAAAAATATGAAATTTTTCGCCAGTTCTGATGTGTGTGCAAATTTTCATGACTTTTCGAGCATGTTCAGGCCATGAAAAATGCAGTTCTTTTGGCAGAATAATAATAATAATAATAATAAAAAACCCTAAGGTTTCAATAGGGTCCTTCGGCACCGTTGGTGCCTTGGACAGCCGGTGCACTTGCACCGCCTGTCCTCGGCACCTTGGTGCTCGGACCCTAATTAAAGCTGCGAGCAGCGTTGAACGGGTCCTCGCATCCTTGCTGGTCGGCGACCCCAAGCCTTTCCACCAGGCAATACTACGACTGAGAGTGTATGTAGGCCCATGAATGTCACAAAGGCTGGATTCTTAGCACACAGGTCAAATTTCAGGCAGATTGGAGCATGTACAGGCTATTTATGCAGCACTTTCTGTCCATCCACCAGGTGGCGCTATCTCTGTGTCTGTCTATTGGTCTATGAAACTCATAAGGACCGGTCTCTGATCAAACATGTAAAGTTTCAGGCAAATTGCAGCATTTACAGGGGATTTACATATTATGTCCTGCTTCATGGCGTAACATTGTAGTTCAGTTGGCCGCCATGGCCACGCCCTTTGAGTTTTGTGAACAATTTTCGCAAATACTCAACCTGAAGGCGTGTAGTATATATTGTCCCAATTTCAGGTGTTTTGGAGCTATTGCCTGTGAGAAATGAATTGTTGAAAATGATCAAAAACACCAAAAATCTGACATTTAATTAAAAATGGCCGACATTCTGTTGGGTTTAGAGAATGACTCCAAGAGACTTTTTTGTTTGCACTGACATGCTACATTTGCATGCCAAATTTCATAGTCCTAGGTGAAAGTCTCTGTGGAGGCTATTTTTTAAATGCTGTAGGGGGCGCGATGGTACATGCTGTGAATGTATTTTAGTCTATAAATGTGATCAGGACAGGACTGTGTTTAATCATGTGAGGTCTGAGGTAGATTGGAGCATGCAGAGGATAGTAAGATACCACTTGATGTTTCATGGCGAACCATCAAAATTCTGGAGGTCGCCATGTCCACACCCTTTGACTCCGGAAGAATCTTTTAATAACTTTTGATCATAACATCGTGTTGTATACCCTGGTAAAATTTGAGGTCTCTGGGAGTTAACCCCGAGGAGGAGTTCGCTCTCAAAAATTAAAAAAATAGAGAAAATTTATCCACATAATTCAAAATGGCGGACTTCCTGTTGAGTTTAGGGGATGGCTCCAAGAGGCTTTTTTGTGCATCGTGATGTGCTCTATCGGCCTCCCAAATTTTGTGGATGTCGGTGAAACATGCTGCCGGGGCTGTTTATTAAACATACTGTAGGGGGCGCTATAGCACATGCCCTGCAGAGATGCATACAGTGTTATTCCTTGAGGGGACAGTGATGTGTGTGTAAATTTTAGTGAGCTGTTGAGCATTCTAAGCCTGTCAAAAAGTACTTTGTTTGTCACAAAAACAACGCGTTGGCACGGCAACAGCATTTCATCAAATATCAAAATCTTCACACTGTGGTATTGTCTGGGGGTGAAGAATCAGCTGACCAATTTTCAGAATGATATGACAAAGTTTGGAGCAATGATGTGTGCAAATGTAATTTCTAAACTGCTTGTTACCAAGAGGTGGCGCTATGACTTTTTCTAAATTTTTCAGTGTGGATGTCCTCAAACTGGTTCTGGTGTCCAGCACATGAAGTTTGGGGCAGACACGATTAGGATTTGCTGAGATATAAACATTTTAGTCGTCATGGCGAGACATCTAAATTCGCCGCGCCGCCACAGACACACCTTTTTATGACACGTCACCATTTTCACTGTGAATAATCATCAACATGTTAAGGTTTATTTCACCACATTTGAGGTGAATCTGAGCAAGAGACAAAGAATAATACATCAAAGTGTAAAAAATGACATTTTCTGTTGCCAGCAGGTGGCGCTCTGACTGTGAATGGATTTCATCATATGGATGTGATCAGGGCAGGAATCTGATCATACATATAAAGTTTCAGGCAGATTGGAGCATGTTCAGGGCATTTACACACAACTTGAAATTTCATGGCGAAGGATCAAAATTCCACAGACCGCCACGGACACGCCCTTTGACTTTTGAAAAAGATTTTAATAACTTTTGCTCATTAAGGCCTCCTGTATGTACTGGTCGAATTTGAGGCGAATTGGAGTTTCCCCCTGGGAGGAGTTCGCTCTGGAAAAAAATGAAAAATGGGCAAAATCTGACATTCAACTTAAAATAGCTCACTTCCTGTTGGGTTTGGAATATGGCTGTCACTGACTTTTTTGTTCAGTCTGATGTGCTGCATATGTGTACCAAATTTGGTAGCTGTAGGTGAAACATGATGGCCGTGGGAAAGTGTAGGGGGCGCTATGGAGCCATTTTGCCACACACCTCCACAATTCCTTTAAAATATGAAATTTTTCACCAGTCCTGATGTGTGTACAAATTTTCATGAGTTTTTGAGCATGTTTAGGCCCTCAAAAATGCAATTGTTCTGAGAGACAAATAATAATAATAATTAAAGCTGCGAGCAGCATTGAACGGGTCCTCGCATCCTTGCTGGTCGGCGACCCCAAGCATGTCCACCAGGCAATGCTGCGACAAAGTGTATTTAGGCTCATGGATGTAACGAGGACTGGATTCTGAGCACTCAGGTCAAATTTCAGACAGATTGGAGCATGTACAGACTATTTTTGCAGCACTTTGTGTCCATCCACCAGGTGGCACTATGTCTGTGGTCTATGAAACTCATCAGGACTGGACTCTGATCAAACATGTAAAGTTTGAGGTAGATTACTGCATGTACAGGGGATTTACACAAGACGTCCTGCTTCATGGCGTAACATTAAAGTTCAGTTGGCCGCCATGGCCATGCCCTTTGAGTTTTGTGAACAATTTTCGCAAATATGCAACCTGAAGGCGTTTCTTATATATTTTCCCAAATTCAGGTGTTTTGGAGTTATTGCCAGTGACAAATGAATTGTTGAAAATGACCAAAAACACCAAAAATCTGACATTTAATTCAAAATGGCTGACTTTCTGTTGTGTTTAGAGAATGACTCCAAGAGACTTTTTTGCTTGCACTGATGTGCTACATATGCATGCCAAATTTCATAGTCATAGGTGAAAGTCTGTGTGGAGGCTATTTTTTAAATTCTTTTAGGGGGCGCTATGACACATGCTGTGGATGTATTTTGGCCTGTAAATGTGATCAGGACAGGACTGTGTTTAATCATGTGAGGTCTGAGGTAGATTGGAGCATGCAGAGGATATTTAGGTAGCACTTGATGTTTCATGGCGAACCATCAAAATTCTGGAGGTCGCCATGTCCACACCCTTTGACTCTGCAAGAATCCTTTGATAACTTTTGATCATAACATCGTGTTGTATATCCTGGCAAAATTTCAGCTCTCTAGACCTTAACCCCGAGGAGGAGTTCGCTCTCAAAAATGAAAAAAATACAGAAATTTTATCCACTTAATTCAAAATGGCGGACTTCCTGTTGAGTTTAGGGGATGGCTCCAAGAGGCTTTTTTGTGTGTCCTGGTGTGCTCTATAGGCCTCCCAAATTTTGTGGATGTAGGTGAAACATGCTGCCGGGGCTGTTTATGAAACATACTGCAGGGGGCGCTATAGCACATGCCCTGCAGAGATGCATACAGTGTTATTCCTTGAGACGACTGTGATGTGTGTGTAAATTTTGGTGAGCTGTTGAACATTCTAAGCCTGTCAAAAAGTACTTTGTTTGTCACAAAAACAACGCGTTGCCACGGCAACAGTATTTCATCAAATATCAAAATCTTCACACTGTGGTATTGTCTGGGGGTGAAGAATCAGCTGACCAATTTTCAGAATGATATGACAAAGTTTGGAGCAATGATGTGTGCAAATGTAATTTCTAAACTGCTTGTTACCAAGAGGTGGCGCTATGACTTTTTCTAAATTTTTCAGTGTGGATGTCCTCAAACTGGTTCTGGTGTCCAGCACATGAAGTTTGGGGCAGATAGGATCCTTTGCAGCTGAGATATGAACACTTCAATTTTCATGGCGAAACATCAAACTTTGCCGTCCCGCCACAGACACGCCTTTTCATCACACGTCACCATTTTTTCTGTGCTTCATCATCAATGTGTTCAGGCTTATGTCACAACATCTGAGGTGAATCTGAGCAACAGGCTAAGAATAGTACATGAAAGTGTAAAAAATGTCAAATTCTTGATACCACAAGGTGGCGCTGTGACTGAATGAATCTTGCTGTATGGATGTCATCGAGGCAGGTCTGTGATCATACATGTAAAGTTTCATTCAGATCGGAGCATGTTCAGGAGAGTTAGACAGCATTTCCTGTTTCATGGCGAAGGATCAAATTTCGACAGGCCGCCACGACCACACCCTTTAACTATGGAGGAAGATTTTGATAACTTTTTCTCAGGAAGGTCTGCTGTATGTACTGGCAAAATTTCAGATCGCTCAGACTTTCCCCCTAGGAGGAGTTCATCATAGATTTTGTACAGTTAACGCATGATGGCGCACTTCCTGTTGGGTGTAGAGCATGGCTGTGATTGACTTTTTTGTGTTTCCTGATGTGCTGCATATGCCTCCCAAATTTTTTAGCTCTCGGCCAAATTCCCTCCGAGTTGGCCTAATACCACTTTTTAAAATTTTGTAGGGGGCGCTATGGAGCCATTTTGCCACACACCTCCACAATTCCTTTAACATATGAAATTTTTCACCAGTCCTGATGTGTGTACAAATTTTCATGAGTTTTTGAGCATGTTTAGGCCCTCAAAAATGCAATTGTTCTGAGAGACAAATAATAATAATAATTAAAGCTGCGAGCAGCGTTGGACGGGTCCTCGCATCCTTGCTGGTCGGCGACCCCAGGCATGTCCACCAGGCAATGCTGCGACAAAGTGTATTTAGGCTCATGGATGTAACGAGGACTGGATTCTGAGCACTCAGGTCAAATTTCAGACAGATTGGAGCATGTACAGACTATTTTTGCAGCACTTTGTGTCCATCCACCAGGTGGCACTATGTCTGTGACTGTATAGTGGTCTATGAAACTCATCAGGCCTGGACTCTGATCAAACATGTAAAGCTTGAGGTCGATTACAGCATGTACAGGGGATTTACACAAGACGTCCTGCTTCATGGCGTAACATTAAAGTTCAGTTGGCCGCCATGGCCATGCCCTTTGAGTTTTGTGAACAATTTTCGCAAATATGCAACCTGAAGGCGTTTCTTATATATTTTCCCAAATTCAGGTGTTTTGGAGTTATTGCCAGTGACAAATGAATTGTTGAAAATGACCAAAAACACCAAAAATCTGACATTTAATTCAAAATGGCTGACTTTCTGTTGTGTTTAGAGAATGACTCCAAGAGACTTTTTTGCTTGCACTGATGTGCTACATATGCATGCCAAATTTCATAGTCATAGGTGAAAGTCTGTGTGGAGGCTATTTTTTAAATTCTTTTAGGGGGCGCTATGGTAGATGCTGTGAATGTATTTTGGCCAATAAATGTGATCAGGACAGGACTGTGTTTAATCATGTGAGGTCTGAGGTAGATTGGAGCATGCAGAGGATAGTTAGGTAGCACTTGATGTTTCATGGCGAACCATCAAAATTCTGGAGGTCGCCATGTCCACACCCTTTGACTCTGCAAGAATCCTTTGATAACTTTTGATCATAACATCGTGTTGTATATCCTGGCAAAATTTCAGCTCTCTAGACCTTAACCCCGAGGAGGAGTTCGCTCTCAAAAATGAAAAAAATACAGAAATTTTATCCACTTAATTCAAAATGGCGGACTTCCTGTTGAGTTTAGGGGATGGCTCCAAGAGGCTTTTTTGTGTGTCCTGGTGTGCTCTATAGGCCTCCCAAATTTTGTGGATGCAGGTCAAACATGCTGCCGGGGCTGTTTATTAAACATACTGCAGGGGGCGCTATAGCACATGCCCTGCAGAGATGCAGACAGTGTTATTCCTTGAGACGACTGTGATGTGTGTGTAAATTTTGGTGAGCTGTTGAACATTCTAAGCCTGTCAAAAAGTACTTTGTTTGTCACAAAAACAATGCGTTGCCACGGCAACAGCATTTCATCAAATATCAAAATCTTCACACTGTGGTATTGTCTGGGGGTGAAGAATCAGCTGACCAATTTTCAGAATGATATGACAAAGTTTGGAGCAATGGTGTGTGCAAATGTAATTTCTAAACTGCTTGTTACCAAGAGGTGGCGCTATGACTTTTTCTAAATTTTTCAGTGTGGATGTCCTCAAACTGGTTCTGGTGTCCAGCACATGAAGTTTGGGGCAGATAGGATCCTTTGCAGCTGAGATATGAACACGTCAATTTTCATGGCGAAACATCAAACTTTGCCGTCCCGCCACAGACACGCCTTTTCATCACACGTCACCATTTTTTCTGTGCTTCATCATCAATGTGTTCAGGCTTATTTCACAACATCTGAGGTGAATCTGAGCAACAGGCTAAGAATAGCACATGAAAGTCTAAAAAATGTCAAATTCTTGATACCACAAGGTGGCGCTGTGACTGTGAATGAATCTTGCTGTATGGATGTCATCGAGGCAGGTCTGTGATCATACATGTAAAGTTTGATTCAGATCGGAGCATGTTCAGGAGAGTTAGACAGCATTTCCTGTTTCATGGCGAAGGATCAAATTTCGACAGGCCGCCACGACCACACCCTTTAACTATGGAGGAAGATTTTGATAACTTTTTCTCAGGAAGGTCTGCTGTATGTACTGGCAAAATTTCAGATCGCTCAGACTTTTCCCCTAGGAGGAGTTCATCATAGATTTTGTACAGTTAACGCATGATGGCGCACTTCCTGTTGGGTGTAGAGCATGGCTGTGATTGACTTTTTTGTGTTTCCTGATGTGCTGCATATGCCTCCCAAATTTTGTTGCTCTCGACCAAACTCCCTCTGAGTTGGCCTAATACCACTTTTTAAAATTTTGTAGGGGGCGCTATGGAGCCATTTTTGCACACACCTCCACATGCCCTACAAAATATGAAATTTTTCGCCAGTTCTGATGTGTGTGCAAATTTTCATGACTTTTTGAGCATGTTTAGGCCCTCAAAAATGCAGTTGTTCTGAGAGACAAATAATAATAATAATAATAATAATAATAATAATAATAAACCGTAGGGTTCCAATAGGGTCCTACGGCACCGTTGGTGCCTTGGACAGCCGGTGCCCTTGCACCGCCTGTCCTCGGCACCTCGGTGCTCGGACCCTAATTAAAGCTGCGAGCAGCATTGAACGGGTCCTCGCATCCTTGCTGGTCGGCGACCCCAAGCATGTCCACCAGGCAATGCTGCGACAAAGTGTATTTAGGCTCATGGATGTAACGAGGACTGGATTCTGAGCACTCAGGTCAAATTTCAGACAGATTGGAGCATGTACAGACTATTTTTGCAGCACTTTGTGTCCATCCACCAGGTGGCACTATGTCTGTGGTCTATGAAACTCATCAGGACTGGACTCTGATCAAACATGTAAAGTTTGAGGTAGATTACTGCATGTACAGGGGATTTACACAAGACGTCCTGCTTCATGGCGTAACATTAAAGTTCAGTTGGCCGCCATGGCCATGCCCTTTGAGTTTTGTGAACAATTTTCGCAAATATGCAACCTGAAGGCGTTTCTTATATATTTTCCCAAATTCAGGTGTTTTGGAGTTATTGCCAGTGACAAATGAATTGTTGAAAATGACCAAAAACACCAAAAATCTGACATTTAATTCAAAATGGCTGACTTTCTGTTGTGTTTAGAGAATGACTCCAAGAGACTTTTTTGCTTGCACTGATGTGCTACATATGCATGCCAAATTTCATAGTCATAGGTGAAAGTCTGTGTGGAGGCTATTTTTTAAATTCTTTTAGGGGGCGCTATGACACATGCTGTGGATGTATTTTGGCCTGTAAATGTGATCAGGACAGGACTGTGTTTAATCATGTGAGGTCTGAGGTAGATTGGAGCATGCAGAGGATATTTAGGTAGCACTTGATGTTTCATGGCGAACCATCAAAATTCTGGAGGTCGCCATGTCCACACCCTTTGACTCTGCAAGAATCCTTTGATAACTTTTGATCATAACATCGTGTTGTATATCCTGGCAAAATTTCAGCTCTCTAGACCTTAACCCCGAGGAGGAGTTCGCTCTCAAAAATGAAAAAAATACAGAAATTTTATCCACTTAATTCAAAATGGCGGACTTCCTGTTGAGTTTAGGGGATGGCTCCAAGAGGCTTTTTTGTGTGTCCTGGTGTGCTCTATAGGCCTCCCAAATTTTGTGGATGTAGGTGAAACATGCTGCCGGGGCTGTTTATGAAACATACTGCAGGGGGCGCTATAGCACATGCCCTGCAGAGATGCATACAGTGTTATTCCTTGAGACGACTGTGATGTGTGTGTAAATTTTGGTGAGCTGTTGAACATTCTAAGCCTGTCAAAAAGTACTTTGTTTGTCACAAAAACAACGCGTTGCCACGGCAACAGTATTTCATCAAATATCAAAATCTTCACACTGTGGTATTGTCTGGGGGTGAAGAATCAGCTGACCAATTTTCAGAATGATATGACAAAGTTTGGAGCAATGATGTGTGCAAATGTAATTTCTAAACTGCTTGTTACCAAGAGGTGGCGCTATGACTTTTTCTAAATTTTTCAGTGTGGATGTCCTCAAACTGGTTCTGGTGTCCAGCACATGAAGTTTGGGGCAGATAGGATCCTTTGCAGCTGAGATATGAACACTTCAATTTTCATGGCGAAACATCAAACTTTGCCGTCCCGCCACAGACACGCCTTTTCATCACACGTCACCATTTTTTCTGTGCTTCATCATCAATGTGTTCAGGCTTATGTCACAACATCTGAGGTGAATCTGAGCAACAGGCTAAGAATAGTACATGAAAGTGTAAAAAATGTCAAATTCTTGATACCACAAGGTGGCGCTGTGACTGAATGAATCTTGCTGTATGGATGTCATCGAGGCAGGTCTGTGATCATACATGTAAAGTTTCATTCAGATCGGAGCATGTTCAGGAGAGTTAGACAGCATTTCCTGTTTCATGGCGAAGGATCAAATTTCGACAGGCCGCCACGACCACACCCTTTAACTATGGAGGAAGATTTTGATAACTTTTTCTCAGGAAGGTCTGCTGTATGTACTGGCAAAATTTCAGATCGCTCAGACTTTCCCCTAGGAGGAGTTCATCATAGATTTTGTACAGTTAACGCATGATGGCGCACTTCCTGTTGGGTGTAGAGCATGGCTGTGATTGACTTTTTTGTGTTTCCTGATGTGCTGCATATGCCTCCCAAATTTTTTAGCTCTCGGCCAAATTCCCTCCGAGTTGGCCTAATACCACTTTTTAAAATTTTGTAGGGGGCGCTATGGAGCCATTTTGTCATACACTACCACAATTCCTTTAGAATATAAAATTTTTCACCAGTTCTGATGTGTGTGCAAATTTTCATGAGTTTTTGAGCATGTTTAGGCCCTCAAAAATGCAGTTGTTCTGAGAGACAAATAATAATAATAATAATAATAAACCGTAGGGTTCAATAGGGTCCTACGGCACCGTTGGTGCCTTGGACAGCCGGTGCCCTTGCACCGCCTGTCCTCGGCACCTCGGTGCTCGGACCCTAATTAAAGCTGCGAGCAGCGTTGAACGGGTCCTCGCATACTTGCTGGTCGGCGACCCAAGCATCTCCACCAGGCAATGCTACGACTGAGAGTGTATTTAGGCCCATGAATGTCACAAGGCTGGATTCTGAGCACACAGGTCAAATTTCAGGCAGATTTGAGCATGTACAGGCTATTTATGCAGCACTTTGTGTCCATCCACCAGGTGGCGCTATCTCTGTGACTGTATGTTGGTCTATGAAACTCATCAGGACTGGACTCTGATCAAACATGTAAAGTTTGAGGCGGATTGCAGCGTGTACAGGGGATTTACACAAGACGTCCTGCTTCATGGCGTAACATTAAACTTCAGCTGCCCGCCATGGCCACGCCCTTTGAGTTTTATGAACAATTTTCGCAAATATGCAACCTGAAGACGTGTCTTATATATTTTCCCAAATTCAGATGTTTTGGAGTTATTGCCTGTGAGAAATGAATTTTTGAAAATGACCAAAAACACCAAAAATCTGACATTTAATTAAAAATGGCCGACTTTCTGTTGGGTTTAGAGAATGACTCCAAGAGACTTTTTTGTTTGCACTGACATGCTACATTTGCATGCCAAATTTCATAGTCCTAGCTGAAAGTCTGTGTGGAGGCTATTTTTAAATGCTTTAGGGGGCGCTATGGTACATGCTGTGAATGTATTTTAGCCTATAAATGTGATCAGGACAGGACTGTGTTTAATCATGTGAGGTCTGAGGTAGATTGGAGCATGCAGAGGATAGTTAGATAGCACTTGATGTTTCATGGCGAACCATCAAAATTCTGGAGGTCGCCATGTCCACACCCTTTGACTCTGGAAGAATCTTTTAATAACTTTTGATCATAACATCGTGTTGTATACCCTGGTAAAATTTGAGGTCTCTAGGAGTTAACCCTAGGAGGAGTTCGCTCTCAAAAATTAAAAAAATAGAGAAAATTTATCCACATAATTCAAAATGGCGGACTTCCTGTTGAGTTTAGGGGATGGCTCCAAGAGGCTTTTTTGTGCATCGTGATGTGCTCTATAGGCCTCCCAAATTTTGTGGATGTAGGTGAAACATGCTGCCGGGGCTGTTTATTAAACATACTGTAGGGGGCGCTATAGCACATGCCCTGCAGAGATGCATACAGTGTTATTCCTTGAGGGACAGTGATGTGTGTGTAAATTTTGGTGAGCTGTTGAGCATTCTAAGCCTGTCAAAAAGTACTTTGTTTGTCACAAAAACAACGCGTTGGCACGGCAACAGCATTTCATCAAATATCAAAATCTTCACACTGTGGTATTGTCTGGGGGTGAAGAATCAGCTGACCAATTTTCAGAATGATATGAAAAAGTTTGGAGCAATGGTGTGTGCAAATGTAATTTCTAAACTTCTTGTTACCAATAGGTGGCGCTATGACTTTTTCCAAAATTTTCACCGTGGATGACCTCACACTGGGAATGGTGTCCAGCACATGAAGTTTGGGGCAGATACGATTAGGATTTGCTGAGATATAAACATTTTAGTCGTCATGGCGAGACATCTAAATTCGCCGCGCCGCCACAGACACACCTTTTTATGACACGTCACCATTTTCACTGTGAATAATCATCAACATGTTAAGGTTTATTTCACCACATTTGAGGTGAATCTGAGCAAGAGACAAAGAATAATACATCAAAGTGTAAAAAATGACATTTTCTGTTGCCAGCAGGTGGCGCTCTGACTGTGAATGGATTTCATCATATGGATGTGATCAGGGCAGGAATCTGATCATACATATAAAGTTTCAGGCAGATTGGAGCATGTTCAGGGCATTTACACACAACTTGAAATTTCATGGCGAAGGATCAAAATTCCACAGACCGCCACGGACACGCCCTTTGACTTTTGAAAAAGATTTTGATAACTTTTGCTCATTAAGGCCTCCTGTATGTACTGGTTGAATTTGAGGCGAATTGGAGTTTCCCCCTGGGAGGAGTTCGCTCTGGAAAAAAATGAAAAATGGGCAAAATCTCACATTCAACTTAAAATAGCTCACTTCCTGTTGGGTTTGGAATATGGCTGTCACTGACTTTTTTGTTCAGTCTGATGTGCTGCATATGTGTACCAAATTTGGTAGCTGTAGGTGAAACATGATGGGCGTGGGAAAGTGTAGGGGGCGCTATGGAGCCATTTTGCCACACACCTCTACAATTCCTTTAAAATATGAAATTTTTCACCAGTCCTGATGTGTGTACAAATTTTCATGAGTTTTTGAGCATGTTTAGGCCCTCAAAAATGCAATTGTTCTGAGAGACAAATAATAATAATAATAATTAAAGCTGCGAGCAGCGTTGAACGGGTCCTCGCATCCTTGCTGGTCGGCGACCCCAAGCCTTTCCACCAGGCAATACTACGACTGAGAGTGTATGTAGGCCCATGAATGTCACAAAGGCTGGATTCTTAGCACACAGGTCAAATTTCAGGCAGATTGGAGCATGTACAGGCTATTTATGCAGCACTTTCTGTCCATCCACCAGGTGGCGCTATCTCTGTGTCTGTATAGTGGTCTATGAAACTCATCAGGACTGGACTCTGATCAAACATGTAAAGTTTGAGGTAGATTACAGCATGTACAGGGGATTTACACAAGACGTCCTGCTTCATGGCGTAACATTAAAGTTCAGTTGGCCGCCATGGCCATGCCCTTTGAGTTTTGTGAACAATTTTCGCAAATATGCAACCTGAAGGCGTTTCTTATATATTTTCCCAAATTCAGGTGTTTTGGAGTTATTGCCAGTGACAAATGAATTGTTGAAAATGACCAAAAACACCAAAAATCTGACATTTAATTCAGAATGGCTGACTTTCTGTTGTGTTTAGAGAATGACTCCAAGAGACTTTTTTGCTTGCACTGATGTGCTACATATGCATGCCAAATTTCATAGTCATAGGTGAAAGTCTGTGTGGAGGCTATTTTTTAAATTCTTTTAGGGGGCGCTATGGTAGATGCTGTGGATGTATTTTAGCCAATAAATGTGATCAGGACAGGACTGTGTTTAATCATGTGAGGTCTGAGGTAGATTGGAGCATGCAGAGGATAGTTAGGTAGCACTCGATGTTTCATGGCGAACCATCAAAATTCTGGAGGTCGCCATGTCCACACCCTTTGACTCTGCAAGAATCCTTTGATAACTTTTGATCATAACATCGTGTTGTATATCCTGGCAAAATTTCAGCTCTCTAGACCTTAACCCCGAGGAGGAGTTCGCTCTCAAAAATGAAAAAAATACAGAAAATTTGTCCACTTAATTCAAAATGACGGACTTCCTGTTGGGTTTAGGGGATGGCTCCAAGAGGCTTTTTTGTGCGTTCTGATGTGCTCTATGTGTCTCCCAAATTTTGAGGATGTAGGTGAAACGTGCTGCCGGGGCTGTTTATTAAACATACTGTAGGGGGCGCAATAGCACATGCCCTGTGGAGATGTATACATTCTTATTCCTGGAGACGACAGTGATGTGTGTGTAAATTTTGGTGAGCTGTTGAGCATTCTAAGCCTGTCAAAAACTACTTTGTTTGTCACAACAACAACACGTTGCCACGGCAACAGCATTTTATCAAATGCTAAAATCTTCACACTTTGGCATTGTCAGGGTGTGATGAATCAGCTGACCAATTTTCAGAAGGATATGAAAAAGTTTGGAGCAATGGTGTGTGCAAATGTAATTTCTAAACTTCTTGTTATCAATAGGTGGCGCTACAACTTTTCCTAAAATTTTGAGTGTGGATGTCCTCAGAGTGGGCCTGGTGTCCAGCACATGAAGTTTGGGGCAGATACGATTAGGATTTGCTGAGATATAAACATTTTAGTCGTCATGGCGAGACATCAAAATTCGCCGCGCCGCCACAGACACACCTTTTGATGACACGTCACCATTTTCACTGTGAATCATCATCAACATGTTAAGGTTTATGTCACCACATTTGAGGTGAATCTGAGCAAGAGGCAAAGAATAATACATCAAAGTGTAAAAAATGACATTTTCTTTTGCCAGCAGGTGGCGCTCTGACTGTGAATGGATTTCATCATATGGATGTGATCAGGGCAGGAATCTGATCATGCATATAAAGTTTCAGGCAGATTGGAGCATGTTCAGGGCATTTACACAGCACTTGAAATTTCATGGCGAAGGATCAAAATTCCACAGACCGCCACGGACACGCCCTTTGACTTTTGAAAAAGATTTTAATAACTTTTGCTCATTAAGGCCTCCTGTATGTACTGGTTGAATTTGAGGCGAATTGGAGTTTCCCCCTGGGAGGAGTTCGCTCTGGAAAAAAATGAAAAATGGGCAAAATCTGACATTCAACGTAAAACAGCTCACTTCCTGTTGGGTTTGGAATATGGCTGTCACTGACTTTTTTGTTCAGTCTGATGTGCTTCATATGTGTACCAAATTTGGTAGCTGCAGGTGAAACATGCTGGGCGTGGGAAAGTGTAGGGGGCGCTATGGAGCCATTTTGCCACACACCTCCACAATCCCTTTAAAATATGAAATTTTTCACCAGTCCTGATGTGTGTGCGAATTTTCATGACTTTTTGAGCATGTTTAGGCCCTCAAAAATGCAATTGTTCTGAGAGACAAATAATAATTAAAGCTGCGAGCAGCGTTGAACGGGTCCTCGCATCCTTGCTGGTCGGCGACCACAAGCATCTCCACCAGGCAATGCTGCGACTGAGCGTGTATTTAGGCCCATGAATACTACAAGGGCTTGATTCTGAGCACACAGGTCAAATTTCAGGCAGATTGGAGCATGTACAGACTATTTTTGCAGCACTTTGTGTCCATCCACCAGGTGGCACTATGTCTGTGACTGTATAGTGGTCTATGAAACTCATCAGGACTGGACTGTGATCAAACTTGTAAAGTTTGAGGTAGATTGCAGCGTGTACAGGGGATTTACACCAGATGTCCTGCTTCATGGCGTAACATTAAAGTTCAGTTGGTCGCCATGGCCACGCCCGTTGAGTTTTGTGAACAATTTTCGCAAATATGCAACCTGAAGGCGTGTTTTATATATTGTCCCAATTTCAGGTGTTTTGGAGCTATTGCCTGTGAGAAATCAATTGTTGAAAATGATCAAAAACACCAAAAATCTGACATTTAATTCAAAATAGCGGACTTTCTGTTGGGTTTAGAAAATGACTCCAAGAGACTTTTTTGTTTGCACTGACGTGCTACATTTGCATGTCAAATTTCATAGTCATAGGTGAAAGTCTCTGTGGAGGCTATTCTTAAAAATGCTGTAGGGGGCGCTATGGAACATGCTGTGAATGTATTTTGGCCTATAAATGTGATCAGGACAGGACTGTGTTTAATCATGTGAGGTCTGAGGTAGATTGGAGCATGCAGAGGATAGTTCGGTAGGACTTGATGTTTCATGGCGAACCATCAAAATTCTGGATGTCGCCATGTCCACACCCTTTGACTCTGGAAGAATCTTTTAATAACTTTTGATCATAACATCGTGTTGTATATCCTGGCAAAATTTCAGCTCTCTAGACCTTAACCCCGAGGAGGAGTTCGCTCTCAAAAATTAAAAAAATACAGAAATTTTATCCACTTAATTCAAAATGGCGGACTTCCTGTTGAGTTTAGGGGATGGCTCCAAGAGGCTTTTTTGTGTGTCCTGGTGTGCTCTATAGGCCTCCCAAATTTTGTGGATGTCGGTGAAACATGCTGCGGGGGCTGTTTCTTAAACATACTGCAGGGGGCGCTATAGCACATGCCCTGCAGAGATGCATACAGTGTTATTCCTTGAGACGACTGTGATGTGTGTGTAAATTTTGGTGAGCTGTTGAACATTCTAAGCCTGTCAAAAAGTACGTTGTTTGTCACAAAAACAACGCGTTGCCACGGCAACAGCATTTCATCAAATATCAAAATCTTCACACTGTGGTATTGTCTGGGGGTGAAGAATTAGCTGACCAATTTTCAGAATGATATGACAAAGTTTGGAGCAATGATGTGTGCAAATGTAATTTCTAAACTGCTTGTTACCAAGAGGTGGCGCTATGACTTTTTCTAAATTTTTCAGTGTGGATGTCCTCAAACTGGTTCTGGTGTCCAGCACATGAAGTTTGGGGCAGATAGGATCCTTTGCAGCTGAGATATGAACACTTCAATTTTCATGGCGAAACATCAAACTTTGCCGTCCCGCCACAGACACGCCTTTTCATCACACGTCACCATTTTTTCTGTGCTTCATCATCAATGTGTTCAGGCTTATGTCACAACATCTGAGGTGAATCTGAGCAACAGGCTAAGAATAGTACATGAAAGTCTAAAAAATGTCAAATTCTTGATACCACAAAGTGGCGCTGTGACTGTGAATGAATCTTGCTGTATGGATGTCATCGAGGCAGGTCTGTGATCATACATGTAAAGTTTCATTCAGATCGGAGCATGTTCAGGAGAGTTAGACAGCATTTCCTGTTTCATGGCGAAGGATCAAATTTCGACAGGCCGCCACGACCACACCCTTTAACTATGGAGGAAGATTTTGATAACTTTTTCTCAGGAAGGTCTGCTGTATGTACTGGCAAAATTTCAGATCGCTCAGACTTTTCCCCTAGGAGGAGTTCATCATAGATTTTGTACAGTTAACGCATGATGGCGCACTTCCTGTTGGGTGTAGAGCATGGCTGTGATTGACTTTTTTGTGTTTCCTGATGTGCTGCATATGCCTCCCAAATTTTTTAGCTCTCGGCCAAATTCCCTCCGAGTTGGCCTAATACCACTTTTTAAAATTTTGTAGGGGGCGCTATGGAGCCATTTTGCCACACACCTCCACATGCCCTAAAAAATATGAAATTTTTCGCCAGTTCTGATGTGTGTGCAAATTTTCATGACTTTTCGAGCATGTTCAGGACCTGAAAAATGCAGTTGTTTTGGCAGAATAATAATAATAATAAAAAACCCTAAGGTTCCAATAGGGTCCTTCGGCACCGTTGGTGCTCGGACCCTAATAATAATAAACCGTAGGGTTTCAATAGGGTCCTACGGCACCGTTGGTGCCTTGGACAGCCGGTGCCCTTGCACCGCCTGTCCTCGGCACCTCGGTGCTCGGACCCTAATAATTAAAGCTGTGAGCAGCGTTGAACGGGTCCTCGCATACTTGCTGGTCGGCGACCCCAAGCATCTCCACCAGGCAATGCTACGACTGAGAGTGTATTTAGGCCCATGAATGTCACAAAGGCTGGATTCTGAGCACACAGGTCAAATTTCAGGCAGATTGGAGCATGTATAGGTTATTTATGCAGCACTTTGTGTCCATCCACCAGGTGGCGCTATCTCTGTGACTGTATGTTGGTCTATGAAACTCATCAGGACTGGACTCTGATCAAACATGTAAAGTTTGAGGCGGATTGCAGCGTGTACAGGGGATTTACACAAGACATCCTGCTTCATGTCGTAACATTAAAGTTCAGTTGGCCGCCATGGCCACGCCCTTTGAGTTTTGTGAACAATTTTCGCAAATATGCAACCTGAAGGCGTTTCTTATATATTTTCCCAAATTCAGGTGTTTTGGAGTTATTGCTAGTGACAAATGAATTGTTGAAAATGACCAAAAACACCAAAAATCTGACATTTAATTCAAAATGGCTGACTTTCTGTTGTGTTAAGAGAATGACTCCAAGAGACTTTTTTGCTTGCACTGATGTGCTACATATGCATGCCAAATTTCATAGTTTATAGTTGGGGCTGACTGGGTGACCCACAGAGGTTCGGCTTGTGTCTTCATTGTACAGCTGACTCCTTCTTGGACGTCCCTTCGTTCTGCCCCTAGTCATGCTGCTATAGGCCTAGGCTGCTGGGGGACTTTTCTTGACGCACTGAGCCCTTCTCTATCTACCTTTACATTTAATATGTATACCGTTATTGCAGTACATTCACTCTGTTTCCCCCTGTGCTATTTCTCCGAGTGTCCCTGGTCCCAGAGCTGGATGCTTCAGATCTGCGGTCGATGTTCCACCAGCTGGTCCAGTCTCCACCATGTCCACTGTGGGATGCTGCTACTGACCTTCCACCAGCCCTCTGCTTCCAATTCCCTTTTTCCACGAGTCAACTCTGCATCGCCTTCAATATACTGTTATGCTAACTTACATACTGTTTGAATTTTACTGCTAGCTATATAAGGAGTATGTTTAATGTCAGAGCCGTACATCATAAGAGTAAACTATGAGTCAGTTTTCAATGTTAGCTTATACTTTGTCTGTGTCACATATCCTGTCATGCATGTATTCAAATGTGTGTTGTGTTTTCCTTGCTTTCTCACCCCTCCCTCTTCTCCCATCCCTCCCCCTTGCCCTCTTCTGTCCTTCTCAACCCGCCCGGCCAGCAGGCAGATGGGTCCCCCTATTTAGAGCCGGGTTCTGCTCGAGGTTTCTTCCCTGTTAAAAGGGTGTTTTTCCTTGCCACTGTCGCCTTTGGGCTTGCTCTGGGGGTCAGGCATATGGGTTCTGTAAAGCGTCTTGAGACGATTTGACTGTAATTGACGCTATATAAATAAAATTGAATTGAAAATTGAATTGAATAGGTGAAAGTCTGTGTGGAGGCCATTTTTTAAATTCTTTTAGGGGGCGCTATGGTACATGCTGTGAATGTATTTTGGCCTATAAATGTGATCAGGACAGGACTGTGTTTAATCATGTGAGGTCTGAGGTAGATTGGCGCATGCAGAGGATAGTCAGGTAGCACTTGATGTTTCATGGCGAACCATCAAAATTCTGGAGGTCGCCATGTCCACACCCTTTGACTCTGCAAGAATCCTTTGATAACTTTTGATCATAACATCGTGTTGTATATCCTGGCAAAATTTCAGCTCTCTAGACCTTAACCCCGAGGAGGAGTTCGCTCTCAAAAATGAAAAAAATACAGAAATTTTATCCACTTAATTCAAAATGGCGGACTTCCTGTTGAGTTTAGGGGGTGGCTCCAAGAGGCTTTTTGTGTGTCCTGGTGTGCTCTATAGGCCTCCCAAATTGTGTGGATGTAGGTGAAACATGCTGCGGGGGCTGTTTATTAAACATACTGCAGGGGGCGCTATAGCACATGCCCTATGGAGATGCATACAGTGTTATTCCTTGAGACAACTGTGATGTGTGTGTAAATTTTGGTGAGCTGTTGAACATTCTAAGCCTGTCAAAAAGTACTTTGTTTGTCACAAAAACAACGCGTTGCCACGGCAACAGCATTTCATCAAATATCAAAATCTTCACACTGTGGTATTGTCTGGGGGTGAAGAATCAGCTGACCAATTTTCAGAATGATATGACAAAGTTTGGAGCAATGATGTGTGCAAATGTAATTTCTAAACTGCTTGTTACCAAGAGGTGGCGCTATGACTTTTCTAAATTTTTCAGTGTGGATGTCCTCAAACTGGTTCTGGTGTCCAGCACATGAAGTTTGGGGCAGATAGGATCCTTTGCAGCTGAGATATGAACACTTCAATTTTCATGGCGAAACATCAAACTTTGCCGTCCCGCCACAGACACGCCTTTTCATCACACGTCACCATTTTTTCTGTGCTTCATCATCAATGTGTTCAGGCTTATGTCACAACATCTGAGGTGAATCTGAGCACCAGGCTAAGAATAGTACATGAAAGTCTAAAAAATGTCAAATTCTTGATACCACAAGGTGGCGCTGTGACTGTGAATGAATCTTGCTGTATGGATGTCATCGAGGCAGGTCTGTGATCATACATGTAAAGTTTCATTCAGATCGGAGCATGTTCAGGAGAGTTAGACAGCATTTCCTGTTTCATGGCGAAGGATCAAATTTCGACAGGCCGCCACGACCACACCCTTTAACTATGGAGGAAGATTTTGATAACTTTTTCTCATGAAGGTCTGCTGTATGTACTGGCAAAATTTCAGATCGCTCAGACTTTTCCCCTAGGAGGAGTTCATCATAGATTTTGTACAGTTAACGCATGATGGCGCACTTCCTGTTGGGTGTAGAGCATGGCTGTGATTGACTTTTTTGTGTTTCCTGATGTGCTGCATATGCCTCCCAAATTTTGTTGCTCTCGACCAAACTCCCTCTGAGTTGGCCTAATACCACTTTTTAAAATTTTGTAGGGGGCGCTATGGAGCCATTTTTGCACACACCTCCACATGCCCTACAAAATATGAAATTTTTCGCCAGTTCTGATGTGTGTGCAAATTTTCATGACTTTTTGAGCATGTTTAGGCCCTCAAAAATGCAGTTGTTCTGAGAGACAAATAATAATAATAATAATAATAATAATAATAATTAAAGCTGCAAGCAGCGTTGAACGGGTCCTCGCATCCTTGCTGGTCGGCAACCTCAAGCATCTCCACCAGGCAATGCTATGACTGAGAGTGTATTTAGGCCCATGAATGTCACAAAGGCTTGATTCTGAGCACACAGGTCAAATTTCAGGCAGATTGGAGCATGTACAGGCTATTAATTCAGCACTTTGTATCCATCCACCAGGTGGCGCTATCTGTATGACTATATATTGGTCTATGAAACTCATCAGGACTGGACTCTGATCAAACATGTAAAGTTTGAGGCAGATTGCAGCATGTACAGGGATTAACACAAGACGTCCTGCTTCATGGCGTAACATTAAACTTCAGCTGCCCGCCATGGCCACGCCCTTTGAGTTTTATGAACAATTTTCGCAAATATGCAACCTGAAGACGTGTCTTATATATTTCCCAAATTCAGATGTTTTGGAGTTATTGCCTGTGAGAAATGAATTTTTGAAAATGACCAAAACACCAAAAATCTGACATTTAATTAAAAATGGCCGACTTTCTGTTGGGTTTAGAGAATGACTCCAAGAGACTTTTTTGTTTGCACTGACATGCTACATTTGCATGCCAAATTTCATAGTCCTAGCTGAAAGTCTCTGGAGGCTATTTTTTAAATGCTGTAGGGGGCGCGATGGTACATGCTGTGAATGTATTTTAGTTTATAAATGTGATCAGGACAGGACTGTGTTTAATCATGTGAGGTCTGAGGTAGATTGGAGCATGCAGAGGATAGTTCGATAGCACTTGATGTTTCATGGCGAACCATCAAATTCTGGAGGTCGCCATGTCCACACCCTTTGACTCTGGAAGAATCTTTTAATAACTTTTGATCATAACATCGTGTTGTATACCCTGGTAAAATTTGAGGTCTCTGGGAGTTAACCCCTAGGAGGAGTTCGCTCTCAAAAATTAAAAAAATAGAGAAAATTTATCCACATAATTCAAAATGGCGGACTTCCTGTTGAGTTTAGGGGATGGCTCCAAGAGGCTTTTTTGTGCATCGTGATGTGCTCTATCGGCCTCCCAAATTTTGTGGATGTAGGTGAAACATGCTGCCGGGGCTGTTTATTAAACATACTGTAGGGGGCGCTATAGCACATGCCCTGCAGAGATGCATACAGTGTTATTCCTTGAGGGGACAGTGATGTGTGTGTAAATTTTAGTGAGCTGTTGAGCATTCTAAGCCTGTCAAAAAGTACTTTGTTTGTCACAAAAACAACGCGTTGGCACGGCAACAGCATTTCATCAAATATCAAAATCTTCACACTGTGGTATTGTCTGGGGGTGAAGAATCAGCTGACCAATTTTCAGAATGATATGAAAAAGTTTGGAGCAATGGTGTGTGCAAATGTAATTTCTAAACTTCTTGTTACCAATAGGTGGCGCTATGACTTTTTCCAAAATTTTCACCGTGGATGACCTCACACTGGGAATGGTGTCCAGCACATGAAGTTTGGGGCAGATACGATTAGGATTTGCTGAGATATAAACATTTTAGTCGTCATGGCGAGACATCTAAATTCGCCGCGCCGCCACAGACACACCTTTTTATGACACGTCACCATTTTCACTGTGAATAATCATCAACATGTTAAGGTTTATTTCACCACATTTGAGGTGAATCTGAGCAAGAGACAAAGAATAATACATCAAAGTGTAAAAAATGACATTTTCTGTTGCCAGCAGGTGGCGCTCTGACTGTGAATGGATTTCATCATATGGATGTGATCAGGGCAGGAATCTGATCATACATATAAAGTTTCAGGCAGATTGGAGCATGTTCAGGGCATTTACACACAACTTGAAATTTCATGGCGAAGGATCAAAATTCCACAGACCGCCACGGACACGCCCTTTGACTTTTGAAAAAGATTTTAATAACTTTTGCTCATTAAGGCCTCCTGTATGTACTGGTCGAATTTGAGGCGAATTGGAGTTTCCCCCTGGGAGGAGTTCGCTCTGGAAAAAAATGAAAAATGGGCAAAATCTGACATTCAACTTAAAATAGCTCACTTCCTGTTGGGTTTGGAATATGGCGGTCACTGACTTTTTTGTTCAGTCTGATGTGCTGCATATGTGTACCAAATTTGGTAGCTGTAGGTGAAACATGATGGCCGTGGGAAAGTGTAGGGGGCGCTATGGAGCCATTTTGCCACACACCTCTACAATTCCTTTAAAATATGAAATTTTTCACCAGTCCTGATGTGTGTACAAATTTTCATGAGTTTTTGAGCATGTTTAGGCCCTCAAAAATGCAATTGTTCTGAGAGACAAATAATAATAATAATTAAAGCTGCGAGCAGCGTTGAACGGGTCCTCGCATCCTTGCTGGTCGGCGACCCCAAGCATGTCCACCAGGCAATGCTACGACTGAGAGTATATTTAGGCCCACGGATGTCACAAAGGCTGGATTCTGAGCACACAGGTCAAATTTCAGGCAGATCGGATTATGTACAGGCTATTTATGCAGCACTTTCTGTCCATCCACCAGGTGGCGCTATCTGTGTTACTGTATATTGGTCTATGAAACTCATCAGGACTGGACTCTGATCAAACATGTTAAGTTTGAGGGAGATTGGAGCATGTACAGGGGATTTACATAAGACGTCCTGCTTCATGGCGTAACATTAAAGTTCAGTTGGCCGCCATGGCCATGCCCTTTGAGTTTTGTGAACAATTTTCACAAATACTCAACCTGAAGGCGTGTAGTATATATTGTCCCAATTTCAGATGTTTTGGAGCTATTGCCTGTGAGAAATGAATTGTTGAAAATGATCAAAAACACCAAAAATCTGACATTTAATTCAAAATAGCGGACTTCCTGTTGGGTTTAGAGAATGACTCCAAGAGACTTTTTTGTTTGCACTGACGTGTTACATATGCATGCCAAATTTCATAGTCATAGGTGAAAGTCTGTGTGGAGGCTATTTTTAAAAATTTTGTAGGGGGCGCTATGACACATACTGTGGATGTATTTTGGCCTATAAATGTGATCAGGACAGGACTGTGTTCAATCATGTGAGGTCTGAGGTAGACTGGAGCATGCAGAGGATGGTTAGATAGCACTTGATGTTTCATCGCAAACCATCAAAATTCTGGAGGTCGCCATGTCCACACCCTTTGACTCTGGAAGAATCTTTTAATAACTTTTGATCATAACATTGTGTTGTATATCCTGGCAAAATTTCAGGTCTCTAGCAGTTAAACCCTAGGAGGAGTTCGCTCTCAAAAATTCAAAAAATAGAGAAAATTTGTCCACTTAATTCAAAATGGCGGACTTCCTGTTGAGTTTAGGGGATGGCTCCAAGAGGCTTTTTTGTGCGTTCTGATGTGCTCTATATGTCTCCCAAATTTTGAGGATGAAGGTGAAACGTGCTGCCGGGGCTGTTTATTAAACATACTGTAGGGGGCGCTATAGCACATGCCCTGCAGAGATGTATACATTCCTATTCCTGGAGACGACAGTGATGTGTGTGTAAATTTTGGTGAGCTGTTGAGCATTCTAAGCCTGTCAAAAAGTACTTTGTTTGTCACAAAAACAACGCGTTGCCACGGCAACAGCATTTCATCAAATATCAAAATCTTCACACTGTGGTATTGTCTGGGGGTGAAGAATCAGCTGACCAATTTTCAGAATGATATGACAAAGTTTGGAGCAATGATGTGTGCAAATGTAATTTCTAAACTGCTTGTTACCAAGAGGTGGCGCTATGACTTTTTCTAAATTTTTCAGTGTGGATGTCCTCAAACTGGTTCTGGTGTCCAGCACATGAAGTTTGGGGCAGATAGGATCCTTTGCAGCTGAGATATGAACACTTCAATTTTCATGGCGAAACATCAAACTTTGCCGTCCCGCCACAGACACGCCTTTTCATCACACGTCACCATTTTTTCTGTGCTTCATCATCAATGTGTTCAGGCTTATGTCACAACATCTGAGGTGAATCTGAGCAACAGGCTAAGAATAGTACATGAAAGTCTAAAAAATGTCAAATTCTTGATACCACAAGGTGGCGCTGTGACTGTGAATGAATCTTGCTGTATGGATGTCATCGAGGCAGGTCTGTGATCATACATGTAAAGTTTCATTCAGATCGGAGCATGTTCAGGAGAGTTACACAGCATTTCCTGTTTCATGGCGAAGGATCAAATTTCGACAGGCCGCCACGACCACACCCTTTAACTATGGAGGAAGATTTTGATAACTTTTTCTCAGGAAGGTCTGCTGAATGTACTGGCAAAATTTCAGATCGCTCAGACTTTTCCCCAAGGAGGAGTTCATCATAGATTTTGTACAGTTAACGCATGATGGCGCACTTCCTGTTGGGTGTAGAGCATGGCTGTGATTGACTTTTTTGTGTTTCCTGATGTGCTGCATATGCCTCCCAAATTTTTTAGCTCTCGGCCAAATTCCCTCCGAGTTGGCCTAATACCACTTTTTAAAATTTTGTAGGGGGCGCTATGGAGCCATTTTGCCACACACCTCCACATGCCCTAAAAAATATGAAATTTTTCGCCAGTTCTGATGTGTGTGCAAATTTTCATGACTTTTCGAGCATGTTCAGGCCCTGAAAAATGCAGTTGTTTTGGCAGAATAATAATAATAATAATAATAATAAAAAACCCTAAGGTTCCAATAGGGTCCTTCGGCACCGTTGGTGCTCGGACCCTAATTAAAGCTGCGAGCAGCATTGAACGGGTCCTCGCATCCTTGCTGGTCGGCCACCCCAAGCATGTCCACCAGGCAATGCTGCGACAAAGTGTATTTCGGCTCATGGATGTAACGAGGACTGGACTCTGAACACTCAGGTCAAATTTCAGACAGATTGGAGCATGTACAGACTATTTTTGCAGCACTTTGTGTCCATCCACCAGGTGGCACTATGTCTGTGACTGTATAGTGGTCTATGAAACTCATCAGGACTGGACTCTGATCAAACATGTAAAGTTTGAGGTAGATTACAGCATGTACAGGGGATTTACACAAGACGTCCTGCTTCATGGCGTAACATTAAAGTTCAGTTGGCCGCCATGGCCATGCCCTTTGAGTTTTGTGAACAATTTTCGCAAATATGCAACCTGAAGGCGTTTCTTATATATTTTCCCAAATTCAGGTGTTTTGGAGTTATTGCCAGTGACAAATGAATTGTTGAAAATGACCAAAAACACCAAAAATCTGACATTTAATTCAAAATGGCTGACTTTCTGTTGTGTTTAGAGAATGACTCCAAGAGACTTTTTTGCTTGCACTGATGTGCTACATATGCATGCCAAATTTGATAGTCATAGGTGAAAGTCTCTGTGGAGGCTATTCTTAAAAATGCTGTAGGGGGCGCTATGGAACATGCTGTGAATGTATTTTGGCCAATAAATGTGATCAGGACAGGACTGTGTTTAATCATGTGAGGTCTGAGGTAGATTGGAGCCTGCAGAGGATAGTTAGGTAGCACTTGATGTTTCATGGCGAACCATCAAAATTCTGGAGGTCGCCATGTCGACACCCTTTGACTCTGCAAGAATCTTTTAATAACTTTTGATCATAACTTCGTGTTGTATATCCTGGCAAAATTTCAGCTCTCTAGACCTTAACCCCGAGGAGGAGTTCGCTCTCAAAAATGAAAAAAATACAGAAATTTTATCCACTTAATTCAAAATGGCGGACTTCCTGTTGAGTTTAGGGGATGGCTCCAAGAGGCTTTTTTGTGTGTCCTGGTGTGCTCTATAGGCCTCCCAAATTTTGTGGATGTAGGTGAAACATGCTGCCGGGGCTGTTTATGAAACATACTGCAGGGGGCGCTATAGCACATGCCCTGCAGAGATGCATACAGTGTTATTCCTTGAGACGACTGTGATGTGTGTGTAAATTTTGGTGAGCTGTTGAACATTCTAAGCCTGTCAAAAAGTACTTTGTTTGTCACAAAAACAACGCGTTGCCACGGCAACAGCATTTCATCAAATATCAAAATCTTCACACTGTGGTATTGTCTGGGGGTGAAGAATCAGCTGACCAATTTTCAGAATGATATGACAAAGTTTGGAGCAATGATGTGTGCAAATGTAATTTCTAAACTGCTTGTTACCAAGAGGTGGCGCTATGACTTTTTCTAAATTTTTCAGTGTGGATGTCCTCAAACTGGTTCTGGTGTCCAGCACATGAAGTTTGGGGCAGATAGGATCCTTTGCAGCTGAGATATGAACACTTCAGTTTTCATGGCGAAACATCAAACTTTGCCGTCCCGCCACAGACACGCCTTTTCATCACACGTCACCATTTTTTCTGTGCTTCATCATCAGTGTGTTCAGGCTTATGTCACAACATCTGAGGTGAATCTGAGCAACAGGCTAAGAATAGTACATGAAAGTCTAAAAAATGTCAAATTCTTGATACCACAAGGTGGCGCTGTGACTGTGCATGAATCTTGCTGTATGGATGTCATCGAGGCAGGTCTGTGATCATACATGTAAAGTTTCATTCAGATCGGAGCATGTTCAGGAGAGTTAGACAGCATTTCCTGTTTCATGGCGAAGGATCAAATTTCGACAGGCCGCCACGACCACACCCTTTAACTATGGAGGAAGATTTTGATAACTTTTTCTCAGGAAGGTCTGCTGTATGTACTGGCAAAATTTCAGATCGCTCAGACTTTTCCCCTAGGAGGAGTTCATCATAGATTTTGTACAGTTAACGCATGATGGCGCACTTCCTGTTGGGTGTAGAGCATGGCTGTGATTGACTTTTTTGTGTTTCCTGATGTGCTGCATATGCCTCCCAAATTTTGTTGCTCTCGACCAAACTCCCTCTGAGTTGGCCTAATACCACTTTTTAAAATTTTGTAGGGGGCGCTATGGAGCCATTTTTGCACACACCTCCACATGCCCTACAAAATATGAAATTTTTCGCCAGTTCTGATGTGTGTGCAAATTTTCATGACTTTTTGAGCATGTTTAGGCCCTCAAAAATGCAGTTGTTCTGAGAGACAAATAATAATAATAATAATAATAATAATAATAATAATAAACCGTAGGGTTTCAATAGGGTCCTACGGCACCGTTGGTGCCTTGGACAGCCGGTGCCCTTGCTCCGGCTGTCCTCGGCACCTCGGTGCTCGGACCCTAATAAACCGTAGGGTTCCAATAGGGTCCTACGGCACCGTTGGTGCCTTGGACAGCCGGTGCCCTTGCACCGCCTGTCCTCGGCACCTCGGTGCTCGGACCCTAATAAAAAACCCTAAGGTTCCAATAGGGTCCTTCGGCACCGTTGGTGCTCGGACCCTAATAATTAAAGCTGCAAGCAGCGTTGAACAGGTCCTCGCATCCTTGCTGGTCGGCCACCCCAAGCATTTCCACCAGGCAATGCTGTGACAGAGTGTATTATGGCCCATGAATGTGACGAGGGCTGGATTCTGAGCACACAGGTTAAATTTCAGGTAGATTGGAGCATGTACAGGCTATTTATGCACCACTTTCTGTCCATCCACTAGGTGGCGCTATCTCCCTGACTGTATATTGGTCTATGAAGCTCATCAGGAATGGAATCTGATCAAACGTGTAAAGTTTGAGGCAGATTGCAGCATGTACAGGGGATTTACACAAGACGTCCTGCTTCATGGAGTAACATTAAAGTTCATTTGGCCGCCATGGCCACACCCTTTGAGTTTTGTGAACAATTTTCGCAAATATGCAACCTGAAGGCGTGTCTTATATATTTTCCCAAATTCAGGTGTTTTGGAGTTATTGCCTGTGACAAATGAATTGTTGAAAATGATCAAAAACACCAAAAATCTGACATTTAATTCAAAATGGCGGACTTCCTGTTGGGTTTAGAGAATGACTCCAAGAGACTTTTTTGTTTGCACTGACGTGCTACATATGCATGCCAAATTTCATAGTCATAGGTGAAAGTCTCTGTGGAGGCTATTTTTTAAATGCTTTAGGGGGCGCTATGGCACATGCTGTGAATGTATTTTGGCCTATAAATGTGATCAGGACAGGGCTGCGTTTAATCATGTGAGGTGTGAGGTAGATTGGAGCATGCAGAGGATAGTTAGATAGCATTTGATGTTTGATGGCGAACCATCAAAATTGTGGAGGTCGCCATGTCCACACCCTTTGACTGTGGAAGAATCTTTTAATAACTTTAGATCATAACATCGTGTTGTATACCCTAGTAAAATTTGAGGTCTCTTGGAGTAAACCCCGAGGAGGAGTTCGATCTCAAAAATTAAAAAAATAGAGAAAATTTATCCACTTAATTCAAAATGGCGGACTTCCTGTTGAGTTTAGGGGATGGCTCCAAGAGGCTTTTTTGTGTGTCCTGGTGTGCTCTATAGGCCTCCCAAATTTTGTGGATGTAGGTGAAACGTGCTGCTGGGGCTGTTTATTAAACATACTGTAGGGGGCGCTATAGCACATGCCCTGCAGAGATGCATACAGTGTTATTCCTTGAGACGACTGTGATGTGAGTGTAAATTTTGGTGAGCTGTTGAACATTCTAAGCCTGTCAAAAGTACTTTGTTTGTCACAACAACAACGCGTTGCCACGGCAACAGCATTTCATCAAATATCAAAATCTTCACACTGTGGTATTGCCTGGGGGTGAAGAATGAGCTGACCAGTTTTCAGAATGATATGAAAAAGTTTGGAGCAATGGTGTATGCAAATGTAATTTCTAAACTTCTTGTTACCAATAGGTGGCGCTATGACTTTTTCTAAAATTTTTCAGTGTGGATGTCCTCAAACTGGTTCTGGTGTCCAGCACATGAAGTTTGGGACAGATAGGATCCTTTGCCGCTGAGATATGGACACTTCAATTTTCATGGCGAAACATCAAATTTTGCCGTCCCGCCACAGACATGCCTTTTTGGCTTGTCACCATTTTTTCTGGGATTCATCATCAATGTGTTCAGGCTTTTGTCACAACATCTAAGGTGAATCTGAGCAACAGGCTAAGAATAGTACATGAAAGTGTAAAAAATGTCAAATTCTTGATACCACAAGGTGGCGCTGTGACTGTGAATGAATATTGCTACATGGATGTCATCGAGGCAGGTCTGTGATCATACATGTAAAGTTTCATTCAGATTGGAGCATGTTCAGGAGAGTTACATAGCATTTCCTGTTTCATGACGAAGGATCAAATTTCGACAGTCCGCCACGACCACACCCGTTAACTATGGAGGAAGATTTTGATAACTTTTTCTCAGGAAGGCCGGCTGTATGTACTGGCCATATTTCAGATTGCTCAGACTTTCCCCCTAGGAGGAGTTCATCATAGATTTTGTACAGTTAACGCATGATGGCGCACTTCCTGTTGGGTTTAGAGCATGGCTATGATTGACTTTTTTGTGTTTCCTGATGTGCTGCATATGCCTCCCAAATTTTGTAGCTCTAGACCAAATTCCCTCTGAGTTGGCCTAATACCACTTTTTAAAATTTTGTAGGGGGCGCTATGGAGCCATTTTTGCACACACCTCCACATGCCCTAAAAAATATGAAATTTTTCGCCAGTTCTGATGTGTGTGCAAATTTTCATGACTTTTCGAGCATGTTCAGGCCATGAAAAATGCAGTTCTTTTGGCAGGATAATAATAATAATAATAATAATAATAAAAAACCCTAAGGTTCCAATAGGGTCCTACGGCACCGTTGGTGCCTTGGACAGCCGGTGCATTTGCACCGCCTGTCCTCCGCACCTCGGTGCTCGGACCCTAATAAGAAACGAAGCAAATACAATAGGGACTCGCCAGCTCCGCTGGCTCGGTCCCTAATAATAAGAAACGAAGCAAATACAATAGGGTCTCGCCAGCTCCGCTGGCCTGCTCCGCTGGCTCGGTCCCTAATAAGAAACCGAGCAAATACAATAGGGTCTCGCCAGCTCCGCTGGCCAGCTTTGCTGGCCTGCTTCGCTGGCTCGGTCCCTAATTAAAGCTGCAAGCAGCATTGGGCGGGACCTTGCCCCGCCCCCCACGCGGTCGGCAAGCAGCTCCCATCCGTGACCGAAGATGTAAGCTAGAGGAGTTCCTCTGCCGGAATATTGTACCGTTTCGGAGGAGACAATGTTTCAAGGGTTTGCATATTCAGATTATAGCTCCCCCTACATTGAAGATAGCTCAAATCAGTCAGGCAGGATTTTGTAGAGCTCGAGCAGATGAAAGCGTGAATGTTGGTTGCATGTCTCTACGACATTCCCCTGCGACGAGCTGAGGCCATTTGTGATGTTTGGAGTATTTGTTTCCCTAGGTGGCGCTATAAAGTTTTTCCAGATTCTTTTCAGAATATTGAGATTTTCAGGAGACTGCACCTGGGTACCAAATTTCAGCAAAATCCATGAACGTTTAGAGGTTGAAATTGAAGCGAAACATGGTTTCAGGTGAAGACAAACTTTGACAACTTATTTAAAAAAAACTAGAGCAGTTACTGTGTTTCTTTTGATAACTTTTGCTTGGATGAATATTCACTATAATCTGTCCAAATATGAAGCCGAAATATTGTACGGTTTTGGAGGAGATAATGTTTAAAGAGTTTTCATATTTTGGGTCATAGCACCCCCTAGGTATAAGATAGCTCAAATCCGTCTATAGGCTTTCGGAGAGCACGAGCAGACGAACGCGTGAGTGGTGGTTGCATGTCTCCACGACATTCCTGTGCGCAGAGCTGAGGTTTTTTTGTGATTTATACAGTTTTTTTGTGTCCCTAGGTGGCGCCATAGAGTTTTTCCAGAATTTGTTTTCAGAATATTGAAATTTTCAGCAGACCGGACCTACGTACCAAATTTCAGCAAAATACATGCACGTTTAGGGGGTCAAATTAAGCGGAACATGGTTTCAGGTGAAGACAAACTTTGACAGCTTATAAAAGAAAAACTAGACAAGTTAGCCTTTTTCTTTTGATAACTTTTGTTTGGCTGGATATTCACTATAATCTGTCCAAATATGAAGCCGGAATATTGTACGGTTTCGGAGGAGATAATCTTTAAAGGGTTTTCATATTTTGGGTTGTAGCGCCCCCTAGATTGAAGATTGCTCAAATCGGGCAGACAGGTTTTCATAGAGATCGAGCAGACGAACGCGTGAGTGGTGGTTGCGTGTCTCTACGACATTCCTGTGCAGAGAGCTGAGGTTATTTGTGATTTTAGAAATTTTCGTGTCCCTAGGTGGCGCTATAGAGTTTTTTCAGAATTTGTTTTCAGAATATTGAAATTTTCGCATGACCCGACGTGCGTGCCAAATTTCATAAAAAGTTATGCACGTTTAGAGGGTCAAATTAAGGGAAACGTGCGGGGAAGAATAATAATAAGAAGAAGAAGAAACGAAGCAAATACAATAGGGTCTCGCCAGCTCCGCTGGCTCGGTCCCTACTGGCCAGCTCCGCTGGCTCGGTCCCTAATAATAATAATAAGAAGAAGAAGAAGAAACAGAGCAAATACAATAGGGTCTCGCCTACAACTTTTACAAAATTCAGCAGCTCGTGTCCTGACGAAGAGCAGAAGGCAGGCCCACATTACACCTGTTTTAAGATCGCTGCATTGGCTCCCCGTGTTTTTTAGGATCGATTTTAAGATCCTTTTAATGGTTTTTAAGTGTCTCAATGATCTTGGGCCCTCTTATCTTTCAGAACTGCTTTTACCCTACGAACCTTCGCGGACCCTGCGCTCCTCTGGCAAGCGTCTCCTCCAAATTCCCGATGTCAATCTAAAGACTCAGGGGGAGATATCTTTTAAGTTTTACGGCCCTAAACTCTGGAACGACTTGCCGCAGGAGCTCAGGGACTTAGACAATGTTCATATTTTTAAGAGCAGGCTCAAGACCCACCTTTTTAATCAAGCTTTTAACTGATATTTATTTTCAGTTTACTTTTAACTTGGTAATCGATTATTGGTAACTGATTATTTGTCACTTACTGGTGTATGTATTTATTTTATTTATCATTATTATTTATTTATTTTGTTATCTTATACTGGGTTCTATGTTTTTATGTTTTATCTGCTCTTATCATTTTTATCTTATTCCAGTGTTTCCTTGAGGGAGCTCTCTGCATCGGAAGCGTGGCTCGCCTGTGGCTGCCAGGGTGCTGTGCTGTGGGTTCTTGATGGAGGTTTGGGGCTCACTCCCACTCCTCCTCTCGGTGTCCTGTCTTGGAGCCCTGGTTGCCATGGGCGACCTGCTGCTCTCGGTGCAGACGGCTCCTTGAGTGCGTCTCCTCTTCTGGTTCATCTTTGCCCAGCCTTATATTATATTTTAATACTCATTGCATTAGTGTAAGGTTGAGGGTGAGAGGGGGGTGGGTCTGGTTATCGTGTTACAGTGTGCCTGTGTGGTTTTTTTTTTGGTTTTTTTTTTTTCTTGTGTGTTAGATCTTTGGGTTTGGGGAAGACGGGTTAGCGGGTGGAGTGGGTGGAGTGGGATTGTTTTTAATCTGTGAAGCACTTTGTGTTGCAACTCTGTTTGTATGAAAAGTGCTATATAAATAAATAAAGTTTAAGTTTAAGTTTAATAAAAAACCCTAAGGTTCCAATAGGGTCCTAGGCACCGCTGGTGCCTTGGACAGTCGGTGCCCTTGCACCGCCTGTCCTCGGCACCCTCGGTGCTCGGACCCTAATAAACCCAAGGGTTTCAATAGGGTCCCAGGCACCGCTGGTGCCTTGGTCAGTCGGTGCCCTTGCACCGCCTGTCCTCGGCACCCTCGGTGCTCGGACCCTAATAATAAGAAAAAACCCTAGGGTTTCAATAGGGTCAACGGTGCCGAAGGACAGTCGGTGCCCTTGCACCGCCTGTCGGGTCATATCGAGCACCTTCAATGCCACGAAGTAGCCGCCTAACCTCATTGAATGCCGGCCGAGCCCGGACTATCTTGGCGGTGTGGTCGGGGAAAACAGAGATGATCAAGTCCCTCACTTTAATCTGCCGGAGCTCTCTGGCGCGATGTAAAATGTCCACACAGTTGCTGTAGTAATGAAATCTACACATCACACAATGGCTCGTGGACATTCACCAAGCTTGGGTTTGGGTTGGGGAGTCCTATGGGACCGGTCCAAAAGCGGCTCTTTAACCAGACCAAAGGCTTCCTTTAGTAGGGCGGCTACAGCGGTTGTGGTATGGGTGTCAGGGCCCTCTGGTACTCCCAATATCCTGACGTTGTTACACCGTGTCCTGGACTCCAAGTCATCACATTTATTTTCTAGCTTGGCAACCCTTACTGTGAGGCACTTGATGGTAGTCTTCATTTCGGCGACATCATCGGACCACTCGGTGAGAGCGTGCTCCATCTCCCCGACCGTACCTTTTAGCTTGGACATGGTAGCATCGGTAGCAGCTTTGTCATTCGCCAACTGTGTCTTCACTGCCTGCAGGTCGAGCTTAATAGTAGACAGAGCATCCCTGAGAGTATCTTGGAGCTCTTTTTTGAAAATATCAACAATGTCTTTTCTCAGCGAAGCCAACAACTCGAGTTTAAGGGCAGCAACATCAGGGCTAGCTTGCGTCGAGGTGACCTCTGTAGGGGCCGACAGCTCACTCGAGGACGAGGATGCGGATTGTGCCCTAGGCCTCAGCTGCATCTGAATAGTATTGCGGGTTTTAGAGTTCTTTCCAGCCATCTAATACAGTCCAGTGATACACTTCCAAATAAAAAGTATTAAGAAATAGGGCAAGATTGTATAAAGTGTACAAAAAGCACAGAAGAATAACAATTTAAATGTAAATGGCAGGAGCTTCCAAACTCTCTACCTACTCCATTAATGCTCCGCAGCACCCCCCCGTGAGTGTATTTTTAAATACGTAGTAGAATAAAGTTCAACCAAACTCACTGTTTTGCTTCCGTTTCCTTGTTTTAGCATGCGCCCAATAATACGGTGCACCTTATATATGGCTTAAGTACAGAAATAAACGCCGTAATCGAGACTGCGCCTTACAATCCGATGCGCCTTATGGTGTGGAAAATACTAACTAGCTGCTAAATATTATAGAAAGTGTAACGTTGTAGGACCAGGTTAATTTTGGACTAGCACACTTTGGGAGATCTGTTTGGAGGGCACGAGGAAAGCACAGAACCAGAAGGGGGTTCTATGATCAAGGAATATGATATAAAATACAAATAAAGTATTACGATATTGCCATAAAGTCATGAATTGCAGCAGAAGCCTTTCAGACAGGTTCAAGAATTTGGCAAGTCCACTTTCTGATTTTTGAAGTCTTTATTTCATATATATAAAACAAAGCAAAATAAAATTGAATCTCACTACATTTATGTCATCCAGACAGTATTAGACCAAGTGTTGATGAAAGACCTAGTCACAAAGGCTAGACAAATTAGAAAATTGTTTTTAAACTGTCTTTAAAATCTCTTTGCTCATTGAGTCTAAAGTTTATGAGTTGAAGTGTAGTAATTTTTCATCAGAGAATTTTCTGATGATATCAAGATGGGAATAAAAATAGTAAAAATGTGTTTTCATAACACACACTGTTTTTTACTTACTGCAGTCTCCTTGTTAATGGTGTCCATCTTTGATAAAGTAGACGTGGTTAGTTGTGGTCCCGATGAAGGAATCTCCCTGCAGTCAACAGTAGTTATTGATGCTATTTAATAATGGGTTTATTGTATATCCATCCCTATCCTTTATTACTTCCCTCAAACATTCTAAAATATAGTAATAGATTTTTTTCCTTAGGACCCAACACTTTGCATCTTTTTTTGTCCTTCATAATTTCAAATTCTATCTCATCTAGCATTTTTATTTAAAATCCACTCCTCTCTACATTTGTGCACCCATGCACACAAAAGCACTGGCCATCTGATCTAATACATACACTGTGTCAATGCAAGGACTACAATGCAGACAGTACTCTAGTCACATCAGGTTCCTAACCTTATCCTAAACTGTTGGATGTACTCAACATCTGCCTGTGCTGTGACAAACTGTTGTATTTCAGTAATTTAAAAAGAGAGAGGGCATTTTTTTTCTTTTTAGTGTTTGTACAAATAAAGTTGTATTTGAAAAGTTTTTAGTCATGTGCTGTAATTGTTTCTCAGTCGGGACTGACCCAGGCAGTACGGGATAGTAAAATCACCCTAGAACAAGCGGAGTATGAGTTCCTGTCCTTCATCAGACAGCACACTCCACCTGGACAGTGTCCTCTTGCTGGTGAGTTCTGTTTTAGCACCAGTAGCAGAACTAAAATATCACAAAGGATGTCATGAAAACCAAAATTTAGGAACCAAGTTATGAGAGAGAACATGATGGTACATGTTTTTCTGTGGTACTGAAACTACCAAAGATGTTTATAAATGCCGAATGATTTTATAGGTGACAACAATTGCAGTGGCAAGTGCACATGCAGCAACAGGACTGCTGCATTAAAAAAAATGTCAATTAAGGTTCATCTTTTAGTCAGATGATCAGGACAAGTTGTACATAGCCAAAGCCAGAATGCAAACAGTGTCACAAAACATTAGAAATGAATGGAGGAAGTGACTCAAATTGATTTTAAAATGGCCCAGAGACACACGCACAGAATTAAGGGGGAGAGTTTCCGTTGTTACTTTATATTAATAACATGTTGTTTTGTGAATTTCCTCGTGGGGAGGACTGAAGTATCTATCTAATCTAATCAATGTTAACATCCTGAAATGTTACCATTATGGTTTCTGTCTTGTGACTTCTGCATCTGTTTTAGCAATGGTTCACAAATAAACTCTTGTAAGCCTATGTAGTGATAGCTTTAAACTTATACTCTTAATTTGTTTGTCACATCTGGGAGAATTTGACAATCATGAAAATTGTCTGGTACTGCAGCCTCATAATTTGTCAGTGAACAGATTTTGCTCCAGCAGGCATGTCTCATAATTCCTATTTGTGCAGGTAACTCCGTGCATGCAGACAAGAGGTTCCTGGACAAGTACATGCCACAGTTCATGTACCACCTTCACTACAGAATCATTGATGTCAGCACCATCAAGGAGCTCAGCAGGCCAGTGTTGTGTGACTGTGGAGAGTCTTAAGATTATGTAGTGTTGTGGAAACCTAATCAACTCCAGAATACTCCAGATAAGCATGATCTTTTGAAATTTGATTGTACTTAGGTTTCCTAAAGGGTACTGTATTTTCTGTTTCGAACAAGGCATTATTTCTGATGAATTCATCAGTTCATTTGTAACATGTTTATATTGCATTGCAGAACAAGTTGTGTGATTCAGCAATTAATTTTTCTCTACTTAGCAGTACAACATAAGAAATTACCTGTAAGACTATACATAAGTTTAGAAAAAGTGAAATAATGTGGCTTTGCTTTTCTTATGTGAACCCTTACAGACGGTGGTTTCCAGAGGAATTCAAGATGGTGCCGCACAAGAAAGCAACTCACAGGTAAATGACAAGAAACACTCATCAACCTAATCATCAGCTGTTCAACTGAGAAAGGTCAGTTCTGGTTCATTTCAGCTGGTGTCAAAAATTTGTAGACCACTACAACAAAATTTGACACAGCAAAACTGGTGTAGAAAACAAATTAGCAGATTATCCAGATTATCTAAATTTAGAGATGTCCGATATTGGATTTTTTGCCAAATACCGATATGCCGATATTGTCCAACTCTAAATTTCCAATTCTGATATCAACCGATGCTGATATACAGTCACCTCCAAAAGTATTGGAACAGCAAGTTCAATTCCTTTGTTTTTGTTGTGTACTGAAGACATTTGGGTTTCAGATAAAAAGATGAATATGACACAAAAGTTAAGAATTCCAGCTTTTATGTCATGGTTTTTACATCAAGATGTGTTAAACAACCCAGGAAAGATTTCCTTTTCTTTGAACCCACCCATTTTTCAAGTGAGCAAAAGTATTGGAACGTGTGACTGACGGGTGTTTCTAGTTGCCCAGGTGTTGCCTTTTAGATCGATTGCAGAGATATTAAATAGTTCTTGTTTTTGGCTTTGCATTTCACCTGTGAAAACTGCATTTTCTGTTAAGCAAACATGAAGACCAGAGACCTGTCTATGGGAGAAAAGCAAACCATTTTGAAGCTGAGAGAAGAGGGAAAATCAATCAGAGCTATTGCACAAACATTAGGCATAGCCACTACAACAATTTGGAATGTTCTGAAAAAGAAAGAAACTACTGGTGTACTGAGCAACAAACATCGAACAGGTCGGCCCAGGGTAACAACAGCAGTTGATGACAGAAACATTGTGAGAGCTGTGAAGAAAAACCGAAAAACAACAGTCACTGACATCACTGCCAACCTCCACAGGGCAGGGGTGAAAGTGTCACAATCCACTGTTCGAAGAAGACTTCGAGAGAAGGAATATAGAGGCCATACCACAAGATGCAAACCACTCATCAGCAAAAAGAATCGAAAGGCCAGATTGGATTTTGCAAAGAAGTACAGAGATCAGCCACAAAAGTTTTGGAACAAAGTTTTATGGACTGATGAGACCAAGATTAACCTCTACCAAAGTGATGGAAAGGCCAAAGTATGGAGAAAGAAAGGATCTGCTCATTATCCAAAACATACAAGCTCATCTGTGAAACATGGTGGTGGTAGTGTCATGGCTTGGGCTTGCATGGCTGCTTCTGGAACGGACTCACTAGTCTTTATTAATGATGTAACTCATGATGGTAACAGCAGAATGAATTCTGATGTCTACAAAACCATTTTGGCTGGCAATTTACAGAAAAATGCATCTAAACTAATCGGGAGAATCTTCATCATGACATCAACAAGACAATGACCCAAAGCACACTGCCAACACAACAAAGGACTTCATCAGGGGGAAAAGTGGAAGGTCTTGGACTGGCCAAGTCAATCACCGGACCTTAACCCAATAGAACATGCATTTTACCTCCTGAAGAGGAGACTGAAGGGATAAACCCCCAGAAACAAACAAGAACTGAAAGAGGCTGCAGTAAAGGCCTGGAACAGCATTTCTAATGAAGAATGCAACAGCCTGGTGAAGTCAGTGGGTCGCAGACTCAATGCAGTTATTGCAAGTAAGAGTTATGCCACCAAATATTAAATGTTATTCACTTTAAGTTAATTTAATAATGTCTGTTCCAATACTTTTGCTCACTTGAAAAGTGGGTGGGTTCAAAGAAAAGGTAATCTTTCCTGGGTTGTTTAACACATCTTGATGTAAAAACCATGAAATAAAAGCTGGAATTCTTAACTTTTGTGTCATATTCATCTTTTTTATCTGAAACCCAAATGTCTTCAGTATACAACAACAACAAAACAAAGGAATTGAACTTGCTGTTCCAATACTTTTGGAGGTGACTGTATGTGGGCTTGGAAATAATTCCAAACCACAGACATATTGTTAATCAGGCACAGTAAGCTTGTTACTGCAGCCATACTTGCAGGGCTTAAAGTGAAAAACATTCCTAAACCTGAACTTTTTTCCTTTTGGGTCGGGGTCAGGTTACAATCTAGCTAACTAATAAGAAATGACGATATTTGCCTTCACAAACTCAGGATACAGATTATAGTAATACTGTAACATCTGACTACAACATGGTGCAAATATATTGTTTAGCAACCAATCAGTAATAGACATGAAAAAGGACACTGATTCACCTTTTAACAATGTGTGCACCATTTGCACTACTTACTCCTCATTTCGGCCCACCGATATTATCGGACATCCTATCTAAACCTCTTTTAAATCAGGCTGAAAGTGAGTACAACCAAAGTGATGCTAATAGTCCTTTATTGCTCATTTGCAAACTGCACCATTTATTTAGGAATTCGAAGTTAAAGCAAGAAAAGGATCTGTAAACTGTAATGTATGTATACATGAGCCATGATGTTACTACATAACTTTATTTTGTCTTCAGTTTAAATAAGATCGGGGTTTGTTTGTATTTCTCGAATCCTGTTTCATTTCTCATCTGAACAGAAATGCTATGATTTGTATTTCTTAGTAAATATTCAGCTGTTGCGGCCAATCAAAAGTGAAAGATCCAAACTTAAATGAATTGTAAGTATCCATTAATCCTCATTCATCAATTTGAAAAAGCTACACAGAGGTCTTTAAGGACAAAAGTGTCCTTGTCAAAAAAAAATTGTCATAAAAATTTAGATATTTTAGTAGTGGGATGTGATGAAAAATGAATCTAATTAATTACAGGGTTTGTAGTAAATTAATCATAATTTTTGTCAAATCGCAATATTTGACGCACAAAGTAAAGTTTTTCACTTCAAATAAATTTTGGTTGACAGATAAATCAATGAATAGACAAATACATATTTAAACATTTTTTAATTTAAAAATGGGATGTATAGAAAAAGTGATTTTGATGGTATACAGTCTGGATTTATTACATTTTTCCACTGTATGGCACCTAACATAAGCATAAGTAGTTTAAGGAACTTTAAAAAGTTTGAAATCCATAAAATAATTCTGTTTTCATTAGTTCCTGGATCTGATAAATGGTGTAATTTAAAAAATAATCCCAGCCCTAATATATTTATATCTCTTTCCACTTTCACCGAGTCAGTCCTGATCCTATTGACTAATTTTGTATTCATTATTAGGATTTGAACCCTTTAAATGCCAGTTTATTTACATGTTGTTACTGTTGTTTTCAATGCAAAAAAATTGATACAGTGATTTATTTTCCCTATAATAGGTGCTAAGTGGAAAATTCTCCTTTTTTTGGCTAATATCACAGTAAAACTGTTTATCACTCAATTTCCCCCATTCAACACATTTTCTCAGTAAGAGGGAGTTAAAGGGTATTTATCATAGTCTCTATATACCTACACCTTTATACTATGAATTGTGCTTATCTTTGACCGATTAAACTCTATTATTGTTTTTTCTACATGTTCATCATATAAACCCTGTCAGCAGAAACATCGTCCCAGATCTATAATAGAAGTGTGACTGTCCATTCAGAAGTGCATGTGCCCAACTAAAGACTACAGTCAACTAAGGTTAAAAACGAAAGGTTATAGGTAGCACAAGATACTAAATCTGCAATATGACGAATCTTCTCTGAGACACTAATAGCTATTCTTCACATTTATAAGCCTTGTTTAACAGAAAATAATAGATAGATTGATACGTTTATTGATCCCGCGATGGCAAAATTTACAGTGTAACAGCAGCAAATAGAAAAAAGTAATTAGCAAGAGCAGCACACAATGCATATAGATATACAGTGCCTTGCGAAAGTATTCGGCCATCTTGAACTTTTCTACCTTTCGCCACATTTCAGGCTTCAAACATAAAGATATAAAATTTTAATTTTTTGTCAAGAATCAACAACAATTGGGACACAATCGTGAAGTGGAATGAAATTTATTGGATATTTTATACTTTTTAACAAATAAAAAACTGAAAAGTGGGGTGTGCAATATTATTCGGCCCCTTTACTTTCAGTGCAGCAAACTCACTCCAGAAGTTCAGTGAGGATCTCTGAATGATCCAATGTTGTCCTAAATGACTGATGATGATAAATAGAATCCACCTGTGTGTAATCAAGTCTCCGTATAAATGCACCTCTGTGATAGTCTCAGGGTTCTGTTCAAAGTGCAGAGAGCATCATGAAGACCAAGGAACACACCAGGCAGGTCCGAGATACTGTTGTGGAGAAGTTTAAAGCCGGATTTGGATACAAAAAGATTTCCCAAGCTTTAAACATCTCAAGGAGCACTGTGCAAGCAATCATATTGAAATGGAAGGAGTATCAGACCACTGCAAATCTACCAAGACCCGGCCGTCCCTCTAAACTTTCACCTCGAACAAGGAGAAGACTGATCAGAGATGCAGCCAAGAGGCCCATGATCACTCTGGATGAACTGCAGAGATCTACAGCTGACGTGGGAGAGTCTGTCCGTAGGACAACAACCAGTCGTACACTGCACAAATCTGACCTTTATGGAAGAGTGGCTAAAAGAAAGCCATTTCTCAAAGATATCCATAAAAAGTCTCGTTTGAAGTTTGCCACAAGCCACCTGGGAGACACACCATACATGTGGAAGAAGGTGCTCTGGTCAGATGAAACCAAAATGGAACTTTTTGGCCACAATGCAAAACGATATGTTTGGCATAAAAGCAACACAGCTCATCACCCTGAACACACCATCCCCACTGTCAAACATGGTGGTGGCAGCCTCATGGTTTGGGCCTGCTTTTCTTCAGCAGGGACAGGGAAGATGGTTAAAATTGATGGGAAGATGAATGGAGCCAAATACAGGACCATTCGGGAAGAAAACCTGTTGGAGTCTGCAAAAGACCTGAGACTGGGACGGAGATTTATCTTCCAACAGGACAATGATCCAAAACATAAAGCCAAATCTACAATGGAATGGTTCACAAATAAACGTATCCAGGTGTTAGAATGGCCAAGTCAAAGTCCAGACCTGAATCCAATCGAGAATCTGTGGGCAGAGCTGAAGACTGCTGTTCACAAACGCTCGCCATCCAACCTCACTGAGCTCGAGCTGTTTTGCAAGGAAGAATGGGCAAGAATTTCAGTCTCTGGATGTGCAAAACTGATAGAGACATACCCCAAGCGACTTGCAGCTGTAATTGCAGCAAAAGGTGGCGCTACAAAGTATGAATGCAAGGGGGCCGAATAATATTACACGCCCCACTTTTCAGTTTTTTATTTGTTGAAAAAGTTTAACATATCCAATAAATTTCGTTCCACTTCACGATTGTGTCCCACTTGTTGTTGATTCTTGACAAAAAATTAAAATTTTATATCTTTATGTTTGAAGCCTGAAATGTGGCAAAAGGTTGAAAAGTTCAAGGGGGCCAAATACTTTCACAAGGCACTGTAATTCCTAACTTAACACTTAAAAATTGTAGTTTTTAATGTTTTCTACCAGATTGTGTCATTTGTCTATTTTTGGCCAAAGGAAAAATTTCATGTAATATTCTTCGTTTCCAATAGGGGGCATATGATGGCTTACTGCCCTCCAATGGAGTAAATGAATGACACAATTTTGACATAGGTGTGATCTTAAAGCTCGTGTCCGAAGTTTGAATCGCAGCGTCTCCCAAAACACTGTTGGTCCCACCCACCCTCCCTCTGATTTCGCCCCTTTATTTGTGCACGCGCGCAGTACCTGACAGGAGTGCCCGGAGTGCTGCAGCATCTTGCCTGTTTTGCTGTTTTCCACTCTTCTACATTTAGTACATTTAGTAAATAATAAAGGAATTACGTTAGAATTCTGTATTGAGTCTAACTTGTCCTAATACCAAAATAACATGAATCTGCTAGGACGAACGAGTAAAGTTTCAATATGTGATTACACTCGTGTATCCCTCTCGAAGGCGTTGTTTATCAAACTTAGTGCATTTACGCATGTATATGTGTTACATTGTTTATTTATTTCTATCTAGAGTTCAGAATTGCATGACTCCTCTGACGAAGAGTATGTCCCAGGCGCCCCAACATCTTCCTCCAGAGGTCGGGCATCTAAACGAAGCCGTCAGGCGGGCTATGGAGGCCGTGGTCGGGGAGCAACGCGAGCACCCCGAGCCAAAAAACGTCCTGCAGTCTCTTGGCCTGACAAGAGACTGCAACTTTTCTGGAAGTTGCTGATCCCTGATGCTCTCTCCTCCACAAGCAAAACAAATGTGCGCGCGGTTGCGTAGTGCGTAGCTCGCCCACCTCTGCATGGGCTTGCTTGCTGTGCGCGTAACCGTTGATTGACAGCATGACAAAGCTGAAGCTCGAACTTGATTGGTCGGCAGCGACCGGCGCTTTTTGGAATAACATGGGGGTCTATGAGAAGAAGGCGGAGCTCAAGAATAAATTTTCATATCGCGTCATACTAACATTGTATTATAGTATCGAACTAGACTAACACATTTAAGCTTTGTTAAACAATGATACATAAATTGAAAACAAACGGAAACTCCGGACACGAGCTTTAAGGATGTCAGATAATGAAAATTGTGTCTGTGTATGAAATTGCAGCACAAAAATGTATTTGAAAGAGAGAGAAATCAATTGTTGCATCTTAGATCCAGCTTGCAGTGAATTTCTGCTGATGCAGGTTATTGAGAGTTGAGTGTCCCAGGCAAACTTGATTTTGATCCCCATGTTGAAAGCACCTGTAACTTTGTTCTTTTCATAGAAAATGCCACACACACAACTACACAATAGCCCTTACACACTCAAATATCTACTTTCTAAAAAGAAAACATCACAGGACACCTTGCCGAGGTCAAAGATGCAGCTGCAGGAAACGAAAACAAACTCCAACATTGTTTATAAATCTGTCCTGGACTTCATGCAGGTGCAGTCAGTGCTAATGCTAGACTAGCCTAACAGTTCCCAGATCATTTCTTCTCTGGCAAGATGGCATCCATCCATCCATCCATCCATCCATTCTCTATGCACCGCTTTATCCTCAGTAGGGTCGCAGGGGGTGCTGGAGCCTATCCCAGCTGACTCGGGCGAAGACAGGTTACACGCTGGACAGGTCACCAGTCTGTCGCAGGGCTACATATACAGACAAACAATCACACTCACATTCACACCTACGGGCAATTTAGAGTAACCAATTAACCTCAGCATATTTTTAGACTGTGGCAGGAAGCCGGAGTACCGGGAGAAAACCCACGCATGCACAGGGAGAACATGCAAACTCCATGCAGAAAGAGCCCAGGCCCAGGCCGGGATTTGAACCGGGGATCTTCTTGCTGCAAGGCAGAAGTGCTAACCACTATTGCTCTGTGCAGCCCTGGCAAGATGGCAAGAAGGTCATATTCACTGCTTCAAGCACATGACTCTGTGGTGTGATCAGAGAGCAAAGATGGGGAGAAATCCTCTGCACTTGAAGAGACACCTTCTACCCACAATGAGGACACATCCTCTCCTGAAGATGAGGACACATCCTCTCCTCAAGATGAGGACACATCCTGTCCTGAAGATGAGGACACATCCTGTCCTGAAGATGAGGACACATCCTGTCCTGAAGATGAGGACACATCCTGTCCTGAAGATGAGGACACATCCTCTCCTAAAGATGAGGACACATCCTCTCCTAAAGATGAGGACACATCCTCTCCTAAAGATGAGGACACATCCTCTCCTAAAGATGAGGACACGTGTGTCGATGAGCAGCTTGTTACATTCAAATGTCGCTGTGGATTTCGCCAATAAATGCCCAGCAAGCGTTAGGTCACTTACAAGAACAGCGTTAAAATGTGGGTCACCTGTGATATGGCAATCTCATATGCCTGGAGGATGCAGATTTACATGGGAAAACCCCGTGGTAGTTCCCAGGAAGTCAACCAGGCAATGAAGGCTGTACTCCAACTGACAGCAGGGCTCCAAGGACATACTGTCACTTCTTACAACTTCTTCACTTCGTTCGTCTTGGCAGAAGAACTCCTCAGAAGAAAACTGGCTCTGGTTGACACAATCAGGAGAAACAAACCAGAGCTACCTCTCCAACTCCTCCAGCTGTGGAAGGTAGATTCTGTCATCTGTCTTTGCTTCACCAAAACTACCATGGTGATGTCCTACATGCCCAAGCAAGGGAAGAATGTGCTTCTTTTCAGCACAAAGCACAGGGAACCATCAGTCAGCAACGGGGAAAAGAGGAAGCCTGCAGCAATCCTGGACTGCAGTAGGTGCAAAGGCAGTATGGATAATCTAGACAAGATTGTTGGCACCTACAGTTGTCGGACAGGAAAACCAGCCGCTGGCCACTAGCTCTCTTCTAAAAACTCCTGGATATCTCGGTATACAATGCCTTTGTCCTGTGGAAATCAGTCCATCCTGAGTGGGAGTCCTCTAAACCTTCCAGTGTTCCTGGAAGAGCTGGGGCACATGCTGGTGTCCCCAGAAACTGCAAGATGGCCTTGTCCTCCACGCTCAAAAGCCATTGCTACCATTGTTGCTGGGATACAGCAGTCAGAGTCAGATCGTGACCCACAGGCCACCAGCAAAATGAGAAGAAGGTGTGAACTGTGCACCTTCAGAAGAAGAACAGCATCCACACTTGCTCCAGCTGCAGAAAGTGTGTCTGCAAAGACCACTCTATTGTGGTTTGCACATCCTGCCACTGTTGAGCATGCACACACACACACATGCATGCACGTACACACACACACTCACTCACTCATTGAAACACACTATTTAACGTTCACACACGCCCTGCTTTAGTTCTCTTGTTCTCTATCAAAGTCCATGTTGTTGTTCAAAGTAAACAAGTCCTGTGCTTTATTTCTCAAATCAAGGTTTCACGGCCTCCGGGCTGTCGGCCAGGAAGAGCGAGGAAATAGCGGATTTGATAGATTTATTTTCAAAGACACTGAAGTCGGCTCTTTTTGATAGCTGAGAGGCCTTGAATATTGTTGGACTGCTGCAGGAACCACTGGAATGGAGACAGCTCTTCATCTCCCAGATTATCCAGGATGTCTTTGAGCACAAAGAGGGTTAAAATGCTGAAGCTGAATGAAATTTTGGATTTTATGGTCAGGACTGATTCTAATTTTAAAACTTAACTGTTGAAAGTAGAAAATAATGTTAATATGTTGTATTTTTTACAGCATTTTGTCAAAACAGGGGGTGGCCATTTTTGGCCACAAACATGCTGAGTAGGAGTTTTTGTTCTTTTTTGTCACTGCACAAACAAATTAATGATCCATAAAAACCATTGATACTCCTAATTATTGACAAACATTTACCTTCAATTATTATTGGAAAATTAACCAGGCAGCATGTATTATTTTTATTAAAAAAGGGATTTTGTGCTTTTCTCTCTTTATAAATCATTAGCATTATGTTTGATTACAGGCATTTAAAGGGTTAAAATTCTGAATTTGATTGAAATTTTGGTTTTCATGGACAGAACTGATGCAAATTAAAAAAATCAAGTTGGTTAAAGTGGAAAAATATTTTAATATATAGTAATTTTAAAGCATTTTGAGAATGCAAACGGGGTGGCCATTTTTGGGGTGGCCACGAACAAGCTGAGTGTGAGTTTTTTTATGATGCATAAAAATCATTGACACTGTTCATTATTGACACATTTAGCTGCAATTATGGTTAAAAATAAATCAGGTAGCATGTATTGTTGAGTGTGAGTTTTATCTAATTTGCTCTCTCTGCTCAAAAATAATAATGCATCATAATCAGTGTTGCTGTTAATCGATTATTTTTTGTTCTCCTGCAGAGCCTTGGATGACATCCAGGAGAGCATTATAGAGCTGCAGTACTACAGAGCCAGCATCTTTAAAGGGTCAGCAGAAGAGAAGAAGCGAAAAATTGTTGAAAATGGAGGCCGCACCAGATGTTAGGACACAAGTGAGACTTTTGAGTCTTCACTGTTGCATTTTTTTGAAGAAAACATTCTCTTCAATTATTTTAGTTTTGGTTCATAGTTAACAGCCTAACAATCCAGTGTTTGAATATGATTAATGTAGAGGCTCCATCAAAGGGAACAAGATTCTAGCAACAGTTAAAGGAAAGATACTTTCCCAAGTTTCAAGGAGGAACATTTGGAGGTGACCTGTGGTATTTATGTTTTGTTTTTATTTAGATGGAGATATTGATTTTCATTTTTTCTTGTTCAAATGAAACAAAATAAATTCAGTGATCTCTGACAAAACAATTTCGTCCATGTCATTATTTTTGTGTAGTGCATTGATATCTGAAAAATTCTTAAATTACACAAATATTTTGCTAAATTTATTTATTTTTGATTGTGGTGTTTATGGACACTATTGGCCCGTAGTCCAATAAAACATTGGAAAAGCTCATTTTTCTTTTCTTCTCAAATACATATTAATGCAGAAGAACAACACTAATGCTTTTCACAGAAACAACAGATGCATTATCTTCCATTTTTACAATTGCATTAACTTCTGTGTTGTACTTCAGCCTCTTGGTCAGTGACCAATTGTCTCTCAGCAGCGGTTGATAACTTGCATTTTTTTATTCCTGATTGTTGCTGACAACTGTACCGTGCACCTGTACACTAAAAAATATGTTTTGTTGAATTTGCTCAATTTTATTATGTCAAGTGGTTGCATGAAATAAACTGATTTAAATTCAAATAAAAAAATTAAACTAATATTTTTTCAGTAAAATTAAATAGATTTGGTTAAGTATTTTTTCAACCACTATGAGCAAATTCAAGTCATATTTCATTAGTAATTTCAATTAAGCCCATTTTAAATGCACTTGAGTAAATAATGCTTGCTTTCAATGAGCTCATTCATCCATCCATCCAGTCTCTATTGTTCGCCAGTCTAGCCTTCTTTAACCCTTACCTCAGGTTAAATCTGGTCCAGCTCTCCGTTTAAAGGGTTAGATTCTATCTGCCTATTAGTATTCCACCTAACAGGTTTCAGCAGAATAATTAAGCTGGAGTCGAGAGACACTCGCCCAGGTTCTGACTGCCTTGCATCCGAACGTCTCACCCCTCTTATCTGATAAATGCTATCCCACTAAGCAGCCTTTTGAAGTAGTAGAATCGATTTATCAATCACGTTCGTTATCGGTCAGCTTCTCTCTAAGGACTTGCATGCACTTGGTGCTATTCCTGGGTTCATTTTAGAGGTTTGGAAGGGACTAACCTCAGGGGTAATGTTTAAACACTCTCACTTTGGACTAAGTAACCTTTAAGAACCATTGGATTGAATGCACACAATCAACTTAACTTTTTACCACTATGCAGAATCAGTGGTTTATAATAATTTCATTAGGCTTCTCTTTAAATGCAGTAAAGCGTTTTATTAAGCAAATTTAGCAAGGGCACAGCATCAATTCATGATTAAACAATTAATTATTTCTGATTAAAAATTATACTAAAGTAACTAAATTGAGCGTACCTGACAATCTTCTCTAATTATTAAATTTAGGAGAGAGAGCGAACAGCGTGGCCACTACCGTATCACTCGGTCTTGACTTGTGTCTGGGAGGAGTCCTCAGTTGTCCAGAGGACTCAGTACGATGTCTTCTTGGCGGACAAAAGGATCTTATCCCTCGGCAGGGGGAGTGGAGGAGTCCTGTAAGCCAATCGTGGTCTGGCAGTTATCTCTGGAATCGGCCGGAACGTTAGTGCTTACGCCCCAGCTGTCTTCTCTGTAGTATGGTGGTGATGGAAAACCCTCGTCTGTTCAGGCTGTGGTGGGTCACTGGATCTCCCAGCCCCGGGGAGGGGAACAGCCCAGTGCTGTTGCCTCCTTTGCCTCTTCGGGGGTAGTCGGTTCTTCCCTCTATTGGTCTCTTCTGGATAACTGCAGAACCTCTTAGGACTCTCCGTTTGGCAGAGTGTGGTCTTCACTTGTTGAACAAAGTCAGAAAAAGACTTTGCTTCCAACGATGTCCTCAGCGATCTCTGGAGCCTAAGTCCCGCGTTGTCTTCCCGTCTCTAGGGCAATAGAGGAAGGTGAAGATTCTTCAGAACTCCGACCAAGTTCCCTTTGCAGCTCTTCTGGCAGCTCCGGCGAACATCTCCCGTTCTGTGCTTGTGGCTCTGCCTTTTTATCTCTCTCTCCTTACACACAAAACTGGCTAGGTACGCCGTCTAACTTAGGCAATCAACTTGTTGTCACATACAGCAGTAATACACAAGTCATGTTGTTACAGCAAATACACAGTGTCCACATTCTGTTTAACACGCACACATTTCAACAGATCCTTCTGGGTTTTCCCTAACTTCCCCTTTTTCTGAGGAGGTTGCTGTGTCGTCACTGTGGCTGCCGAGTCATGGTGATTGTTGTTCTCTGCACTTCTGCTTTTGTAAGGCTTACACACACAGAGCCTGTCAGGCCTGCACACACACATACAGAACCTAAACAAGGATTACTTTACACAGAATCACTTCTTAAATCATTCTTCTTGATCTTAAACATAATAAATCATCTGTATCATCACTTTAATCAAATCAAATCAACATTCTAGAAAATATACTGTTCAGCAAGCATAATTATGTGGTTAACTTATAATGTTTCTTTATTTGTCTGCTTCAAAACCTTTGTTACCTTAGGGCCATAATGAGCCTGAGTCCTTTCTGAGACCTCAACATCTGCATCTTACTTGACACTATACACCGCTTTATCCTCACTAGGGTCGCAGGGGGTGCTGGAGCCTAGCCCAGCTGACTCGGGCAAAGGCAGGGGACGCCCTGGACAGGTCGCCAGTCTGTCGCAGGGCTACATATACAGACAAACAATCACACTCATATTCACACCTACGGACAATTTAGAGTCATCAATTAACCTCAGCATATTTTGGACTGTGGGAGGAAGCCGGAGTGCCTGGAGAAAACCCACGCATGCACAGGGAGAACATGCAAATTCCATGCAGAAAGATCCCGGGCTCAGGCTGGGACTCGAACCAGGGATCTTCTTGCTGCAAGGCGAAAGTGCTAACCACTATTGCTCTGTGCAGCCCTGAGTTAATTCAAATCAATTAAATTGCTTAATTACTGAAAAAATAAAACTTCACATTCTGTTAAAATAAGTTCTGGCACATATTTAAGTGCAATCTTTAAACTAATAATATGAAAATAAAGTGCTCCTGATCTGAGACCAGATTTGTTTGGTCCCAGAAGTCACAGTAATGTAACTATGGTTATCCTAGAATGGCTCACAGGAAGGAAAACAAAAAGCACAGCTCTTCTGGCTCTGATACAATACACTGCAAAGACTTCCACTAAATAAAAAGCTGAACAAAATTAAATACTATGCATGCAAACAAATACCGTGACTAGGGGAATATTGGAGTGTTGGCCTGGAGCAGGAGAACAAACAACAGGACTGGCGATCCTTTGTTGCTGCCCCGTCAGGTAGAACGGGAAGGCTACAAGTAAATTTAGCATGTTGCACTTAAGTCTGTACAAATACTCTCTTTTGGGTAGGCCAGGTTCAGTGCATAGATTACTCCAAGCATCACTGTGCAAGCTTGGACTGCAGATCCAATGTTGTCCAGGATTATCAGCCCCTCAACAAAAATTCCAATGTCATCATATTGTCCACTCTCTCCACCCTCCTTTTGATCACATAAATGCCCATAGTGGCCACTTGCATGTCTCTCTGGATGCCATTTCCCTCAGTGTCCAGTATATTGAAACGGTGAATAAGAAAAAGAAAAACACTTGAATGTCCTAAAAATCATATTCAGTGACTTTGGTTTGGAACGTGTGTCGTTCAGATCACATGTTTTGTCTTTTTTTTTTCTTTGGAGTGTGTGTAGTTCCAAACATAGGTATGCACAACACAAGAAACAGCAGTGTAGCTGGACACTTGTGGAGGTGTGTGTTGCGGACATGGTGAGCAGAGAAGACAGAGAGGATGTGCATGTGGTATTGTGTCGGTCTGCTGTGTGGGAGCACCTTGAATTTAGGGTGACTCAGTTAATACACTCTTGATCCCATACCCCAAACCTGAGAAGCTAGTTCTGGTTTTATTTTTATGTATGCATGCCTTTAGAAGTGTATGAATAAAATGCAGTGTTTCAAATAGGATCAACAGTTTCCTTGTTCAAATTTTATAGAAAAAGTCACTGAATCTTTTCAGAACTGCACATTAACAAAGTAGTCAATGTTCACTTACAGAGATAAGACACCATAAGAAACATTCTCACTTCTCAACTTTTATATATTGCACTGCCACAGCAGTGTATCATTTTACACACAAGAACCTTCTGTCAGACATGACAGAGACCAGTGGCTTGTCATTGTAAAGGACATGTATTCTAGAAGTTTAAACGTAGTTACAAACAGCACTGACAAAAAAAGTGATTACAATGACTTATGCACTCGTAGATGTGATGTCTCTCATTATCAGACAAAGAGACAAAGTGCCTTGAGGACTGCTGCCCTTTTCAGATGAACATCACTTGTAGCCTGTGTAAAGAGATTCCATTGAGTGACATTGACAATATTTTTAAATCCTTAAATAGCAACAATAAATGAATTAACAACCCTCTGGTAAAGTAAAACAGTATACAATGACTCCTAATAGGGATGGAAAGGTTTATGAAAAATATCCAAATCATTCGGTTCACCTGACTTTGGTTTGGAACATGTGTCGTTCAGATCACATGTTTTGTCTTTTTTTTTTTCTTTGGAGCGTGTGTAGTTCCAAACATAAGTATGCACAACACAAGAAACAGCAGTGTAGCTGGACACTTGTGGAGGTGTGTGTTGCGGACATGGCGAGCAGAGAAGACAGAGAGGATGTGCATGTGGTATTGTGTCGGTCTGCTGTGTGGGAGCACCTTGAATTTAGGGTGACCTATGATCATGGTACCATAAATGCATCTGCCGCATATTTTAAGTCATGGTCCTGAATAAAGTTTCTGAGAGCAATTATCACTGTTCATAGCTGCTAAAGGTGGACAATGGCATCTGTAACTGGGTCTACAACTTTTTTTTAACTTTTTATTTTGCCATTTTCCAAACAGTTACATTAACACAAACTAAACATAAAAACAAAAACTATAACATACTGGGGGAGATTTTCCATGTTCATAGACATTTTCTCTTTCTTCTTCTTCTTTTTAACATAGTACGTCGTTACTGGGATTTTGCCATGAATGCAGTCCATTTCTGCCACTTTAATTCCAAGTCAAAAAATTCAATTTTTCCATGGTGTATATTTCTTCAACAATGTCCAGCCATTGGTGAGGTTTAGGAGGGTCACTTTTCAGCCAGTTTCTTGTCAAGGCCTTTTTGATAGCAATGGTTAGGATTTTAAAGAAGTAAAAGTATCTTTCTTTTCAAGTGTTTCTCCAGATATACAATTCATGGGTCTCGGGGTAGTTTTATGTTAAAGATTTCCTCCATTATTTGTATGACGTTGTTTGTTAGAGTTGAATTTGTAAATACATTTATCATAATCGAGCCTTAGAGCATTAACTGTGTGTGCATAGTATTTTACATGACTATTTTTATAGAATACCACTCACTCATTTCTATCTGCACATATCTCTCCCTCTCTCTCTCTCCCTAGTCTCCATATCCCAGTATATTTCCACTCTTTCAGCTTAGCACACCCCCTTGTGTAACTTGACCTATTTCTTATCTTATGCCATGTCTTCATTTCTGCTCATGTATAAAATAAACCTTGTATGGGAGCAGTCTTTGTAGCTCACACTAATGTGTCTTGTTACACTGTGCTGTGTTACCCTTGCAAGTAAAATTACAGTCTCCGTGTTTTTCTGATTTGGTGAATATCTTCTTATGTTATGTGGGAGCTCTCAGCGGAGCTTCTCTCTGACATATAACTTGGTCCTTCGAGCCGGATCCGAGGATTCCTTCCCGACGTCGAGGAGAGCCGACATCGAAGTCTGTCGACAGCGATCGTCGCCAAGCAGCGAGATCTGAAAATCCTGGGACGTGAATTCGTGGCCAGGTCGGTGAAAAGAAAAGCGGTCCCTCGGCGCTTGGTGTGAATCCAAGGATCCGTTCCAGGAAGTGACACCGATCAGAACCACGGGTGAGAAAGAGAGAATTCTTTGGTTAGGTTTCGCCGTAATGAAACGATAAAAAGGCCGTGAAATGTGAATAAAATGGTGCCACTGGCAGGTCTGCCGTAAGAGACTAAGGTTTAGGGTTTAGCCGTAATGAAACCGGGCACAAGTGTACACGGGTGAATGTGAAGTGTGATTGGGAAATTCAAGCACATTATAAGGTCTAGAGTACCTTGCTGAATTTCTAGTTTATTATTTTCCTTGTTGTTGACGACGTACTGGTGACAAGGGGATTAAGGGCGAGCTAGACTCATAAAAACTAACACCACTGCAGCTTATCTGCAGTAGAAGGATGTGTTAGTGTCCTCCCGTTGTCTCGTGCCAGAGAACTCAACAACAAGCAGCTATGGGACAAAAAGTATTAGAAGGCGATGAGAAGTTTATGGAAGGATATGTGGAAGAATCAGGAAAAATAAGTCAAAAAAGATGGAGAAAGAAACATAATTTCTCAGGCAAATTAGATGAGAGAGACATCTTAGAACTCCAAACTAAACTAAAAACTGAAATCCTTCAGATAAAGAGTGAAAAGAAAAAAAAAGAAGCACAGAAAGGATGCCAATACACCTGGGAACCGAAGGAGCTGTTCGAGGGAGACCGAAGTCTGTGCACAGCCCCCTGGCACTAGGTTCGGGGACGAAAGCCCTCCGCGGTTGAATTCCACGTTGGCTGGTTACACCTTGTCTGGGTTCTGCGGGGTTCCAGGTTGACGGCATCCGAACAAAGCGCTTTAGGAAAGTGAAGTCCTGAGCTAAGAGAAGCCAAAACTTACAGTAGGAAAGTGAAGTCCTGAGCTAGGAAAAGCTGAAAACTTACAAAACGTGTGCATGTGTAAAACTGTGAGTGTGAAAGGACTGGTCAGTGATTGAAGCAGTGGACAGCCTGAAACCTATCGGTGTGAACGTACGGCTGTTGTCAGTTGAAGTAAATCACTAAGTGTGAGCAGTCATTAAGATTTAGGAGGACTTTGTGAAAACTCTAAAACGACCTTTAGTCCTGATATAGGACCCCTAGTGGAAAACCGGACTAGCTAATAGAGCTGGCCTAGAAGCTTGTCTTCCAAGGGCTGAATTTTGGCTTATGACGCATTGTTTTTCACAAATTCTCAATAAAATAATTTTGAACAAAACAAAACAAAAATAATCAAGAAAAATTTCACTATAAGGCGATGCAAAATACATGGAACAGAAGCATCCAGATTCGATACAATTCTTGTCAGATTGGGAAAAGAAATATGAATTTAATAGCAAATTAACAGTAGGAGGCTGCACAGAGCTATTTACAAAATTAACTGCAAAACAACAAACTGATAAAAGAAATCAAAAGAAACTGAAAAACAGCTTCATTATGCAGAAATATGGCTGAAAGAAGCACAAAAAAAAGGAAATACAGCAACAAATAAAAAGAAGCTGAGGCCTGTGCAGCCAGAGCAGAAGGTGATAAGATAGTGTACAAAAACACAAAGACAACAACAACGATGGCCTGCTGCATCAGAGGCCGAAGGCGCCGCGGCAGCTGAAGCACCAGATAAATGACCCCCTCCCACCCTCCCACCCCATAACAAGGGTGACAGATCACAAACCGAAGGACTGAATTTACACATTTACACTGTTAATATAAACAAAATAGGAACAGAAAGAGAAGATAGGACAGCGAGCGTCTAATAACAAAATATCAAAATGATCACAATCAAAACTGTGAGGTGTGAGAAAATAGACCAAGGATTTATCATTTCTTCAGTGTCTCATGAAGAAATGCTCTTCTGTGTTGCAGAGATGAAACATTGTTTCCATTCAGTAGGGGGTTAACCTCCGACATCAATTGTGAACTGTATTACCATTCATTTAGCACAACATTGTCTCCATTCAGTCAAAATTAGACCAGCTTTTACATTGAATACTAGCTGCAATAACTTGATAATGTAACTCTTATTATGTGTTGGTAGCTTCGGATTTAAAACCAAGGTGTGAGTTTGTCTTTTGACATAGTTGCACTTACTATAAAAGTATGGTTTTAGTAACTAAGAATGATGTTACTGTGTTAATAAAAAAACTTTCCAACAAAAAGCAGACAAGAAGTATGAATTGAATTCAGAATATCTGCACCACATGTATTTCTCTTTTTCCATCCATCCATTTTCCTCCGCTTACCCGGGGCCAGGTCGCAGGGGCAGCAGGCGAAGCAGGTCGTTCCAAACGTCCCTCCCCCCAGCGATGCTTTCCAGCTCTTCCTGGGGGATCCCGAGGCGTTCCCAGGCCAGACGAGATATATAATCTCTCCAGCGAGTTCTGGGTCTGCCCCGGGGTCTCCTCCCAGACGGACGTGCTCGGAAAACCTCCAGAGGAAGTCTCCCCGGAGGCATCCGAATCAGGTGGCCAAACCACCTCAACTGGCTCCTTTCGATGCGAAGGAGCAGCGGCTCTACTCCGAGCTCCCTCCGGATGTCTGAGCGCCTCACCCTATCTCTAAGGCTGAGCCCAGTCACCCTACGGAGGAAGCTCATTTCGGCCGCTTGTATCCGCGATCTTGTTCTTTCGATCACTACCCAAAGCTCATGACCATAGGTGAGGGTTGGAACGTAGATGGACTGGTAAATCGAGAGCTTCGCCTTACGGCTCAGCTCCCTCTTCACCACGACGGTTCGGTACAATGCCCGCATTACTGCTGACGCCGCACCAATCCGCCTGTCCATCTCTCGCTCCATTTTCCCATCACTCGTGAACAAGATCCCGAGATACTTAAACTCCTTCGCTTGGGGAAGCAACTCCCCCCAACCCGGAGGAAGCACTCTCTGAGGTCCGGCAGAGAACCATGGCCTCGGACTTGGAGGTGCTGATCCGCATCCCTGCCGCTTCACACTCGGCTGCAAACAGCTCCAGTGCGTGCCGGAGGTCACGGTCTGAGGATGCCAACAAAACCACATCATCTGCAAAAAGCAGCAATGCGATCCTGAGGCTCCCAAACTGAAAACCCTCCCCACCACGACTGCGCCTTGAAATCCTGTCCATGAAAACCACAAACAGGATTGGAGACAAGGGGCAGCCCTGGCGGAGTCCAACACCCACCAGAAACGAGTCTGACTTAATGCCGAGTATGCGGACACAGCTCTCACTTTGGTTGTACAGGGACCGAATGGCCCGTAACAACGAGCCTTGGACCCCATACTCCCACAGTGCCCCCCACAAAGCCCCTCGGGGGACACAGTCGTAGGCCTTCTCCAGATCTACAAAGCACATGTAGACTGGCAGGTCATACTCCCATGACCCCCTCAGCAGCTCCACAAGGGTAAAGAGGTGGTCCGCTGTTCCACGACCGGGACGGAATCCGCATTGCTCCTCCTGAATCCGAGGTTCGACTATCGGTTGGATCCTCCCTTCCAGCACCCGAGAGTAAACTTTCCCGGGGAGGCTGAGAAGTGTGATACCGCGGTAGTTGGCACACATTCTCCGATCCCCCTTTTTAAAAATAGGGACCACCACCCCGGTCTGCCACTCCCCAGGTACTGTACCCGATGCCCACGTGACATTGCATAGACGTGTCAACCAAGACAGTCCAACAATGTCCAGAGCCTTCAGCATCTCAGGGCGAATCTCGTCCACACCTGGCGCCTTGCCACCGAGGAGCTTTTTAACTACCTCGGCGACCTCTGCCACGGATATGGACGCAGATACCCCCGAGTCTTCAGGCTCTGCCTCCTCCATAGAGGACGTGTTTACCGGGTTCAGGAGTTCCTCGAAGTGCTCTTTCCACCGCCCGACGATATCCCCAGTACGGGTAAACAGTTCTCCACCCCGACCATACACAGCCTGAGCGAAGCCCTGCCTCCCCTTCCTGAGGCGTCGAATGGTTTGCCAGAACTTCCCCGAGGTCGACCGAAAGTCCTTCTCCATGGCCTCCCCGAACTCCTCCCACACCCGAGTTTTAGCTTCCACAACTGCCGCAGCTGCCGCCCTTTTGGCCAGCCGGTACCTGTCAGCTGCTTCAGGAGACCCCCGAGCCAACCAGGCTCGAAAAGTCTCCTTTTTCAGCCTGACGACCTCCCTCACCGCTGGTGTCCACCAGCGGATCCTTGGATTGCCGCCGCGATAGGCACCAGTGACCTTCAGACCACAGCTCCTAACAGCTGCTTCTGCAATGGAGGCTTTGAACATGGACCACTCAGAATCCATGTCCCCAACCTCCCCCGGGATGCAGGTGAAACTCTTCCGGAGGTGGGAGTTGAAAACCCTACGGACAGGGTCCTCCGCCAGACGTTCCCAGTTCACCCGCACTACACGTTTGGGTTTACCAGGTCTGTCCGGCAGTCTTCCCCGCCATCGGATCCAACTCACCACCAGGTGGTGATCAGTTGACAGCTCTGCACCTCTCTTCACCCGAGTGTCCAAGACATACGGCCGCAGGTCTGATGATACGACTATAAAGTCGATCATCGACCTTTGGCCTAAGGTGCTCTGGTACCAAGTACACTTATGCGCAACCTTATGCTCTAACATGGTGTTTGTTATGGCCAAACCATGACTAGCACAGAAGTCCAATAACAAAACACCACTCGGGTTCAGATCGGGCAGGCCGTTCCTCCCAATCACCCCCCTCCAGGTTTCTCCATCGTTGCCCACGTGAGCGTTGAAGTCTCCCAGGAGAACTATGGAATCCCCGGGCGGTACCCCTTCCAGGACCCCACCCAGAGACTCCAAGAAGGCCGGATACTCTGAACTGCTGTTTGGCGCATAAGCACAGACAACAGTCAGAGTTTTCCCCCCTGCAACACGAAGTCGCAGAGAGGCGACCCTCTCGTTCTCCGGGGAGAACTCCAACAAAGCGACGCTCAGCCGGGGGCTTGTGAGTATCCCCACACCCGCCCGGCGCCTCTCTCCCTGGGCAACTCCGGAGTAGGAGAGAGTCTAACCCCTCTCCAGGATTCTGGTTCCAGAACCCTTGCTGTGCGTGGAGGCGAGCCCAACTATATCTAGCCGGTATCGCTCCACCTCCCGCACCAGCTCAGGTTCCTTCCCCGCCAGTGAGGTGATGTTCCATGTCCCCAGAGCTAGTCTACGCCACCAGGGGGCGGCACACCCAGGCGCCCGCTCCTGCCTACTGCCCGGTGGACATATCACCCGACCCCGACTTCCTGCCCTGTAGGTGGTGGGCCCACTGGGAGTATTTCTCTTTTTTCTTACCTGTAATTTGACATATAACTTGGTAATAACTTAACATAATTTTGTCATATGCAAGCATGATCACAGACATTTCTTTATGGTCCGATTTGCTTTGTAACATTGATTATAGACACCTGCGATGGAGTCAGTGAAATAGGAATCTAATTTTCAGTTGTTCATATGTTTAGAGATTTGGGATTTTTCAATGACGAGCTTTTATGAGGTGTGTGAGGTAATTGTTCCTGTAAGACCAAGACTGTGTTCTTGCTGTTAGTTCGTACCACAATGAGAACTCAGTGCTTAAAATGGTTTGCTTTCAGCTGCTTTTGCTTCAAGGTTCTTTTTATCTTTGGAATGCAGCTCAGCCTGGTACATTTCAAACACTTCACTCTGTATGCAGTATTAAGACCACAGGAACAATTATCACACGGTTCAACAGATCAAGCTAAAATGAAATTTCATGTTGATAAAGCATAGATGTAATAAAGTGTAAATGTATTACTATATAAAGATATTAATATATGGATGTGGTTGCATATTTCTTAACGGACGGAAAAAAACAAACTCTATCCCATGAGAGTGCAGACCTGAAAACCAGAGTAATAGCTAAACACCCGAATTTCAACAACTTTTGCGGTTCATGAAACAGCCTCTTGGGTGGTGTGTAAAAACCACACCCTCCACACATTTGGATGAAAAAGAAACCTGATCATTAATTTGTCTGTCTATAGAGGATTACCCAGAATTAAAAAAACCTGCCCAGTGATCTCTGGTCCAACAGCCCTACAGATGTAGGACTGATTAAAGATTTTCCTCCTGTTGAAGTACAAGCAGCCACTCCATATCGACCACAGATTCCTCAATATCCTCTGAAACACACAGTAATAGAAGGTATAAGACCTGTTATTGCAGATATGGAAGAATCAGGGATTATTGTGAAAACGAAAGAGCGCGTTTGTAATACACCCATTTTCCCTGTTTAAAAAGCACATACAGGAAAATGGAGGATGATTCAAGATTTAAGAGCAGTGAATGATGCTGTACAGAAAACTACGCCTGATGTTCCAAACCCACATACATTATTAAATGAAGTGACCCCAGATAAAAAGTGGTTTTCAGTTATAGATTTAAGTAATACTTTCTTCTCTACACTGCTACACCTTACCTCACAAGACTGGTTCGGTTTGCCTTTAAAGGTGCACAGTACACCTATATACGATTACCACAAGGCTTTACAGGAAGCCCCCATGTATACACTCAGGATCTCAGGTGTTCAATGGCAAATTTCAAATTCCAAAACCCAGCCAAATTTTGTTGTATGTTGATGACATTCTTGTGACTGCAGACATGCAGGAACACTGTAAATAGACTACAGTGGCAGTGTTACGACATTTACATGGAACATGTCATAAGGTTTCGCTAAACTAACTTCAGTTATGGGCTCCACAAGTAGTGTATCTAGGCCATATACTTTCAAAAACATGGGAAAGCTCTACTTCCTGACAGAAAAACTGCCATCCAAAATGCTCCAAAGCCACGAATAAAACAACAAATGATGTCCTTTTCCGACCTTTGTAATTTCTGCAGATCTTGGATTCCAGATTATGCAGTGTTATCTCAGCCACTGCAAGATTTAATATATGGCAAGGACATGTCATTAACAGATGAAATTACTTGGACTGAACATGGTGAGAAGGCTTTTAAAAATCTAAAATTAGCCCTGAAAACTGATGTTGTTTTGGCTCTACCTGACTATAACAAACCGTTTGACCTGTTTGTGTGACAACAGCGAATGAAGAAACTAAACCATGACCTGATATTTTTGTTCTACCACAACCTGGTTTTATTGATATCTTTTGTGGACGGTTCCGCTTTGAATGACGTTCGAGATAATCATTGTGAGGGCTGTGCAATAACAGCAACTACAGTCTTAAAAGCTAACTAAACCTGCCGGCGTGTATTGAAAGTATTTTCTTAGTTTTATTTGGAGACCCATTTTGAAACTACAAAACACTGTTCTATATGGATTAGGCACAAATAAAATCCATTTCTCATATTAACATTACTCTCAAAACACAAGAATCATAGTTCAGGACAGCATTATTATTACTGAGAGTGAATATATATATCTGCTTTGTCAAAATCATTTTTCAGAGAGAGTAATTCACATTCATAGAACACAGTGTGCCAAACAATTCAGTTCTAGCCTTTTACACATGTATAATCAAACACCAAAAGCTGAACCAGTAAAAAACAAATACGAAAAGGAAACACTTCTGCACCAGAGAGGCTCTGATCTGTTCAAGCAATCAACAGTGCGATTGGAACATAACTGCACAAAATTACAAAAACAAGTAGACGGTTAGCGAAACATCTAGAACTAGTAGCATGAATTTCCTTTTCTTGCTTTTGATACTTTACCTTTTGATGCACTACATGGGTCAAAAGTGACCCAATCCAGTGGAAAATGGGTATCCTGACCCCCACTGTGCACCCAAGGGTTAAAGGAGTAATGTACAGATGTCCTGTCCTGTGATGCCAAAATATTTAACTGATGCTTAAAGTTGAAATCTGCTGAATATTAACACATTTTAAAGCAGTACATGCTTGGCTAATAGATAACCTGCCTCACATTTATCTACAAGTAATTGAAACTGTAGAGACAAAAACCTTTAAGAGATGGTTGTCAGAGGCTACATTAGATATGTTATTAGGAGGGTTTCACCATACTGCGTTTTTCTTTTCTTTCTGCATTACAGTATTGTGAATGGTATTATAATCCATAGGAGCATTTTCGCACTGTGTGAGTGCAAAGCTCATCAAAAGGATGACTCCACTATAACACTGACCTTGCCGACTCTGGTGCAAAACAAGCCTCATTCAGCACAGAATGTTTTGAAAACAATAGAATTAGAAATCTTAGCAGACGCATATCTGAACAAACTTCTTGGCTCAAGCGCGGAGCAGTTCTCACAAACAACCTCTATCACATTGAAAACAAACCCATTCTCTAGTGAGTCATGGTCTCACCCATGTCTCAACAGGAGGGATGGTACACATGATGCAGAGACAGTTCTTCGCTAAAAATTTTTCTGACTTTGCCAAGGAATACTGTACACAATCCATATGGACTTTATTGAACTAACGGCATCAAAAGGACTAATATATTGTTTAGTGATTATAGATGCGTTTTCAAAATGGGTTGAAATATACCCAACCAAAGATAACACAGCCATAACTGTAGCAAAAGCTCTCTGCAACCATTACTTTCCAACTTATGGTATTCCCGCCATAATTAGATCAGATAATGGTATACATTTGTAAATGCAATTCTGACACATTGCTCACACTAAGGAACCACTATCATCCACAAAGTGCTGGCCTTGTACGAACGGAACGAACGGCACAATAAAAAACAGACTAGCCAAAACTATGGAAGAAACTAAAAGACCTTGGCCAGATTGTTTATCCTTAGTTAAACTGTGGGTGAGAATTAAGCCCACAGGAGACAAAGCAATAACACCATTTGAGATAGTGCATGGGAGACCTTTCCCACTTCCATAAAACAACAATTCACTGAATCTTAGTGAGCAGATTTTTCTTTTCTTTCGTTTTCTTTAATGTTTATTTAACAGGGACGATACATACGACATGTGAATATAGGACGTCTAGCTTCAGCTAATTTGCAGCCTTTGTCCCTGGTCAGGATTTACAGTAAATAAATTATACAAAATACAGATACAATTTTACAAATAAAATGATACAGTAAATACAATCAATGAGTACAACAAATAAATTAACACAATTATAGTAAATTAAAACTAAAACACAAGTTACATTTAACATCAGTACTGATAATTACTTGTGAGAAATTAATGTTCACATTTCTGCTGCTGTTTAAGCCACTGTTTAACTTTTGCACTGAACTTTTTAAGTTCTGTTTGAGATTTAATTTCAGATGGTAAGGAATTCCATAGGTGTACACCTTGCACTGAAAGGGATGACTGCCCAGATGTTGTCCTGCACCTTTGGGTTTTACAGTTTTGTTGTGTTATGTTCCTAGTTTTTGTCCTAGATTAGATGGCACATACACTGAAAATGAGAAAAGTTCAGAGTTCAAATAATCTGCCAGAGTGTTCTTCTCCTTTGTCCAGACAGAAGCTCCAGCCTGGAGACTGGGTCCTGATTAGAGTCCTGAGGAGAAAGAATTGGAAGTCGCCTCGGTGGGAAGGGCCGTATCAAATACTGCTGACGACGCCCACGGCAGTAAAAATTGCTGAACGGCCTTCGTGAATCCACCAATCGCACTGTAAGCTGATACAACTGGAAGCAGAGCCAGATCAACCGACGGGGTAGCGGTGGAAGTCCGATACAAAGGGGTCAGTAGCACAATAGGGTGCTGACGTCTCAACCCGGTGAAGAACCCAACTGATCCGCGCCCAACTCTGGAATGGCTCTCTGGCGACTTCTGCTAGTCTGGCTCCTCTTCGTCTCTCTCTCCTCTACAGGAACTCACAGGACTAAAAGAACCCATGAACACTCCATGGCAGCGACTTGGGAACAGAACCTCTGGTATAAAGCTATGAATTTTACAGCATGACAGAATAAAGTCACTAACGCACTAATTAACATAACTGATCAGCTAGTAAACGATCCTGAACTTGAGGCTATCAAGCAAATGACACTCCAGAACAGAATAGCTTTAGACCTTCTTTTAGCAGCACAAGGAGGAGTTTGTGAAGTTGTTAATGACCATTGTTGTACATACATCCCTGACCACAAAGGCAATTACACCCTAATCAGACAGAAATTGGATGAGATTAAAATAGACATTTTAAGCAACCAAGACAAAGGTATTCTTTCAGGCTGGGATTTTACCTCTTGGTTTACATCTGGTGGTATTTTTCAGACTATTAAGAGATTTGTAATTATAAATGTATGCATTTTGTATTTTTGCTATCTGCATTTTACCATGTTTGAGATCCATGATTTCTAAAATGATAACCACTTCTGTTGTTGCTTATGCTGCACTCAAAATGGAAGAACCACGATATGACTAATGATGAGAATGATGATGTTGAAGTGTAGTTTAATGACGTGACAGCAGAAAATGTTTTACAAGATGTTGTTAACTGATCTTTACACTTTTTGATCATGATAAACAGGAGGGAATGTTAGAGTTGAATTTGTAAATACATTTATCATAATCGAGCCTTAGAGCATTAACTGTGTGTTGTCGGTCAGTATAGCCTTCTTTAACCCTTGCCTCAGGTTAAATCAGGACCAGCTCTCCGTTTAAAGGGTTAGATTCTATCTGCCTATTAGTATTCCACCTAACAGGTTTCAGCAGAATAATTAAGCTGGTGTCGAGGAATACTCGCCTAGGTCCTAACTGTCTTCTTCCAAACGTCTTACCCCTCTTACTCCAATAAATACTCTCTTACTAAGCAGCCCACCTAAGTAGTAGAATTGATTTATTGACCACGTTTGTTAACGACAGCTTTCCTCTTAAAACTGTGGCACTTGTTGATATTCCTGGGTTCGTTTTAGAGGTTTGGATAACTAACCTCAGGGGTAATGTTTAAATAACTAGTTGGATTAAAGTAACCTTTAAGAACCATTAGATTTAATGCACACAATCATCTTAACTTTTTACCACTATGCAGAATAGGTGAATCATAATCATTTCATTAGACTTCTCTTTAAATGCAATATAGTGTTTTATTAAGCAATTATTAGCAGGGGCACAGCATTAATTCATGATTAAACAATTTAATTATTTCCGATTATTTCTAACTTAACTAAATTAAACTAAGCTGAGCGTACCTAAGAATCTTCTCTAATTAGTAAATTTAGGAGAGAGAGCGGACAGCGTGGCCAAGCTGCCACGCCCCGTCTTGACCTGCATCTAGTTGAACTCCTCCGTGGACCAGCAGACTCGGTACGAAGTCTTCTTTGTGGGCAGAGGGTGTTCTTCATAGGCAGGGGGAGTGGAGAGGTCCCGAAAGCCAATCGTTGGTCTGGCAGTTATCTTTAGTAGCAGCTGGAACACAAGTGCGGGCGTCTCAGCTGTCTTCTCAGTCGGATGGTGGTGGTGGAAAGCCCCCGTCTCATCAGGCTGTGGTGGGTCACTGGGTCCTCCAGCCCCTGGAGTGGAGCAGCCCTCTGCTGCTGCCTCCTGTGCCTCTCTGGATGCCATGGGTGCTTGCCTCTCTTCATCTGTTTGGACAACTGCAGACCTCTCAGGACTCTCCTTTCAGCAGAGTGTGGTCCTCGCTTGTTGAACAAAGTCAGAAAAAGACTTGGCCTCCAACGATGTTCTCAGCGAACTCTGGAGCCTAAGTCCCGCGTTGCCTTCACGTCTCTTGGGCAAAAAGGTCCGGTGAAGATTCTTCAGAACTCTGGCGATGCTCCCCGGCAGCTCCGGCGAGCAGCATCTCTTGCAGCTCCGGCGAGCAGCATCTCTCCCCTCCGGGGGAGAACTCCGAATTCAGTGTCTGTGTCTCTGGGTTTTATACCCTAGCTCGACTTCAGCTTAGCACATACACATTTTCACACACAATTCTAACTAGTAGGTATGCCCAATTAAGTAATTCATAGGTTTAAGACACAACCTTCTTCCTATTACACATCATGTTTTTCCAGCAAGTACACAGCATCCATCTTCCGTTGTTAACACACACACACATTGCTTGAGACATGTTGCCAAGACCATATTTGGCCACAGAACTTCCTCAATGTCCTCCTTTCTGCAGTGTCATGGTGACTTCTGCTTTTTGCCCTGCACACAGCTCAGAACAGCACAGATTACTTCAAGTCAAAACTCACTTAGTTACACTGAATCACTTCTTTAAATCATTTTTCTTAGCATGATCAAATAACTTATTTTAAATCATTCTCTTCTATAGCAATCATCATTTCCAGAATATATATCAGCCTATTAAAATCATTCTTGCATCAAGCATAAGCATAATCATGTGGTTAACTTATATAGTTTCTCATTTTAACTTTTCATTGGTTTGCTTAAAGCTTTTATTTAGGTGGTGGTTGCTCCTGGGATCTCAAATAACTAGGCCCCACTTGACAGTGTGCATAGTATTTTACATGACTATTTTTATAGAATACCACTCACTCACTTCTATCTGCACATATCTCTCCCTCTCTCTCTCTCCCTAGTCTCCATATATTTCCACTCTTTCAGCTTAGCACACCCCCTTGTGTAACTCGACCTATTTCTTATCTTATGCCATGTCTTCATTTCTGCTCATGTATAAATGAAACCTTGTATGGGAGCAGTCTTTGTAGCTCGCACTAATGTGTCTTGTTACACTGTGCTGTGTTACCCTTGCAAGTAAAATTACAGTCTCCGTGTTTTTCTGATTTGGTGAATATCTATATGTTATGTGGGAGCTCTCAGCGGAGCTTCTCTCTGACATTGTTCCAGAATGGTTGTATCTTAATACATAACCAAAATATGTGGGAGTGATTGGTGTCAGCATGTCCACACATTCTCCAACAACTCTGTTGTAATTTTAATTGTTTAGTAGGACCAAATTAGTAATTTACTGTCTCCTTCTATTTTGTTGTTTTTTAAAAAAAAAAATCTCAAACCATATTTTTAAAGTGTTTCTCAATATAATACTATCTTTCTTATGAGCTTTATAGTCTTTCCACCCTAATTTTGCAGGAGATGACACTTTATCTAGATTGAATTTGATAGAGTTCCACCTTGCTTGATAGTCAGGAGAACACCAGTAAACAATGTATCGCAGTTGAGCCACATAGTAATATTGTTTTAAGTCAGGCAGGGCGAGGCCTCGTCGTTCTTTATCTAACTGGAGTGTTATGAGCTTTATCCTTGGTTTTGCACCTGCCCAAATAAATCTAGATATTGATTTATTCCATGAAGAGAACTGGGATTCTGGGATTGTTATAGGGAGTGAGAGGAAGACATATACGTAATAACCTGGGCAGAACGTTCATTTTTATCGCCTCTATCCTAGAGCTGAAGTCCAAGATTAATGTTGCCCAGCATGTTAAGTCTTTCTGAATTTTATCACTCAAATTACGATAGAATCGTATAAATTAGTTAAGTGCTGTGTAATTATTACTCCTAGATATTTTATTGATTTTGAGTCCCACTTCAGTTTACAGCTACTCTTAATTTTACTGTTTGGTGTATAATTTAAGCAGAGAGCCTGTGTTTTTTTTAATGTTCGCTTTATATCCGGACATCCTACCAAAGTTTTCTAAAGTGTTCAAGAGTTTGGGGATTGTTATATTTGGGTGTTTTAATAGGTGATAATATAATCAGCAAAGAGACTTATTTTATGATATTCTGTTGCTACGTTAATACATTCCAGTTCCGTATTTTGTCCAATATCCTGAGCTAATGGTTCAATAAACAAGGTGAAGAGGGAGGGGCTGAGGCAACATCCCTGTCTTGTACCTCTGTTGAGGTTAAAGGAGCCCGTAAGAGAGCCATTGATCCTAAGTCTGGCTGTAGGGTTACTTTAAAGAGCTTTAATACAACTGATTAATTGTTTGTTGAAGCCAAATCTTTCCAGTACCTTATAGAGAAAGGGCCAGCTAACTATATCAAATGCCTTTTCAGTGTCGAGACTTATTAAGGCTGCACTGAGTTCCTTTAGTTGATCTGTCAGCCTTATGTCTTTAGCTGTTTGTTTTTGTTTCTGTTTCTCCAACTTTTTCAATTCTTCCTGTAATTTTTCATATTTTAACCTCTTCATTTTTTTCATGTAAGCGGTCTGTGAAATCAAATTCCCTCTCATAATTGCTTTAACAGTATCCCATACTCTTGTTGGTGCTACTTCACTGCAATAGTTATTTTCAATACATTCCCTAATTTCTGCTTTTATTTCGTTCACTGTTGTTATATTGTTCAGAATCCCAATATTCATTCTCCACAGTGTATTTTTCCATTTGTCATTTAGGTGTATAGTTAAGTCTGAGACATCTGAAGTTCCTATTGAGCATTCTTTCACCCTATGCCTCTCTAATATGCTCATCAAAAAGAAGTCTATTCTTGGCTGAATCTGATGTGTGGCCTAAAAATGAGTAAAATCTTTCTCAAAAGGGTGCAGATTCCTCCAGACATCAAACATACCAGATTCTTTGATTAAGATATTGAGCTCATTAGACATGTGCACTTTATGTTGTTTTTTTACTTGTGTCATAGGAATAATTCAGGACTGTATTCCAGTTGCCAGCACAGACTAATATACCTTCACTGAAAGTCACAATTTTGTCAAAGAGCTGAATATAGAATTTCTTATCACTTTCCGGAAGGGCATAGGATCAGCAGGCAAATGTGACTAACACATTATTAAGTTTTCCTTTAACTAGAATGTATCTACCATCCTTGTCCCCTTCTTCCTTAATTAAGTCAAAATTTAAAGAATTAGGCACCATAATGGCCACTCCTCTTTTTCTACTTTTTTTACAGGAACTGTAGAATGAGTGCAAGTATCCAAACCTTCTCATCTTATTATGTTCTTCATTGGACAGATGGGTTTCCTGAAGCATCAAAACCTGTGATTTATCTTTTTTAACTTGGCCAACACTCTGCTTCTTTTAATTGGATTTCTCAAGCCATTTACGTTTAATGATACAACCTTTAAGTTATCTCACCTTGACATATGCTTCACAAGAAACATTCATCTCCCCCAGAAAAGAACACAAAACAATAACAAGAACTATGTTGAAAACAAGAACATAAGAGAACTCTGACCTCCAAAAAAGGAGGAGATCTATCTCCTCCTGAGTGACCCAGTTGGAGGGTCGAGGGTTAAGCCTCTTGTTTGGAGAGGGCCCTATGTAGGCTTGGGTTGTTAATTATAGCAAGAGAACTATCCCCATCCTATAAGTCCAACTTAAATACAATTGCAAATGAGACCATTCTCCACAATGATAATCAAAGAAAAAAGGGGTCCAAAAGATTGCTTAATAACCAGGGTCAAACTATGAAAATAACTTGAGTGTCTGTTGATGTATGTTAGAGAAAAAACAAACTCAGGCACTGCCCTCTGTATTGACCCTATGGAACTCACGCAGCTTCCTCCTGGCTCTCTGCCCGGTGTTGTCATTCTCCTGACTGTCGGGACTCCGCTCCCATCCCAGAAGCCGCAAGAGCCGAGACTCCAGAGCCGACCGTCGCTCCTTCCCCTGCGGTGCATCCACTTTGTAGCCCCGGCTGGTTAACTCCTGCCACGCCGCGTCGGCGCTGCTGTACGTCTGCACCCCGGAATCCCGGTGGATCCTCATGTTGGTGTAGGGCGTCTGGAAGCGGATTCCTTTCTCCCTTAACACTTTCTTGATTCCGTTGTATTCTTTGCGCTTTTTGACAATCTCTGCCGCGTAGTCCTGGTCAAAGTAGATCGGGCAGTCTTTCAGCAATATTTTGCCCCTTTTCCATGCCTCCCATAGTACCAGCTCCCTGGTTGTGAACTCCTGAAAGTTAATAATGATGGGCCTTGGTGGGTCTTCAGGTCGGGGCCTCTGTGCTAGGGAGCGATGTGCCTGCTGGATCTTCAGGTCAATGCTCTGAGGCAGCGGTAGGTCACGTTTAAGGAGAGTCGTAATGAATTGGGAAACCGAGCTTCCCTCTTCTCCCTCTGCCACCCCAAATATACAAATATTATTTCTCCTTGACCTAGACTCCAGGGGCCTCATTTATAAAACATTGCGTAGGATCCATACTAAAGTTTGCGTACGCCGATAATACGAAAAGGGCGTATGCCCCTCGCCCCTGATTTATAAAACTTTGCGTAAGCACAGCTGCATGCAATTTCTTGATAAATCACACACCAGCTGGAAGATTGCACAGGTGGATCCACCTCACATTCCGCCCACAACACACCCACATTTTACCATGAATGGTCAATGCAAAGTAACTCATGAATGTATCTGTATATAAATAAGCTGCTGATCCACGGCATTTCACGCAGCGCCGGCCGGCAGTCTTCACTGCTGTGTGTCAGGATGAATGAATCATGTGTTGACCCAGGCCACCCTGCCACTAAATTTGTTATGATCATGTCCGATGTACAAATAATTTGCACACTGATTGAATGTGCATTTTTTCGGTTCACATAGAGAAATTCATTTTCACTCGGGAGTTGTGGTGTGAAGCGTGCCTGTACAGGGCTGATTAATGGTTGGACGCTCATCCCATTCGGCCGCTTATGGATAAATAAACAAAATTCTTTACTTTTTTTGCCTTTTTACTGTGATAGTTGCAGTGAAGAGTGACAGGAAATGGGGAGAAGAGTAGGGGGAAGACATGCATAAAAGTGCCACAGGCAGGAATCGAACCCGAGCCACTGCGTCGGAGACCACCCCTGCAAATGGATGAGCCATACAGGCGCCGGGTGATCAGTAAACAGAATTATTTAATAAAGATCACCGCACCGGCCCCAGATACCGGCCCTTCGGTCAAACGACCGAATGAAATAACGTTCAATCCGCTCCTGTTAATATATGAACATAGTTCTGCAAATACAGTCGTCAGCCGAATGGCGCACTATAGGAACATCTACAACAATGAGGGTTTATGATTATCAGGCTCTACAAGTCTAATATGTGATAACAATAAAGGTTTGAGATCAATCTGGTTTCAATTTGCCACTTCATCCTCCGGCACTGCCGTTCCCTCGGTCTCCAAAATGTGCTTAAGCAAGCATCAAAGTTGGCGCACCGGTGCGCACATTCTCACGCCAAGTTTTTTTTAGAAATCACAACGAACACAGCGTACGCCACTTTCTACGCAAAGTTTGTGATTTACGCCCTGTTTTGTGCGTAAAGAAGCATCAAGAATCAAGGTTGGTGCACCGGTGCGCACATTCTCACGCCAAGTTTGTTTTTATAAATCACAACCTTTGCGTAGAAATGGCGTACGCCACTTTCTAGCCCTGTTTTGTGCGTACGCAAGCTTTATAAATGAGGCCCCTGGTCCGTCACTTTCGCTTGGAGAATTTCTTGTTGCTTGATAGAGGCAGACAGGACCGCGTTTACCTCCGCCGCCCAGTCCTCCAGGCGCCTCACCCGCTTCACTGACACAGCCAGAGATACTTAACAATTCCCCTGCAAAGTTGTGAAGTTTTCCGTTGAGTTCTTGAGCCATTGAATTAATTTCCTGTCGCAGGGAGTAAAATCTGATTTTAGTTCCTTAATGGCTGTCATTATGTCGTTGGAGTTCAGCTTGGTCGCGGCTCCCGGGGCGTCCTCCACGGCCGCCTTAATGCACGGGCTTACCTGGGCTGAAGCCCAGGGGCCTACCAAGTTCAGGGGCCTATCAATGAGCTGGAAAAGTCACACTGTTTTTGTTGCTTGTCAAGTTCTCTGTCAATCATTTTATACTTCACATTCGTGGCTGGCAAGACCCGCCCCACTCTCATTGATTACTGTTGTTGTTACGTCCACCTAACTTTCCCCCCTTGAGTGACAGCTGAAAAATGACGGGAAAAAAGAAATTTGAGAGCGGCGCTCACAAAAGAAAGGTGTTTCGGGACAAAGAAACCCAGAAAAAGCAATTACTTAAGAGCATCCCAAAGCTAACAGGATTCTTTAAACTGTCCGAAACGGATGGTGGTGGCTGTTCAGCGGCATTGAGTTTACCGAAGGCAGCCGACGAGGCGGGGCTCGCGCAGGTAGAAGTAAGAGAGGAAAAGAGAAGAGGAGCGGTGGATGAGGGAGGAGGAGACGAGGAGAAGGATCAGGGAGGAGGAGACGAGTCCGGCAGTGGCCCTTACAGCAGCGACCCGGGCCTCTGGGGAAACAAAATTGACCGGCAGGCGCGTGCTTACTGGGCGAAAATGGGACCAGAGACGTGTCAAAATAAAAATGCCGACCTCCGTGCATCAGAGCGCACATACAAACACTAGAGAAGATTTTTCTCAAAAACATATTTCCACCGCAAACTGAGTAACGGGGAATATGTAAGTAGAGAGTGGCTTTATTATTAACCATCAGTATAGCGTGTTTTGTTTTGGTTTCAAGATTTTTGGCGAGAGCAACGAAAAGTCTGCATTTGTTAGTGGGGGTTTCTCTGACTGGAAACATGCAGGTGATCGTATATCAGAACATGAAACCTCTGACATCCACAGAAAAGCCATGATTGCTTACATCAATCAAGCAGCTGAGGGTGGAACAGTGGACTCAGAACTTAGAAAACAGTTTGATGAGGAGTGTGATTATTGGGCACAGGTTCTACAGAGGGTTGTTATTGTTGTGAAGTATTTAGCTGAGAGGGGACTAGCTTTCCGGGGAGACAGCCACAAGTTTGGAGACATCAAGAATGGAAATTATTTGGGCAGCATGGAGCTGATCAGCCAGTTTGATCCCTTTTTAAAAGCTCACATTGAAAAACATGAAAACGCTGGCAAAGGAAATCCATCCCATCTCTCTCTGAATGTGTGTGAGGAATTCATACAGCTGATGGGACAGAAGGGGCTGGATGAAATTACCAGCAGAGTAAAACTAGCAAAGTATTTTGCTATCAGTGTGGACTCCACACCTGACATCACACATGTGATGTCAGGTGATCTCCACATGAGATTTTCAATCTTTCACCCATATTGGTTTTAAGTAAAGCATGCACTGATGTTATACAAGTGCATTTTGTGTTCATGTAAGTTGATCAATAAAAGTATGCTGGTGTTTTCTGGCTAAAGAAGGAAACCTCACAGTTGTTTGTCGTAAAAGAAACTGATGCATTTTTTTTTTAATGTAGAGGAGTAGGGGGGCCTACAAAACCTCTCAGCCCCAGGGCCTACCATTAGGTTAAGGCGGCTCTGAAAATAGAGCACCTAGTCATGCAGACTCCTTTTACAAACATTTGTGAAAGAATGGGTCGCTCTCAGGAACTCAGTGAATTCCAGCACGGAACTGTGATTGGATGCCACCTCTGCAACAAATCGAGTGGTGACATTTCCTCGCTCCTAAATATTCCACAGTCAACTGTCAGCTGTATTATAAGAGAGTGGAAGTGTGTGGAAATGACAGCAACTTAGCCACAAAGTTGTAGGCCACGTAAACTGACGGAGCGGGCGCATAGTGCAAAGGGGTCGCCAACTTTTTGCAGAATCAATCACTACAGACCTTCAAACTTCATGTGGCCTTCAGATTAGATCAAGAACAGTGCCCAGAGAGCTTCATGGAATAGGTTTCCATGGCCGAGCAGCTGCATCCAAGCCATACATCACCAAGTGCAATGCAAAGTGTCGGATGCAGTGGTGTAAAGCACGCTGCCACTGGACTCTAGAGCAGTGGAGACACGTTCTCTGGAGTGACCAATCGTGCTTCTCCATCCGGCAATCTGATGGACGAGTCTGGGTTTGGCGGTTGCCAGGAGAACCATACTTGTCGAACTGCATGGTGCCAAGTGTGAAGTTTGGTAGAGGGGGGGATATGGTGTGGGGTTGTTTTTCAGGAGCTGGGCTGGGCCCCTTAGTTCCAGTGAAAGGAACTCTGAATGCTTCAGCATACCAAGACATTTTGGACAATTCCATGCTCCCAATTTTGTGGGAACAGTTTGGAGCAGGCCCCTTCCTCTTCCAACATGACTGTGCACCAGTGCACAAAGTCCATAAAAACATGGATGACAGATTCTGGTGTGGATGAACTTGACTGGCCTTGCACACATTCCTGACCTCAACCCCATAGAACACCTTTGGGATGAATTAGAGCGGAGACTGAGAGCCAGGCCTTCTCGTCTAACATCAGTGTGTGAACTCACAAATGCACTTCTGGAAGAATGGTCAAAAATTCCCATAAACACGCTCCTAAACCTTGTGTACAGCCTTCCCAGAAGAGTTGAAGCTGTTATAGCTGCAAAGGGTGGACCAAAATCATATTGAACCCTATGGATAAGGAATGGGATGTCACTTATGCTCATATGAGAGTCAAGGCTGGTGAGCAAATACTTTTGGCAATATAGTGTACATGAGCACAGCTGGAAATACTATGAACTAACCTTTGTCAAGTAAGATGCAGATGTTGAGGTCTCAGAGAGCACTCAGGCCCACTTAAAGCCTTAAGGTAACAAAGGTTTTGAAGCAGACAAATAAAGATCTAAAGAAGAAACATTATAAGTTAACCACATGATTATGCTTGCTGAAATACATATATATATTTAGAATGTTGATTTGATTGAAGTGATGATTCAGATGATTTAGTATGTTTAGACTAAGAAGGATGATTTAAAAGAGTGATTCTGTGTAAAGTCATCTCTGTTTAAGCTCTGTGTGTGTGCAGGCCTTAAGAAAGCAGAAGGGCAGAAAGCAGCAGTCACCATGACACAGCAGTCACTGTGACACAGCAACCTCCTCAGAAAAAGGGAAGTTTGGGAAAACCCAGGAGGGCCTGCTGAAATGTGTGTGTGTTAACAACAGAATGTGGACACTGTGTATTTGCTGTAAAACCATGACTTCTGTATTACTGATGTATGTGATAACAAGTTGATTGCATGAGTTAGATGGTGTCAGGGGCGTACCTAGCCAGAGATGTGTGTAGGAGAGAGTATAAAAACGGGAGCGCAGAGACATTGAATGGGAGACGTTCGCCGGAGCTGCCAGAAGAGCTGCAAAGGGGAGCTTGGCCGGAGTTCTGAAGATTCTTCACCGCATCTATTGCCCTAGAGACAGGAAGACAACGCAGTACTTCGGCTCCAGAGATTGCTGAGAACATCGTTGGAAGCAAAGTCTTTCTCTGACTTTGTTCAACAAGTGAGGACCACACTCTGCCAAACGGAGAGTCCTAAGAGGTTCTGCAGTTATCCAGAAGAGACCAACAGAGGGAAGAACAGGCAACATCCAGAGAGGCAAAGGAGGCAACAGCACGGGGCTGTTCCCCTCCCCGGGGCTGGGAGACCCAGTGACCCACTACAGCCTGAACAGACGAGGGTTCTCCATCACCACCATCCAACAGAGAAGACAGCTGGGGCGTAAGCACTAACGTTCCAGCCGATTCCAGAGATAACTGTCAGACCACGATTGGCTTACGGGACTCCTCCGCTCCCTCTGCTGAGGGAAGAAATCCTTTTGTCCGCCAAGAAGACATCGTACTGAGTCCTCTGGACAACTGAGGACTCCTCCCAGACGCAAGTCAAGATTGGGTGATACAGTAGTGGCCACGCTGTCCGCTCTCTCTCCTAAATTTACTAATTAGAGAAGATTGACAGGTACGCTCAATTTAGTTACTTTAGTATAATTTTTAATCAGGAATAATTAATTGTTTAATCATGAATTGAAGCTGTGCCCCTGCTAATTTTGCTTAATAAAATGCTATATTGCATTTAAAGAGAAGCCTAATGAAATTTTTATAAACCACTGATTCTGCATAGTGGTAAAAAGTTAAGTTGATTGTGTGCATTCAATCTAATGGTTCTTAAAGGTTACTTAGTCCAGTTTGAGAGTGTTTAAACATTACCCCTGAGGTTAGTTTTTTCCAAACCTCTAAAACGAACCTAGGAATAGCACCAAGTGCATGCAGTCCTTAGAGTGGAGCTGCCATTAACAAACGTGATTGATAAATCAATACTACTACTTATAAGGACTGCTTAGTGGGGTAGTATTTATCAGATAAGAGGAGTGAGACGTTTGGATGAAAGGCAGTTAGAACCGAGGCAAGTATCCCTCGACTCCAGCTTAATTATTCTGCTGAATCCTGTTAGGTGGAATACTAATAGGCAGATAGAATCTAACCCTTTAAATGGCGAGCTGGACCAGATTTAACCTGAGGCAAGGGTTAAAGAAGGCTCGACTGGCGGACACCTTGTATATGTATGAATCTTTTGAGTGTCACCATTCGCTAGCTTCCAATACTATAATCTGTCAGAAGGTGCTGGTCCCAAACGCACCAAGTTGAATGAGGGAGATTTTTGAGAGTGGACATACCTCAAATGCCCTGAAATGCTCCCTTATACAAACCACCAAACTCTTTGACATTGAAGCTACAGCTCCCCTCCTCAACAACCATTTGAACAACTTCTGCAAATTCTGGCAAGCCACCAGTACATTCATGAAAAACAATCATTCCACTTCTGTAAGTCTCTCCATTACCATATGCACTCCTTGTGAGCTATATGTCAGCCCTCTGTCCATCCTGATGCAAAATGTCAACAGTGAGACCACTGAGACAGTCAAATCAGACTTTTGACCAGGGGTGTAGTCTGCGTGATACGCAGGTATACGCCGTATACACACTAGAAAAGGTCCCAAATTTCCATATAACCACTTAAAAATGCGCATAGATACGAATCAGTATGTTTTTTTGATATAACCTTCATTTTCCCGTTCATATACTCACCTTTTCTGTGTTAGACAGCGGTGAAGTTGTATGGGGCGGGGAAAAGGTGTATGGCTTAGAACAGGGGTCACTAAAGGGCAGAGCGGACCCATACGCCGTTTATACGAATGTAAATTTGACAGGTTGCTTATATTTTATCAGCGCAGTTTTCCAGTGTTTATCATTGGTCTATCAGCTCAGGAAACACACAGACCAATTATGGACGAGTTCAGCCATCCCATGTGATGCTACTCAGCCAACAAAGTCTTTGCATTGCATCACCGCTTTGCCTTCAAAAAACAGTTGAGAGGTCAGAGGCAGAGACAAAGGACAGTCGTGACACGAAGTTTGGTTCTTTTCAGAGAGCTTTTGGTACAGATTCCAAAGAACAGCCAGCTCTTTCGGCTCCCAAATGGCTCCTAATTTAGTATTATTTGTTGCCTCATATTTTAGCCTAACCAGGCAAGTATGAATTATTTGTCCATCCATTCTCTATATATCGCTTTATCCTCACTAGGGTCGCGGGGGGTGCTGGAGCCTATCCCAGCTGACTCGGGCAAAGGCAGGGGACACCCTGGATAGGTCGCCAGTCTGTCGCAGGGCTTAAATCATTTGTGTATTGACAAACTCTTTTGCATTCAGTGTTTTTATGAGAAGCCTTTGCCTCATTTTGTGCATTTGTTTTGTTACAAAAACAGGCATTTTTACTTTTGTTTCATATTTCAATCAAATGTTTTTGCACAAAAACCAAATGAACAACACTCTGCACATAAACCCACAGAACCACAACAGAAACAGAGCCAGATTCAATATTCAAACAGTATAAATGTCTTTAGTGTAGGTTGGCATTCAGAAAAATCAGATGACTGAGCTTGGATGGGCTGATACCATTTCTTCTTTCAGTGAATATCTGCCGCGTTTTTGAGGAGATTCTCTCAGATAGAACAAGTTGTCTCTTCTCCATCACCTTCACCAGGTAGGGAAGACTCCAGCTTTGGCCTGCCACAGCTCAGTGGGTCGTCTGCTGGTTGGATGAGGGGCTCCTCAACATATGATCCTACATTATAGCGTGAGCTGAAGGATTTCTCCCGAATCATCTCCTGTAGCTCTTCAATCAAAGAGCCTCCACACAGCAGAAGTTTGAGGTTCCTCCTCCACTTGGTCCTCTAATGGTGGAGGTGTGAGGCTGCTGGGGGACATTTTGCTGCTGCTGCTCTTATTCTCTGAAGTGTCTCATCAACAACTCTGTCATCACTGAAGGCAAGCTTCTTTAATCGAGGATCCAGTAACGTGGTTTCTGCGAGGACAGTGTTAAACACCATACTCTACTAAATGTTTTCTCAACTATGAACATAATCAAAACTAAATATCGTTCCAGACTCACCAATGAGCTCCTCTAAATGTGTTTGAGAACGACCCTGACACCATTCAATTGTTTACATTAATGAGATTTAAGTATTGTTAAAGATGTACATAAGTTGGTTCGGGTTGTTCAGTCATGTTTTTTTTTTCCAAGTTCTACACTTTATTTTAAGATGTACAGTTATATAAAAAGTTATTTATTAAAATGCTGGTCGTAGTTTTTAGAGACTCGTGACAGTTCTGGTGTGAGTGTGAGGGAGATATTTGTGATTTTTCCATTATTTATATGAAAAGAGGACTTTCTGTCACAGTTTGACAATAGGAAACTAAGCACAGCTCACTCTTTGCTGTGTTGTTACCTTATGAATTTTTTTTGTTTTGTTTTGTTTTTTTCAGTATGGTCACATATGATGTCCCTGCAGTTCCTTACACATCCAGAAAAGCTTAAACATCATTTGCCTTCATATTTATCACATTTCAAGTCATTCTGACGAAGAAATTTGTGTCAACATGAATTTCACCTAAATGCAGCTTTCATCATTTTTCTGTGCTTAAAATGCTGGTCCTGAGCTTAAATACGCAGTTTGAACAAATATGTTGTCCCTGCAATTCCTTACATCAAAAGCACCTTAAACATCATTTGCCTTCATATTTATCACATCTCAAGTCATTCTGAAGGAGAAATGTGTGTGTCAACATGAATTTCACGTTAATGCAGCCTTTATGATATTTCTGTGCTACAAATGCTGTTCCTGAGCTGAAATTCACACTTTGCTCAAGTATGCTGTCCATGCAATTCCTTCAAGCAAAGTCAACTCAAACATCATTTGCCTTCATATTTATAACATTTCAAGTCATTCTGAATAAGAAATTTGAATGTCAAAATGAACTTCACGTTAATGTCGCCTTCATGATTTCTCCGAGCTTAAAATGCTGTTCCTGATCTTAAATTCACATATTGCTCAAATATGCTGTCCATCCAATTCCTTCAAATAAAGACAACTCAAAACTAATTTGTTATCATATTTATCACATTTCAAGTCATTCTGAAGAAGAAATGTGTGTGTCAACATGAACTTCAGGTTAATGTAGCCTTCATGTGTTTTCTACTCTTCAAATGCTGTTCCTCAGCTGAAATTCACACTTTGCTAAAGTATGCTGTCCATGCAATTCCTTTAAACAAAGTCAACCCAAACATCATTTGCCTTCATATTTATCACATTTCAAGTCATTCTGAAGGAGAAATTTGTGTGTCAACATGAACTTCACGTTAATGTAGCCTTCATGTGCTTTCTTCTCTTCAAATGCTGTTTCTCAGCTGAAATTCAGATTGCTAAAATATGCTGTCCCTTCGAATCCTTCAAACCAGAACACCTTAAACATCATTTGCCTTCATATTTATCACATTTCAAGTCATTCTGAAGAAGAAATGTGTGTGTCAACATGAACTTCACGTTAATGCAGCTTTTATGATTTTTCTGCTCGACAGATTCTGATTCTGATCTGAAATTGACATTTTGCTCAAATATACTGTCCATGCAATTCCTTCAAAGCAGAACATCTTAAACATCATTTGCCTTCATATTTATCACATTTCAAGTCATTCTGAAGAAGAAATGTGTGTGTCAACATGAACTTCACGTTAAAGCAGGCTGTATCATTTTTCTGCGCTTAAAATGCTGTTCCTGAGCTGAAATTCACACTTTGCTCAAATATGCTGTCCATGCAATTCCTTCAAAGCAGAACACCTTAAACACCATTTGCCTTCATATTTATCACATTTCAAGTCATTCTGAAGGAGAAATGTGTCTGTCAACTTGAACTTCACCTAAAAGCAGGCTGTATGATTTTTCTGAGCTTTAAATGCTGTTCCTGAGCTGACATTCAGACTTTGCTCAAGTATGCTGTTAATGCAATTCCTTTAAAAGGAGTCAACCCAAACATCATTTGCCATCTTATTTATCACATTTCAAGTCATTCTGAAGAAGAAATGTGTGTGTCAACATGAACTTCACGTTCATGCAGCTTTTATGATTTTTCTGCTCTACAGATGCTGATTCTGAGATGAAATTGACATTTTGCTCAAATATGCTGTCCATGCAATTCCTTCAAAGCAGAATACCTGAACATCATTTGCCTTCATATTTATCACATTTCAAGTAATTCTGAAGAAGAAATGCGTGTGTCAACATGAACTTCACGTTAAAGCAGGCTGTATCATTTTTCTGCGCTTAAAATGCTGTTCCTGAGCTGAAATTCACACGTTGCTCAAATATGCTGTCCATGCAATTCCTTCAAAGCAGAACACCTTAGACACCATTTGCCTTCATATTTATCACATTTCAAGTAATTCTGAAGAAGAAATGTGTGTGTCAACATGAACTTCACGTTCATGCAGCTTTATGATGTTTCTGCTCTACAGATGCTGATTCTGAGATGAAATTGACATTTTGCTCAAATATGCTGTCCATGCAATTCCTTCAAAGCAGAATACCTGAAACATCATTTGCCTTCATATTTATCACATTTCAAGTAATTCTGAAGAAGAAATGCGTGTGTCAACATGAACTTCACGTTAATGCAGCTTTTATGATTTTTCTGCTCTACAAATGCTGATTCTGATCTGAAATTGACATTTTGCTCAAATAGGCTGTAAATGCAATTCATTCAAACCAAGTCAAATCAAACATCATTTGCCTTCATATTTATCACATTTCAAGTCATTCTGAAGAAGAAATTTGTGTGTCAACATGAACTTCACGTTAATGCAGGCTGTATCATTTTTCTGCGCTTAAAATGCTGTTCCTGAGCTGAAATTCACACTTTGCTCAAATATGCTGTCCATGCAATTCCTTCAAAGCAGAACACCTTAAACATCATTTGCCTTCATATTTATCACATTTCAAGTCATTCTGAAGAAGAAATGTGTGTGTCAACATGAACTTCACGTTAATGCAGGCTTTATCATTTTTCTGCGCTTAAAATGCTGTTCCTGAGCTGAAATTCACACTTTGCTCAAGTATGCTTTTCATGCAATTCCTTTAAAAGAAGTCAACCCAAACATCATTTGCCATCTTATTTATCACATTTCAAGTAATTCTGAAGAAGAAATGTGTGTTTCAACATGAACTTCACGTTAATGCAGCTTTTATGATTTTTCTGCTCTACAGATGCTGATTCTGAGATGAAATTGACATTTTGCTCAAATATGCTGTCCATGCAACTCCTTCAAAGCAGAATACCTGAAACATCATTTAACTTCATATTTATCACATTTCAAGTCATTCTGAAGAAGAAATGTGTGTGTCAACATGAACTTCACGTTAAAGCAGGCTGTATCATTTTTCTGCGCTTAAAATGCTGTTCCTGAGCTTAAATTCACACTTTGCTCAAATATGCTGTCCATGCAATTCCTTCAAAGCAGAACACCTTAAACACCATTTGCCTTCATATTTATCACATTTCAAGTCATTCTGAAGAAGAAATGTGTCTGTCAACTTGAACTTCACCTTAAAACAGGCTGTATGATTTTTCTGAGCTTTAAATGCTGTTCCTGAGCTGACATTCAGACTTTGCTCAAGTATGCTGTTAATGCAATTCCTTTAAAAGGAGTCAACCCAAACATCATTTGCCATCTTATTTATCACATTTCAAGTAATTCTGAAGAAGAAATGTGTGTGTCAACATGAACTTCACGTTAATGCAGCTTTTATGATTTTCTGCTCTACAGATGCTGATTCTGATCTGAAATTGACATTTTGCTCAAATATACTGTCCATGCAATTCCTTCAAAGCAGAACACCTTAAACATCATTTGCCTTCATATTTATCACATTTCAAGTCATTCTGAAGAAGAAATGTGTGTGTCAACATGAACTTCACGTTAATGCAGGCTTTATGATTTTTCTGCGCTTTAAATGCTGTTCCTGAGCTGAAATTCACACTTTGCTCAAGTGTGCTGTACATGCAATTCCTTCAAAGCAGAAACCTAAACATCATTTGCCTTCATATTTATCACATTTCAAGTCATTCTGAAGAAGAAATGCGTGTGTCAACATGAACTTCACGTTAATGCAGCTTTTATGATTTTTCTGCTCTACAAATGCTGATTCTGATCTGAAATTGACATTTTGCTCAAATAGGCTGTAAATGCATTCATTCAAACCAAGTCAAATCAAACATCATTTGCCTTCATATTTATCACATTTCAAGACATTGTGAAGGAGAAATTTGTGTGCCAACATAGACTTCACGTTAGTGTAGTCTTCATGACTTTTCCGAGCTTAAAATTCTGTTCTTGAGGTTAAATGCACATTTTGCTCAAATATGCTGTCCATGCAAATCCTTCAAACCAGAACATCTTAAACATCATTTGCCTTCATATTTATCACATTTCAAGTCATTCTGAAAAAGAAATGTGTGTGTCAACATGAACTTCACGTTAATGCAGCTTTTATGATTTTTCTGCTCGACAGATTCTGATTCTGATCTGAAATTGACATTTTGCTCAAATATACTGTCCATGCAATTCCTTCAAAGCAGAACACCTTAAACATCATTTGCCTTCATATTTATCACATTTCAAGTCATTCTGAAGAAGAAATGTGTGTGTCAACATGAACTTCACGTTAAAGCAGGCTGTATCATTTTTCTGCGCTTAAAATGCTGTTCCTGAGCTGAAATTCACACTTTCCTCAAATATGCTGTCCATGCAATTCCTTCAAAGCAGAACACCTTAAACACCATTTGCCTTCATATTTATCACATTTCAAGTCATTCTGAAGAAGAAATGTGTCTGTCAACTTGAACTTCACCTAAAAGCAGGCTGTATGATTTTTCTGAGCTTTAAATGCTGTTCCTGAGCTGACATTCAGACTTTGCTCAAGTATGCTGTTAATGCAATTCCTTTAAAAGGAGTCAACCCAAACATCATTTGCCATCTTATTTATCACATTTCAAGTCATTCTGAAGAAGAAATGTGTGTGTCAACATGAACTTCACGTTCATGCAGCTTTTATGATGTTTCTGCTCTACAGATGCTGATTCTGAGATGAAATTGACATTTTGCTCAAATATGCTGTCCATGCAATTCCTTCAAAGCAGAATACCTGAAACATCATTTGCCTTCATATTTATCACATTTCAAGTAATTCTGAAGAAGAAATGCGTGTGTCAACATGAACTTCACGTTAATGCAGCTTTTATGATTTTTCTGCTCTACAAATGCTGATTCTGATCTGAAATTGACATTTTGCTCAAATAGGCTGTAAATGCAATTCATTCAAACCAAGTCAAATCAAACATCATTTGCCTTCATATTTATCACATTTCAAGTCATTCTGAAGAAGAAATTTGTGTGTCAACATGAACTTCACGTTAATGCAGGCTGTATCATTTTTCTGCGCTTAAAATGCTGTTCCTGAGCTGAAATTCACACTTTGCTCAAATATGCTGTCCATGCAATTCCTTCAAAGCAGAACACCTTAAACACCATTTGCCTTCATATTTATCACATTTCAAGTCATTCTGAAGAAGAAATGTGTGTGTCAACATGAACTTCACGTTAATGCAGGCTTTATGATTTTTCTGCGCTTTAAATGCTGTTCATGAGCTGAAATTCACACTTTGCTCAAGTGTGCTGTAAATGCAATTCATTCAAACCAAGTCAAATCAAACATCATTTGCCTTCATATTTATCATATTTCAAGTCATTCTGAAGAAGAAATGCGTGTGTCAACATGAACTTCACGTTAATGCAGCTTTTATGATTTTTCTGCTCTACAAATGCTGATTCTGATCTGAAATTGACATTTTGCTCAAATAGGCTGTAAATGCAGTTCATTCAAACCAAGTCAAATCAAACATCATTTGCCTTCATATTTATCACATTTCAAGTCATTGTGAAGGAGAAATTTGTGTGCCAACATAGACTTCACGTTAGTGTAGTCTTCATGACTTTTCCGAGCTTAAAATTCTGTTCCTGAGGTTAAATGCACATTTTGCTCAAATATGCTGTCCATGCAAATCCTTCAAACCAGAACATCTTAAACATCATTTGCCTTCATATTTATCACATTTCAAGTCATTCTGAAGAAGAAATGTGTGTGTCAACATGAACTTCACGTTCATGCAGCTTTTATGATGTTTCTGCTCTACAGATGCTGATTCTGAGATGAAATTGACATTTTGCTCAAATATGCTGTCCATGCAATTCCTTCAAAGCAGAATACCTGAAACATCATTTGCCTTCATATTTATCACATTTCAAGTCATTCTGAAGAAGAAATGCGTGTGTCAACATGAACTTCACGTTAATGCAGCTTTTATGATTTTTCTGCTCTACAAATGCTGATTCTGATCTGAAATTGACATTTTGCTCAAATAGGCTGTAAATGCAATTCATTCAAACCAAGTCAAATCAAACATCATTTGCCTTCATATTTATCACATTTCAAGTCATTGTGAAGGAGAAATTTGTGTGCCAACATAGACTTCACGTTAGTGTAGTCTTCATGACTTTTCCGAGCTTAAAATTCTGTTCCTGAGGTTAAATGCACATTTTGCTCAAATATGCTGTCCATGCAAATCCTTCAAACCAGAACATCTTAAACATCATTTGCCTTCATATTTATCACATTTCAAGTCATTCTGAAAAAGAAATGTGTGTGTCAACATGAACTTCACGTTAATGCAGCTTTTATGATTTGTCTGCTCTACAGATGCTGATTCTGATCTGAAATTGACATTTTGCTCAAATATACTGTCCATGCAATTCCTTCAAAGCAGAACACCTTAAACATCATTTGCCTTCATATTTATCACATTTCAAGTCATTCTGAAGAAGAAATGTGTGTGTCAACATGAACTTCACGTTAAAGCAGGCTGTATCATTTTTCTGCGCTTAAAATGCTGTTCCTGAGCTGAAATTCACACTTTGCTCAAGTATGCTTTTCATGCAATTCCTTTAAAAGAAGTCAACCCAAACATCATTTGCCATCTTATTTATCACATTTCAAGTAATTCTGAAGAAGAAATGTGTGTTTCAACATGAACTTCACGTTAATGCAGCTTTTATGATTTTTCTGCTCTACAGATGCTGATTCTGAGATGAAATTGACATTTTGCTCAAATATGCTGTCCATGCAATTCCTTCAAAGCAGAATACCTGAAACATCATTTGCCTTCATATTTATCACATTTCAAGTCATTCTGAAGAAGAAATGTGTGTGTCAACATGAACTTCACGTTAAAGCAGGCTGTATCATTTTTCTGCGCTTAAAATGCTGTTCCTGAGCTGACATTCAGACTTTGCTCAAGTATGCTGTTAATGCAATTCCTTTAAAAGGAGAACACCCAAACATCATTTGCCATCTTATTTATCACATTTCAAGTAATTCTGAAGAAGAAATGTGTGTGTCAACATGAACTTCACGTTAATGCAGCTTTTATGATTTTCTGCTCTACAGATGCTGATTCTGAGATGAAATTGACATTTTGCTCAAATATGCTGTCCATGCAATTCCTTCAAAGCAGAATACCTGAAACATCATTTGCCTTCATATTTATCACATTTCAAGTAATTCTGAAGAAGAAATGCGTGTGTCAACATGAACTTCACGTTAATGCAGCTTTTATGATTTTTCTGCTCTACAGATGCTGATTCTGATCTGAAATTGACATTTTGCTCAAATAGGCTGTAAATGCAATTCCTTCAAACCAGTCAAATCAAACATCATTTGCCTTCATATTTATCACATTTCAAGTCATTCTGAAGAAGAAATTTGTGTGTCAACATGAACTTCACGTTAATGCAGGCTGTATCATTTTTCTGCGCTTAAATGCTGTTCCTGAGCTGAAATTCACACTTTGCTCAAATATGCTGTCCATGCAATTCCTTCAAAGCAGAACACCTTAAACATCATTTGCCTTCATATTTATCACATTTCAAGTCATTCTGAAGAAGAAATGCGTGTGTCAACATGAACTTCACGTTAATGCAGCTTTTATGATTTTTCTGCTCTACAAATGCTGATTCTGATCTGAAATTGACATTTTGCTCAAATAGGCTGTAAATGCAGTTCATTCAAACCAAGTCAAATCAAACATCATTTGCCTTCATATTTATCACATTTCAAGTCATTGTGAAGGAGAAATTTGTGTGCCAACATAGACTTCACGTTAGTGTAGTCTTCATGACTTTTCCGAGCTTAAAATTCTGTTCCTGAGGTTAAATGCACATTTTGCTCAAATATGCTGTCCATGCAAATCCTTCAAACCAGAACATCTTAAACATCATTTGCCTTCATATTTATCACATTTCAAGTCATTCTGAAAAAGAAATGTGTGTGTCAACATGAACTTCACGTTAATGCAGCTTTTATGATTTGTCTGCTCTACAGATGCTGATTCTGATCTGAAATTGACATTTTGCTCAAATATACTGTCCATGCAATTCCTTCAAAGCAGAACACCTTAAACATCATTTGCCTTCATATTTATCACATTTCAAGTCATTCTGAAGAAGAAATGTGTGTGTCAACATGAACTTCACGTTAAAGCAGGCTGTATCATTTTTCTGCGCTTAAAATGCTGTTCCTGAGCTGAAATTCACACTTTGCTCAAATATGCTGTCCATGCAATTCCTTCAAAGCAGAACACCTTAAACACCATTTGCCTTCATATTTATCACATTTCAAGTCATTCTGAAGAAGAAATGTGTGTGTCAACATGAACTTCACGTTCATGCAGCTTTTATGATTTTTCTGCTCTACAGATGCTGATTCTGAGATGAAATTGACATTTTGCTCAAATATGCTGTCCATGCAATTCCTTCAAAGCAGAATACCTGAAACATCATTTGCCTTCATATTTATCACATTTCAAGAATTCTGAAGAAGAAATGCGTGTGTCAACATGAACTTCACGTTAATGCAGCTTTTATGATTTTTCTGCTCTACAAATGCTGATTCTGATCTGAAATTGACATTTTGCTCAAATAGGCTGTAAATGCAATTCATTCAAACCAAGTCAAATCAAACATCATTTGCCTTCATATTTATCACATTTCAAGTCATTGTGAAGGAGAAATTTGTGTGCCAACATAGACTTCACGTTAGTGTAGTCTTCATGACTTTTCCGAGCTTAAAATTCTGTTCTTGAGGTTAAATGCACATTTTGCTCAAATATGCTGTCCATGCAAATCCTTCAAACAGAACATCTTGAACATCATTTGCCTTCATATTTATCACATTTCAAGTCATTCTGAAGAAGAAATGTGTGTGTCAACATGAACTTCACGTTAATGCAGGCTTTATGATTTTTCTGCGCTTTAAATGCTGTTCATGAGCTGAAATTCACACTTTGCTCAAGTATGCTGTAATGCAATTCATTCAAACCAAGTCAAATCAAACATCATTTGCCTTCATATTTATCACATTTCAAGTCATTCTGAAGAAGAAATGCGTGTGTCAACATGAACTTCACGTTAATGCAGCTTTTATGATTTTTCTGCTCTACAAATGCTGATTCTGATCTGAAATTGACATTTTGCTCAAATAGGCTGTAAATGCAATTCATTCAAACCAAGTCAAATCAAACATCATTTGCCTTCATATTTATCACATTTCAAGTCATTGTGAAGGAGAAATTTGTGTGCCAACATAGACTTCACGTTAGTGTAGTCTTCATGACTTTTCCGAGCTTAAAATTCTGTTCTTGAGGTTAAATGCACATTTTGCTCAAATATGCTGTCCATGCAAATCCTTCAAACCAGAACATCTTGAACATCATTTGCCTTCATATTTATCACATTTCAAGTCATTCTGAAAAAGAAATGTGTGTGTCAACATGAACTTCACGTTAATGCAGCTTTTATGATTTTTCTGCTCTACAGATGCTGATTCTGATCTGAAATTGACATTTTGCTCAAATATACTGTCCATGCAATTCCTTCAAAGCAGAACACCTTAAACATCATTTGCCTTCATATTTATCACATTTCAAGTCATTCTGAAGAAGAAATGTGTGTGTCAACATGAACTTCACGTTAAAGCAGGCTGTATCATTTTTCTGCGCTTAAAATGCTGTTCCTGAGCTGAAATTCACACTTTGCTCAAGTATGCTTTTCATGCAATTCCTTTAAAAGAGTCAACCCAAACATCATTTGCCATCTTATTTATCACATTTCAAGTAATTCTGAAGAAGAAATGTGTGTTTCAACATGAACTTCACGTTAATGCAGCTTTTATGATTTTTCTGCTCTACAGATGCTGATTCTGAGATGAAATTAACATTTTGCTCAAATATGCTGTCCATGCAATTCCTTCAAAGCAGAATACCTGAAACATCATTTGCCATCATATTTATCACATTTCAAGTAATTCTGAAGAAGAAATGTGTGTTTCAACATGAACTTCACGTTAATGCAGCTTTTATGATTTTTCTGCTCTACAGATGCTGTTCCTGAGCTGAAATTCACACTTTGCTCAAATATGCTGTCCATGCAATTCCTTCAAAGCAGTCAAACCTTAAACATCATTTGCCTTCATATTTATCACATTTCAAGTCATTCTGAAGAAGAAATGTGTGTGTCAACATGAACTTCACGTTCATGCAGCTTTATGATGTTTCTGCTCTACAGATGCTGATTCTGAGATGAAATTGACATTTGCTCAAATATGCTGTCCATGCAATTCCTTCAAAGCAGAATACCTGAAACATCATTTGCCTTCATATTTATCACATTTCAAGTAATTCTGAAGAAGAAATGCGTGTGTCAACATGAACTTCACGTTAATGCAGCTTTTATGATTTTTCTGCTCTACAAATGCTGATTCTGATCTGAAATTGACATTTTGCTCAAATAGGCTGTAAATGCAATTCATTCAAACCAAGTCAAATCAAACATCATTTGCCTTCATATTTATCACATTTCAAGTCATTCTGAAGAAGAAATTTGTGTGTCAACATGAACTTCACGTTAAAGCAGGCTGTATCATTTTTTCTGCGCTTAAAATGCTGTTCCTGAGCTGAAATTCACACTTTGCTCAAGTATGCTTTTCATGCAATTCCTTTAAAAGAAGTCAACCCAAACATCATTTGCCATCTTATTTATCACATTTCAAGTAATTCTGAAGAAGAAATGTGTGTTTCAACATGAACTTCACGTTAATGCAGCTTTTATGATTTTTCTGCTCTACAGATGCTGATTCTGAGATGAAATTGACATTTTGCTCAAATATGCTGTCCATGCAATTCCTTCAAAGCAGAATACCTGAAACATCATTTGCCTTCATATTTATCACATTTCAAGTCATTCTGAAGAAGAAATGGTGTGTCAACTTGACACCCGTTTACCTCTTAACGGTTTCACACCCTCTTGAACTCTCTCTTCAAAGTTCTTGTCAACTTTCCCTTAAGGTACTTGTCGACTATCGGTCTCGTGCCGGTATTTAGCCTTAGATGGAGTTTACCGCCCGCTTTGGCATATACTGCACCGCGCACTATTGGCGTCTGTGGCGATGGGCGTGGGAGAGCTCAGCTGCAGAGGGGAGAGGTGTGGAGGAGTGTGTGTGGAACCAGCGTCAGGTTAATTAGCGCAGCTGGCACCAATTAGACTCACCTGATTCTCTCGGCAGTAACAGACTGAAGCAGAGGACAAAAGACAGACGGACAGAGAGGACGGGGGAACGGACGAGCGGAGGACAGCGGACAGCTTGTCGAACGAGATCCTGTGGAGATCCGGCTGACGCTGAGACTGTTTACCGGAGGAGAACCGGCGGAGAGCCGGCGGACGTTGAGACTGTTTACCGGACGAGGTCCGGTGTAGCGCCGGGCAAGGAAGAGAGACTGTTTTATTTACATTGAGACGGTGTGGTGAATAAAAGACTTTGTCTGCATTGGCCGAACTGCCGTGGTTATTGTGCTGAGCAGAGCCGCAGACAGGTTCTCCTGTTACAGCGTCCATTTTACAAAAGTAGAGCCACGTTTTAGACCTCAGAGGCATCTTTTCCCACTTCGACGACATGCTAAACAACTGCAGTAAATTCAATGTACCTAACGTGAAACCTGTCTGTGAACGGGCAGCATGCTTTTTTCCGGCTTGCCGCAATCACGTGTAATGTTACAGCCAATCACAGGTTTGCTTTATCATAATCACGTGATAAGTACCGGAACATCACATTTCAAGTCATTGTGAAGGAGAAATTTGTGTGTCAACATGAACTTCACGTTAATGCAGCTTTTATGATTTTTCTACTCTAACAGATGCTGATTCTGAGATGAAATTGACATTTTTGCTCAAATATGCTGTCCATGCAATTCCTTCAAAGCAGAATACCTGAAACATCATTTGCCTTCATATTTATCACATTTCAAGTAATTCTGAAGAAGAAATGTGTGTGTCAACATGAACTTCACGTTAATGCAGCTTTTATGATTTGTCTGCTCTACAGATGCTGATTCTGATCTGAAATTGACATTTTGCTCAAATATACTGTCCATGCAATTCCTTCAAAGCAGAACACCTTAAACATCATTTGCCTTCATATTTATCACATTTCAAGTCATTCTGAAGAAGAAATGTGTGTGTCAACATGAACTTCACGTTAATGCAGGCTTTATGATTTTTCTGCGCTTTAAATGCTGTTCATGAGCTGAAATTCACACTTTGCTCAAGTGTGCTGTAAATGCAATTCATTCAAACCAAGTCAAATCAAACATCATTTGCCTTCATATTTATCATATTTCAAGTCATTCTGAAGAAGAAATGCGTGTGTCAACATGAACTTCACGTTAATGCAGCTTTTATGATTTTTCTGCTCTACAAATGCTGATTCTGATCTGAAATTGACATTTTGCTCAAATATGCTGTAAATGCAATTCCATTCACCAAGTCAAATCAAACATCATTTGCCTTCATATTTATCACATTTCAAGTCATTCTGAAGAAGAAATGCGTGTGTGCAACATGAACTTCACGTTAATGCAGCTCTTTATGATTTTTCTGCTTCTACAAATGCTGATTCTGATCTGAAATTGACATTGCTCAAATAGCTGTAAATGCAATTCATTCAACCAAGTCAACATCAAACATCATTTGCCTTCATGATTATCACATTTCAAGTCATTCTGAAGAAGAAATTGTGTGTCAACATGAACTTCACGTTAATGCAGCTTATCGATTTTCTGCGCTAAAATTCTGTTCTGATCTGAATTGCACATTTTGCTCAAATATGCTGTCCATGCAATCCTTCAAAGCAGACATCTTAACATCATTTGCCTTCATATTTATCACATTTCAAGTCATTCTGAAGAAGAAAATGTGTGTGTCAACATGAACTTCACGTTAATGCAGCTTTTATGATTTTTCTGCTCTACAGATGCTGATTCCTGAGCTGAAATTGACATTTGCTCAAATATGCTGTCCATGCAATTCCTTCAAAGCAGAACACCTTAAACATCATTTGCCTTCATATTTATCACATTTCAAGTCATTCTGAAGAAGAAATGTGTGTGTCAACATGAACTTCACGTTAAAGCAGGCTGTATCATTTTTCTGCGCTTAAAATGCTGTTCCTGAGCTGACATTCAGACTTTGCTCAAGTATGCTGTTAATGCAATTCCTTTAAAAGGAGTCAACCCAAACATCATTTGCCATCTTATTTATCACATTTCAAGTAATTCTGAAGAAGAAATGTGTGTGTCAACATGAACTTCACGTTCATGCAGCTTTTATGATTTTCTGCTCTACAGATGCTGATTCTGAGATGAAATTGACATTTTGCTCAAATATGCTGTCCATGCAATTCCTTCAAAGCAGAATACCTGAAACATCATTTGCCTTCATATTTATCACATTTCAAGTCATTCTGAAGAAGAAATGTGTGTGTCAACATGAACTTCACGTTAATGCAGCTTTTATGATTTTTCTGCTCTACAAATGCTGATTCTGATCTGAAATTGACATTTTGCTCAAATATACTGTCAATGCAATTCCTTCAAAGCAGAACACCTTAAACATCATTTGCCTTCATATTTATCACATTTCAAGTCATTCTGAAGAAGAAATGTGTGTGTCAACATGAACTTCACGTTAATGCAGGCTGTATCATTTTTCTGCGCTTAAAATGCTGTTCCTGAGCTGAAATTCACACTTTGCTCAAATATGCTGTCCATGCAATTCCTTCAAAGCAGAACACCTTAAACACCATTTGCCTTCATATTTATCACATTTCAAGTCATTCTGAAGAAGAAATGTGTGTGTCAACATGAACTTCACGTTAATGCAGCTTTTATGATTTTTCTGCTTTAAATGCTGATTCTGAGCTGAAATTGACATTTTGCTCAAATATGCTGTCCATGCAATTCCTTCAAAGCAGAATACCTGAAACATCATTTGCCTTCATATTTATCACATTCAAGTCATTCTGAAGAAGAAATGTGTGTGTCAACATGAACTTCACGTTAATGCAGCTTTTATGATTTTTCTGCTCTACAGATGCTGATTCTGATCTGAAATTGACATTTTGCTCAAATAGGCTGTAAATGCAATTCATTCAAACCAGTCAAATCAAACATCATTTGCCTTCATATTTATCACATTTCAAGTCATTCTGAAGAAGAAATGTGTGTGTCAACATGAACTTCACGTTTAATGCAGGCTGTATCATTTTTCTGCGCTTAAAATGCTGTTCCTGAGCTGAAATTCACACTTTGCTCAAATATGCTGTCCATGCAATTCCTTCAAAGCAGAACACCTTAAACACATTTGCCTTCATATTTATCACATTTCAAGTCATTCTGAAGAAGAAATGTGTTGTGTCAACATGAACTTCACGTTAAAGCAGGCTGTATGATTTTTCTGAGCTTTAAATGCTGTTCCTGAGCTGACATTCAGACTTTGCTCAAGTATGCTGTTAATGCAATTCCTTTAAAAGAGTCAACCCAAACATCATTTGCCATCTTATTTATCACATTTCAAGTCATTCTGAAGAAGAAATGTGTGTGTCAACATGAACTTCACGTTCATGCAGCTTTTATGATTTTTCTGCTCTACAGATGCTGATTCTGAGATGAAATTGACATTTTGCTCAAATATGCTGTCCATGCAATTCCTTCAAAGCAGAATACCTGAAACATCATTTGCCTTCATATTTATCACATTTCAAGTAATTCTGAAGAAGAAATGTGTGTGTCAACATGAACTTCACGTTAATGCAGGCTTTATGATTTTTCTGCGCTTAAAATGCTGTTCTGAGCTGAAATTCACACTTTGCTCAATAGTGCTGTAAATGCAATTCATTCAAACCAAGTCAAATCAAACATCATTTGCCTTCATATTTATCACATTTCAAGTCATTCTGAAGAAGAAATGTGTGTGTCAACATGAACTTCACGTTAATGCAGCTTTTATGATTTTCTGCTCTACAGATGCTGATTCTGAGATGAAATTGACATTTTGCTCAAATATGCTGTCCATGCAATTCCTTCAAAGCAGAATACCTAAACATCATTTGCCTTCATATTTATCACATTTCAAGTCATTCTGAAGAAGAAATGTGTGTGTCAACATGAACTTCACGTTAAAGCAGGCTGTATCATTTTTTCTGCGCTTTAAATGCTGTTCCTGAGCTGAAATTCACACTTTGCTCAAGTATGCTGTCATGCAATTCTTCAAAGCAGAACACCTTAAACATCATTTGCCTTCATATTTATCACATTTCAAGTCATTCTGAAGAAGAAATGTGTGTGTCAACATGAACTTCACGTTAATGCAGGCTTTATGATTTTTCTGCTCTACAATGCTGATTCTGAGCTGAATTGACACTTTGCTCAAATATGCTGTCAATGCAATTCCTTCAAAGCAGAACAAATCAAACATCATTTGCCTTCATATTTATCACATTTCAAGTCATTGTGAAGGAGAAATTTGTGTGCCAACATAGACTTCACGTTAGTGTAGTCTTCATGACTTTTCCGAGCTTAAAATTCTGTTCCTGAGGTTAAATGCACATTTTGCTCAAATATGCTGTCCATGCAAATCCTTCAAACCAGAACATCTTAAACATCATTTGCCTTCATATTTATCACATTTCAAGTCATTCTGAAAAAGAAATGTGTGTGTCAACATGAACTTCACGTTAATGCAGCTTTTATGATTTTTCTGCTCTACAGATGCTGATTCTGATCTGAAATTGACATTTTGCTCAAATATGCTGTCCATGCAATTCCTTCAAAGCAGAACACCTTAAACATCATTTGCCTTCATATTTATCACATTTCAAGTCATTCTGAAGAAGAAATGTGTGTGTCAACATGACTTCACGTTAATGCAGGCTGTATGATTTTTCTGCGCTTTAAAATGCTGTTCCTGAGCTGAAATTCACATTTTGCTCAAATATGCTGTCCATGCAATTCCTTCAAACCAAGTCAAATCCAAACATCATTTGCCTTCATATTTTATCACATTTCAAGTAATTCTGAGGAAGAAATTGGTGTGTCAACATGAACTTCACGTTAATGCAGGCTGTATCATTTTTCTGCGCTTAAATGCTGTTCCTGAGCTGAAATTCACACTTTGCTCAAATATGCTGTCCATGCAATTCCTTCAAAGCAGAAACACCTTAGACACCATTTGCCTTCATATTTATCACATTTCAAGTCATTCTGAAGAAGAAATGTGTGTGTCAACATGAACTTCACGTTCATGCAGCTTTATGATGTTTCTGCTCTACAGATGCTGATTCTGAGATGAAATTGACATTTTGCTCAAATATGCTGTCCATGCAATTCCTTCAAAGCAGAATACCTAAACATCATTTGCCTTCATATTTATCACATTTCAAGTCATTCTGAAGAAGAAATTGGTGTGTCAACATGAACTTCACGTTAATGCAGCTTTTATGATTTGTCTGCTCTACAGATGCTGATTCTGATCTGAAATTGACATTTTGCTCAAATATACTGTCCATGCAATTCCTTCAAAGCAGAACACCTTAAACATCATTTGCCTTCATATTTATCACATTTCAAGTCATTCTGAAGAAGAAATGTGTGTGTCAACATGAACTTCACGTTAAAGCAGGCTGTATCATTTTTTCTGCGCTTAAAATGCTGTTCCTGAGCTGAAATTCACACTTTGCTCAAGTATGCTTGTCATGCAATTCCTTCAAACAGAAGTCAACCCAAACATCATTTGCCTTCATATTTATCACATTTCAAGTCATTCTGAAGAAGAAATGTGTGTGTCAACATGAACTTCACTTAAAAGCAGGCTGTATTATTTTTCTGCGCTTAAAATGCTGTTCTGAGCTGAAATTCACACTTTGCTCAAATAGGCTGTAATGCAATTCCTTCAAACGCAAGTCAACACCAAACATCATTTGCCTTCATATTTATCACATTTCAAGTCATTCTGAAGGAGAAATTTGTGTGCCAACATAGACTTCACGTTAGTGTAGTCTTCATGACTTTTTCGAGCTTAAAATTCTGTTCCTGAGGTTAAATGCACACTATACTCTAATATGCTGTCCATGCAATTCCTTCAAACCAGAACATCTTAAACATCATTTGCCTTCATATTTATCACATTTCAAGTCATTCTGAAGAATTGTGTGTGTCAACATGAACTTAACGTTAATGCAGCTTTTTTGATTTTTCTGCTCTACAAATGCTGATTCTGAGCTGAAATTGACATTTTGCTCAAATATGCTGTAAATGCATTTCATTCAAACCAAGTCAAATCAAACATCATGTGCCTTCATTTTTATCACATTTCAAGTCATTCTCAAGATGTGTGTGTCAACATGAACTTCACGTTAATGCAGGCTGTATGATTTTTCTGCGCTTTAAATGCTGTTCCTGAGCTGAAATTCACACTTTGCTCAAGCGTGCGGTAAATGCAATTCATTCAAACAAGTCAAATCAAACATCATTTGCCTTCATATTTGTCACATTTCAAGTCATTCTGAAGGAGAAATTTGTGTGTCAACATGAACTTCACGTTAATGTAGCCTTCTTCTGCTTTCTCTCTTCAAATGCTGTTTGTCAGCTGAAATTCAGTTTGCTAAAATATGCTGTCCCTTCGAATCCTTCAAACCAGAACACCTTAAACATCATTTGCCTTCATATTTATCACATTTCAAGTCATTCTGAAGGAGAAATTTGTGTGCCAACATAGACTTCACGTTAGTGTAGTCTTAATGTCTTTTCCGAGCTTAAAATTCTGTTCCTGAGGTTAAATGCACACTTTCCTCAAATATGCTGTCCCTTCGAATCCTTCAAACCAGAACATCTTAAACATCATTTGCCGTCATATTTATCACATTTCAAGTCATTCTGAAGAAGAAATGTGTGTGTCAACATGAACTTCACGTAAATGCAGGCTGTATGATTTTTCTGGGCTTAAAATGCTATGAAATTCACATTTTGCTCAAATATGCTGTCCATGCAATTCCTTTAACCGAAGTCAACCCAAACATCATGTGCCTTCATATTTATCACATTTCAAGTCATTCTGAAGATGTGTGTGTCAACATGAACTTCACGTTAATGCAGTCTAAATGATGTTCTCAGCTTAAAATACTTGCCCTGAATTAAATGCACACTTTGGTCAAATATTATTTCTATGCAATTGCTTTAAACCAAGTCAACACAAACATCATTTGCCTTCATTTTTATCACATTTCAACTCATTCTCAAGATGTGTGTGTCAACATGAACTTCACGTTAATGCAGGCTGTATGATTTTTCTGCGCTTTAAATGCTGTTCCTGAGCTGAAATTCACACTTTGCTCAAGTGTGCGGTAAATGCAATTCATTCAAAACAAGTCAAATCAAACATCATTTGCCTTCATATTTATCACATTTCAAGTCATTCTGAAGGAGAAATTTGTGTGCCAACATAGACTTCACGTTAGTGTAGTCTTCATGACTTTTTCGAGCTTAAAATTCTGTTCCTGAGGTTAAATGCACACTATACTCAAATATGCTGTCCATGCAATTCCTTCAAACCAGAATATCTTAAACATCATTTGCCTTCATATTTATCACATTTCAAGTCATTCTGAAGAATTGTGTGTGTCAACATGAACTTCACGTTAATGCAGCTTTTATGATTTTTCTGCTCTACAAATGCTGATTCTGAGCTGAAATTGACATTTTGCTCAAATATGCTGTAAATGCATTTCATTCAAACCAAGTCAAATCAAACATCATGTGCCGTCATATTTATCACATTTCAAGTCATTCTGAAGAAGAAATGTGTGTGTCAACATGAACTTCACGTAAATGCAGGCTGGATGATTTTTCTGGGCTTAAAATGCTATGAAATTCACATTTTGCTCAAATATGCTGTCCATGCAATTCCTTTAACCGAAGTCAACCCAAACATCATGTGCCTTCATATTTATCACATTTCAAGTCATTCTGAAGATGTGTGTGTCAACATGAACTTCACGTTAATGCAGTCTAAATGATGTTTCTCAGCTTAAAATACTTGCCCTGAATTAAAATGCACACTTTGGTCAAATATTATTTCTATGCAATTGCTTTAAACCAAGTCAACACAAACATCATTTGCCTTCATATTTATAACATTTCAAGTCATTCTGAAGGAGAAATTTGTGTGCCAACATAGACTTCACGTTAGTGTAGTCTTCATGACTTTTTCGAGCTTAAAATTCTGTTCCTGAGGTTAAATGCACACTATACTCTAATATGCTGTCCATGCAATTCCTTCAAACCAGAACATCTTAAACATCATTTGCCTTCATATTTATCACATTTCAAGTCATTCTGAAGAATTGTGTGTGTCAACATGAACTTAACGTTAATGCAGCTTTTTTGATTTTTCTGCTCTACAAATGCTGATTCTGAGCTGAAATTGACATTTTGCTCAAATATGCTGTAAATGCATTTCATTCAAACCAAGTCAAATCAAACATCATGTGCCTTCATATTTATCACATTTCAAGTCATTCTGAAGAAGAAATGTGTGTGTCAACATGAACTTCACTTTAATGCAGGCTGGATGATTTTTCTGCGCTTAAAATGCTGTGAAATTCACATTTTGCTCAAATATGCTGTCCATGCAATTCCTTTAACCGAAGTCAACCCAAACATCATTTGCCTTCATTTTTATCACATTTCAAGTCATTCTCAAGATGTGTGTGTCAACATGAACTTCACGTTAATGCAGGCTGTATGATTTTTCTGCGCTTTAAATGCTGTTCCTGAGCTGAAATTCACACTTTGCTCAAGTGTGCGGTAAATGCAATTCATTCAAAACAAGTCAAATCAAACATCATTTGCCTTCATATTTGTCACATTTCAAGTCATTCTGAAGGAGAAATTTGTGTGTCAACATGAACTTCATGTTAATGTAGCCTTCTTCTGCTTTCTTCTCTTCAAATGTTGTTTGTCAGCTGAAATTCAGTTTGCTAAAATATGCTGTCCCTTCGAATCCTTCAAACCAGAACACCTTAAACATCATTTGCCTTCATATTTATCACATTTCAAGTCATTCTGAAGGAGAAATTTGTGTGCCAACATAGACTTCACGTTACTGTAGTCTTAATGTCTTTTCCGAGCTTAAAATTCTGTTCCTGAGGTTAAATGCACACTTTCCTCAAATATGCTGTCCCTTCGAATCCTTCAAACCAGAACATCTTAAACATTATTTGCCGTCATATTTATCACATTTCAAGTCATTCTGAAGAAGAAATGTGTGTGTCAACATGAACTTCACGTTAATGCAGTCTAAATGATGTTTCTCAGCTTAAAATACTTGCCCTGAATTAAAATGCACACTTTGGTCAAATATTATTTCTATGCAATTGCTTTAAACCAAGTCAACACAAACATCATTTGCCTTCATATTTATCACATTTCAAGTCATTCTGAAGGAGAAATTTGTGTGCCAACATGGACTTCACGTTAGTGTAGTCTTCATGACTTTTCCGAGCTTGAAATGCTGTTCCTGAGGTTAAATTCACACTTTGTTCAAATATGCTGTCCATGCAATTCCTTCAACCCAGAACATCTTAAACATCATTTGCCTTCATATATATCATATTTCAAGTCATTCTGAAGAAGAAATGTGTGTGTCAACATGAACTTCACGTTAATGCAGGCTGTATGATTTTTCTGCGCTTAAAATGCTGTTCCTGAGCTGAAATTCACCTTTTGCTCAAATATGCTGTCCATGCAATTCCTTAAAAAGAAGTCAACCCAAACATCATTAGCCTTCATATTCATCACATTACAAGTCATTCTGAAGAAGAAATGTGTGTGTCAACATGAACTTCACGTTAATGCAGGCTGTATGATTTTTCTGCGCTTAAAATGCTATGAAATTCACATTTTGCTCAAATATGCTGTCCATGCAATTCCTTTAACCGAAGTCAACCCAAACATCATTTGCCTTCATATTTATCACATTTCAAGTCATTCTGAAGAAGAAATTTGTGTGTCAACATGAACTTCACGTTAATGGAGGCTGTATGATTTTTCTGCACTTAAAATGCTGTTCCTGAGCTGAAATTCACATTTTGCTCAAAAATACTGTCCATTCAATTCCTTTAAACGACGTCAAACACATCATTTGCCTTCATATTTATCACATTTCAAGTCATTCTGAAGAAGAAATATGTGTGTCAACATGAACTTCACGTTAATGTCGTCTTCATGTGTTTTCTGCTCTCCAAATGCTGTTTCTCAGCTGAAATTCAGTTTGTTCAAATATGTTGTCCCTTCAAATCCTTCAAACCAGAACACCTTAAACATCATTTGCCTTCATATTTATCACATTTCAAGTCATTCTGAAGAGCAATTGTGTGTGTCAACATGAACTTCACCTTAATGCAGGCTGTTTTATTTTTCGGCGCTTTAAATGCTGTTCCTGAGCTGAAATTCACACTTTGCTAAAGTATGCTGTCCATGCAATTCCTTTAAACGACGTCAAACCAAACATCATTTGCCTTCATATTTATCACATTTCAAGTCATTCTGAAGATGAAATGTGTGTGTCAACATGAACTTCACCTTAATGCAGCTTTTATGATTTTTCTGCTCTACAAATGCTGTTTCTCAGCTGAAATTCAGTTTGCCAAAATATGCTGTCCCTTCAAATTCTTCAAAGCAGAACACCTTAAACATCATTTGCCTTCATATTGATCACATTTCAAGACATTCTGACGAAGAAATGTGTGTGTCAACATGAACTTCACCTAAATGCAGCTTTTATGATTTTTCTGCTCTACAAATGCTGATTCTGAGCTGAAATTGACACTTTGCTCAAATATGCTGTAAATGCAATTCATTCAAAACAAGTCAAATCAAACATCATTTGCCTTCATATTTGTCACATTTCAAGTCATTCTGAAGGAGAAATTTGTGTGTCAACATGAACTTCACGTTAATGTAGCCTTCTTCTGCTTTCTTCTCTTCAAATGCTGTTTGTCAGCTGAAATTCAGTTTGCTAAAATATGCTGTCCCTTCGAATCCTTCAAATCAGAACACCTTAAACATCATTTGCCTTCATATTTATCACATTTCAAGTCATTCTGAAGGAGAAATTTGTGTGCCAACATAGACTTCACGTTAGTGTAGTCTTAATGTCTTTTCCGAGCTTAAAATTCTGTTCCTGAGGTTAAATGCACACTTTCCTCAAATATGCTGTCCCTTCGAATCCTTCAAACCAGAACATCTTAAACATCATTTGCCGTCATATTTATCACATTTCAAGTCATTCTGAAGAAGAAATGTGTGTGTCAACATGAACTTCACGTAAATGCAGGCTGTATGATTTTTCTGGGCTTAAAATGCTATGAAATTCACATTTTGCTCAAATATGCTGTCCATGCAATTCCTTTAACCGAAGTCAACCCAAACATCATGTGCCTTCATATTTATCACATTTCAAGTCATTCTGAAGATGTGTGTGTCAACATGAAATTCACGTTAATGTAGTCTTCATGTGTTTTCTGCTCTTCAAATGCTGTTTCTCAGCTGAAATTCAGTTTGCTAATATACACACGTGGACAAAATTGTTGGTACCCCTCAGTTCAAGAAGGAAAAACCCACAATTCTCACTGAAATCACTTGAAACTCACAAAAGTAACAATAAATAAAAATTTATTGAAAATTAAATAATCAAAATCAGCCATCACTTTTGAATTGTTGATTAACATAATTTAAAAAAACAAACAAACTAATGAAATAGGGCTGGACAAAAATGATGGTACCCATAACTTAATATTTTGTTGCACAACCTTTTGAGGCAATCACTGCAATTAAACGATTTCTGTATTTGTCAATGAGCGTTCTGCAGCTGTCAACAGGTATTTTGGCCCACTCCTCATGAGCAAACAGCTCCAGTTGTCTCAGGTTTGATGGGTGTCTTCTCCAAATGGCATGTTTCAGCTCCTTCCACATATGTTCAATGGGATTCAGATCTGGGCTCATAGAAGGCCACTTTAGAATAGTCCAACGCTTTTCTCTCAGCCATTCTTGGGTGTTTTTGGCTGTGTGTTTTGGATCGTTGTCCTGTTGGAAGACCCATGACCTGCGACTGAGACCAAGCTTTCTGACACTAGGCAGCACATTTCTCTCCAGAATGCCTTGATAGTCTTCAGATTTCATCGTACCTTGCACACTTTCAAGACACCCTGTGCCAGATGCAGCAAAGCAGCCCCAAAACATTACTGAGCCTCCTCCATGTTTCACCGTAGGGACAGTGTTCTTTTCTTCGTATGCTTGGTTTTTGAGTCTATGAACATAGAGTTGATGTGCCTTACCAAAAAGCTCCAGTTTGGTCTCATCTGTCCAAAGGACATTCTCCCAGAAGCTTTGTGGCTTGTCAACATGCATTTTTGCAAATTCCAGTCTCGCTTTTTTATGAGTTTTTCTCAGCAGTGGTGTCCTCCTTGGTCGTCTCCCATGAAGTCCACTTTGGCTCAAACAACGACGAATGGTGCGATCTGACACTGATGTACCTTGGCCTTGGAGTTCACCTTTAATTTCTTTGGAGGTTGCTCTGGGCTCTTTGGATACAATTCCAACAATCCGTCTCTTCAATTTGTCATCAATTTTCCTCTTGCGGCCACGTCCAGGGAGGTTGGCTACTGTCCCGTGGGTCTTGAACTTCTGAATAATATGAGCCACTGTTGTCACAGGAACTTCAAGCTGTTTAGAGATGGTCTTATAGCCTTTACCTTTAAGATGTTTGTCTATCATTTTTTTTCGGATGTCCTGGGACAATTCTCTCCTTCGCTTTCTGTTGTCCATGTTCAGTGTGGTACACACCTTTTCACCAAACAGCAGGGTGACTACTTGTCTCCCTTTAAATAGGCAGACTGACTGATTATGAGTTTGGAAACACCTGTGATGTCAATTAAATGACACACCTGAGTTAATCATGTCACTCTGGTCAAATAGTTTTCAATCTTTTATAGAGGTACCATCATTTTTGTCCAGGCCTGTTTCATTAGTTTGTTTTTTTAAATAATTATGTTAATCAACAATTCAAAAGTGATGGCTGATTTTGATTATTTAATTTTCAATCAATTTTTATTTATTGTTACTTTAGTGAGTTTCAAGTGATTTCAGTGAGAATTGTGGGTTTTTCCTTCTTTAACTGAGGGGTACCAACAATTTTGTCCACGTGTGTATATGTGAGCACATGTAGTAGGTCAGTTCCATAAAAAGAGAAACGGAACTGGGGGTGTAGATTTACTTTAGTCATAGATAAAGCACTTTAAAGTTCCGGCCGTAGATGTATGGTTTCCTAAAGTAGCTTTTTGACTGAGTTGTTTATGCTCCATGGTAGCACAAATTTAGGTGATAAGGAAAAAAGAGTGAAAAGATGAAAAGAGAAAAGAGAATAAGAGAAAAGGTGCGGCTGAAAGCATGCTTTTTAGGATATGTGTGAATGACTTGACTCTGGAGTCGGATGCCGATTGTGTGTTTGGGTGATGTTGAATAGGCCTATGTTTTTTATTTAGTGAGTTTGATTTGTTTGATTGTGTGATGAATGTGTGTGTTTTGTTCTCTGAGTTTGTGTGGCGCCTGTGTCTGCATTGGGGTCTGGGTCTGGAGTGCACGCCAGCCCCTCCCTGATGTGTGTGTGTCTTTGTGTGAGCTGTGTGTGTGTGAGAGAGAGAGAGATCTCTGTGGTGCTTGTTTGGGAGAAATTTGGCCAAAATGAGAGGGTTAAAAGATAAATAAGTAGATGATGAATACATAAATAATATAGGGGATATTACTAATTGAGTCGACTTGTGTAACTGATATATAGATAATAGATTTCTTATTAAATAAATATCGAGAGGCTGTGATTGGTTATAGAAGAGTTAATGACATGTAAGGAGAGTTTGCCATCCCAGTGTTGATACCAAGGATCCCTTCTGCAGGGGGACGTTAGGAATTTGCTGGAGCTTTATGAGCCTTATAGGAGGACTATTTAGTTGATAATATGTTTGGGCCTTATAGAGGATGTATATACATCTGAGAATTATATCTGAGCCTTTGTGGAGTCTGTGGAGGAGGAGAGACCAGTGAGGATATTCTGTGTGCATGAGCATGCATACATATTTGATGATTAATAGTAACAGAGGAAGAAATTTTCTGATGAAGTTTGTTAGAATTGGGGAAAATAGAGTCTGATTTCTACAGGGGTTAGTAGATTGGCTGATTGATTGGTGTTCAGTTTCTCTCTGTCTGTTATTTATTTCTGCATGTGTGTGTGTGACTGCATTGGAGGAGACTTTGAATAACCAATGTGGAGTCTTATTGAGAATGAGGATGCAGAACAGGGGTTGGAGACTTATTACTCTGGTAACGAGGTGCCTTTTGTATGAGGTTAATTTGATTTTTAGAAGTAGTTGAGGTTAGATGGTCTCACTGTGAAGTCCAGTACAGACTGGAAGTGGTGGCTAAACTTAAGAGGAGGAGCCATGTTGATAAGTCTCTGAGTGTGTGAGGAGCAGTGAGGGAGCCTCCTCCCTTTTCTTCTCTCCTTGTGTGAGAGAGAAGGAGAAACAGTAAGATGTTATTCAACTATCAATAGATTAACATACATACTCCTTTGATTTTTGAAATTCACAATGTATTTAGTGTGAATCTGAGTATGACTAATTTAGAATCCATGAGGAATAAGAAATCTGTTTAGTAGTTTTCTTCACAGAGACTCTTAAGAGAAGATATTTGTTGGGAATTATTAAAATGACTTAAATGTTGACAAATACATGCAAATTGCAAGGAGTTGTTTTTGGTTTCATGAAACATTAACCTTGTGTTTGTTTTCTTTGTGTATCTTCTGTTCAACTATGGTGTAAGCATTGAGGTGTCCTCTCATCAGTTCTTTGGGGGATTGGAATTCAGATGCTTTCCATCATCTCAGTCTCTTCCTGATGGTGCTCTACAGTCTGAGGTTGTGGATGACAACAAGTGTGGCTTCAACGTCATCAAGGCTAGTGTGCTTTTATCCACAAACTCTTGCATTTACTCATGTGCACACACCTACTTATTTCTGATACTGGTGACACACGTTTAGTCTGTTTTTACAGAACACTGGGGGCCTATCAAGATGTTTCTTTTACAACCGGACTCAGATAGTTTTTAGTTTGGGGTTAATAAAACACATGGGTGTACACATAGAGGGGATGTTTAACTGATTTGGGAAGAAGCTTGACAAGAGACTGACCATCTGAGGCATTTAATTGATTTAGATGATGATTAAACATTTGTAGAGAGGTCAATTTGGCTTAAATACTGTTGAGAGTTGTGGCTTTGATGCTGTGGAGTGTATAATGGGAAAGATGGATTGTGAAGTTAAGAGAAGGATTGCAGAAAGTGAAGAAAGAGGGTCCAGGAGAGGATGAGATGGAGGATGGAGACAGTGATGGAGATTGAGGAAGTGAGAGACAGTGGGATTTAAGGGAAGTTGAGAATAGGAAAGGAAGGGCATCAGAGAGGATGTGCCCAGTGACTGTTAGGAGACAGAATCTGGATTACAGGCCTCGGCAAAATACAGAGATGTCAGACAGAATTGAGAAGTTTCTGACTTTTCAAGATGGGGCATATCCTTGGATTTCAAAACTGGAGGAGGTTTTGGTGGGGCGCAACCTGCCATGAGAGACATCAAGCGGCTTTTGACCAGTCTCCTGGGAGCTTTGGTGCTGGAGGAACTTCTACAGCAAGCGGGTCTTAATAGTTATGTGGCAACTGCTGTAAATGATGCAGAGCTCTTTGCTGTCAGCAGATCTTGGATGTGGAGAGCGTTGAGAGATACGTTCCCAACAAACATACATCCTGATAAGACGTTGAGTGAGCCACTGGGTCCAGAAGAGAATCTGGGGGCCTATGTGTCTGGGGGCTCATCAGAAATGGAGAAATGTCACAGGAAATGACCCGGATGTGAACCAGAAGGAGAAATTCATTCTGTGGAGTGAAATACAGAGGGGCTGCCCCTACCAGTGAAGCAGCCAATAGTGACTGATCTTTCAGCAGATTGTTTAGTGTTATACTCAGTGATAGGTTTATCATTACACAATATTTCCACAAGGATTCAAACATAGTTTTCATATTAGTAATGGGTGCTGGAAGATGCTCAGTCTTTTGTGAAGTCTTTTGTTCAGTCTTTGTTCAGTTTTTGTTCAGAGGGGCCATATGTGGGTGCAGAATTGAGTATTAAAATAGCCTTAAGGAGCCATTCACAATCAGTAATGTTGAGGTATTTGTAAACAGCAAATAAAATTAACTAAGTAAAAAGAAAGTAATGGTGTGTTGACATACTGCTATGTTGACATCTGACAATATAGGGGTTCGAATTAGTTGATAGGGTGTCATCCAAATGAGCTGAGTAATTTCCATTTTGAATATCAGAATTTATTATAAGCATTATGTTCTTGGGTGTCATCTACAATAGAGATGTCCTACCTCACAGGGGATTTAGTTTTATCAAAGGGGGATTGCAATATGTCATACGATGATCTGGTGATAATCTGATGATAATCTGATGATATTCTCATAACAAAGTGATTTGTAATAAGACATCATGGTGTTAGTTGTTTTGCAAGATACTGGTGGGCACTTTTTATGTTCCCAGGACGCCATCTGGGAGATTGAATAAAGAGTGTCTGTTTGGAGTTCACTGCAGCCAAATGGACTTGAATGTTTGCATATGGACAATGGAATGGACAATAAAGATGGATGGAGAACTCTGAGCATGGACAATGTGACGACAACACACTACGAGTGGAGCTGTTATTGAGGAGTGTTGGTTTGATATGCTCATGTGTTCTTCTGTATGTTTACAGTATTGGATTTTGTTTGTCATATATACTCTGTATTATCATTAGATGTTTGTTTTTACTGACATTTCCCTACGTAGAGGGATATTAGAATTAGCAATACTTTCAGTGTGTTTTATTTTAGCCTTTGAGTTTTATGACTATGATTAGTATGATGGGGGTTTCATTGATTTGATGTTTTTGATATGAGGTGAGTACATTGGGATCTCAGGTGTTTTTTTTTATTTTGATTGGTTAGGGACAGTGGTGTTAGGCAGGTGCAGGTCCATTTGAGGGTCCGATGGATTGACCAGCCTGATTTTGGACATTTTTTGATTTTCTTTCTGGGATTCCCACATGTATTTGCTTCCATTCATTTCACATCATCCTTTGTATCTCCCTTTCCTCTTTTAATTGGTTGGAGTGTCGTATGGTCGCCTAGGCAGAGGGGCCGTGAGAGAATTTCCTGTCTTGATTGTTTGATGGATAATTTGGAAAGATAGCTGCCTGGCAGGTTTTCGCTCTCACATTAATCTACAAATTTATAATATTGTTAAATTTAGGTTGTAATCAGTACGGACAGAATGGACATGTCATAAGCATTTTGTAGGTCACCTTTATGTACTTGATGTTTTTGTAATTTTCGAGGCTCTGTTAGCCTCGAAGGGGGGAATATGTGGTATCTGATCTGTTACATGTATTACTTAATAAGTTAGTAGTATAGAACCTGTTTTGTTTGTTCTAGTATTTGATATGAGTTGCTTGTTATATGTAGTGTTTGCTCTGGTGTCTCTGACCACAGATGGAACCTGCATTATATTCAATCCATGCCATGGGAATGTGTTCTCCTGTTTACAGAGCCCTGTTGGAGGTGTTTTTATGAGGGTTCTTCTGTCTAAAATACTGATTTAGGGATTCTTCAGCTGTTGTAGACAAGGGGGAGTTGTTTGGGGATGCTCTCTGCTTTCCCCATATGGTAGGCAATAAAGAACCATTTGTTTTAACCCCTCCTATATGTTGAAAACCTATAAAACCTGATTGCTGGTCATTGTCAAGCAAGGAGGATTCAATTGGCCGGCTCCTTCCAGGCAGGTTCTGTCTGTACTGATGCTGCTCTTTCCTTTAATAAAATACTTTTAAAGAAAGTCAGTGTCATGGACATTTTCTCCTTCACCTGCACATCATGGACACAACGACACTTGCATTCACACCTACGGGCAATTTAGAGTAGTCAATTAACTTCAGCATGTTTTTGGACTGTGGGAGGAAGCTGGAGTGCCTGGAGAAAACCCACACATGCACAGGGAGAACATGCAAACTCCATGCAGAAAGATCCCAGGCTCACCAAAGTTGTCCAGATATCTGAAAAAAGAAGCTTTACTGCACAGAGAAATGATGACAAGCAATAGAAAAAATGTCAAATTTTAAACATGGGATTTTTGCTGAACACAATCAGTTGACATTCATTTGTATTGCCCAAAATTATGATTTTTTTTACTAAATTTATTACATATTTTTCTCAGTGACTGAACCTGATTACAAATACATGTACTTTGTAATTTCACTACAGTAACTAGGTACTTTGTAACACAAATGATAAAATTCACAGAAAGTACAATCTCAAAAAAATTTTTAACCAGTGACAATTTTACAAAGAACCCATTCAGTTCTCCAATTCTGACATACCTTCACAGCAAGTGGAATTCCAGACTGCAGCTGGTAGTGTTCAAGAACAAGAAGGAAGTACAGATGTACAGGGGAGAGGAAAGTGTATCTTGAAAACCTTAGACACAAAACATAGACCATTAATTACATACACAGAGCCACTGATCATACAAACCCTGAAAAGTACCATGACTTGAAAAAACCTAAGGAAAAAGTGTTTAAACGAGAGCTTAACCTTTTTCTTCCTCCACACCTACAATTACATGGAAAAGCAAAGTCTAATCGCATTAACATACAAACTGTGGTCCCCAGGTACCACACTTAAACCAATAATCAGTGTTAAGTTGGGTAGTTATACTTTGAACATGAGAAGTGTTTATCTATAATTAAAATAAAAACTGCACATTTTCAGTTTGAAAGAGCATTGTAGAAACGTTACAGATAAATACTAAAAACAGAGTAACATTTGCAGTATATGTTGCATCATTACCTGATATAATATGCTAACACCACAAAGTAACATTATGACCCATTAGGTAATAGTGGCGGCAAAAAAAGCACGAGTACTAATTAACTGGGTTTTGTTTTAAAATATTATAAGTGCTTAAGGATGGGTGATGACCCTCCCCCTACCCCAGCACCATCACCCCCCTGTCGCAAGCCAGCAAAATCTCACTGTGACCTGAGATCAAAACAAGAGAGCCCTGTGTACAACTTTATGCAAAGAGTAGCTTCTTTAGTTTCAGGAGAACCATGTGGTGCTATCCCAGGGACGATAATTACACTGGTCAACAACAAAAAAATTGTCTGAGGTTTTAAAGCTGTTTTAACATAATTTTGGGGTGCAGAATTCAAATATAACATTAGTTTTGCTCTATCAGGTCAACTTTTTTAACAATGACCATTTGTTGTTTTTCACCTTTTCTTTATATATATGCGTATGATTGCTTTATTGTTTACGCATCTACAACTTACAATCACTATATTTTTGGTGTATATCTCTATCGTATATTGTTTTGGATGATACCCAGTTTTTGTTTCTTGAAATTTCTTCAGTAAATTACTTATTTTTATTCTTTGCACACAGGTAAATACCATGGTTTCTCGCAGAAGAGCTTGCAAAAATCAACCTGATGTATTCTGCTACATCTGTGGTGAATACACATTGGCACCTAACAGGAACTCTGTTACAAGCTTCATAAAGCGTGCCTATAATGCCTATTTTGGTATAAAGCTTGGTGACCAGGATAAAGCCTGGGCCCCACATATGGTGTGCAAAGCATGTACTGAGTATCTGCGTCAATGGACAAAGGGCAAGAAGAGTTGTCTAAAGTGTGGAGTTCCCATGGTTTGGAGAGAACCAGCAAACCATGTCACTGACTGTTACTTCTGTGCTGTAGATGTAACTGGGATTAACAGAAAGAACAGGGGCAGCCTTACATATCCTGATCTTCAATCAGCACGTCATCCTGTAGCTCACTGTGATGACATCCCAGTACCTGTCTTTGGAGAGCTTCCAGATATTAGTGAGGGAGATTCCTCTAGTGACCATGAAGATCAAGAGGATCAGGTGTTTCTTGATGATGATGCTCCACATCCTTTCACACAAATAGAGCTAAATGATCTAGTTCGTGATCTAAGCTTTTGGCTTCCCGACTGAAGGAAAAGAACCTTCTTGCAGACAGTACTCGCATAACATTTTACAGAAACAGACACCAGGAATACCTCTGTTTTTTCTCTGAGGAGAATGATTTGGTGCATTGTTCAGACATTGCGGGTCTCCTGCACCCCATTGAGCTCTGGGTCTGCTGGGTCTGCACGCTCTCCCTGGACCTCGGGGTGTTGGCGGCTGATTTCTTCTGGGGCGCCTGGCTGGTCCTGGGGCTTGGGGTGGGTCGACCCCTCCGTTGCTCCCCTGTCCCTTCCTGCTCCGCTTCCCTCCTCCTCCCTCCTCTCCTGCTTGCCCGCCCCTCCTCGCCCCTCTCCCTCTCCCGTGGAGGGCCGATGGCCCTCTGTGGGCGGGCGGTCTGGCACGGGGGCTGGGTGTTCTCTCTGGGGGGGTGGCTCTGGCCCACCCGGGCACAGGCCTTGATCCTGGCCTGCATGCCCCCACTGGAGTCCAGTTTCTGCTGGCTGGGGGCCTCCGTCCGGGCCTGGTGCTGTCCTGGGGTGTGGTGGGGTGGGTGGGGTCTCGGGGGCGCTGCGGGGTCCTTGGCGTACTGGCTCCTGGGTGGGCGTGGCGGCTTGTGGCCCTCGCTTCCTTGTGGCGCGGCCTGGTCCCCCTTCGGGGTGGGGTGCCGCAAGCAGCTGACCTGTGTTGGGGCTATGGTGCCTGCCCTGGCGCTGCTCTGATCTGCAGCTCCCGGGGGGTTCTTGTGCCGGCTGGGCCCGTTGGTTCGTGTGGGCCCTCCCCGGTCCCTTGCCTCTTGGCTCTGGGGGCCCTCTGCGTCGGTACCGGTGGTCTTGCTACCTGCCTCCCCCACTGGTTTGTCCTCTTGGGCCGGATCCACACCAGACTGCCTCTGATTGTGCACTTCACATTTTTCACACCTCACTGTAAATAGCAACCTTTAGGCACATATAGGGACACAACATTTAGGGCCCCGAGGGCAGGTGGGGGTGGGAACGATGGGCACTGTGGTGGGGCAGGTGGCAGGGCTATACGGCCCTGTCTCCCCCTCATCACCCTCTTGCCTGCCTCCCCTGCTCTCCAATCTTTTTTTTAATGCACCACACACACTCACCTTGGGGGTAGGTCTGGGTTGGCTGACGCCCCCCCAGCCTCCCCACTTTTAATGCACCACATGACACTCAGGGTTACACTACCACGGTGCTGGGATAATGTTTCCCGTTAGGGATCGGGAGACATATTAATAGGAGAGTAATGGGTGGGTTTCACAGTTATGGCCTCTCTGGTGGGATCTGGCCCCCCATACGGCTATGGGGCGGCGGGGTGCACCATCATCCGTGTTGCTGTGGCTGGGGGTCCCCGGGGCCGGGGGGCCGTGGCCTGTGGGGGTTCTCCTGTGTGTCCGACTGGTACGGTGGCTCTTGCTGGGCTGCGGGATCTGGATTGGCTGTCCCGGTGGGTGCTGTGGCTGTGGCATGGGCTGGTTGTGTGTGGTGGCTCTGTCCTGGTGGGGGGGTTGGTTCGCGTCGCGGGATGTGGGGGCCTTGGGTGTGCTGTGCTCGCCTGGGGGCTGGTGCGGGTGGGTATGCGGGGTGCCCCCCATTGGTGTTGCCGGGCCCCACCACTCTGTCCATTTTTGTCCTCTGGACTCGCATTGGGTCCCGGCTCCGGTTCCCTCTGGCCGGCCTCCAGTGGCGGCCTGCCCAGTGATGGGCTGGTTGCCGTCCCTTCGGTGGGGCGCTCTGCCCCTGTGTCTGGCTTCCTGGCTGCTTGGGGCCGTCAGCCCCCCCCTGGGGGTGGGGGGTGGGTGGGGTGTGGGCGGGTGGGGTGGTGGGGTGTGGGGGTTTGGTGGGGGCTGGGGTGGGCGGGGTTGGGGGTTGGGTGACGGGTGGGTCCGCTTGCCCCGGGCTGCCTGGGTCGGTTCTGGTGTGCTGGGGGTGTCGGTAGCTGCACCCTCTTGTCTTCGGGGTCTGTGTGGTACATGATGGCCCCGGTTGCTCTCTGGGGGCGCTGCCCCGTGGCTCCTCGGCCTGTGGGGGGTGCCCTGTCGGCTTGGCACTGCATTGCTGTGATGGCTGTTCTGGGCTTCGGGGTCTTTCACACTTGCATGTGCATGTTTCCTCAGGTCCCACCAGCTCCTGTCGAGTTCCGCTGTTGAGCAGTGATGGGACCCGCCGGAATGTGCTGAGACTCTCTCCAGAGTCTAATCTCACACTAAACCCTCTCTCCTTTTCTCTAGTATCTTCCTCTAGTATCTTCTGGCCTATTCCACTCTATACTAACAATGACACCCACAACTATGGTGTTTAGTACTGTCTGGCTAATTATTTATTTATTTATTGTTTGTTTGTTTGGTTTTCTGTTCTCCTGTGTATGTGTTTGCTTGTTTGTCTTGTTGATGGGTAATTATTAGTTGGGAATAACACAACACCTGATATTGTTCAGATGTAATAGCACCGCTTGCTAGTCCCTGTCCCTGTCCGTCCCCTCTCGTCCTGTCCACCCCTTTGTTTCCCCTCACATCACCACTGAGGTGTAGCACTGCCCTCCCTGGCTCTTAAACAGGGAAATGTAATAAAAAGTGTCAGCTTAGCTTTCAGGGAGGGCTGGTGATGGTCACACGCATGCACTAAATAATAAGATATTTGGCTGCAAGAAAAATATGCATTAATCTCATAAAGTGTTGACACCCCTTCCATGGAGTTAAACAATGAGAATAAATGCAGACAAAAAAAATAAAAAATATGATAATCACAGGGTTAAACAAGCAAACAAGTTTTCAAACTCACCACAGCCATTGTCAGATGGAAATGCACACCCTGGGTCGGAGCTTTCACTTGGCACAGGCGCAAATTTAGCATCTGCACGTTTTTTTTAACCTCATGAAGGTGTGCTGCGTGTCTGTGCAACTCTCGGCCGAGTGCGGATGGTGCGTTCAGGAGCGTCGGAATTTTCTATACTGCTGAAAATAACTGGGGTTACAACGGCTTACATGTGAAGAATTTGAATGTGGTGGAGACAAAATGACCCCTGACAAGAAGTGGGGGGGACACATCCCCACCGTCCCCCCTAAACTGACGCCTATGCTCAAGACCACTTCCTCTAGGCTCTGCTGCCAGATGGGCTGTGAATCCAAGGGAGTGGCAGCAATCTGCCACTCAAACTTATTAATCAACCAGTGACCAAAAGTAAGCCTTAATTTGTTTGAAAGCCTTAGTCTTAGTCTTACTCACTTGAATTGAAAAACACAAAAAAACAGTTCTGTTGGTTGTGTATGTCGACAACCTGCCCCCTAGTATGAGTTTTTAGGCTCACCAAAGTTGTCCAGATGTCTGAAAAAAAAGAAGCTTTACTGCACAGAGAAATGATGACAAGCAATAGAAAAAATGTCAAATTTTAAAAATGGGATTTTTGCTGAACACAATCATCCATCCATCCATCCTCTATACACCGCTTTATCCTCACTAGGGTCGCAGGGGGTGCTGGAGCCTATCTCAGCTGACTTGGGCAAAGGCAGAGGACATCCTGGACAGGTCGCCAGTCTGTCACAGGGCTACATATACAGACAAACAATCACACTCACATTCACACCTACAGGCAATTTAGAGTAACCAATTAACCTTAGCATATTTTTGGACTGTGGGAGGAAGCCCGAGTGCCCGGAGAAAACCCACACATGCACAGGGAGGACATGCAAACTCCATGCAGAAAGATCCTTGGCCCACCAGAACAGCTTTTCCTTAAATTGTAATCTTTCAAAGCTTCTACGGTTTCAACTTTTGTTTATTTTGTCAAAAAGGGGTAAATTCAACTTTGTGTTTATTACGGGGGCTATTGCAAGTGGTGGTGTAATGGACTGCATGAATTTTTAAAAACAGCCTTTATGATTACATCTATAAATCAGAACTATCATCTGTTTGACAACATCAACAAGAACTGAAAAATGTAGAGGCTTTGTGAAAGAGGACTTAATGACAGATTTCACAGGTGTGAAGGTGTGGTCTAACAAGGTGGTTCGTAGGTAAATTTTCCTAGTAACAAAACCACAGGTTCTTTTTCTTTTTCAGCTGTGACAGGGTTGGGTGAAAATTCTCATGCTGACATAGAGTAATACAGTGCAGTAATCAATCCTCAAACTATTCTGTAACACCTATTACTAAATCCTAATTTTCTGGTTAAGAGCATTTCAAACAACAAAGTGTTGTACTGTCCGTTTAAGCCAAAACTGGAAATTGAAGGACACATAAAGCAAAGTAATGACATGTAGAGAACACTTAGTAATGGTTAATCTGTGGAATCTGTTCAGGTTACACAAATTTTGCATAAATGTTGTTGCTGCTATGAACGCATTCCTTGCAGCTGTCAGTGTTAAGTTACAAATGCAAACAAATGCACTAGCACCTCCTGCTGCATGAGCTAGAAAATTACTGCTGTGGCTGGCGTGACAAAAAGGGAGAATCCTGGATATGATTAAACGTACTACTTTATCTCAAATGTCAAAATAGGTACAACAACAAATTTATCTCCTGAGTTTCTAGTTGGTGACAAATTATCTGTCTAAAATGAAACATGCCTACATACTCCTGGAAGTGTAAACTAAGCTTTGATTCCAGAATAGCACAGAAAATCGGGTTGACTGGAAACATACTATCCACAATCTTCTTTGATTCCTTATTGGGTAGCTCTAGAGTTGCATAATCTACAATGGTGTCATTAGCCATGTTGAATAATAAAGAGCTGGGATATTTGGGTAAGTGTTAATCATGCTGTAAAATATTCTCCAAAATGGGATGAATGTGTGCAGACAGGACAGCTCATTTGCTAATCGGTAGATTATGTACAGGGCCGCATGTTGCACACTCACATGTTACATCAAGGTTTTGTTTGTAATTGAAGGCGACACTAAGCCTGTCGGCTTGGAAAGAAGGTTTGAGCATCAGTGTGAACACCCAGTGTCGCCATTAAACAGGACACTGTGGGAAAATGAAGGGAAGGGAGGGACTTATGGAAAAAAAGGAAGCTGGACCTGTGAGTGGCAGCAAAAAGGAAAGTGACCAGCAACATAGAGACTAACTTTCAGCAAGAATAGTCCAGTTTCTTTTCCATCGATTTCAGAAAATTTTCTTGTTTTTGACCTCAAAGTCCTTAGGTCTCTGTTGAGCTGTCGTCCTGTGTCACACAGGTAAGATGCAACACTTAATTACTCTCAATACTTCCTATAGAGACATTTTACACAACATAACTAACTGTTCAAACTTTCTGGAGCTCTCAGAAATTTAGTGTAGTGTGTCATATTCTTAGTATGCAATAGCAAAACTTAGACAAAATGTAGATTAAGATAACAAGATAGCTGATGCAAGAAGTTTTGGAAACTACGCTTTTTGAAACCTTAAAGTGCACATGGGATGACATACTAACAGCCTGGGATAAACATCATGTCAATTCCTGCCCTTATTTCAGAACTCACTATACAGTAGGTTCAGTTAGTTAGTATTAATATAACTATGTTATACAGTAGTTTACAACCTGCACACATTACCTTTTCAAATATCTAAATAAATTTAACTGAATATTGGTGTTTCAGGTGCATATATATCAGAAACACACAATATACACTACCAGTCAAAAGTTTGGACACACCTTCTCATTTAATGGTTTTTATCTATTTGTACGTTTTTCTACATTGTAGATTTATACTGAAGATTAACACTTTTTTGTTTACAACATAATTCCATATGTATTCTTTTAAAGTTTTGATGTCTTCAGTATTAATCTAGAATGTATAAAATAATTAAACAAAAACTGTTGAATGAGAAGGTGTGTCCAAACGTTTGACTGGTAGTGTACATTAATTATTATACAACATGTCACAAAAATGTTTTGGTCATTTGTGGTCTTTCTGTAACACAATACTGGACTGTCAGTTTGAACATTACACACCCTTCCCCCACCATTGCAGCTGAGCAGTCCATTGCTGATCAAGCTTATGTCATTAAGTGCTTACCTGCTGATTACCTCAGCTGAAGAAACTCTTTCCATGTTGTCTCCCTTCTCACTCTGACAGTTGTTGTCAACACAATCCAACATCCACAAGTCCCTGTCTAATTGAGCAAAGTTGAAAATCCCTGGAAACTTGTTGTAAGGCCATAATAGACTGTCACTTGTCAAAGCTGTAAATGTACATTACCTGTTGTTGGAGCTGTAAAGACTAGCAATTAATGTTTGAAAAATATGGAGATTTTCTCAAGGCATTATCAATCCAGTTCAGTACTGTGTGTGTGTGTGTGTGTGTGTGTGTGCGTGTGTGTGTGTGTGCGCGCAGCATGAACATCATTTTCAGTCATCAAGTGGAATCTCAGATGGAGGACAGTAGTCCAGTTCAGAGAAGAGGGAGCAGAGCCTATCAGGTATAACGTTTACTCCAGTGACATGACGTCTTCTATAAATGCCTCATTTGTCTTCAAACTCCTCCATTCATTATCTACACAACAATTAATCCTTATTAGGACTTGAGTCTATCCCAGCTGACTTAGGGTGAGGGCACAGTTCACCTGGATAGGCCACTAGTCTATCACAGGACTACACAGAGAGACAAACAAGCATTGTCACATTCACACCCACGGACAATTTAGAATCATCAGTTATCCTCAGCATGCTTTTGGACTGTGGGAGAAAGCTGGAGAAACTGGTGAGAACCCATGAATGCACAGGAAGAAAATGCAAACTCCATGCAGAAAGATCCCAGTCCAGGATCTTTCACATTTGAGGAAACAGTGCTAACCACCAACCCATAGTGCAGCCTTCTTCAAATAAAACTGGTTTATTTTAATATCTGTGTTTAAAAGCACAATTGATTCTTCACAACAAGTGTTGAACATATTTTAAATCATATCACAGAACAGATCATAGAAAAAACAAGAAGTCATACCTTAAAAGTATCAGAGAAGATCAGGGTAGCTAAGATAACAAATATTTCTTTCACATGGTTTTACTAAATTCTTCAGTTTACTATGGCAATGTGACACTTACTGCCTTATCTAGGACATAGTGATCCTAGATCTGGATGCAATTATGAAGAGGTGTATTCTTTTTAACCACGCCTGACATGTCAGCGGGGTTACTGCATTCGCTTCGGTATCTGGCTGGCTGGCTGGGTAAGTATGTATGTGTGTGTGTACAGTGCCTTGCGAAAGTATTCTGCCCCCTTGAACTTTTCAACCTTTCGCCACATTTCACAGGCTTCAAACATAAAGATATAAAATTGTAATTTTTTTGTCAAGAATCAACAGCAATTGGGACACAATCGTGAAGTGGAATGAAATTTATTGGATAGTTTATACTTTTTTAACAAATAAAAAACTGAAAAGTGGGGTGTGCAATATTATTCGGCCCCTTTACTTTCAGTGCAGCAAACTCACTCCAGAAGTTCAGTGAGGATCTCTGAATGATCCAGTGTTGTCCTAAATGACTGATGATGATAAATAGAATCCACCTGTGTGTAATCAAGTCTCCGTATAAATGCACCTGTTCTGTGATAGTCTCAGGGTTCTGTTTAAAGTGCAGAGAGCATCATGAAGACCAAGGAACACACCAGGCAGGTCCGAGATACTGTTGTGGAGAAGTTTAAAGCCGGATTTGGATACAAAAAGATTTCCCAAGCTTTAAGCATCTCAAGGAGCACTGTGCAAGCAATCATATTGAAATGGAAGGAGTATCAGACCACTGCAAATCTACCAAGACCCGGCCGTCCCTCTAAACTTTCACCTCAAACAAGGAGAAGACTGATCAGAGATGCAGCCAAGAGGCCCATGATCACTCTGGATGAACTGCAGAGATCTACAGCTGAGGTGGGAGAGTCTGTCCATAGGACAACAATCAGTCGTACACTGCACAAATCTGGCCTTTATGGAAGAGTGGCAAGAAGAAAGCCATTTCTCAAAGATATCCATAAAAAGTCTTGTTTGAAGTTTGCCACAAGCCACCTGGGGGACACACCAAACATGTGGAAGAAGGTGCTCTGGTCAGATGAAACCAAAATCGAACTTTTTGGCCACAATGCAAAATGATATGTTTGGCATAAAAGCAACACCGCTCATCACCCTAAACACACCATCGCCACTGTCAAACATGGTGGTAGCAGCCTCATGGTTTGGGCCTGCTTTTCTTCAGCAGGGACAGGGAAGATGGTTAAAATTGATGGGAAGATGAATGGAGCCAAATACAGGACCATTCTGGAAGAAAACCTGTTGGAGTCTGCAAAAGACCTGAGACTGGGATGGAGATTTATCTTCCAACAGGACAATGATCCAAAACATAAAGCCAAATCTACAATGGAATGGTTCACAAATAAACGTATCCAGGTGTTAGAATGGCCAAGTCAAAGTCCAGACCTGAATCCAGTCGAAAATCTGTGGGCAGAGCTGAAGACTGCTGTTCACAAACACTCTCCATCCAACCTCACTGAGCTCGAGCTGTTTTGCAAGGAAGAATGGGCAAGAATTTCAGTCTTTCGATGTGCAAAACTGATAGAGACATACCCCAAGCGATTTGCAGCTGTAATTGCAGCAAAAGGTGGTGCTACAAAGTATTAATGCAAGGGGGCCGAATAATATTGCACGCCCCACTTTTCAGGTTTTTATTTGTTAAAAAAGTTTAAAATATCCAATAAATTTCGTTCCACTTCACGATTGTGTCCCACTTGTTGTTGATTCTTGACAAAAAATTACAATTTTATATCTTTATGTTTGAAGCCTGAAATGTGGCGAAAGGTTGAAAAGTTCAAGGGGGCCGAATACTTTCACAAGGCACTGTATGTCCGTTCATGGGCGTGGTTCTGCCATCTACTGAGGGCTGGTCTAGTTGTATTGAATATCAATTTATTTTTGGTCATTATGAATTAAGGATCTTTTCCCTGATCCAGATCTTTCCTGAAGCCAACATGAATGAAGAATCCGACTACCCTGAAGACTTTCTCTATAGAAGGGAGCGTCTACCTTCTATTGTTGTGGAGCCCACAGAGCACAGTGAGCATGAAAGTGGGGAGCTGTGCTGTCCTCCACGCTGCCAAATAAACAAAAATGTGGAGGAAGACGAGGAGGAGGACAGCCATACTGACCACACAGAGGACTCTGTAGATGGAGAGCAACAGGAGCATACTGAAGAAGGGTAAGGACTCCAACTGCTGGATTATAATTCTCCCCACACTTGTCTGTTGGGACTAAAATTATGATTTTCAAGGACTGATATGCAAATACAGTGACAGAAAAGGATAATGAAGATGAATATTTTGTGATACTTTGACCAGCCATAACTTTGTCTGTCTTCTCACTTGAGGGGACTCTAAAGCACCAATGAATTATAAACTGGACCTTTGAACTGAAAACAAAAATTGCAAATTTAGATAGAATTAACTCTGTCTAGTGAATGGCTAATTGCATGTTTCCAATCTCACTGTTACAGCTCAGCTAGCCGGAAGTCTTCTATTGGACCATCCCAGAGTCAACTTTCCCTCTTTCGGCTGACCCCACCTGCCTCCCCCACTCCCCCTGAGGCTGCCCCACCCTGCCTGAGGAGTTGAACCAGTGCAAGCAGTATGGACTTAAGACCATTGCAGTTCACCTGAATGGTGTATGACCTTTATAATATATTACCTCTGCCTGTGAGGCTATCCTAATGAAAGAGCACAGGTTGACATGGTTACATGTATAAAATCATGGATCAATTTCAAATAACCAGTACTAAGCTGACTCCAATACTACTATTTCTGGATTGCTCCCCCTAGTTTAAAATCAGTGGTTAACTGCTACACTTTGCTGCTACTGTAGCCGCCATTGTAGACAGAATCTAAACCGACTGTAGAGATAATCTTCAGGACTTTGCTAGGTAAATCTTTTTCTTAGTGATACAAATCTCATCCTATTGCAAATACTTTGTTCTGAATGACTACCAGGACTGGTTAACGAAACATGTAACTCCAGGCTACTTCCTGCATCTCTGATCTGACTGTTATAGCAATTATTGTAGTAATGACAACTTCAACTCCGTCATTAAAAAACTCACTCATGGCATTAGTAGACCAACAGGAAGGAGGGCACCATCCTTCCCAATTACTGACTAGTATCTTTATATGGTTTTGATCACATTTTATGCCATTGTTAAATATTATTAAATTGCATTGCCTAATAAATGAAAATTTGTGACAAGGAGTAAAATCCTTTACGATGGAATGTTGACACATCAACAAAATTCAATTCCCCAAGACAAAGAAAAGATTTACTGCAACAGTAAATCTTTTAGTAAAACTAACCTGTCTCACGACGGTCTAAACCCAGCTCATGTTCCCTATTAGTGGGTGAACAATCCAACGCTTGGTGAATTCTACTTCACAATGATAGGAAGAGCCGACATCGAAGGATCAAAAAGCAACATTGCTATGAACGCTTGGCCACCACAAGCCAGTTATCCCTGTAGTAACTTTTCTGACACCTCCTGCTTAAAACCCAAAAAGTCAGAAGGACCATGAGGCCCCGCTTATTCATACTGAAAAACAAGATCAAGTGGGCTTTTGCCCTTCTGCTCCACTGGAGGTTACTGTCCTCCCTGAGCTCGCCTCAGAATAAGGATAATATTTCCTGAAAGTAATATTACCCTTATTCTGAGATACATGTGTGGAGCCCCTTCAAAATGTCTCATGTGCTTAAACCTTCAGGAAATTCAGGGAAATCAGAATATTGTCAACAAGGGAGACTTCTGTAAGTTATTGCATGTTGCGCGCGCACACACACACACACACACACAGGTACGGGTGGTATATGAGGCCAGTTTTTCCATACCAGTTGAAACCATGGTTTATGGGGGCACACCTTTCCCTTTGTCTTAGAGACACGTAGGAGACAAAAAATTGTTCCAAAAAAATTTAGAAAAATTTCAGTCTACTTAGAATTCCAATAGAGTAAAAAACTGCAGAAATATGACTTGAAATAGTACAGGATAATGGGGACAGGGCGGGAGGAGGCGTTTCAATGGTGACTTATAAGGACACGCCTTATTTATTGGGACATTACCCATACACACATACACAAATATTGCAAAACACCTGAATATGAGGATCATGCTGGTTTAATTGGACATTACCCATACACACAACACACATACATGACAAAATCCTTGGTTATGAGGACGATGCTGGTTTAACTGGACATTACCTATACACACACACACACACACACACACACACACACACACACACACACACACACACACACACACACACACCACACACACACACACACACACACACACACACACACACACACGACAAAATCCTTGGTTATGAGGATGATGCTGGTTTAACTGGACATTACCTATACACACACACACACATACATGACAAAATCCTTGGTTATGAGGATGATGCTGGTTTAACTGGACATTACCTGTACACACACACACACGCACACACACGACAAAATCCTTGGTTATGAGGACGATGCTGATTTAACTGGACATTACCTATACACACACACACACATACATGACAAAATCCTTGGTTATGAGGACCAAGCTGGTTTAACTGAACATTACCCATACACACACACACAAACACATACATGTCAAAATCCTTGATTATGAGGACGATGATAGTTTCACTGGACATTACCCATAAATTAGGGTTACATGGCAATCCATCAGTGAGGAAGTACCACAGTGCAAAAGTGACGAGAAAGGTAAAATACCATCATTTTGAAAGGGTAAATCAACTGAGTATTTGATCTGAATAATTCAAATAGTCTCTATTAGCTCGCTCACATCTGGATAGTGCTGGCTGCATGGTGAAAATCACATTCTTTCATTTCACCAGTGCAGTCAATACCATCCAGCCATTCTTGCTGAGAGAAGAGCAATAAATGCGCTGGCAAACTCACCCATGGACTTCTGGGTTACTGACTGGACAGACAGACTGCAGCTCGACTTGGTGCTGCTCTGTGTGCTGTGGTGGTGAGGGACATAGGAGTCCCAGAGTTGACTGCTTTCTCCATTCCTGTTCATCCTGTACATCTCAGACTTTCAGTACAACTTTGAGTCAGTCTACTCACAGAAGCTGTGATGACTCTGCAGGAGTTGGGTGTTTAAATGGTGGACTGGAGGAGTACAGAGCACTGGTGAGCAACTTTGTGGAGTGGTCTGGGAAAAAAGATTTTCTCCTGAATGTCGCCAAGACCAGGGAGGTGGTGACTGAAGAGGATTACCACACTGCCCCTGAGCATACTGGAAGAGGACATCAAAGCAGTGAAGGTATACAAGTGCCTGGGCTTCCAAACTGACAGACTGAAATAAGAGACTAACACAAAGACTGTATTTAAGGAGATGAGCCCACTCTAGTTCCTTAAGAAGATGAGATTGTTCGGCATTTGCAGCAAGGCTCTAATGGAGCCGGCAATACCTACAGGTTGAACAAAACTGATCAGGAGGGCTGACTCTGTCACTGGCTACAAACAGGACATTATGGAAGCTGAGGTTAATAAGAGGACTCTGAACAAACATAGCTATTCTGGAGTACTCAGAGCATGCACGCACACACACACGCACACACACACACACACACACACACACACATATATATGAGTCAAAATCTGCTAAGGAGTAATAATGTGTAACAAATCATCTAGACATTCAAATTCTTTTATTGATTAATCAAAGGACATTTTATTACACTTTGATGATTGTCTTAACAATAGAAACATATGAAAAGATAGTAAACTAGGCACGTTTTTGACAAATGGCCTATCAAGTTTCCAAAATTATGCTTATGTATGTTACTTTTTGATGGAAAAAAAAGTTAACTTTAGACTGGAGATGGGTCGTCCTCTGCACTCTTCAGTGTTCCAAAGAGCTGACAACTGCACAGGTAACTTTATGGAGGCACTAAGAAAACAAAAATGCATATCATAAGTTAAAAAAATGTAAATACACAAAATAAAGATACAGCCGAAAGCTGAATTGGACAGAGTCCAAGAATATAGTATATTGACCTCTAGGAGAAAAGCAAAAAGTTGGCCACTGTGAAACGGTGACCCCTGTGAATTTAAATTCGTACAACATACAAGGATTAAAATCCTTAAAAATGATGAATAAATAAATGATCATTGTCTCACAAACACATTCTCCTTGTGTACCACTTCTGGCCAATATTAGCTAAAAAAAAAAAAAAAAAAAATTAGTAATGCAATCTGATTGTAAACACATACACTTCAGTGTAATTTTTCCTTAAATTACATGATTAAGTTGTTAAAAGAAATGCATCAACACATGATCTTGGGCCAGGTTTGGAAACCTCAAATCTAACATATAACCAACTTGTGTGACCCATTGTGTTACTTAAGACATAAAGGAAGCAGGGGCGGCTGGTCAATAGAGGATGCTAGGGCGCCGCCCCCTCTGCCTCACATCATGTAGAGTCACAGCCCTTCCTTTAATAAAACGTTTTTAAAATTAAATTTACATGTATATCCCATGTTTTTTAACAAGCAAAATGGATAATAGAGCCTGTAGAGAGTTACTTAAATGTATAATTTGTAATAAAAAGTCAGATTATAAACGTCATATCCGGCCGGGGCGCACTCATCTTTCCCCATTGACTCTCGTTATAACTTTGACATGCGCAGTTCGTTCCTCTTCAATACAAGAGATAGCAGACCGCGGGGGCAGGCTGACCACGCCCCGCTGAGCGATCAGAGTGATCAGAGCGATCAGAGAGAGACAGCCTGTCTCCCTCTGATCGCTTTACACACCACCGGCCATGGGGTGGCAGCAGAGAGCGTGCAAACGTCTTGACTGACAGGATGCAGTGAGGCAGGTGCATTATTTTGCTTCGCTTGCCTGCTTTTTCAAACCACGGGAACTGATCATGCCTGGATTCAGACAGGTACTTACTTTTTTGTCATTTAATAATGTAAATAGAAATGTTAGTTGACACAAGTGGCACTTTAGACTCAAAGCCTGTTGATTTTCATATGTTCTGAAATCTGAGGAATTACTGTTTTTCGTTATTTTCATTGTAAATATTTAATGTTAGTTGACAGAAGTACTTTGGGCTCAAAGCTTCCTGAGTGTTTAACAAGTGAGTTCCTGTCCTTACAAGATACTGCGTCCAGACAGTCCTGTACTCTGACATGTATATTACACTATATGTAAGTGTGTGGACTTGTGAACACTTTCATCGGGTGAAAGAGAACACTATTATACCTCTATGTGGAATCTTGAAATTACAAGAAGAACAAGCAACTTACATCGTCATCTTCTGGTGCAACACAAGTTGCAGGGACTTCAGTCACGTGTCGACTTGTGGCACCACAGAGTTCCTGAAAATGAGTCATAAACAGTGTCCGCCAGTCTAGCCTTCTTTAACCCTTGCCTCAGGTTAAATCTGGTCCAGCTCTCCGTTTAAAGGGTTAGATTCTATCTGCCTATTAGTATTCCACCTAACAGGATTCAGCAGAATAATTAAGCTGGAGTCGAGGGATACTCGCCTAGGTCCTAACTGCCTTACATCCAAACGTCTCACCCCTCTTATCTGATAAATACTATCCCACTAAGCAACCCTTCTAAGTAGTAGTTATTGATTTATCAATCACGTTCGTTAATGGCAGCTCCCCTCTAAGGACAGCTCCCCTCTAAGGACTGCATGCACTTGGTGCTATTCCTAGGTTCATTTTAGAGGTTTGGAAAAAACTAACCTCAGGGGTAATGTTTAAACACTCTCAAATTGGACTAAGTAACCTTTAAGAACCATTAGATTGAATGCACACAATCAACTTAACTTTTTACCACTATGCAGAATCAGTGGTTTATAATAATTTCATTAGGCTTCTCTTTAAAGCTGCTGTCCGGAGTTTGAATCGCAGCGTCTCCCAAAACACTGGTGGTCCCACCCTCCCTCCCTCTGATTTCGCCCCTTTATTTGTGCACGCGTGCAGTACAAGAGAGAAGTGCCCGGAGTGCTGCAGCATCTCGCCTGTTTTGCTGTTTTCCCCTCTTCTACATTTAGTACATTTAGTAAATAATAAAGGAATTACGTTAGAATGCTGTATTGAGTCTAACTTGTCCTAATACCAAAATAACATGAATCTGCTAGGACGAACTAGTAAAGTTTCAATATGTGATTACACTCGTGTATCCCTCTCGATGACGTTGTTTATCAAACTTAGTGCATTTACGCGTGTATATGTGTTACATTGTTTATTTATTTCTATCTAGAGTTCAGAATTGCATGACTCCTCTGACGAAGAGTATGTCCCAGACGCCCCAACATCTTCCTCCAGAGGTCGGGCATCTAAACGAAGCCGTCAGGCGGGCTATGGAGGCCGTGGTCGGGGAGCGAGGCGAGCACCCCGACCACGGCATCTAAACGAAGCCGTCAGGCGGGCTATGGAGGCCGTGGTCGGGGAGCGACGCGAGCACCCCGAGCCAAAAAACGTCCTGCAGTCTCTTGGCCTGACAAGCCGTGGGATTGGTAGCTTTTCTGGAAGTTGCTGAGCCCTGATGCTCTCTCCTCCACAAGCAAAACAAATGTGCGCGCGGTTGCGTAGTGCGTAGCTCGCCCACCTCTGCATGGGCTTGCTTGCTGTGCGCGTAACCGTTGATTGACAGCATGACAAAGCTGAAGCTCGAACTTGATTGGTCGGCAGCAACCGGCGCTTTTTGGAATAACATGGGGGTCTATGAGAGGAAGGCGGAGCTCAGGAATAAATTTTCATATCACGTTATACTAACTTTATATTATAGTATCGAACTAGACTAACACATTTAAGCTTTGTTAAAAAATGATACATAAATTGAAAACAAACGGAAACTCCGGACAGCAGCTTTAAATGCAATATAGCGTTTTATTAAGCAAAATTAGCAGGGGCACAGCATCAATTCATGATTAAACAATTAATTATACCTGATTATTAAAAATTAAACTAAAGTAACTAAATTGAGCGTACCTGACAATCTTCTCTAATTAGTAAATTTAGGAGAGAGAGCGGACAGCGTGGCCACTACTGTATCACCCAATCTTGACTTGCGTCTGGGAGGAGTCCTCAGTTGTCCAGAGGACTCGGTACGATGTCTTCTTGGCAGACAAAAGGATTTCTTCCCTCAGCAGGGGGAGCGGAGGAGTCCCGTAAGCCAATCGTGGTCTGGCAGTTATCTCTGGAATCGGCTGGAACGTTAGTGCTTACGCTCCAGCTGTCTTCTCTGTTGGATGGTGGTGATGGGGAACCCTCGTCTGTTCAGGCTGTAGTGGGTCACTGGGTCTCCCAGCCCCGGGGAGGGGAACAGCCCTGTGCTGTTGCCTCCTTTGCCTCTCTGGATGTAGTCGGTTCTTCCCTCTGTTGGTCTCTTCTGGATAACTGCAGAACCTCTTAGGACTCTCCGTTTGGCAGAGTGTGGTCTTCGCGTGTTGAACGAAGTCAGAAAAAGACTTTGCCTCCAACGATGTTCTCAGCGATCTCTGGAGCCTAAGTCCTCCGTAGTCTTCCCGTCTCTAGGGCAATAGATGCGGTGAAGAATCTTCAGAACTCCGGTCAAGTTCCCTTTGCAGCTCTTCTGGCAGCTCCGGCGAACGTCTCTCGTATAATCTTTCTGTGCTGCCGTTTTTTATACTCTCCCTCCGCTTCTACTTAACACATACACCGTTTACACACATTTCTACCTCTCGGTACACCCATATAATTATCTCATAGGTTTAAGACACAACCTTTTTCCTGTTACACACACAACAGTTGCATAGAATCATGTTCTTTACTGCGAATACATCTTACACTGTTAACACACACTCTGTTGCTATGACAATGTTTCGCTCGCAGGCCTCGGCCCATCCTGTCATCCTGTGGAAACTCCAAGTTCCCTATTTCTGAGGATACTGCTGCCATTCTCACTTCTGCTTTTCCCATCCTGTGTAAGCAACTCAGAAGAACACTTAATATCGCAGCTTGAAGACACAATCAGTTGCATTGAAACATTCCTTAACTCTTACTTCATATTGTTAAACACATAATAATCATTTTAATCATCATCATTTTTAGTAAATCAACAGTCTAGAATATATGTATTTCAGCAAGCATAATCATGTAGTTAACTTATAATGTTTCTTCATTTGATCTTTCTATTCATCTGCTTAAAACCGTTGTTACCTCAAGGCCTGAGTGCTTTACTAAGACCTCAACTTCTGCATCTCACTTGACAACAGGTACAAATTTGAGAAAATTATCAATTGAAATGACTTATTGTCATGCCCAAAACAATATGACATTTGTCTGGCCGACACGTCACGTAATAGTCATCAAAGAAAGCAGAAACCAGGAGTAAAGAGCCTGTAATATAAATGTGAAAGCCTGCCTGTTGTTCTTGTGCTGACTTGTGATGAGCGCAAGTGGCGCAAGACCAAATTGCAGGTTGACTGTAAGATCTATAAGGATACGCTCAGTACTTATAAAAAAGAAATAAAACTATCTAGACAGCATTATTTTTCTCAAATCATTACTGACAACTCTAATAATTCTAAGTTTCTTTTTAGCACAATTGATAAATTCATTAATCCTCCGAGATCAATACCCACTGAGTTCCACTGTACTGATAAATGTAATGAATTTGCATTGCATTTCAAATCTAAAATCTTGAATATTAGGAACAATATTGGAGTTTCCTCTGTTGGTGGACCGGACCACTCTCCCTCCGCTCTTTCCAACTTCACTCCTATTCAGTGCAGTGAACTACAGGAAGTTGTGCAACAGCTAAGCTCTGCAACTTGCTCTCTTGATCTCATGCCCACTTGGTTGTTTAAAGATGTTTTTAACTGTATTGTCGATGATGTACTCAAAATTGTAAATACCTCCTTAGAGTCTGGAATCTTCTCCTCATGTCTCAAACATGCTATTATAACACCTCTGTTGAAAAAGAATAACCTTGATCCATTTGCTGTTGAGAACTACAGACCAATTTCAAACCTTCCATTCCTGGGGAAAATTCTGGAGAAGGTTGTTTACCAACAATTACTTGGGTATCTGTCGTATAATAGCCTGTTTGATGTTTACCAGTCTGGTTTTAGAAATAATCATAGTACAGAAACTGCCCTAGTCAGAGTTATCAATGATCTGAAAATTAATACAGACAACCATAAAGTTTCTATTCTGTTACTTCTTGACCTTAGTGCAGCTTTTGATACTGTGGATCATGTCATTTTACTCCAGCGCCTTGAACAGTGTTTGGGCCTCAGAGGCACAGTCCTTAACTGGCTTTCATCATATCTAAGTGGTAGATCTTTCTCTGTTTTGGTCGGCAGCTATGAATCTGATAATGTCAGCATTCAATACGGAGTCCCACAAGGATCAATTCTTGGTCCTCTGCTTTTCAATTTGTATATGTTACCACTTGGGTCCATTATCCAGCACCATAATATTCAACATCATTCTTATGCTGATGACACGCAATTATACGTATCTGTTACTGCTAATAATTTGGGTCCAGTCAATGACCTCCTTCAGTGCATTACATATATTAAGTATTGGATGGCAACTAACTTTATACAGCTGAATGAAGATAAAACAGAGATTCTTTTAGTTGGTCCGAGTGCTCTGAGGCAACATATTCTCCCTTTGTTAACTCCTCTGTCAGTAAAACCATGTGAGCTTGTCAAGAACTTGGGTGTTATTTTAGACGCTGATCTTAACTTTCAGAAACATATAGCTAATATCTCCAAGACTGCCTTTTATCATCTCAGAAATATATCTAAAGTAAAATGCTTTCTGTCGCAAGCAGACTCTGAAAGACTGGTTCATGCTTTTATCTCCAGTAGATTAGATTATTGCAATGCACTTTTTGCTGGACTGACAAAGCAAGTACTACATAAACTTCAGCTTATTCAGAATGCTGCAGCCAGAATTTTAACCAAAACTAAGAGGTATGAACACATCACTCCTGTTCTATCCTCTCTTCACTGGCTTCCGGTGAAACAGAGAATCGATTTTAAAATACTTCTTATTGTTTATAAATCTATGAGTGGTTTAGCTCCTTCCTACGTTGTTGACATGCTCACTGAATACATACCGGACAGATCCCTTAGATCATCCAGTAAAAGTCTTCTTATCATACCAAGAATTAACTCAAAATCTGCTCATGGTGCTTTCAGTCACTACGGTCCCACTCTCTGGAATTCTCTACCTCAAGAACTAAGGTCTGCTACAACAGTGTCTTCTTTTAAAAGCAGACTAAAAACGTATCTTTTTGCACAAGCCTTTGACTAGGTTCAAAATGATTGGCTGGGTGATAGCATTTTATTATGGAATTAATGCTATCATTATTGTTTTTATTTTTCTTTTAATATTATATCTTAATACCTTGTAAAACTGTTTGTTTTATTGCTACCCTCTATTGTTATTTAATTATTTGTTCTTAAGCACATTGAGTCTGCGCTTGTCGTATGAAATGTGCTATATAAATAAATGTGACTTGACTTGACTTGACTTGACTTGACTTGACTTGACTTGACGTGGCAATTTCTGTCTCAGCCTGTGTCGCGCATGGTTCTTCACAGCTGGTCTGCAATTAAACAGAGGAAATGTACGTTTGTCTCGCTACTTCCTTGTCAGTAAGGAAGAAAATGAGTAAGAAGTCATGTACCAGAACAGTTGTAGACCGAACACCAATTTCTACAAATCTCAAAGTTATCACAGTTGTGCAGATTTTTACAATGACCCAGATGACCTATACTAGTCCTCAGCACAAGTTTAAGTCTAACACTACATCTATATTGCATTTTGATAAGACAATCATTGCAGAACCACAGCTTAACCCTTTAAGCTTCAGTCAATTCCAGCCGTTTTCAGTACAAAAAATCGCTAATATTCTATTTTTAAATAAAAAAAATGACGAAAAATACAAGGAATATTGGACGCACATCACGAAGTGCATTTCCTTGAAAACGACCGATTCGTGGATTTTATACCGACTTCAGGACATGTTTTGGACAAAATAGTTTACTGGCTTGTGTTGTCTGGATGTAAAAGGTTGGATTATGGCCGTTTTTTGTGGAATCTTTTTTTCTGTGTGTAATAATGAACCCGGAAATGTGAGTCGCGCTGTGTGCATTGAAGCCGTGTATAGAGAACGGATGGATGAATATTTGTTTTTGTCGGACAAATGTGTTTTTCTCACCCGCTGTGGTAATCACATCTGAAAGTGGTTTATACCGACGGATTCATGAGAATCTAAGCTTTCCATCGGCGTATAGTGTTTGTATAATCGAGTTTGCAGCCGTCGGACATTCTTGAAATTCCTATGCAAATTAGTAGGTGTACCGCAGGTGGTACACCTACGACGCACTGAAGCATAAAGGGTTAATATATGTTATCACTCAGATCCGTTCATGGACACAATGAACGGATCTGAGTGAAAAGTCGAATTTGATAGGATTATTCCTCATTTTGAAAAATAAGAAGTGCCACACATCACCACCTGTCTTAGAAACTACAACACAGAATACTACAACAAACTCGAGTCTGAGTTTGTGGCGATAGTAACAAGATCATCTGTGACATAAAAAGATCATCTGTGACTAAAGCACAAAACAACAAAAACGAGACACACAAAAACAGAACAAGACACAAAATGACCAAATCAAGACACAAAATGACACAGCTATACACAAAACCACAAAAACCAGATGCAAAATGACAGAAACAAGACACAAAAGGACAAAAACACACAAAAAGACAAAAACAACACACAAAATGAACAGAAACGTGACTCAAAATAACAAAACAAGCCACAAAATGACAATCCAAAACACAAATACAAGCCACAAAATGACAGAAACAAGACACAAAATAACAAAAGACAAAATTACAAAGCAAGACAGAAAACGACAAAAACAAGCCACAACATGACAAAGCAAGACACAAAATGACAAATACAAGACACAAAATGACAAACGAGACACAAAATAGCAAAAGACAAAATTACAAAACAAGACAGAAAACCACAAAAACAAGACACAAAATTACAAACCAAGAAACAGAACAACAGAAATGAGGCACAAAATAACAAAACAAAATTACAAAGCAAGACAGAAAACGACAAAAACAAGACACAAAACGACAAAAACAACACAAAAAACAACAAAACAAGACAGATAACGACAAAAGCAAGACACAAAATGGCAAAGCAAGGAACAAAACAACAAATACAAGACATAAAACAAACAGAAACGTGATGCAAAATAACAAAACATGCCACAAAACGGCAAAAACAAGACACAAAATGACAAATACAAGAAACAACATTACAAAGCCAGACAACTTTACAAAGCAAGACACAAAAAGACAAAAATCAGACACAAAATGACAAAAACAAGGCATAAAACTACAAAAACAAGACACAAAACAACAGAAACAAGACACAAAACAAAAAAAACAAGACAAAATTACAAAGCAAGACACAAAACGACACAAACAAGACACAAAAAGGCAAAAAAATGCAATAAGATAACAAGACATTAAAGGAACAGAAATGTGACAAAATAAAAAAAAAGAGACATTACAAATCAAGACACAATATTGTAGTAAGACATCCAGTTTTTAAGTGATTCAACATTCCACAGCAGATTCCCTCCTTAGATAACAACGAAACTCTCTCTCCCAAAGACCTAAGTAAACAGCCAAAGTGCTTTTTTTATGACCAGAGAGAGACCTGCATCATTTCAGAGACATCTCTACTATCCCCCAGGACACCCTAAATTCATGCTTATGGTGACCTATGACATTGCTTAAGAGACTCCTTTTTGCAAGCTGCCACTATTCCTGTATTGAATTGGGACATTTATGCTTTCATGTATTTCTAACTTCACATACAGACCCTTTTTCTCAGAGTACTGTTAACACCTTTAAATTTGATTACCATTCAAATGTTTGTGGTCCACACCGACAGAACTGCTTTGATGAACTAAGTGTCCTCGCAGCTGAACCTCTGCTGCTCTCCCGGTCTGCCATCAGATAAGCAGGGTCATAAATATTCTAATGACCTGCTTCTCACCTCTGTAGAAAGACACTCAGCCTGTTTGTTGCTCAGAAGGACTGTCTTTCTTAAATCATGCTTCTGAAATTTATTTTGTGATTTTGAAGATATTAAAGTTGAAATGATAAGTTGTTATACATGTTAGTCCAACTCCGACGTCTCTAGCATGTTTCTGTCCTGAGATATTAATTCTGAAAATTTATTGTCTGCCGGACCCATTTCTTCCACAGCTCAACATTGCCCCCTATTGACGTCGGAATGCCATGACAGTATCAAGGTTTTCCCTGTATTAACTGTAAAAACTTTGCGTTATTCAGGTTTCAAAGCCGTTGGAAACTATTTTATTCTGCCTTGTATGAACGTATGTCACCATGTCTTTCCTGTGATACATATAATAACCACTAGAATGCACACGAACATATAAAATAGAAACTAGAACTCACATATTCTTAGACTAGCTTGTATAATCAGCTTATTTTATCTTTGATCGGTTAAAATATATTGTAAGGATCATGGAGGAGTAAACAGATCGTTCTTTTTGCACGTTTTAATATTTTTAATCATTTGATTAGTTTCATCTCTCCCCTGTGATCCCAAAGGTGGGAGGTTCCCTCCAGATTCAAAGGACGCGGCGCTCAGCCGACACTTCCACGCCCCTTCTCAGAGAAAGTCTTTAAAACCAGCCATTTTACGTTGCTCACTCTCTTACTCTTACGCTCTCTTCTTACTAACTTGCTTACAGAAACTAAGTTCGAGCAGTTCTTTTGTTCTTTCTTTGGCGCCTTTCACTATCTTTTGTCCTCTTTATTCTAAGTTTATCCTGGTAGCAGGGCTGGCCTTTGCTAACCATGACTCTTAATCATTTTTCTTTTAAATCAAAGAATCGATATCTTCGCTCACTATTTAAACAAATGAAGTCCATTTTTATTTGACGACAATTATTTTTAATTAAGAACTAATTTGATCCCGTTTTCACGGCTCCGACAGTTTTTTTTTTAGCGGCTCTTTATTCATCTGTTCTCCAGCCAAAACTGCTGACCGAGACAAAACAAGAGCCTGCGGTTTTATTTTGTTATCAAGCTATTTTTCGGTCAAGTCAACCCCAGAGAAGGACGAACGTTCCTGCGTTCTCCCCACCATCTGCTGAGATCCACCCAGCTGGCCCGAACCGAACCAGAGGCGCTCCACAACTCCCAAGACGGCAGGACGCTAAGACGTTGCCATAGCGACAGACTTCATGACTCGGGGATCCGCCGAGGATTGAAGTTCCGTTCAAGACGCAACGTGGTCCCAGCCGGAACGAATTCTGAGCGACCCGTTCTTCAAAAAAGTAAGCCAGCAAACGCATTGGTGTGATCTGAATTATTGGGTTGACGTCTCAAAAATAGCTTGAAATCTTCCTTAAATAGCTTCCAAAATCTTCCTTTTAATAACTCCGTTTAGTCACCTATCAGCCGTTCATTTTTCCAAATTATTAATCATCTCGTCATACCTTCAGCGGTCTGATTACTCAGTCCATAATCCTAGTTAGAAATGCAAATCTGAATAATTAACGCACGCACGCACGCACGCACGCACACACACACACACACACCCATCTACCATCACCTACACCCCCCCACACACACACACATTATACTTATTACTGTATTAATCACTGTTTTGTTATTAGTTTTAGTCAATAAATATCTTTCATTTAAACCACAATTACAGTCTCTTTTGCGTTTATATGTGTTGACTGGGGTCATTGTTTTTCGAGGATTCTCGACATTCAGATATTAGACTGATTAATTAATCAAAATTTTCAATCCATTTATAATATTTTTATTAAGATTGATTAATAATTTCCCAGTAAATAGACTGGGTGGTGCCCCGATTAATAAACTATCATCAACGAGTGCATACTTATTAAATTAACGTTTAATAAGGCAATATCGCTACAAAATAGAGACACAAAACGACAAAGAAAAAATAAAACAACACAAGACACAAAATGACAGAAACGAGACAAAACAACAAAGAAAAGAAACAAAATGGCCAAAGCAAGACACAAAACAAAAGAGACAAAATTACAAAGCAAGACAGATAACGACAAAACCAAGACACAAAATGATAAAGCAAGAAACAAACAACAAATACAAGACACAAAATAAACAGAAATGTGATGCAAAATAACAAAAAAATGCCACAAAATGACAAAAACAGGACACAAAATGACAAAAACACGACAAGACACAAAATGACAAAAACATGACAGAAAATGACAAAAACACGACAGAAAATGACAAAAAGAGGATGCAGAAGACAGGGTTTGATGGAGGCAATTGATTCGCTGTGGCGACCCCTGAAGGGAAAAGCCGAAAGGAAAATAAGAAGAAGTTCTTGTCATCCAGACCTTTACTTGGAGACAAAATTCCACAGTACTCCACCACAAAACTTTTTGGTTCAATGTATTCCTGTGTAAACACACCTCTCCCTGACGAGAAGAATGAAAACAATAACCTGAGATAACTACTCGTTATGTAGCAAACACTATTTATGAGATAATATAAAGAATGTAAAGTGCAACAAGAACAACTTATAAGTTCCTCTCATTCACACACAGATACTCCGTTTTGCTGCGGCTAACCTTCATTCCTCTCCTTTCCAGGGCAAACCTCCACGCCTCTAGCTTCTCCTCCACCTGTTCCCTGCTCTCACTACAGATCATAATGTCATCTGCAAACATCATAGTCCATGGAGACTCCTGTCTAACCTCGTCTGTCATCCTGTCCATCACCATAGCAAACAAGAAGGGGCTCAGAGCTGATCCCTGATGTAGTCCCACCTCCACCTTGAACTCCTCTGTTATTCCTACAGCCCACCTCACCACTGTCTTACAATCCTCATACATGTCCTGCACCACTCTAACATACTTCTCTGCCACTCCAGACTTCCTCATACAAAACCACAGTTCCTCTCTGGGCACCCTGTCATAAGCTTTCTCCAGATCTACAAAGACACAATGCAGCTCCTTCTGACCTTCTCTGTACTTCTCTATCAACATCCTCAAAGCAAATATTGCATCTGTTGTACTCTTTCTTGGCATGAAACCATGCTGCTGCTCACAGATGTTCACCTCTGCCCTTAGTCTAGCTTCAACTACTCTTTCCCATAGCTTCATCGTGTGGCTCATCAGCTTTATTCCTCTGTAGTTGCCACAACTCTGCACATCTCCCTTGTTCTTAAAGATGGACACCAGCACACTTCTCCTCCATTCCTCGGGCATCTTCTCACTAAGATCCTGTTGAACAACCCAGTCAGAAACTGTACTGCTACCTCTCCGAGACACTTCCATACCTCCACAGGTATATCATCAGGACCAAGTGCCTTTCCACTCTTCATCCTCTTCAATGCCCTCCTCACTTCATCCTTACTAATCTTTGCTACTTCCTGGTCCACAACAGTCACCTCTTCGACTCTTCATTCTCTCTCATTTTCCTCATTCATCAACTCTTCAAAGTACCCTTTCCATCTTCCCATCACACTATTGGCACCTGTCAACACACTTCCATCCTTATCCTTTATCACCCTAACCTGCTGCACATCCTTCCCATCTCTGTCTCTCTGCCTTGCCAACCTATACAGGTCAGTCTCTCCCTCCTTACTGTCCAACCTAGCATACAAGTCATCGTAAGCCCCTTGTTTGGCCTTTGCCACCTCTACTTTCACCTTACGCTGCATCTCCCTGTACTCCTGTCTACTCTCTTCAGTCCTCTCAGTGTCCCACTTCTTCTTAGCTAACCTCTTTCTCTGGATCCACTCCTGCACCTCCTCATTCCACCACCAAGTCTCCTTATCTCCTTTCCTTCCAGATGACACACCAAGTACTCTCCGGCCTGTCTCCCTGATCACATTTGCTGTAGTTGTCCAGTCATCTGGAAGCACCTCCTGACCATCCAAAGCCTGCCTTAACTCTTTCCTGAAAGTCATACAACACTCTTCCTTTTTCAGCTTCCACCATTTGGTCCTCTGCTCTGCCTTTGTCCTCTTCATCTTCTTCACCACCAGGGTCATCCTACACACCACCACCCTATGCTGTCTGGCTACACTCTCACCTGCAACTACTTTGCAGTCACTGATCTCCTTCAGATTACACTGTCTACACAAGATGTAGTCTACCTGTGTGCTCCTACCTCCACTCTTATAGGTCACCCAATGTTCCTGCCTCTTCTGGAAGAAAGTATTCACTACAGCCATTTCCATCCTTTTTGCAAAGTCAACCACCATCTGTCCTTCTGCGTTCCTCTCCTGGATACCAAACCTGCCCATGACCTCCTCATCATCTCTGTTTCCTGCACCAACATGTCCACTGAAGTCTGCACCAATGACAACTCTCTCACTTCTAGGGATGCTCTGCATCACTTCATCAAGGTCCAACCAGAATTTCTGCTTCTCCTCCAGCTCATATCCTACCTGTGGCGCATACCCACTAACAACACTGAACATCACACCTTCGATTTCTAGCTTCATGCTCATCACTTGATCTGACACTCTTTTTACCTCCAGGACATTCCTAACAAACTCCTCCTTCAGTATAACTCCTACTCCATTTCTCTTCCTATCTACACCATGATAGAACAACTTGAACCCTGCTCCTAAACTTCTAGCTTTACTACCTTTCCACCTGGTCTCCTGGACACACAGTATGTCCACCTTCCTCCTCTGCATCATGTCAACCAGCTCTCTACCCTTTCCTGTCATAGTTCCAACATTCAAAGTCCCTACTCTCAGTCCTAGACTCTTTGTGTTCCTCTTCTCTCTCTTCCTACGAACACACCTTCCTCCCCTCCTTCTTCGACCAACAGTCGTCCATTTTCCACCGGCACCCTGTAGGTCGACAGCACCGATGGCGGTCGTTAACCCAGGCCTCGACCGATCCGGTATGGAAGTCATACATTTGATTCGCATGTTTGATTTGGCCAAAGTTTTATGTCGGATGCCCTTCCTGCCACAACCCTCTGTATTTATCTGGGCTTGGGACCGGCACAATAAGACACTAGCTTGTGTCCCCTTGCAGCTACATTACTCTATGATATACAGCAATGTGATATTTTAAACACCTATTTACCTGTTATAGATTAATGGAATTAGAGATGCTTTCTTTTTTGATTAAAAATATGTTTTCTGCCAAGTACACCACTCCAATATGCGCAAGACTACAACAAAATTGTGGAAACATGAGTCTTTGCAAATATGTATGATATGTTTATTTGAGCAAAGAAGAATAGAAAAGAACTAAATATTACATATATACATGTTTCATTATTTCCATAATCCATATTTTTCAGGCCATTCTTTCCAGTGATGAGAAGCCTCAATTTTCTTTTAAAGATCAGTGGGTCCCAATCATCTTTGATGATGATATGTAGCTGGACAGAATTGTGAGGTACCTGTCAGACCTTCTTGACAGCTGTGATACCCTATCTTCCGAAATCAACACCATGGTGTCCTCGGACAGGATCAAATATATCCTGAACGTAATGCTGTCAGAGGTAGGCCAACAGCTGGCTGACTTACATTTATGAACACATAAATACAGGAATAGCAGTATTACTATTTCTTGTGTATAGTATAATTAAGAGAAGTGTTGGTACTTATTTAACCTCAGAAGATGTGTACTTCTTTGTTCTGTGAAGTACACATATTTCTGTTATTACCTCTGCCTGGAGGTTATGTAATCATCAGAGTTTGTTTGTCTGTTAACAGCATAACTCAAAAAGTTATGGATGGATTTTCACCAGATTTTTACAGAATGTCCAGAAGAGCAAAAGTAACAATCGATTAGATTTTGGAGGTGATCCGGATCACCGTCTGGATCCAGGATTTTTTTGAAGAACTCTGTACAATTGAGAGATGGCCGCCATCTCTCAATTGTACAGAGTCTGTAAAAAATTGGTGAAAATCCATCCATAACTTTTTGAGTTATGCTGTTAACAGACAAACAGACAGACAGACAGACAGATGGCCTGGCGGAGGTCTGCGCTCTCCAAGTGCTTTTCTAGTTTGTTATGTTATCTTTCAGTGTTGGTAGTTGGTATGTTTGTGTTGGTAGTTCCAAGTAATGGAAAAAAGAAAAAAGCAAAATATGCCAACAACAAATCCATTGATTGAAGTGAGAGACGTGCAGGAATATGGAACAGAGGGGAAACAGAGAAGGCAGTACGGCAGACAGTAAGATTTTCACAAATAGAATAAAGGTTTCACAAATCAGAGACTATGTTTTTATGAATCTACAGGCTCTGTAGAATAATTCAGTCCAGATTTGAAGAGTGTAAGTGTAGCGGTTCTCGACCTGGACCTGGTCTAATGTGGTCTGGATGAGAAAAAAACAGTAAAATGTGCCTTTATTGCATTTTCACAAATAGAATAAAGGTTTCACAAATCAGAGACTATGTTTTTATGAATCTACAGGCTCTGTAAAATTATTCAGTCCAGATTTCAGGAGTCTAAGTGTAGTGGTTCTCGACCTGGACCTGGTCTAATTTGGTCTGGATGAGAAAAAAAACAGTAAAATGTGCCTTTGTTGCATTTTCACAAATAGAATAAAGGTTTCACAAATCAGAGACTATATTTTTTTGAATGTTCAGGCTCTGTAGAATAGTCGAGTACAGATTTGAGGAGTCTAGGTACAGTGGTTTTCAATCTGGACCTGGTCTAATAAGGACTGGTTATAAAGCAAAAACGGTGAAATATCCCCTTAACGTTTTCACAAATAAAATACAAGTTTCACAATACAATAGCTCTTGTCAAGCATAGTTAATGTGCTTGACAAGAGCTATTGTCAAGCACATTAACTTGACGTCACTGACGTCAGAGTGTTCCTAAAGCCGAGGACCGACGGAGGTCATGTACCGTCTGTAGACAGCCAGCTGAGGAACAGACAGGTTTATATGCTGTCTGTGGAGCAAATGTCTAAAAGACCCAAATGTCTAAAATGTTTACACATCAAGAAGTGTCGAAAAAAACAGATAATCAGTGGATAAACTGTCGCACCGCACGTTCATTTCATTTCCCCTTAACTTTTCCCTTAAGAGCCGAATCGGACGCTGCTGAATGGGAAGCTAACTTCAGCGTCGTGCTAAACGCTGACATCTGGCCCTGCTTCGTTTTCCAAACCAGCCACATCCTGATACATTCAGACACATCCAGATACATGTCGTGGTAAAAAGTGTGTAATAGTGGCACTTACCTGTATATTAATTTGACGTTGTGCATGTGTACCGTTCGTATGTCCGTCAACTCCGTCAGAAGTCTGCCGTCTACCTTTAAACTTTGCCCATCTGGCTCAGCCAATCACAGATCAGAACAAACAGGAAGTTGACTGACATTCATGCTCAGCCAATCACAGATCAGAATCTACAGCCAGTTGATTGACGTTCACGCTCAGCCAATCACGGCTCAGAACTGGTGGATTGAAGTGAGGCTCAGCCAATCACAGAACAAGAAGTTGTCAGCCAGTCCATAGGAGCCATTTTGTGTGTGAACGAAGGGAAACCATATGTGGAAGCGACGGCGGATTTGTGTGTCGGAGCACACACACCGACCCACAAAGTTTCAGGTTTATCGGGTTGTGAGGACATGATGGGAAAAAGAGAGAGGAGGTTACTGGGAGCCTCCTGAGTGCTGCTACGGTCTTTGAATTATGAGAACACCTCATAATGTCGGTATGTAAACTGATGAAATGTCCTCATAATCTGGAAGCACCAATGCAAACACACACACACACACACACACACACTTATATATATTGATATATGTATCCCGTTATGCTTAAGTGTCCCGTATTCGGGACGTTTTGAGATCTGAATAAGCATTTTTCAAAATTCACCAAAGCTGCAAACTCGATGAAAGAAACGTTATACACCAATGGAAAGTTTAGATTCTCATGAATCCGCCGGTATAAACCACTTTCAGATGTGATTACCACAGCGGGTAATATAAACACATTTGTCCAACAAACAACAAATCACGTAAACTTGCACAATTCACCTTTGAAGGCTCATAACTGGTCACAGATGAAAATATTCCACAAAAAAATGGCCATAATCCAAGCTAGCATCCAGACAAAACAATTCAGTATAATATTTTGTCCAAAACATGTCTTGAAATCAGTAAATAGCTCGGCTTCGTACGCGCGCACGTCGCGATGTGCGTTCCATACTCTCTGTATATCTCTTCATAGCTTTATGTAAGTTTATGTACAAACATTTCTTTAGAGAACTACATCTCTCAAAATGGCTGCTGAACTCTAACCTTTTGATTGACACCTCATTTCAACCAATCAAGTAACTTTGGTCAGCCTTCCAGGGCTAAACAGCCAACCGTTGTCGACGGTGACAGAAGTGGACACGACCTCATTTCCTTAGTAACTCTGAGCAAATCACGTCCGAGGAAACTTTTGACTGACAGGTCTTGTAGCCAATGAGCCTGCTGAATAGCAGGCTATAAAAAAAACCGGCTCTTTTAGCAGAGCACTGTGAAATTTCACACCTCTGCCCCCTTCCCCTGCCCCCCAGCTGTGTGTCTCTGTGTGTCTGTCTGTGATCCACACTGAAGCTGTATTTGAGCGTTTTTTGTTGTTGTTGTTGTTTTTGAGTTTTTGGAGTGAAAATAATGTCCAAATGGACTGAAAAATGGAAATATACCATTGTGCCCAGGGTGTGCAGAGGGTGTGCAAAATTGACAACGCCTGGGCATAGCCCTACAAATACATGTGTGAAACACTCATTTCTTGTAGTATTGCTATAAAATTTTTACCTGAACTAGGTAAGACTTTTGCGTTTTCAAGCTCTCACAGTGCTGCCACACTTATTTTCAGGTGTTTTATTAGGGAAATAATTTAGGCGAAAAAAAATTCATCCTAATTCAGTGTGTTCCAACATAAAATACTCTGTGCCAGTAGCACTTAGAATAATTCTGACTGCACTGGGTGAAAATTCAGATTGTCAGCTTTCAAATGGGACCAGAACCATGCATGTACTCCAAATAGTTCACGAACAGCATTTAATTTACTTTGCGTACATCTTCAGTAGAAATTTCAGGCGAAAATTGACTGAAGCTATATTTATGCATATGTATATATATGTGTGTGTGTGTGTGTGCATTTTATTGCGTTTTTTTTTGTCGGAAACATTGTTAGATATATCAGGAATTTTACATAGAGGCACTCATATTTAGAAATCCTGATGTTCTTTATTTGTTACAAATATTCTAGTTTATCCACAAAGTAATTTTATTTCCTACATTTCCCTTTTATTTTTGATTTCTTGTCGGATTTTGGTGAGGATTCATGATGAAAATAACTACAAAAGAGCACCTGCTGCTACAGTATCAGTTTGACACAGCATAGCGCAAGTCAAATTAGATGGATGGCTCAGTGACTAACACACTTGACTTTGGTACAGAAGATTGGTGATTCAAACCCCAGTCAGGGCACAGTTGTCCAGGGAGGATCTGTAGCAAAGGAGCGTCCCTGTTTATGCACTCTGTGTTGTATCTACTTTCAGATGTGCATCTTTTGAATAAAAGCATCTGCTAAATGAAACTGCAAATTGTAAATCCAGGAGTTCTTCACCACCAAATAAAAGAAGAAACCAATGTAGAACTCTTCTATTATACTTATGTGTAATTTCAATCAACTGTGGCAGTAGTTCTATGTCTGTGCGCACCTTTCTTTTACACATTACCCAGTCCACCTAGATCGGGATTATAGATAGTAATGAAATGTTATTTATTTTTACAAACATGTAAATGCTTATTTTATGACTGACTAAACTGAGAAGTATAGCATTTAAAGTACATCATACACAGGCCCTATTCTGAGAAATAAAGTCACAGAGTCCAATTTGTCAAATTATGTTCAGCTCTTGAAGTGCTGGTTTTTAATTGAACCTGTTAAAAAAAAAAATTTTCTGATTTAAAACAGGGCTGCACAGTGGGGTAGTGGTTAGCACTTTCACCTTGCAGCAAGAAGATCCCCGGTTCACGTCACGGCCTGGGCCTGGGATCTTTCTGCATGGAGTTTGCATGTTCTCCCTGTGCATGCGTGGGTTTTCTCCGGGTACTCCGGCTTCCTCCCACAGTCCAAAAAATATACTGAGGTTAATTGATTATTCTAAATGGCCGTAGGTGTGAATGTGAGTGTGATTGTTTGTCTGTATATGTAGCCCTGCGACAGACTGACAACCTGTCCAGGGTGTCCCCTGCCTTCGGCCGAGTCAGCTGAGATAGGCTCCAGCCCCTCCGTGACCGTAGTGAGAATAAAGTGGTGTATAGAGAATGGATGGATGGATGGATGGATGGATGGATGATTTAAAACAGTATAGGCTATCGTGTGATCATGCTATTACAGCACCTACTAGCTAGAGGGAAGCAAAGCAACACATTCAATTCATCTATCCATCCATTATCTATACAGCGCTTAGTCCTCATTAAAGTCGTGGCGGAGCTGGAGTGTATCCCACCTTCCTTAGTGTGAAGTCAGAGGATACCCTGGACAGGTCACCAGTCTATCATAGGGCGACACATAGTGACAAACAAGGACACTCACATACATACCTACAGACAATTTAAAATCACCAGTTACCATCAGCATGTTTTTGGACTGTGGGAAGAAGCTGGAGAACAACCACACATGCACAGGGAGAACATACAAACTCCATGCAGAAAGATCCCAGACCCATGCAGGGATGCAAACTGGAGATCTCCTAGTTGTCAGGTGACAGTGTTATCCCTCAAGTCACTGTGCAGCTGCCCCAATTCAATTCAGTTCAATTCAGTTATATTTATATAGCACCAATTCACAACACGCTACCTCACAGTGATTAACATAGTAAAGTACAAACCATACACATACTACTTGCATGAAGTTTAGTCCCCATGGTGAAAGCATTCACGCCTTATTCATTTTTTCCATTCTACTCAATAAATATAAATGGTTTCTTTTTACATTTTCTCTTCTCATTTTCTTCTCCTTTTTGATTGAATTACACTATCTTCAATGCTATCTCTCTATGTGGCACTGCGATGGATTGGTGACCTGTCCAGGGTGTCCTTTGTCTTCACCCTAAGGCAGCTGGGATAGGCCCCAGCCCCCCACGATGCTAATGAGGATTAAGCGGTGTATAGATAATGGATGGATGGATGGATGGATGGATGGATGGATGGATATCGTCAGTAGAGTATTGTTGACCTACTGTTAACCTAATTTTTGATAACCTATTGAACCTAATTTGAATTTCCCTTAATTTTTGTTAAGCCATTTCATATAACCCAAAAATGAACTTTGGTTTAGCTGGAACATTACTTTGAAATCCACTTTTATGAAATATCACAGTAAGCGCAGACATACTTTGATTTGTCTGTGCATACTTTTTTTTTTCATTTTCTTTTTTTCCGGAACTTGCGCCTGTGAAAGTGGCTGCAAAGTTTGGTGTCTCTTAACTGTTTTCAGTTTTTGTTGTATTTTTGCTGTATTTTTTTAAATATTTGTCGTGTTTTATCGACTGCTGATGGAGGTTTCTGCTGGGAGAAGAATCTATTCAAGAGAGGAGCTTTTTTCATTGAGACAGAACAAATCTGGACTGCAACATCCAATTCCAGTGGACATCTTGAGGTGTTTTCATGGTTGCCGTGCTGGTGCAAAGGTGAAGGCTAGGAAATGGAGATACAAGCCCTTTCTTCCATCAATCATCATGGGAAATGTGAACTCTTTACCAAACAAAAGTGACAAGCTGGAGACATTGGTGAAGACGGACAAAACATACCGTGAATGCAGTCTCCTGTGTTTTACTGAGACCTGGTTGAATCAAAACAACTCAGTCTCAACTGTGGATCTACCTGGCTTCACCCTCATAAGGTCAGACAGAGATGCTAAAGCTAGTGGCAAGAAGAAAGGAGGAGGTCTGGCTTTATTTGTTAACCAGAGATGGTGTAACTCCTCACACATAACGGTTAAGGAGAAGTTGTGTTGTCCAGATATTGAACTGTTGGCAGTTGGACTTCGGCCATATTATGTCTCAAGGGAGTTCAGTCACATCATAACAATACTTGTATATATCATGGTAGAGACTGCGATTTGGTAGAATTGGAGTTTCTACCAGTAGAGATTGTGATTGGAGTCTCTACCGGTAGAGATTGCGATCGCAATCTCTACCAGTAGAAACTCCAATTCTACCAGTAGAGATTTGTCAAGGCTAAGGTTAGACTTTTAAGGTTAGGGTCAGGGGTCAGGGCAGGGGTTAGATTAAAAGGTCAGGGTCAGTTAAGGTTAGGCTCAGGGGTCAGGGCAAGGGTCAGACTTAAAGGTCAGGGTTAGTTAAGGTTAGGGTCAGGGGTCAGATTTAAAGTTCCATCTGTACTGGTAGAGATTACAATTGCAAACTCTACTGGTAGAGACTCCAATCGCAATCTCTACTGGTAGAATAACAAATCGCAGTCTCAACCCTGACATATACATTCCCCCCAAAGCAACTGACTTGGTTCCATGTGATGTGTTGCATGATACTGTTGCGAGGATACATACTCAACATCCTGAGGCACTTGTAATAATATCAGGAGATTTCAATCATGTCAGCCTCTCCTCTCACCTGACTGGATTTACACAGTTTGTTAACTGCCCTACCAGAGAGAATAAAACCCTAGACCCGCTGTATGCCAATGTCGAAGAAGCTTACAGAGCTACTGCCTTACCACCACTGGGCAGGTCAGATCATAACCTGGTTTATCGGCAGACCTGTTACAAACCTTGTGTGCTGAGACAGCCTGCAACTAAAGTCCAAATCAGAAAATGGACTCCTCAAGCTAGTGAAGCTCTAAGGGACTGCTTCGAATCAACAGACTGGAATGTGCTCCTGGAAACAGATGAGGACAGTATGAACATTGACAGACAGGTTGATTGTTTTACTGAATACATCAACTTCTGTAGAGACACAGTCATACCTGCAAAGACTGTTCGTTGTTTCCTCAATAACAAACCACGGATCACAAGCGACATAAAGGCAATCCTCAACCAGAAAAAACAAGCTTTTAGAGATGGTGACAAAGAACTGCTCAAAGAAGTGCAACATGAGTTGAAGAGGAGACTGAAAGTGGCAAAGATGGAATACAAAAAGAAGATCGAAAGGAATTTTCAACACAGTAACATCCGTGATGTGTGGAGAGGAATCAATGCCATCTCTGGACACAACAATAAAAAGAGGAGGGAACCAATAGTGGGTGATGTAGAAAGAGCTGATGAACTCAACTTGTTCTTCAACAGATTTGACACTGTGGACACACCTACTTCCACTGCTACTCCTCCTTCTTCTCCTCAACATATGGAAATCCCCACTATAGCTCCTCCTTCTTTTCCTCTGTCTCCTACACATGTCTCCACAGCTGCAGCCCCTTCTGTTTCAAGCACCTGTATCCGTCTCTGTCACAGAGACAGGGGTGATGTTGGAGCTTCAGAGGCTTTGCTCTGGGAAGGCAGCTGGCCCAGATGGTGTATGTCCAAGACTGCTTAAAGGCTGTGCTGCAAAACTGTGTCAACCTCTCCACAGAATCTTCAACCTGAGTCTACAGCTGGGGCGGGTGCCCTATGGAAAACATCCTGTACCGGTACCAAAAATCAAATGTCCAGCTGAACTAAATGACTACAGACCTATTGCTCTAACCTCACACATCATGAAAACTCTGGAGCGGCTGGTTTTACGTCTACTGAGGCTTGAGGTCAAAGACAAACTCGATTCCTTGCAGTTTGCATACAAAGAACATATTGGAGTGGATGATGCCATCCTCTTCATGCTTCACCGTGCCCTGTCTCATCTGGAGGAACCTGGAGTTTATGTGAGAATCATGTTCTTTGATTTTTCAAATGCATTCAACTCCATCCAACCCACCATCCTCAAAGACAAGCTCACAGAGATGGGAGTGGATCCTTCCTGTGTTTCATGGATTACAGATTACCTGACAGGAAGGCCACAGTTTGTCAGGCTGGGGAACTGTGTTTCTGGGACATTAATGAGTAGTACTGGGGCTCCACAAGAAACAGTTCTGGCTCCATTCCTGTTCACTCTGTATACATCTGACTTCAAATACAGCACTGAGTCCTGCCACATTCAGAAATACTCTGATGACATTGCTATCGTGGCATGTATCAGAAATGGACATGAAGCTGAATACAGAGATCTGATAAGTGCCTTTAGTGACTGCAGTCACAAAAACTGCCTGCTAGTCAACACCTCAAAGACAAAGGAAATGATCATAGATTTCCGCAGATCCAAACCCCCTCTTCAGCCAGTGAACACTTGTGGCGTGGACATCGAGATGGTGATATCATATAAATATTTAGGTGTCCACCTTGATAATAAGTTGGACTGGTCTACAAATGTAGAATTCATCTACAAAAAGGGCCAGAGCCGACTTTATTGCCTCAGAAGACTTAGATCACTAGACATCTGCAGTAAGATGCTGCAGATGTTTTATCAGTCTGTGGTAGCAAGTGTCCTGTTTTATGCTGCAGTCTGCTGGGGAGGCAGCATAAAACAGAAGGATGCAAGGCGTCTGAACAAACTGATTAAAAAAGCTGGCTCTGTGGTTGGAATCGGATTGAACACATTGGAGGATGAGGTGAAGAGACGGGCACTGAGCAAGATGGAGGCGATTCTGACAAACATGGATCATCCACTTCACATCTGCCTCAATGAACAACGAAACATCAGTGGACGGCCCTTATCCCTGGGCTGCAAGATCGAAAGATTGAGGAAATCTTTCTTGCCATCAGCAGTCAGGCTATTCAATTCAAAATTAAACAGATAAGAACCCTGACAACTGAATTTCCCTTCAGGGATGAATAAAGTGATTCTGATTCTGATACTTGGGGGCAGCTGTGGCTCAGGTAATAATAACATAGCACTTTTCACTAACAGAATTCTCTAAGTGCTGCAAGCACACAATAAAAGAAACAGAAAAACAATTTAAATTGCAATTTTAAAAAGGAGTACTTAAATTAAGTTAAAAGCCTTTTTAAAAAGGTTGGCTGTCCACTGATTGCAAGGTTGGTAATTCAATCCTCCGCCCTTCTGCATCCCATTGCACCTTGCATAGTGTGAATGGGTAAATGGAAACATTGTAAAGTGATTTGAGTACCACCAAGATACAAGGATGCTATATAAGGGCAGATCATTTACACTGTACAAAAATGTGACTGTAAGACTGCATCTTAACAATCTACTCATGCAAAATGTCCAAAGCTTAAAATAATTCCTGACTCATGACATAGTGAATGACAGGGGGCCTCAGCAGGCAACAGAAAAGAGAAACACTTCCTATATGCATAAAATCCCTGACAGAGAGGCTGTGTGGGAATATTTTTTTTAAAGACAAACATGTAATGTTTCCTGAAAGACAGATACCACTGTCTGACATCTGACATGATAAAGAAATAATATTGTTGACAGCGTGACTGACTTTCAGTGTGAAATTCATGCATGTTTTTATATACCATGAGCATTGTTATGGGCAACATACATGAACTTTTTTTGCTCTGTCTCATATTTATCAAAGCTAAACTGAAAGCTCGGGGAAGAGGGGGCCCCTGGGGAGCTACCGTCAGACACTAGTTGCTTTTTTTTACCAGGAAATGGAAAAACTTCCCTGACACTGAGCCACACTCAGTTTTGTCTCTTCTTCTTTCACACTTTATCTACTGTGATGGTTTTGTCATGCCCTCAGTTCTGACTGTTTTTATGTTAATATGTTAATATATTAAGTTAATATACACATGACACAACTACAGTGATATAGACAAAGCAAGGCAGTGTAAAGACTGCCACTCAAATCCAAGTGGGAATGTTAGTAAATGTTTGGCAAATGATCTTGACTTTGAGGATACCTACCAACAAACACCAAGACGAGTTCTGTTTACAAACTTAAGAGCAAAATAGAAACATAGGAGAAACATATACTATCAGACAAAAGTTTGGACACACCTTCTCATTCAATGTTTTTTCTCTATTTTTACTATTTTCTACATTGTGGATACATACTGAAGACATCAAAACTTTGAAGCAAGATATATGGAATTATATAGCAAACAAACTATTGTGAAATAACTCAATATAACTAAATATGTTTGATACTTTAGAATCTTCAAAGTAGCCACATCTAGATTTCAGTTTTTAACAGGATTTTCTCAGCTTCCATTCTGTCACTTTCATCCCTTTTCCATCCCTCCCTTGTTCCTCCATGGTACTAACCATGGAGGCCTGTCTGGTCTTATAAAGCCCTGGTTGATGTTGGACACTTTGCTGAAGGTGGTGATAATGAGGTGGCGAATCTTCAGTAAGCTGTGACCTCAGGAAATCCTCTTTATCCAGGTTATGAGCAGCCTGTGAAGCAGTTCCTTCTGAACACTGGGGAGGAGTAGAGATTTCTACAACAGACACCTGCTTTGTTAAATGTTGCTCATCCTTTTGGCATAAACTACTTTGTCTCACAACACGAACAGCTTGAGCATCGTGTGCCAGGCTGGTGCGGGGCTTTGAGGGTCGTGTAGGGTGTATCCCTGTGACACTTCAGAAAGTTTTTCTTATTTTAAATTCTATATGAATTTGATTTTGCTTTTCCATGCAAAGAAATGTGATACAACGTCCTGATTTCAACTGAATAATTGTTTTAGCTTTGACCTCTTCTGTCAGGGCTGACTACTGATGCACAATTTCTGTGAATAATACACACTGTTATGTCCTGAGAACTAGGGGAAAAGGGAGTAACAAATACAAGTTTTTAAATTTCATTTGGTTATACCTCGTGGCTCAAAGTAGTCACCTAAAGAGCTGTTTGCATGTTTTATAATGATTGCTATTTGACCACAGATGAATTTTTTTGTCATCTATGTGCAAGATTTAATTTTTATTTTTTTGGAGTAGTAGGCCAATTCATATTTATAACGATCTCTTACTTTACATTTTTTTAAATAAAGCCTACTTAGTTTTAGATGCAATTTAATTAATTTCTCAAAAGCATTGCTTGAAAAATAATTTAAAAACATTACTTTTGTTTGTTACAGAAAATTACTAATATGTGTAGTTTAATTGCCTTTCTGTGATTTACTACAATGGCAGTCATTTTGTGAATAAAGCCCCATTTTGTAGTTTGAAATCTATGGCAATTTTTTTTATCTCTTGACAATTGGCCTTTTGCTTTTTACTGTCAATGAGGGAAATGCAGAAAACAGCTACAAATAGATCTATAAGGCTATGTATAATATATTTTCAACAAAATCTTATTTAGCCTAATGAAATTGTCTATTGTAGTGCATTTCAGGTATTGTTATTGAATATTACCTTTAATATTCAAATGTCTTTTTCATAGTTCAGTAATATTAAATTAGCAATTTTAGGTTGCAGCCAACACAGACACCTATGTGGCCCACGAGCAATGGTAAGTTGGGTAGACGGACAAACTACAAGAACAAGGAAAACAAAGATGAGTTAACCCACATATGGTAACACCAAGGCAGGAGAACAACTAAACAAGAATAACCAGAACAGATAACAGAATTTAAGGCTAACAGCAATCCTGAACTAGAAACCCCAAGACTATAGATTAACATGAAGCTAAAAGTAATAGCAAACAAACCCAAAGGAATATAATACTAAACCAGAGGTCTATGCAAAAGTTTGCACTTAAAGCCAATTAGCTTAGAAAGCATAAACAAATGAACTGATAGTGTTGGAGAGAGTGCCTGACACAGTTTAACAATGCCTTCATTTACAACACAGGAAAAATAAAGAATTACAACAATGTACTGGAAATGAGGAAACCAGAAACGGATGTACTAACTAAACCGCCAAAGGCAGAAGTGATCTAGATACCCTCTAGAGCTGCACTACTCAACCAATCTTCCCCAGACTGACCAGTATGGGGAAGACGAGCTGGTACCAGGTGGCACCTGCTACCTGCTACTTCCACTCTTATAGGTCAACCTATGTTCCTGCCTCTTCTGGAAGAAAGTACTCACTGGAGCCATTTCCATCCATTTTGCAAAGTCAACCACCATCTGTCCTTCTGCGTTCTCTCCTGGATACCAAACCTGCCCATGACCTCATCATCTCTGTTTCCTGCACCAACATGTCCGTTGAAGTCTGCACCAATGACAACTCTCTCACATCTAGGGATGCTCTGCATCACTTCATCAAGGTCCAACCAGAATTTCTGCTTCTCCTCCAGCTCACATCCTACCTGTGGAGCATACCCACTAACAACATTAACATCACACCTTCGTTTTCTAGCTTCATGCTCATCACTCGATCTGACACTCTTTTTACCTCCAGGACATTCCTAACAAACTCCTCCTTCAAGATAACTCCTACTCCATTTCTTTTCCTATCTACACCATGATAGAACAACTTGAACCCTGCTCCTAAACTTCTAGCTTTACTACCTTTCCACCTGGTCTCCTGGACACACAGTATGTCCACCTTCCTCCTCTGCATCATGTCAACCAGCTCTCTACCTTTTCCTGTCATAGTTCCAACATTCAAAGTCCCTACTCTCAGTCCTAGACTCTTGGTGTTCCTCTTCTCTCTCTTCCTACGAACACACCTTCCTCCCCTCCTTCGACCAACAGTCGTCCATTTTCCACCGGTACCCTGTAGGTCGACAGCACCGATGGCGGTCGTTGTTAACCCGGGCCTCGACTGATCCGGTATGGAAGTCATAATTTGATTCAAATGTTTGATTTGGCCAAAGTTTTACATCAGATGCCCTTCCTGACACAACCCTCTGTATTTATCCGGGCTTGGGACTGGCACAATAAGACACTAGCTTGTGTCCCCTTGCGGAAACATTTGTCCCCTTGCGGCTACATTATCAAAGGACACAAATAAATCTGACATTTAATTCATGATTTCGCTGCAGTAACTAAATGCATAGTAACAAGATACATAAAACATTCTTATATATATAATCTATTTATTAATATTAATTTATTATTATTTAGCATATATATATATATATATATATATATATAACAAGGATCTAGACTAGAACAGGATAGAGTTTATTGACATTTACAATAAACAACACAATTATAGTTTTTTAATATTTCTCTCTTTAGGCTGTTATATACATATAACAAGGAGACAGACTAGAACAGGATAGAGTTTATTTTCATTTACAATAACACAATTACAATAAACAACAGAATTATTATTAATATTTATTATTATTTATCTCGCTCTCTACGCTGTTATATATTTACAGCAAACCCCTCTCCTTAGAGCTGCTTCCCACTTCTTCCTCAACCCTCTTTGGGAAACCTACATGGAGTAAAGAAAAAAGTAGACAGAGAAGTAAATAAGTATGTACACAACAACGTATTTAAAAATAAATCATGCTAATAAATTAAGTACAAAGAACAGAATCAGTCAGTATACTGGAGACCAAATATAAATTATATAAAATGGGCTTCTCAAACTCAGACGCACGTACTCAATGCACCCAAAACATGGCTGACACATATTTTTACGCTCTTTGGCTATGTACACCCGTCTATCAATTCTGGACACTAATCACACAGAAACTCTGATATTTTGGGCTGTGGGATTCCACATTCCCCAAACATTTGCCTAATTGGTGACCTAACGCTAACAGCCTTACCAGACATTCATATCCAACCCACACTTGCAGCTATCGGCATTGCCAAAAAAACTATTTTAGTTAACTGGAAAGATAAGAAAGCCCTCAACATCATTCATTGGCTGAACCTCCTCACAGAACACATTTCACTGGCGAGAATATCTGCTACCCGGAAAAAACAATTGGACTCATTTAAAGAAAAATGGTCTCCATTTATTAATTCATTAAATATTAATCTATAGCTCCTGCTTGTATGTGGGCGTATGCTACTGCCCTCATTAAAAAAAATTGTGATACCTGTTCTGTCTGTGCGTATGGTCTAACTTTCATCTGCTTTATTTCAGTTTATTAACCCTCCAACTCTCAAAGATTGATAGCACCATGGACTTCAAGGCCGTGTGCATGCACTGGTGGTGTCCTTTCCCTATGGTTCCCGGGGTTGCTCTCTGGCTCTGCGGAGTCAGGGTGGCTTGGGCCCCTCTCCCTGGGGGTGGGTGTCTCCTCCATTAAGCTCTGGGTCTGCTGGCTCTGCACGCTCTCCCGGGGCCTCGGGGGTGTCGGCGGCTGATCTCTTCTAAGGCGCCTGGCTGGTCCTGGGGTTTGGGGTGGGTCGGTCCCTCCATTGCTCCCCTGTCCCTTCCCGCTCTGCTTCCCTCCTCCTCCCTCCTCTCCTGCCTGCCCGCTCCTCCTCGCCCCTCTCCCTCTCCTGGGAGGGGCCTGGGGCCCTCCGTGGCCGGGGGGTCTGGCGTGGGAGCTGGGTGGTCTCTCTGGAGGGGTGGCTCTGGCTCATCTGGGCACAGGCCTTGATCCTGGCCTGCGTGCCGCCACTGAAGTCCAGTTTCTGCTGGCTGGGGGCCTCCGTCCGGGCCTGGTGCTGTCCTGGGGTATGGTGGGGTGGGTGGGGTCTCGGGGGCACTGCGGGGTGGGTGCCCTGCGTCCTTGGCATGCCGGCTCCTGGGTGTTTACGTACAAAGGGCGTCAGTTGACGTGGACCAGGCTGCCACAAGGCTGTGTTGAGAGTCCTACAGTATGTGCGGCGGCGGTACGACGTGATCTAGTTGATGTGCACCTGCCAGGTGGAAGCACGTTGCTGTCCTATGTTGACGATTCGTTGGTTGCGTCTCCATCACGTGAGGCTTGCCAGCGGGACTCTGTGCTCCTGTTAGAAAGGTTGGCTGAGAGAGGTCACCGTGCCTCGCTGGCGAAGTTGCAGTTTTGCAGTCCAAAGGTCAAGTACTTGGGTCATGTGTTGTTTGAAGGCCAACACATGCTGTCTCCAGAAAGACTGACCCTGTTGAGCAACATGGCTCCCCCAAAGACTAAGAAAGAGATGCTTTCTTTCCTGTCATTGGATCTGGAATTACGCTGCAATGAACTCAGTGTTACACACGTGGACAAAATTGTTGGTACCCCTCAGTTAAAGAAGGAAAAACCCACAATTCTCACTGAAATCACTTGAAACTCACAAAAGTAACAATAAATAAAAATTGATTGAAAATTAAATAATCAAAATCAGCCATCACTTTTGAATTGTTGATTAACATAATTATTTAAAAAAACAAACTAATGAAATAGGGCTGGACAAAAATGATGGTACCCATAACTTAATATTTTGTTGCACAACCTTTTGAGGCAATCACTGCAATTAAACGATTTCTGTATTTGTCAGTGAGCGTTCTGCAGCTGTCAACAGGTATTTTGGCCCACTCCTCATGAGCAAACAGCTCCAGTTGTCTCAGGTTTGATGGGTGTCTTCTCCAAATGGCATGTTTCAGCTTCTTCCACATATGTTCAATGGGATTCAGATCTGGGCTCATAGAAGGCCACTTTAGAATAGTCCAACGCTTTTCTCTCAGCCATTCTTGGGTGTTTTTGGCTGTGTGTTTTGGATCGTTGTCCTGTTGGAAGACCCATGACCTGCGACTGAGACCAAGCTTTCTGACACTAGGCAGCACATTTCTCTCCAGAATGCCTTGATAGTCTTCAGATTTCATCGTACCTTGCACACTTTCAAGACACCTTGTGCCAGATGCAGCAAAGCAGCCCCAAAACATTACTGAGCCTCCTCCATGTTTCACCGAAGGAACAGTGTTCTTTTCTTCGTATGCTTGGTTTTTGAGTCTATGAACATAGAGTTGATGTGCCTTACCAAAAAGCTCCAGTTTGGTCTCATCTGTCCAAAGGACATTCTCCCAGAAGCTTTGTGGCTTGTCAACATGCATTTTTGCAAATTCCAGTCTGGCTTTTTTATGAGTTTTTTTCAGCAGTGGTGTCCTCCTTGGTCGTCTCCCATGAAGTCCACTTTGGCTCAAACAACGACGAATGGTGCGATCTGACACTGATGTACCTTGGCCTTGGAGTTCACCTTTAATTTCTTTGGAGGTTGCTCTGGGCTCTTTGGATACAATTCGAACGATCCGTCTCTTCAATTTGTCATCAATTTTCCTCTTGCGGCCACGTCCAGGGAGGTTGGCTACTGTCCCGTGGGTCTTGAACTTCTGAATAATATGAGCCACTGTTGTCACAGGAACTTCAAGCTGTTTAGAGATGGTCTTATAGCCTTTACCTTTAAGATGTTTGTCTATAATTTTTTTTCGGATGTCCTGGGACAATTCTCTCCTTCGCTTTCTGTTGTCCATGTTCAGTGTGGTACACACCTTTTCACCAAACAGCAGGGTGACTACTTGTCTCCCTTTAAATAGGCAGACTGACTGATTATGAGTTTGGAAACACCTGTGATGTCAATTAACCCTTTAAGCTTCAGTGTACCGCCGGCGGTACACCTACTAATTTGCATAGGAATTTCAAGAATGTCCGACGGCTGCAAACACGATTATACAAACACTATACGCCGATGGAAAGCTTAGATTCTCATGAATCCGCCGGTATAAACCACTTTCAGATGTGATTACCACAGCGGGTGAGAAAAACACATTTGTCCGACAAAAACAAATATTCATCCATCCGTTCTCTATACACAGCTTCAACGCACACAGCGCAACTCACATTTCCGGGTTTATTATTACACACAAAAAAAAAGATTCCACAAAAAACGGCCATAATCCAACCTTTTACATCCAGATGACACAAGCCAGTAAACTATTTTATCCTAAACATGTCCTGAAGTCGGTATAAAATCCCCGAATCGGTCGTTTTCAAGGAAATGCACCTCGCGATGCCCGTCCAATATTCCCTGTATTTTTCATTTTTTTTAAAATTTAAAAATAGAATATTTTTTGTACTGAAAACGGCTGGAATTGACTGAAGCTTAAAGGGTTAAATGACACACCTGAGTTAATCATGTCACTCTGGTCAAATAGTTTTCAGTCTTTTATAGAGGTACCATCATTTTTGTCCAGGCCTGTTTCATTAGTTTGTTTTTTTAAATAATTATGTTAATCAACAATTCAAAAGTAATGGCTGTTTTTGATTATTTAATTTTCAATCAATTTTTATTTATTGTTACTTTTGTGAGTTTCAAGTGATTTCAGTGAGAATTGTGGGTTTTTCCTTCTTTAACTGAGGGGTACCAACAATTTTGTCCATGTGTGTATGAATCACCACGCTGCAGGATGCTCCTACTGTGGTACAATGGACTGAAAGCATGCACAAGGCCTGTGGAGAATTAAAAACTGCTCTGATTTCAGCTCCAGCCCTTTGTTTGCCAGACTACCCGTAACCAGAGACGGCTAGTTAACAGGGCTAAGCCCTCCCAGGCCAACACAAAAAAGATGAGAATGATTTATTTTTTAAATAACTTACAACAGATTGTTTTAAGTTTAGGTGAAACAAAGGTAGCAACAGAACCAATCAGTCAAAAGAAAAACATAGAATATCTCTAAATGGGCTTATTTTTTACAGGCCCAGCAGATACAGTCTGCTTTCATTCATTTCATTCTTGTAAGTGATTGACAGGTGTCATGTTCCGCCCCCGTGATTTACTGATCATTTGGGCTAGCTTCAGGCAGCCCACAGGCCACTGACTTTTGACCAATAGCAGCGAGTTAACACAGCAGTGGCTTTCATTCATTTCATTCTTGTAAGTGATTGACAGGTGTCATGTCCCGCCCCCGTGATTTACTGATCGTTTGGGCTAGCTTCAGTCAGCCCACAGGCCTTTGACGCAGCGAGAAAAGGTTAAGCTATGGCGGCCGTTAGCATGAACGAGGTGGATTCTTTGCTTTCATCTCCATTTTCCTCAATGTCTTTGGAGGAAAAGCTGGAAGTTAAGAGACTGGGATCACATCGGCCGTCGATGTGAGCTTCTTTTCAAATAAGGTAGGCCCATGTTGACCTGTTAAAGGACTGTGACACCTTTTCGCTGAGGTTATCTGTTGTACTGAAGGCGTGTTTTGCACTACATGTCGCCAAACAGTTGTAATAAGACAGTTGCAGCAGGCTATCTGTGGGCAGTCGTTGCGGTTGGACCACGTTTTGTAGTGGTGTGTGTGTGTGTGTGTGTGAGTGAGAGAGAGTGTTGATGTAGAGCACTAAAAAAAGTATAGTGTACCTGTAATTGATGTAACTGTGTGTATCATAGGTGATGTTGCTTTTGCAGCTGTGTTAACCATTTAATTGGTATTATGCATTTGCAGTGTTGGGCAAGTTACTTTAAATTAGTAACTTAGTTACAGTTACTAGTTACTTCTTAAAAATTAACTCAGTTACTTTAAGTTACTCATTACTTTGAAGGTACCTAGTAACTAGGGAAAGTAACTTTATGTTTTTTTCACTCTAAATTCTCTTATTAATGTGTTGCCTCCCTAACTGGATAGCCAGGGAGGCTGCCAGTCCTCTGGCTTTCTTGCATGTAAGTCCTATCCTACTGCAAGCACAATGCGCCACCTAGCGACCTGAATGTGCAATGGCAGTGTAGTAGTGTAGTAGTCGGAGTGCAAGAGAATAATGAAATGAATGAAAATGAATTATAAATTATAATGTCTGTTTTCCTCTCATTTATTTAACCTACTGTTTTAATTTATTTCTATTGTTCCCAACCCTCTACAAACGCACACACATTATTTTGGGGTTGATGTGGCATAGTGCTCGATAAAACAACTGTAAAATTTGATCATTGTACCCAGTATCACTACAATGAAGCAGTGGATAAACAAAACACAACATACAATATGTTGAAACTTTTGATAGGCATATTTATTGTAGCCATTGATACAGATAGAAAGTATACTTTTGGCAGTGCAAAAATTAAACTGTGCCTGAGACTATTTAGCAGCTGTAGGAATCAATAATAGTGCAAAACTGATTCAATAGATTTTTTTCAACATAAACACAGTGAGGTTTATACATTCTTTGTGACCTTAACCCAAAACAGCTAAACTCCACCAAATGGAGATCTCATCTTCAGTAATGATGGGCAAACTTAAAAGTATTTTCAGCCTCACAAACAGAAACTACATAAATGATACAAAAAAGTATTTTCAGCCTCACAAACATAGTTACTGTTTAACAAAAATAATATTTCCTCCAGTCTGGCTGTTTAGATAAATAAAACAACTGATGAAATCAATAATGGTCAGTAAAGTGCTTTAGTAGTCTAAGTTACACACTTGGAAATTCCACTTGAACTTTTAACCTGCTTGACCTTGTGGAGCACTCTTGGGAGAAACACCTGTCATCATCATATCAGTGCTCATCAACTTTGCTAGCCCAGTAGCCTTCAAACCAATGATTGTACTTCAAGAGGAGAAGTTTCTCAAACTTGTGGTCTGACAGCCTGTTCCTCTTTGGAGAGAGAATCAGGTTTCCCAGGCTAAAGAGCCTTTCTACTGGGGCACTGGAGGGAGTGGCTGCATTAAGTTTAAGAGAGAGGTTCTTTATCATTCGAAATTGATTCCGAGTGTCTATCCCTGTTGCTCCTGATTTGAGGTACTCGGCTACTTCAGCTTCAGCAGTGGCATAAGTGTCCTCCTCATCCTCTGCAAAGGAAAAGAACTCATCCTCTTTGCTAGAACCCGGGCGCTGTGTTGTGTCAGCGGTGCTGGTACCTGGTGATTGCTGCTCTTGCTCGGGGAGAAGTTTTCGGCACTCTGCCAGCAGACTTGCCTTTGCCAGGTCCTTACGCTGCTGGTCATGCAACCAGTGAAGCTTGAATTTTGGTAGTGTCACAGCAGCCAGGACAGCATCTTCACTTCCAAGGACACGTTCAAGCCTTGTTTTGACTGCCTGTAATGACACATAACGAAAGCACAAAAAAACATTATTGCATGAGACAGCAGGCATTGTTTAAAAAAAATGCATTAAACATTAACAGCATGCTGTAGTTTTATATAGAATGTATTTTATTTTGTGAATAATGTGTAGGCCTAGTATAGATGTTGTATTTATTTTATTTATTGGAATAAAAGTATCTCAAACTTGTATGCTTGTATTCGCACATAGCCTATATACACCCATAAGACTAACAGCACAATATCAATAAAAATGCAACTGAGTTATTAATTTAACTAAAATAACACAAAGATATCTTACCTGGATAACTGCATCTGGTAGCCCAACAAGGATTTGCAGACCATTTTTCATTTCTAGAGTCTTGGTCATCAATGATTCCAGTGTGGGTAGGAGTGTGCCATAAAAACAATGGTCTTCTCCCTGAAGAATGTTCAGTGCCACTGTCAGTGGTTGCATGACAGCACAGTACTCTCTGATACACTGATGCTCCCTTTCATTGAAACACTTCAACTGTAGTTTGGATGAGAGGGTGTTCAGCTCCACCAAAGGTATCTTAGAAATTCGCTCCAGAGCTTCATAGAACAAGTTCCACCTGGTTGTGCAAGGTATGTCAGAGCGGATTCTTTGGTACTGTTAATGAGGAAAAAACACTCGGAGACAAGGATGACCCAGAGTCAAAATATTCATTGAAGAATATTTAGTAAAAACGCATTGGATAGTACAGAAATGCATGCATGCAGACTCTATGTTGATCTAGCTGACATCAGATCTGACTTAAAACTAAGACAATATTCCTCTGCATGCAGCTGTTCACAACAAAGAGCGAATTCTAAACTATTACATGAGTTTTTAACGAAGAAGCTGTTGTCTTCTGATTGGTTCACACTGCCGGATGTCTTCAGTCTTCGTCCAACCACAGCCGTCTTCACCCTGTATTGAGAGTACTTTGCATGTGTGTGTATGTGCCTGCCTGAGGTGTGACTTCCTGTGAGCTTTGCACAGACTACAACTCAGCTCTCTGTAGACAACAGGTCTGAGCTTCTTGCTCAATTTATGCTGAGCTTTGAGTTTTATTAATTCAGCTTATTAAATTTATATTTAATAATAGTACAACAATATCAATAATTTAATTATTTGTATAAGGCAGATTAATCTGATTTTATCCCTATTTTAATCTAGGATCCTCATAGGTTAATATAAGATTTCTATGCCTGTCCCCAATTTACTGTTAATTTAAGACATTGTTGATTACATTTTCTTTTAAGTATTTTTCTTATGAACATTATATTCTAATCTTAATTCCCCAATATTGTTTTATGGTTTAACACTTTAACTTTTATTCTTGTTTAAACATCTAGCTGTTGTTTGAACCTTTTGCCCTGTCTCTGTCCTCTGTGAGTACGTGACAAGTTGCACATCTCTGTAACCGCAGAGCCCCCTCTTTCTTCCAGGTATTGCATAGTTTTAACGGATGTTCTTTATTTTTAATTTTAAAACTGTCACCTGTCCACACTAAACTGCCATCCTAGATGCTATTCTTATTTCAGTTTGTTAGTTTGAAGCGAGGGAGAGAGTTTTCCCCTCAGCTCTTTGAAAGGTCAGTTGTAACCACAAGCCTTTAGTCAGGTGGAGCATCAAGCATTTACCTTAAACACACTTTCCTTTAAGTTAGATGTTGAAACCTGCACAACCTGCTTAGATCAACACTTTTCCAGGTTACGAGCAAGAACTCAAACATGCATTCATAAGCACTTTAATATATTTGATTATAGGGTTAATACAAGTTGCAAGCACATTAATATATGATTAACACATAATATGATCAAACGAAGGTTAATAATGAATATAAGTAATAAGTAAAAGAGTAATTAAATGATGATTGTAAGTAATGAATAAAAGTAATAACATGATGATCATGAGTAATAAGCAAAAGTAATTAATATGATGATTGTAAGTAAAAGTGATAAAATGATGATCGTAAGCAATAAGTAAAAAGTAATTAAAATGATGATTATAAGTGATAAGTAAAAAAGTAATAAAATGATGATTGTAATTGATAAGCAAAAGAGTAATTAAAATGATTATAAGTAATAAGCAGAAAGCAATAAAAACATGATAGTTTAATAGATATGAAAAAATGAATATTCCCCACAGGTACTTGTAGCTTCTTTGCAATAATGTCGTCTACAATCTCAGCGGCCACTGTGGAACGACTGGCCTTGTTCCACAGCCCTGCACATTTCGTGGTGGCACTTCTGTAAATGGCTTTTGTTTCAGGTTTTGACAGCTGCCACTTATCCACATCAGTGCAAGAGATGAGGTTCAATGTGTGTGACGCACATCTCTGATGTGGAGGTAAAGAAATCACATCATCAGCATCATTAGCACCGTTCTGCAGCACATCCCCAATGGAAACAAAAGTCACCTCATCCTCCCCATCTTCAGAGTCATCTGACTCAGGTGGTGGCTGGTACACTTGAAAGGCCTTGACAAAATTGAAACCATTGTCTGTTACAGTTGCTGTGATTTTGAAGGATAGGCCATGGGATGAGTTTATGTTGTCCAGCTCACTTGCAACACTGTCATATGTATGTCGGCCCTTAAATCTCCTGCATGCCAACACTGCTTTCTCACGTTTCATGTTGTGTGGATTTATCCAATGTGCGATTGAGCCAAGAAAACTTTTAGTATGCACAGTCCAAATGTCACGCCCTCCTGCTGCAGCAAGCCGGCTCATTAGTTGGATGACAAACGGCTGTGCGGAGAAGCACAGCCGGATGAAATGAACAAGTAGTACGGCATTTAAGCCTGACTCTCGGCACCATCCAGCGCTGCATCATTCACCCGTCCACCTCGCTACACGTCACACCCCGCTGGAAGCTACACGCCGTAATCGCCCCCCTGCTCGTCATTCCCTGGACTTTGCTTTCTCCCCTGGACAATATTCAGTACGCCCCATTCCTCGGACAATCTTACTCTTCCCTGCCATCGCCACTCTTCCCCTCTGGCTCTGTCAGCTCAGCCCTCTCCCATTTCACACTGTCTGGACAATCCGTAAGCCATCCCCGCTGATTTAGTAGTTTTATGTTTTGTTTGTTCTTGGCCTTCGGGTCCGCCCTTTGTTTAGTTAGTTCTCTTGTTAGTTGTTTACCTCGGCCCCTGGTCCTCCTTTAGTTGGTTAGATTCTGTTAGTTCTCCCTCCTGCTCTTTCCCCTCTTACATTATTTAAAATGAGTTTCTGTTTTGTCTGCATTTCTTAATTTAATTAAATCATTATTTTCTTCACTCTGCTGTCTGCGCCTGCTGCATGGGTTCACCCTCCGGTTGTATGACAGAATGATGCAGCACCCAAGAACCCAGCAGGCGTTCCTGTTCTTAGAAACCCCAGGGAGATTTTTCTTGAGGCCCGTGAGGCTTTTTGTTATTTTAGAGGGCTTTTTTCCCAAGAGGACCTGTGGAGGAATGCGGCCGGGCAGACGGCCAGAGACGAAGCTGTGTTGGAGGGACGCAGAAGGGCTGCAAAGAAGCCGTGGTTAGCTCCACACATTCCGCGTGACCTTCAGAAATTTCTGAAAACCCCCCTGACCAACCTGCCCGATGCCCCGCCACATTCCTCCGACAGCCCACCTGTTCATGGGTCTCCGCCAGCCGCAGAGCCTGCCGCCATAAAGGCTGGCCGCCGTAAACGCGGCTCCCGAAAACGAGGGAGTCCCCATACTCCTGTCCCTGAAAAGCTCCGCGCCACCTCACTTGCGGTGCTGGAGGAGCCTTCTGTCTCCTCGCCTGCAGAGTTAGAGAGGCCTGATGTCATATGTTAAGCGGGTCGACGCTGCCACTGTCTCCGAGCAGGTCGACACCACCTCACTCCCTACCAAGGAGAGGCCCCGTGCTGCCTTACTCCCTGCTGAGGAAGGGTCCCGTGCCGCCCTCCTCCCTGCTGAGGAGGGGTTCCGAGCCGCCTTACTCCCTGCTGAGGAGAGGCCCCGAGCCGCTTCACTCCTGGTTGAGGAGAGGCCCCGTGCCGCCTCCCTCTCTCCTGTCCATATGGGGACCATCACCCTGTCTTCGGTCCATCGGGGGCCCATAGCCCCATCTTCTGTTCGTGTGGGGCCCATTGCCCCGTCTTCGGTTTCTGTGGGGGCCATAGCCCCCTCTGCGGTCCTAGAGGAGCTCAACGCTTCTGTTGCTGCGGTGCAAGAGAAGCTAAAGGCTCTCAATGCAGCACTAAAGAAGCTACAGGCTCCCGCCACGGCTCTGGAGGAGCATCAGGCTCCCACCGCGGCTCTGGAGGAGCAACAGGCTCCCGCCACGGCTCTGAAAGAGCTAAAGGCTCCTGCTGCAGCTCTGGAGGAGCAACGGGCTCCCCCTGCAGTGTTAAGAGAGCAAAAGGCTCTTCATCCAGCGTCAAAGGAGCAAGAAGCTCCGGCTGCAGCCTTAGGGAGGCGTTCCGCCCCCTCTGCAGCTTTAAAGAGGTTTCCTGCCTCTCCTCCAGCCCTTGAAGAGGCAGAATGCCTCCCCCGAGTCCTTGAAGAGGCAGAATGCCTCCCCCGAGTCCTTGAAGAGGCAGAATGCCTCCCCCGAGTCCTTGAAGAGGCAAATCGCCTCCCCCGAGTCCTTGAAGAGGCAAATCGCCTCCCCCGAGTCCTTGTCGAGGCAATCCGCCTCCTCCGTGTCCTTGTCGACGCGTTCCGCCCTCCCCGCAGCTTGGGTGAGGCGAAACGCCTTCCCCGAGTCCTTGATGAGGCAAAACGCCTCCTCGGCAGCCTTGAAGAGACATATTGCCTCCTCCGTGTCCTTGTTGAGGTGTTCCACCTCTCCGGCACCCTTAGAGGAGCTTAACGCTCACCCCGTGGTCTTAGAGAAGCCAAGAGCTTCCCCCACGGCGCCTAAGGAGTCAAAGGCTCCGTCTGCAGCCTTAAGGAGGCGTCCCGCCTCTGCTGCAGCCTTAAGGAGGTGTCCCGCCTCCACTGCAGCCTTAAGGAGGCGTCCTGCCTCCGCTGCAGCCTTAAGGAGGCATCCCGCCTCCTCCGTGTCCTTCTCGAGGCGTCCCGCCTCCTCCGCGTCCTTGTCGAGGCGCCCCGCCTCCCCTGCGGCCTTGGTGAGGCGTCCTGCCTCCACTGAGCCCTTGAAGAGATGTCGCGCCTCCTCAGCAGCTTCGGGGTGGCATAGCCCCTCCTCAGCCACCTTGAGGAGACGTAGTGTCTTCCCCCTAGCACTGAAGAGGCATACCGCCTCCCCTGAACCCTTGAAGGGGCGTAGCACCTCCTCGGCAGCCGTGTGGGAGCATAGCTCCTCCCCAGCAGCCTTGAGGAAGCGTAGCACCTCCTCCCTAACCCAGAAGAGGCTCAGTGCCTCTCCACCAATCCCAAATTGGGGTCACGCCACAGCAACACCAAGTGGCGCCCCTGCAGCGACCTTTCCAATGGGTCCTCATGCAGGAGTAGTCTCCTCAGTCCTGTCCCTCCAGTCCTTTTCCATCCATTCAGTTCTTTCTGTCCCTCCAGGCCTTCCAGTCCCTCCAACTCCTCCTGTCCCTCCAGTCCTGTCACTCCCTCCTGACCCTCCAGTCCATTCAGCCCCTCCAGTCCGACTCAAGTTCAGTTCAGTTATAGTCCAGTCAAGTTCTAAACTAGTCCAGTTTGGGTCCAATCCAGTTCCGTCCAGCTCTAGCCCTGGTCAGCCATTGTCCAGTGAAGCCCAAGTCCAGTCCAGTTCATCTCCAGCCCAGGCCCCCGCTCTGTTTGATTTTAGCAAATGGCTGCAATGACACAGAGAGTGAAAAATTTCAAGGGGTCTGAATACTTTCCATACCCACTGTATGTGGTATGCCTGCCTGATTAAGATATATGGCTGCTATTGCAGAAATGATAGAGAAAGCTGCACCTATGGTCTTGGAACATGATTGTGTTTTATATGCACCACACTCAATGATACAGATCGTAAATGCAGCTGCCACACAACACATGTCCGCTGCATGTAGATTAGGCTACAAATCTATCATTTGGTCCAGTCCTCACATCATTCTAAAGTGAGCCCCTGTTCTAAGTGCTGTTCCATATGATAATGACAGTTATGATAATCATAACTGTGAAGTGGTTATCAGCTACGATACGCCACCTCGTCCAGATTTGATGCAGACACCAATAGCTAATTCTGACCTAATTCTGTACACAGATGGGTCACCCACTGACGTCACACGTCATGCAGGTTTTGCTGTAGTCAATGACTGGGAGATAGTGGAGCCTGGAGCTCTCCCCCCAGACACCTCAGCACAACCAGCAGAATTGTTTGCATTAATTAGGGCCTGTGTTATCTCCAAGGACAAGGTCTCTACCATCTACACAGACTCTCGCTAAATAGAACATGATTTTGCTCAAACAGAGAGAATTTTTAACTTCATGTGGAAAGCCATTAAAACATCACGAGTTGATTAATGACTTAATTAATGCTATTTTTTCTCCCAGAACAGGTGGCGATTGTTAAATGCGAGGCACAGACTTCTGGTTCTGATCCTGTTCCTCTGGGGAACACGCGAGCTGAAGCTGCAGCCAAACAAGCAGCCATCTCCCCTTGCCAATAAATTTCGTTCCACTTCACGATTGTGTCCCACTTGTTGTTGATTCTTGACAAAAAATTAAAATTTTATATCTTTATGTTTGAAGCCTGAAATGTGGCGAAAGGTTGAAAAGTTCAAGGGGGCCGAATACTTTCACAAGGCACTGTATCTCTGTCAACCCGACTTTAGAACCCAGACGCATTACTTTAAATCTTCAACAGATGACATGTTAATTTCTCTCTACAAACCACAGAAATAACAAACCATCAGATACTGAAAGCCTACCAGAGAAACGATAAGTTCTGTTTTAAGAAAAATCTAAACTGAGCCATGTTGGGTTTTAAAAAAGCCGACCTTTCAAATTGAGACAGATCACTTTGACTGACAAAGCTTGATTAAGGTAGAAAAACATCACTTTGATCCTGCAATAAGTCAGTTAACTATGCAGATTATAACTGAGTTAAAGGCACGGGGAGAAGCAAACTACTGTAAAGAAAGGTGGTCTAACTACAGGGGTTCATGTTTCTCTAGTTTTACTTGTTCAAAAAAAAAAAAAAGAACCAGAATGTACATTTGCAGACACTTCAAAATTGATTTCATGCACATACCAAGCTGCCAGGGTTACAAACATTTGTTTGTAATCAACGTGTTTTCCAAATGGGTAGAGGCTTAGAAAAGAAGAAAAGTGAAAACTATTATTCCGCTTCATAATCTTTTAAACAACTAAGAATTGAGGAAAAAAAAAAACCATCTTTGAAATAAGTAAAAGTTTTTCCTTTAATAGACTATCCACTACAGGGTGACCCAAAAGTTTGGAAACAAAATAAAAAGTCCACATTTCAAGAAATATATTTTATATCAACAACAAAATAACAAAAATATATTTAATAATGCTTCATATGAACAATTCATAGTCATGTTTCAAAATGATCGCCCTTATTTTTAACACAACGACGTATGCGTTTTCTCCACTCGACCACAGTTTTCACAATGGTGTCTCTTGGAATTGATCTCCACTCACGCTCAAGACATTTCTTCAAACTGGCCAGTGAGTGATGCGAACGGGAATTGACCTTCCCCTCTAATAATCCCCAGATGCTGTAATCCATTGGATTAAGGTCAGGAATTCTGGCAGGCCACTCTTGTTTGGTGATGAAGTATGGGCAGTTCTGTCTCAACCAGGCCTGGGTGATGTTGGCTATGTGTGCCGGCGCCCCATCCTGTTGGAAAATCCAATTCCCATCCGGATACAGTCTGTTGGCTTCAGGAAGTAGTACAGACTTCAGTACCTCATTCAAGTAACTGAGGTTGCTGAAGTTTGTTTCCAAACTTATGGGTCACCCTGTACAGTTTTAAGGACATTTTCAATCACACCAAAAAGTAAACATCTATTTGGTGTAATTTCTGGTATTAGGCAAATAAGAAATCCTTCTTACAATTATTTACAATCTTAGTTTTAAAAACATCTTTACAACTAAGTTCTGTTTTCAAACCATCCTAACGACAGAGTTAAAATGGCCTGATGCTTTTCCTATTGTGCTTTATTCAATTCGACAGCGAATTCGACCACAGGACTGAGCCCCCATGAGGTTCTCATGGGACAGTCGATGTCCACAGGAGCTAGTGCACCTTTGACCTCACACAAGATCACTCTATTGTGGACTGAAGAATATATGATGTGAAATATGCTAATATAATAATAACCAATATACTATTAACTAATACCATAAGACGTTTTTAGTTACAGGTGGCTGACAGGCTCCCTTAAACCATCGGAGGAGCCTATTCATCCGTTGCAGTGTAGTGACTATGTACTAATTAAATCTTTGGGAGAAGAATCTTTGTCTCCCAGGTGGAAAGGTCCCTACCAAGTGCTGTTGGTGACATGGATGGCTGTAAAGGTTGAAGGCCGATCGGAGTGGGTCCACACGACATGATGCCAACCAGCCACGGTCAAAGAGGAGGGTTCTGGGCAGGAGTGATGTGGAGGCCGATTTTACTCCTAGTGGTCCACCGCCATTCCCCACACGGCGGAGAATCGAGAGGTGCACCTGGAGCATCTCCTGCTGGAGAGGGCTTCTCACTCCCTGGGCCTGCTGGACGACGTCCCCATAAACCCCCAAAACCTGATGCACTCACCGGTGCAGCCCCAGCATCGTACATGTACACTGATACACGAAGACTGGAGCAGAACACAAAGGCAACGGACTGCTTGGACTGCTCCTCTCACATAAACACTGATAACTTGCAGAGACACGAGAAAAGAGAAATTGACTCTATGGACTCAGATTCTGGTTGTCAGCCTACAAAGAACGGGATGAGAGAGATATCCTTTTTCTGCTCCAACACAAGGTGTAAGGAAAATGATTGTTTTGTTGTCAATCCAGGTTATGATTCGGAAGGGAACTGGACCTGGAACATCCTAGACCCGGATCTGGTAACGGTATCTAAAATGTCCACTCTGTTACCACACAAGGTGAATATGATGAATGTTGAAGTTGTCAGATTTGAGCCTTTGACAGAAATACCAGATTTATGGTGTTTTACTGTAAAAATCCTCACTAGCAACCCTATGTCTACTGAATTTGCACCAAACTACAGGTTGTTTCCTTTTTAATGATCACAGGTGCTTGCCAGCAAAAGTAAAACCTCCCCTAAACAACAACATGCTCGTATTGGTAAAGTAATGTTCTGTCCAAAATCTGATCTGTTACCAAACAAACCTAAAGAGAATTCTGCAATAAAGTAAATGCTGGGTGTGTCAACACATGCCTAATTCTATGCATTCTCCTATGTTTACACCGGTTCCTTTTTCTTTAGCTGATTACAGAGAAATAGATTGGAATGATATAGGTTTAAGGATGGAGAATCCTTAAAGTAGGATTGTAGAAGTAGAAGTGTAGCAGAGGACTGCTACACCCAGACTTCTCCGATTAAAAACACTGAGATTTCTAGGTACCCAGAAATGGCAGAATGGGTGGTAACTGAGGTCAACACTTGTCTGCTGAATTCAATACAGTGGTACCTCTACTTACGAACGTCTCTACATACGGAATTTTCAGGTTACGACACGCCTCAATGGGAAAATATTGCCTCTTGTTATGAAAGAAACTTCAGGATACGAAAGGCAAAAATACAGTACGTGCTGCAATTCGCAGCTCCCAGAGTTTACCGAACGTAAACATACTTGTAGCTGCTCTGCCATTGGCTATCGCCTAGCATCGTCCTGGCATCCCATTGGCTAGGAGGGACCTCTATGTGTATGTGCGTATCCCAGCATCCTCTTCGTTTTCCCGTCGGGCCACGAAGTGTTCGGACAGTTTTACATGTGTGTATTAACTTTTATTCACTATGGAAAGTGATGGAGAAAAGTGGAAAAGAACAAAAGAAGAAGAGAGTTGTTTTGTCCATACAAACAAAGCAAGAGATAATAGAAACGTATGAAAAAGGGATGCGTTTGGTTGATCTCGCCAAAGAATATGGCTGTAATACATCTACGATTGGCACGGTATTGAAACAGAAGTTTCAATACCGTGCAAGCTATACACTGCACTACACTGCACTACATATACACATGTGTTTAAATAATCAGTATATTGTGTTGTTTTAATTTTAATTTTGCTAATCATGAGATATACAACAATAACTGTCTTGCCTGAATACCAGAATTTTCATGGAATGATGTCTCTGTGTAAAACTTGACGTGAAATGATTATGTTTTGTAAAACATACATCCATTTAACTACATGTTTGCAGTAGGTGTGGTATCTGATCTGTTACATGTATTACTTATTAAGTTAGTAGTATAGAATCTGTTTTGTTTGTTCTAGTATTTGATATGAGTTGCTTGTTATATGTAGTGTCTGCTCTGGTGTCTCTGACCACAGATGGAACCTGCATTATATTCAACCCATGCCATGGGAAAGTGTTCTCCTGTTTACAGAGCCCTGTTGGAGGTGTTTTTATGAGGGTTCTTCTGTCCAAAATACTGATTTAGGGATTCTTCAGCTGTTGTAGACATGGGGGGTTTGTTTGGGGATGCTCTCTGCTTTCCCATGTGTTGGACAATAAAGAACTATATGTTGTACTCATTTACATGTTAAAACCTATAAAACCTGATTACTGGTCATTGTCCAGCAAGGAGGATTCAATTGGCCGGCTTCTTCCAGGCAGGTTCTGTCTGTACTGATGCTGCTCTTTCTTTTAATAAAATACTTTTAAAGAAAGTCAGTGTCACGGACATTTTCTCCTTCACCTGCACATCATGGACACCAGAGAGAGGAACAACGAGTTTAGTATACTGGCCGAAAAACCTATTATATGTGAGCACATGTACACACGTGGACAAAATTGTTGGTACCCCTCAGTTAAAGAAGGAAAAACCCACAATTCTCACTGAAATCACTTGAAACTCACAAAAGTAACAATAAATAAAAATTTATTGAAAATTAAATAATCAAAATCAGCCATCACTTTTGAATTGTTGATTAACATAATTATTTAAAAAAACAAACTAATGAAATAGGGCTGGACAAAAATGATGGTGCCCATAACTTAATATTTTGTTGCACAACCTTTTGAGGCAATCACTGCAATTAAACGATTTCTGTATTTGTCAATGAGCGTTCTGCAGCTGTCAACAGGTATTTTGGCCCACTCCTCATGAGCAAACAGCTCCAGTTGTCTCAGGTTTGATGGGTGTCTTCTCCAAATGGCATGTTTCAGCTCCTTCCACATATGTTCAATGAGATTCAGATCTGGGCTCATAGAAGGCCACTTTAGAATAGTCCAACGCTTTTCTCTCAGCCATTCTTGGGTGTTTTTGGCTGTGTGTTTTGGATCGTTGTCCTGTTGGAAGACCCATGACCTGCGACTGAGACCAAGCTTTCTGACACTAGGCAGCACATTTCTCTCCAGAATGCCTTGATAGTCTTCAGATTTCATCGTACCTTGCACACTTTCAAGACACCCTGTGCCAGATGCAGCAAAGCAGCCCCAAAACATTACTGAGCCTCCTCCATGTTTCACCGAAGGAACAGTGTTCTTTTCTTCGTATGCTTGGTTTTTGAGTCTATGAACATAGAGTTGATGTGCCTTACCAAAAAGCTCCAGTTTGGTCTCATCTGTCCAAAGGACATTCTCCCAGAAGCTTTGTGGCTTGTCAACATGCATTTTTGCAAATTCCAGTCTCGCTTTTTTATGAGTTTTTTTCAGCAGTGGTGTCCTCCTTGGTCGTCTCCCATGAAGTCCACTTTGGCTCAAACAACGACGAATGGTGCGATCTGACACTGATGTACCTTGGCCTTGGAGTTCACCTTTAATTTCTTTGGAGGTTGTTCTGGGCTCTTTGGATACAATTCGAACGATCCGTCTCTTCAATTTGTCATCAATTGTCCTCTTGCGGCCACGTCCAGGGAGGTTGGCTACTGTCCCGTGGGTCTTGAACTTCTGAATAATATGAGCCACTGTTGTCACAGGAACTTCAAGCTGTTTAGAGATGGTCTTATAGCCTTTACCTTTAAGATGTTTGTCTATAATTTTTTTTCGGATGTCCTGGGACAATTCTCTCCTTCGCTTTCTGTTGTCCATGTTCAGTGTGGTACACACCTTTTCACCAAACAGCAGGGTGACTACTTGTCTCCCTTTAAATATGCAGACTGACTGATTATGAGTTTGGAAACACCTGTGATGTCAATTAAATGACACACCTGAATTAATCATGTCACTCTGGTCAAATAGTTTTCAATCTTTTATAGAGGTACCATCATTTTTGTCCAGGCCTGTTTCATTAGTTTGTTTTTTTAAATAATTATGTTAATCAACAATTCAAAAGTAATGGCTGTTTTCGATTATTTAATTTTCAATAAATTTTCATTTATTGTTACTTTTGTGAGTTTCAAGTGATTTCAGTGAGAATTGTGGGTTTTTCCTTCTTTAACTGAGGGGTACCAACAATTTTGTCCACGTGTGTAGTAGGTCAGTTCCATAAAAAGAGAACTGGGGGTGTAGATTTACTTTAGTCATAGATAAAGCACTTTAAAGTTCCGGCCGTAGACGTATGGTTTCCTAAAGTAGCTTTTTGACTGAGTTATTTATGCTCCATGGTAGCACAAATTTAGGTAATAAGGAAAAAGAGAGAAAAAGAGAAAAGAGAATAAGAGAAAAGGTGCGGCTGAAAGCATGCTTCTTAGGATATGTGTGAATGATTTGATTCCGGGATCGAATGCTGATTGTGTGTTTGGGTGATGTTGAATATGTGTTTTATTTTGTGGATTTGTTTGATTTTGGGTTGAATTTTTGCATTTAATTTGAATGATTTTTTGTGCCGGCGGTTGCGTCTGTGTCTCTGCAGCTCTGTCTCAGTTCCGTCCGTCTGCGTCTGTCTGCGTGTGCGTGTTTTACTGGTGTGTGAGAGGCTGATGAGCGCTGTAATGTATGAATGAAATATGTCAGTTTATGTTGGAAAACATACATATAGGTTGAGCTTTCATAATTCAAAGGAGAGACATTTTTGTTTCTTTGATATTGAACACGTATAAGCTTTATGTTCGCTAAACTTTATGAGCCCCATTGAGGACTTTTTGTAAATTTGGTAATAAAATGAAATGAATGAGCCTTATAAAGGGCTTTTGTAAATTGATAATGCATATGAGCCTCATGGTGGACGTTTCTGTACTTGATATAAGCATATGAGCCTTTGCTGAGTCCGAGAGATCAGCAAGGACATTCTGTTTGCAATAAGCATAAATAAAATATCTTAGAGGAAACACACACAGGGAAAGAAAACCTCAATAAAGTTTTCAGGGTTAGATGTTGTGTGTTGATAATGCGGATGGCAGTGGTGGATGGACTGGTGGTTGAGCGGTGTAAAATCTTTCATTCTGAATTTGAGTTTAAAAGTTTTAAATAAGGGGAAGTGAGGTTTAGCCTATCTTTAATGTAGTGTTGCTAGTGGTTTTTGTGTGTTAAATGTTCTGTGTCTGTGTGTGTGTGGTGCTGCAGCTGAGTCCGGAAGGCTGTAGTATGCAACTGATATATATATATAATATAATTCTTATTAAATAAATATAGAGAGACTATGATTGGTTATAGAAGAGTTGTTGACATGTGAGGAGAGTTTGCCACCTCAGTGTTGATACCAATGATCCCTTCTGCAGGGGGACGTTTATGATTTTGTAAGACCTTATGAGCCTTATAAGAGAACTATTTAGTTGATAATATGTTTGAGTCTTATAGAGGATGTATATACATCTGAGAATTATATTTGAGCCTTTGTGGAGTCTGAGGAGGAGGAGAGACCAGTGAGGATATTCTGTGTGCATGAGCATGCATACATGTTTGATGATTCATAGTAACAGAGGAAGAAATTTTCTGATGACGTTTGTTAGAATTGGGGGAAACAGAGTCTGATTTCTATAGGGGATAGTAGATTGGCTGATTGCTTGGTGTTCAGTTTCTCTCTGTCTGTTGTTTATTTCTGCATGTGTGTGTGTGACTGCATTGGAGGAGACTTTGAATAACCAATGTGGAGTCTCATTGAGAATGATGATGCAGAACAGGGGTTGAGAATTATTACTGTGGTAATGAGGTGTTTTTTGCATGAGGTTAATTTGATTTTTAGAGGTAGTTGAGGTAGGATGGTCTCACTCTGAAGTCCAGTACAGACTGGAAGTGGTGGCTAAACTTAAGAGGAGGAGCCATGTTGATAAGTCTCTGAGCGTGTGAGGAGCAGTGAGGGAGCCTCCTCCCTTTTCTTCTCTCCTTGTGTGAGAGAGAAGGAGAAACAGCAGGATGTTATCCAACTATCAATAGATTTACATACATACTCCTTTGATTCTTGAAATTGATAATGTATTTAGTGTGAATATGAGTATGGTTAATTTAGAATCCATGAGGAATAAGAAATCTGTTATCTTCACAGAGACTCTTAAGAGAAGACATTTGTTGGGAACAATTAAAATGACTTAGATGTTGACAAATATATGCAAATTGCAAGAAGTTGTTTTTGGTTTCATGAAACATTAACCTTGTGTTTGTTTTCTTTGTGTATCGTCTGTTCAACTATGGTGTGAGCATTGAGGAGGAGACTGAGATGATGGAATGCATCTGAATTCAATCTCCCAAAGAACTGATGAGAGGACAGCTGATGGTGCTCTACAGCCTGAGGTTGTGGATGACAACAAGTGTGGCTTCAATGTCATCAAGGCTAGTGCGCGTCTATCCACAAACTCTTGCATTTACTCATGTGCACACACCTACTTATTTCTGATACTGGTGACACATGTTTAGTCTGTTTTTACAGAAACACTGGGGGCCTATCATGATGTTTCTTTTACAACCTGACTCAGATAGTTTTTAGTTTGGAGTTAAGAAAACACATGGGTGTACACATACAGGGGATGTTTCACTGATTTGGGAAGAAGCTTGACAAGAGACTGAGCATCTGAGGCATTTCATTGATTTAGATGATGATTAAACAGTTGTAGAGAGGTTAACTTGGCTTAAATACTGTTGAGAGTTGTGGCTTTGATGCTGTGGAGTGTATAATGGGAAAGATGGATTGAGAAGTTAAGAGAAGGATTGCAGAAAGTGGATCCAGGAGAGGATGAGAGTGAGGATGGAGACAGTGATGGAGATTGAGGAAGTGAGAGACAGTGAGCTTTAAGGGAAGTTGAGAATAGGAAAGGAAGGGCATCAGAGAGGATGTGCCCAGTGACTGTTAGGAGACAGAATCTGGATTACAGGCCTTGGCAGAGTACAGAGATGTCAGACAGAATTGAGAAGTTTCTGACTTTTCAAGATGGGGCATGTACATGCATTTTAAAACTGAAGGAAGTCTATTGGGAATGCAACCTGCCATGAGAGACATCAAGCGGTTTTGGCCAGTCTCCTGGGAGCTTTGGTGCTGGAGGAACTTCTACAGCAAGCGGGTCTGAATAGTTCTGTGGCAACTGCTGTGAATGATGCAGAGCTCTTTGCTGCCAGCAGATCTCGGATGTGGAGAGCGTTGAGAGATACGTTCCCAACAAACATACATCCTGATAAGACGTTGAGTGAGCCACTGTGTCCAGAAGAGAATCTGGGGGCCTACACACGTGGACAAAATTGTTGGTACCCCTCAGTTAAAGAAGGAAAAACCCACAATTCTCACTGAAATCACTTGAAACTCACAAAAGTAACAATAAATAAAAATTGATTGAAAATTAAATAATCAAAAACAGCCATTACTTTTGAATTGTTGATTAACATAATTATTTAAAAAAACAAACTAATGAAACAGGCCTGGACAAAAATGATGGTACCTCTATAAAAGATTGAAAACTATTTGACCAGAGTGACATGATTAACTCAGGTGTGTCATTTAATTGACATCACAGGTGTTTCCAAACTCATAATCAGTCAGTCTGCCTATTTAAAGGGAGACAAGTAGTCACCCTGCTGTTTGGTGAAAAGGTGTGTACCACACTGAACATGGACAACAGAAAGCGAAGGAGAGAATTGTCCCAGGACATCCGAAAAAAAATTATAGACAAACATCTTAAAGGTAAAGGCTATAAGACCATCTCTAAACAGCTTGAAGTTCCTGTGACAACAGTGGCTCATATTATTCAGAAGTTCAAGACCCACGGGACAGTAGCCAACCTCCCTGGACGTGGCCGCAAGAGGAAAATTGATGACAAATTGAAGAGACGGATCGTTCGAATTGTATCCAAAGAGCCCAGAACAACCTCCAAAGAAATTAAAGGTGAACTCCAAGGCCAAGGTACATCAGTGTCAGATCGCACCATTCGTCGTTGTTTGAGCCAAAGTGGACTTCATGGGAGACGACCAAGGAGGACACCACTGCTGAAAAAAACTCATAAAAAAGCGAGACTGGAATTTGCAAAAATGCATGTTGACAAGCCACAAAGCTTCTGGGAGAATGTCCTTTGGACAGATGAGACCAAACTGGAGCTTTTTGGTAAGGCACATCAACTCTATGTTCATAGACTCAAAAACCAAGCATACGAAGAAAAGAACACTGTTCCTTCGGTGAAACATGGAGGAGGCTCAGTAATGTTTTGGGGCTGCTTTGCTGCATCTGGCACAGGGTGTCTTGAAAGTGTGCAAGGTACGATGAAATCTGAAGACTATCAAGGCATTCTGGAGAGAAATGTGCTGCCTAGTGTCAGAAAGCTTGGTCTCAGTCGCAGGTCATGGGTCTTCCAACAGGACAACGATCCAAAACACACAGCCAAAAACACCCAAGAATGGCTGAGAGAAAAGTGTTGGACTATTCTAAAGTGCCCAGATCTGAATCCCATTGAACATATGTGGAAGGAGCTGAAACATGCCATTTGGAGAAGACACCCATCAAACCTGAGACAACTGGAGCTGTTTGCTCATGAGGAGTGGGCCAAAATACCTGTTGACAGCTGCAGAACGCTCATTGACAAATACAGAAATCGTTTAATTGCAGTGATTGCCTCAAAAGGTTGTGCAACAAAATATTAAGTTATGGGTACCATCATTTTTGTCCAGCCCTATTTCATTAGTTTGTTTTTTTTTTTAAATTATGTTAATCAACAATTCAAAAGTGATGGCTGATTTTGATTATTTAATTTTCAATAAATTTTTATTTATTGTTACTTTTGTGAGTTTCAAGTGATTTCAGTGAGAATTGTGGGTTTTTCCTTCTTTAACTGAGGGGTACCAACAATTTTGTCCACGTGTGTATGTGTCTGGGGGCTCATCAGATGTGGAGAGATGTCAGAGGAAATGACCCGGATGTGAACCAGAAGGAGAAATTCATTCTGTGGAGTGAAATCCAGAGGGGCTGTCCCTACCAGTGAAGCAGCCAATAGTGACTGATCCTTCCGCAGATTGTTTAGTGTTACACTTAGTGATAGGTTTATGATTACACGAGATTTCCACAAGGATTCAAACATAGTTTTCATATTAGTAATGGGTGCTGGAAGATGCTCAGTCTTTTGTGAAGTCTGTTGTTCAGTTTTTGTTCAGAGGGGCCATATGTGGGTGCATTTGCAGAATTGAGTATCAAAATAGCCTTAAGGAGCCATTCACAATCAGCAATGTTGAGGTGTTTGTAAACAACAAATAAAATAAACTAAGTAAAAAGAAAGTAATGGTGTGTTGACATACTGCTCTGTTCACGTATGACAATATAGGGGTTCGAATTAGTTGATAGGGTGTCATCCAAATGAGCTGAGTCATTTCCATTTTGAATATCAGAATTTATTTTAAGCATTATGTTCTTGGGTGTCATCTACAATAGAGATGTCCTACTCTCACAGGTGATTTGGTTTGATAGAAAGGGGGGATTGCAATATGTCATACGTTAAACTGGTGATAATCTGATGATAATGTGTTGATACTCTCATAACAAAGTGATTTCAATAAGACATCATGGAGTGTTAGTTGTTTTGCAAGATACTGCTGGGTGCTTTTTATCTTCCCAGGACGCCATCTGGGAGATTGAATAAAGAGTGGCTGTCTGGAGTTCACTGCAGCCAAATGGACTTGAATGTTTGTATATGGACGATGGAATGGACAATAAAGATGGATGGAGAACTCTGAGCATGGACAATGTGACGACAACACACCACGACGGCAGCTGTTATTGAGGAGTGTTGGTTTGATATGCTCATGTGTTCTTCTATCTGCTTACAGTGTTGGATTTTGTTTGTCATATATACTCTGTTTTCTTATTAGATGTTTGTTCTTACATTTCCCTACGTAGAGGAATATTAGAATTAGCAATATCTTCAGTGTGTTTTATTTTAGCCTTTGACTTTTTATGACTCTATGATTAGTATGATGGGGGTTTCATTGATTTGATGTTTTTGATATGAGGTGAGTACATTGGGATCTCAGGTGTTTTATTATTTTGATTGTTTAGGGACAGTAATGTTAGGCAGGTGCAGGTCCATTTGAGGGTCCGATGGGTCGACCAGCCTGATTTTGGACATTTTTCTTTTTATTTCTGGGATTCCCACATGCATTTGCTTCCATTCATTTCACATCATCCTTTGGATCTCTCTCTTTTAATTGGTTGGAGTGTAGTATGGTCGCCTAGGCAGAGGGGCCGTGAGAGAATTTCCTGCCTTGATTGTTTGATGGTTAATTTGGAAAGATGGCTGCCTGGCAGGTTTTCGCTCTCACATTAATCTACAAATTTACTATATTGCTAAATTTGGGCTGTAATCAGTACGGACAGAATGGACATGTCATAAGCATTTTCTATGTAACCTTTATGTACTTGATGTTTTAGTAATTTTCAAGGCTCTGTCAGCCTCGAAGGGGGGAATATGTGGTATCTGATCTGTTACATGTATTACTTATTAAGTTAGTAGTATAGAATCTGTTTTGTTTGTTCTAGTATTTGATATGAGTTGCTTGTTATATGTAGTGTCTGCTCTGGTGTCTCTGACCACAGATGGAACCTGCATTATATTCAACCCATGCCATGGGAAAGTGTTCTCCTGTTTACAGAGCCCTGTTGGAGGTGTTTTTATGAGGGTTCTTCTGTCCAAAATACTGATTTAGGGATTCTTCAGCTGTTGTAGACATGGGGGGGTTGTTTGGGGATGCTCTCTGCTTTCCCATGTGTTGGACAATAAAGAACCATATGTTGTACTCATTTACATGTTAAAACCTATAAAACCTGATTACTGGTCATTGTCCAGCAAGGAGGATTCAATTGGCCGGCTCCTTCCAGACAGGTTCTGTCTGTACTGATGCTGCTCTTTCTTTTAATAAAATACTTTTAAAGAAAGTCAGTGTCACGGACATTTTCTCCTTCACCTGCACATCATGGACACCAGAGCTCTCTCTGGTGAGAGACATAGGTTTGAATGTTTAAGGGAAAGAGAATTTTTAAGCATTGATTTCCATGTATCCCTTCATGTAGCTGACCTCTCATTACGTATATAGGTTTTTTCCTTTTTTTTGTTTTTTAGGGCATTTTCTTCCTCAAAAGTATGAATTAGTGTTAAACAAATCAAGGGTGGTTGACTATTAACGTACTATTAATAAATAGGTATTTGCGGTGACATTTTGAGTTAGTTTAGATTATTGAAATTTCAGTTAATTGCACCATGTGTAATTACAGGTATAGCAGATGTGATTAATCTAATTCCCACATTTAATTTTCCACAGTTTAAATTTACCACAGTAATCAATTTTGTTTTTATTGTGTATTACTATGACTTTTTAAAATGAATTTTTTTTTACCTTTTGAGCTCTCTGGCCACGGGTTTCCCCACACTTAAAATTTTTCCTTTCACTACTAGTTTAGGTTTTGATCTTACGATTAAAAAGAGGAAGGAAGGAAAAATTGTACCAACATACAGAAGGTCTACTCTAAATTGCCCATAGGTGTGAATGTGAGTGTGATTGTTTGTCTGTATATGTAGCCCTGTGACAGACTGGCAACCTGTCCAGGGTGTCCCCTGCCTTCGCCCGAGTCAGCTGGGATAGGCTCCAGCACCCCCCGTGACCCTTGTGAGGATAAAGCAGTGTATAGCGAATGGATGGATGGATGGATACAGAAGGTCATCCCTTGACCCCAATTGAAGACACACAGAAGCACAGCAACTGCTCAGACAGACAACTATTTGCTGATAGTGTAGCAATAACAAATGGTAAATGGTTGTATTTATATAGCGCTTTTATCCAAAGCGCTTTACATGATACGTCACATTCACCCATTCACACACACATTCACACACTGATGGCGGGAGCTGCCATGCAAGGTGCTAACCACGACCCATCAGGAGCAATTAGGGGTTAGGTGTCTTGCTCAGGGACACCTCAACATGAGCACGACGGGCCGGGGATCGAACCGCAACCCTCTGGTTGCGAGATGGCTACTCCACCCACTGAGCTATGCCGCCCCATAAGGTTAGATCCTGCCTCTTTTCTCTCTCACATAGTATAAACCCTCCAAGGACAGAGAGACTCCTCAGAGTTGATATTGGCAATGCACTTGTTATATCAATTCTCCTGAATTCAGTAAAACTTACTCATCTCAATATCAGTCATCTATATGTCTCCTGAGTGTTCCTGAGTTCGCCTCCCAGTTTTTCTCACCTGACATCGCAGAATTCTCCAACACACCTGGCACTTTTCTCCAGCCGTTTCAGCCTGCCTGTACACGCTTCTTCACCTCTTTTCCACACTCTCCATTGCTCTGGACTGTTGACCCTAAGTACTTAAAATCCTCCACCTTCTTGATCTCTTCTCCCTGTAACCTCGCTCTTCCACTTGGATCCCTCTCATTCACACACAGATATTCCGTCTTGCTGCGGCTAACCTTCATTCCTCTCCTTTCCAGGGCAAACCTCCACGCCTCTAGCTTCTCCTCCACCTGTTCCCTGCAATCGCTACAGATCACAATGTCATCTGCAAACATCATAGTCCAACATCATCAGAGAGACTGCATGTTCTTAATAGCTGATGCCAACCGGCTAAGTGTTGAATGGCATGGATTAAGGGCAAGCAGAGCTGCACATGAGCTAAAGCTAGTTTGTTGTCTTTGGTTGTTGCTGTCAGGTATTCATTCAATATATAATTAAGAACCCAGACCCATTTTTCCTTAAAGGACTTAATGAGTTAAGGTCAGACATAAAGCTTTACAAAGAAGAGACTGGGGCACTCAAAGTGCTTGTTACACTAGTGTCACTGTGGGTTCTTATGGGTTAAATGTGTATCTGGAGTGTGGAGAGAGAGAGAGAGAGAGAGAGAGAGAGAGAGAGAGAGAGAGAGAGAGAGAGAGAGAGAGAGAGAGAGAGAGAGAGAGAGAGAGAGAGAGAGAGAGAGAGAGAGAGAGAGAGAGATTTTGATTTTTGAATTAACTTTATTTGCCGCTCTTGCAATAACAAAAATATGAATTCATCAACATATAATCAAATAAGTGCTCTTACATCATAAAATAAATACATGAATAAATAATTAAATAAATAGTTACACCATTCACATGAGCACATCTCCATACTGCAGTGTGTGGTTTTTCACAGAACACAACACATCATTAACACACCAAGCCTGCTGAAAAGAGTCCAGATCTCCCGCTGCTTTATAAAAGTTAAAATCAATGAGGAGTCTGGACTTCATCATGTTAACACACACAGTGACTGGTTCAACAATAAAACCGTCCTCCACCCTCCTCCTCCAGCTAAAATACACTGCCATCTTGGCCTGCCCTAAAACAAAGTTTAAAAGCTGGCACTTGTTCTTGTGTTGACGAGTGTATTTAAAACCCTTTCAAAGCAAATCAACTTAAACACAAATTCCCTTCATATTTTATCACATTTGAATTCATTCTGAGGAAGACATTTTTGTGTCAACATAAGGTTCACGTTCTTGCAGACTTCATGGTTTTTAGATTCTTAAAATGCTGGCTGAAATGCACACCTTTGTCAACCATGTTGTCCCCGCTATTGCTATGATCACAGCCTCTGGCTGTGGCCATTGACAGTGCTCGCTCCTCCTCCAGTCCTGGTTTTCCTTTTTTCTAGGTGTGCGTTGGCACAGAGGCTAGGCAGCAGGTGCATCTCGTTGTAATCAGCAGAGGCAGAGCACAGACAAGTGTTTGCGATTCAATCTACAATTCACCTTTCCATAAAATCAGATGCCATATGCTACTCAAAGCCGGACCAATGAACATCATCAGTTAGTGGTGCGCACTATTCAGTCTGAGCCGCTTTTTACCTTTGCACTTTCAGTAAGACTGTTTTCCTCTGTTCAGAACTCCTGCCTGTTCATGCCACCCATCCGGGCAACCCATGTATCCCAAGACTCCTCGCTTCTCCTTCCTGGATACCTCTTGCAAGTCTGAAGGTCCAAATCCCCTACCCACATTCACGGCCTCCCTGAAAAGACACCAGCCCCCTCTTCAAACCAAATCAACTTTAACAACATTTGCTGTCATATTTATCACATTTGAAGTCATTCTGAAGAAGAAATTTGTGTCAACACACGTTACTGCAGACTTCATGATTTTTATATGCTCAAAATGCTGTTCCTGAGCTCAAATGCATGTTTTTGTCAAATATGGAGTAATTGCTATTCTTTCAAACCAAATCAACATAAAAACTATTTGCCTTCAAATTTATCATACATGAAGTCATTCTGAAGAAGAAAGTTCTTTGTCAACATGAAGTTTACGTTACTACAGCCTACATGATTTTTATACGCTTCAAAATGCTGATCATGAGCTGAAATGCACACTTTTGCAAAATGTGTTGTCCCCACTACTCCTTTAAATCAAATCAACTTAAATGGAATTCACATTTAGATTTATCCCATTTGAAGTCATTCTGAAGCAGGAACATGTATGCAACCATTACACTATACCTGCTGCAGTTTTTGTGATTTTTCTAAGCTTTAAACAACTTGTCTCCACAAAATTACATCCTCAGACAACTTAACTGCATTCTCATTTATGTTGCGATAGAAACATAATTTGTCCCCCGTTCCGATGACTTGTAATGTCGTCATTTTCTGTGATTTATTACCCACCAGTAGGCGATGTGTTAAGTCAAACACAATAAGCGTAAGTGTTTCTCATTGTAACCGAAAAAAACCCCATTTTATTCAGATACTGAATGTTTGTATTTTTTTTTCAGGTCCATATCACATGTGTCTGTCGACTGTGTGCTGTTGTCGTTGTTCCTTGAAATGTACCCCAGGGTTAAGTGACATGCTTGGATGCAGATATTGACCTGCCACCACCAGCTGCCAAATGCTGTTCACATTTGATGCATTCACATCATTTGAGCGGATGAAGCTGACCAGCCCAGCCTTAACCAATCAAGGATGCGGGAATGGAGGAAACTAGATAATCTCGAGAAGAAACTCAAGCAGAAGATCATGCACTCAAACACCATTCCTGCATCTGATCAAACAGTTGATCAGAAGCAGCATGCAGTCTCTCTGATGATGGAGATCTGCCTTGGGATGTGCAAGGAGATGGTAAGCCAAGTGTTTTTCCAACAATCCTTGTCAAAATCTCCCAACCATTTTGAGATTTTGACAAATTCTATTCATTTATGTCCCATTTGTGTTTGTTGTTTTATTGATTAACATGATTTGCAGTTTTACCAGCAAAACTATCACATTGGTGTCAGCTAAAATAAGATTTGCATCACTTGAAAATCTGTCTCCATACCCCTTTCTCTCATCATGATAACCCTCACAAAAACAGAAAAAAACAAAGAGAGCATTATCCTTGTTTTTGAAAACCAAAAAAACAAATTTCCTCTACCACCAGTAGATGGTAGTAGAGCCTCAAGGATTGTCCCAGCTTGATGACCTTGGACAACCTTTTTTTTTTGACAACCTTGATGTTAGAAGATAATTTAATGTTTTCATTTTCACATCTGTTCTCTTAAAATTAATTGTTTGCTTCCTCTTGAAGAGGTGACTGATCAAATCATGCTCGTCAGATGTGAAGGAGATGACCCAGCATTACTAATATCTAAGAATGGCATAGGGCAAACTGGACAACCTCCTTCACAAAACTGAAGAGGACATCAAAAGCCACAGTAAATTATTTTCTATTAAATTTAACGACCTTTAATCACTTACCCAGCTGTGATATTTTCAGAAAAATGTGCAGCCTCAGAATCATGTATTCAGACTACATATTTCAAGCTTCAGTGTTGCCTTTTTAATTTCTATTATTAGTAATATTAGTATTATGAATAAACCTTTCATGACTTTTTACTTTTGCCTCATCTACAACCCTACAACCACAGAAGAGGGATACAGAGGACTGCACTGCTGTCTTCTTTGCACAAGCACCATGTTCTTTTGGAGAAACTGAGCTCTATTCCTAGCACTTATGCATGTTTTGACACGGACTCATCTTTCCTCATGTTGGAAGAAGACAAAGAACATTGTGAAGAGGAAAGTGAACAGGATGACAGCATTTCAGAGCTTTCAGAGGAAAGCATGTGAAGTGGCTGTCTTTGCATGGCAGCGTTTGATGTGCTCACACATTCACACATGGCAAGCTACCATGAAAAGTCAGCACAACTATGACGAACAATTTGAACAGTGGTGGAAAATGCATCTAGATCCCTTGTGAATATAGTCCTTTAAAAGTTCTGGATTCCAATTTGATTGTCAAAAAATGTGTAGATTTTCAGAAAATGTATTTCTGTATGAAATGTAAAAGGAGTACATGGTATCGTGGCGATTTTCTGTTTTTATTACAGATGAAGTGTAAAAAAACAAAAAGGAGAAAAGAACTGTTTTGGGGGAAATCTGCGCTCATTGCTCAGGCAACCCTGCTAGCATTGGTAGCGTAGTGTAGCCTCACCTTGTGTCACCTTGTGAGGGCAGAAATGTCATACAAATCCTAAAAACAGATCCTATGATCCATAAACAATGGTGGAGGAAGTACTCTTGCTCAATACTTACAACCAGCACAATTTATAGTTAAGTAAAAGTAGAAATACTACATTAGCAATCCTACTTAAGTAAAAGTAAATAAGAACTTACTTTCAAATGTACTTTAAGTATCAAAAGTAAAAGCACTCACAATGGGTTGTCTCTTAATGCCCCAGCCTGTATTTAATTTTTTTTTTAAAACACACAATATTGGGCTGTTACCCTGTCAGGCAACATATAACCAATAAAATTATAAAATATGATGTGAAATGGATCACAGAGGGGCATAGAATAGAATAGAATAGAATATGCTTTATTGTCATTATACAGTGTATAACGAGATTGGAGAGCTTCTCTTTTTCAGTGCAAAGAAATCTTAAAAAATAGTGCAAACAGTCTATTAACAAATATACAGTATAAATAACAGAGTATAAATAACAGAGTGAATGAGGCAGTGATGTATATTGCACATTTCACATTATATTGTTGGCTGGGTGTGAGACATGAGACGTGAGAGTTTAGGGTGGTGATGGCTCTCAGAAAGAAGCTGTTTGTCCTCGCTTTAATACATCTGTAACGCCTTCCAGAGGGCAACAGATCAAAAAGCTGAGAACTGTCCTTGATGATGTTCAGAGCTCTGCGGAGGCACCGGGAGGAGTAGATGTCCACGAGGGAGGGGAGAGGACAGCTAACAATCCTCTGTGTTCCTTTTACTGTCCTCTGAAGCCTTGCTCTGTGTGCCTCGGTGCAGCTCCCGTACCAGGTGTAAACACAGTACGTCAGCAGGCTGTCTATTGATGAGTGGTAGAAGGCCAGCAGCAGCTTCCTGTCCAGGTTATACTTCCTGAGGACTCTCAGGAAATGTAGTCGCTGCTGAGCCTTCTTTATGACAGCCGTGATGTTGTCTGTCCAGGAGAGGTCATTGGACATCTAGACTCCCAGGAACCTGAATGGGTGGAGTCTCTCCACACACTGGTCGTGGATGTAGAGGCTTCAGAGGACAGTAAAAGGAGCACAGAGGATTGTTGGCTGTCCTCTCCCCTCCCTCGTGGATATCTACTCCTCCTGGTTCTGTTCCTCCTAAAGTGCATGATAATCTCCTTTGTTTTTGAGGTTTTTAGTGTCAGGTTGTTTTCTGAACACCAGGGGCCTGTTTCACGAAGCAGATTCAAGAAACTCTGAGTTTCTTCCGCAACTCTGAGTTGATCTACTCAGATAGAAAACTCTGAGTTTTCGGTTTCACAACGGCTGATATGAGTTGGGTTAATTAACTCGGAGTAGGTTGACCCGGAGTTACGCGCGTGCACTGCAACTCTGAAAAGACAGCATCAATGGAACCCCGATTCGACGAGTCACCATGGAAACGGGGAAGCGAAAGGCTGCGTTTTTGAAATGGAAGTTTTTAACGCGCTCATATGGCGAGTTTGAACACGTTTTCAGAAAGAAGTGCAACACCGCTGCAGCTGCAAAAGAGAGGGAGACAGTGTGGAGAACACTGCTGCCCGGATCAATGCGTAAGTTTAAATGTAGTCCTTTGTAATCGTAATAATAATACAGGGAATAACTGTCTGAATGGTAGCCTAGTAAGTTATTTCATTTACCGGTAGGTGAAATCCCGCTGGGGAGAAGCGCACGGAACTTAAGATGAAAAATAAAAACATTGTTCAAACAGGTCAGACCTCGGCATTATTTCATGGAGGTACTTCATGTTGATCATGTTTTACATTGTAAAGTAGCCTAAATATTAAGTGGCTGTTTGACTGTGTAGTTGTTTTATCCACACATAGCCTAAATGTCTGCATCCATATCATGTCCTGTTAAATAATTAAGCCTATTTAAACTCACATAGACTTCTGCTCAGCCAACAGAAAGAAAGCAGATGCCTGTAAAACGGTGGTATAAAAGGTCATGGATGCATATATATATATATATATATATACACACGTGGACAAAATTGTTGGTATCCCTCAGTTAAAGAAGGAAAAACCCACAATTCTCACTGAAATCACTTGAAACTCACAAAAGTAACAATAAATAAAAATTTATTGAAAATTAAATAATCAAAATCAGCCATCACTTTTGAATTGTTGATTAACATAATTTAAAAAAAAAAAAAAACTAATGAAATAGGGCTGGACAAAAATGATGGTACCCATAACTTAATATTTTGTTGCACAACCTTTTGAGGCAATCACTGCAATTAAACGATTTCTGTATTTGTCAATGAGCGTTCTGCAGCTGTCAACAGGCATTTTGGCCCACTCCTCATGAGCAAACAGCTCCAGTTGTCTCAGGTTTGATGGGTGTCTTCTCCAAATGGCATGTTTCAGCTCCTTCCACATATGTTCAATGGGATTCAGATCTGGGCTCATAGAAGGCCACTTTAGAATAGTCCAACGCTTTTCTCTCAGCCATTCTTGGGTGTTTTTGGCTGTGTGTTTTGGATCGTTGTCCTGTTGGAAGACCCATGACCTGCGACTGAGACCAAGCTTTCTGACACGAGGCAGCACATTTCTCTCCAGAATGCCTGGATAGTCTTCAGATTGCATTGTACCTTGCACACTTTCAAGACACCCTGTGCCAGATGCAGCAAAGCAGCCCCCAAACATTACTGAGCCTCCTCCATGTTTCACCGTAGGGACAGTGTTCTTTTCTTCGTATGCTTGGTTTTTGAGTCTATGAACATAGAGTTGACGTGCCTTACCAAAAAGCTCCAGTTTGGTCTCATCTGTCCAAAGGACATTCTCCCAGAAGCTTTGTGGCTTGTCAACATGCATTTTTGCAAATTCCAGTCTCGCTTTTTTATGAGTTTTTTTCAGCAGTGGTGTCCTCCTTGGTCGTCTCCCATGAAGTCCACTTTGGCTCAAACAACGACGAATGGTGCGATCTGACACTGATGTACCTTGGCCTTGGAGTTCACCTTTAATTTCTTTGGAGGTTGCTCTGGGCTCTTTGGATACAATTCCAACGATCCGTCTCTTCAATTTGTCATCAATTTTCCTCTTGCGGCCACGTCCAGGGAGGTTGGCTACTGTCCCGTGGGTCTTGAACTTCTGAATAATATGAGCCACTGTTGTCACAGGAACTTCAAGCTGTTTAGAGATGGTCTTATAGCCTTTACCTTTAAGATGTTTGTCTATCATTTTTTTTCGGATGTCCTGGGACAATTCTCTCCTTCGCTTTCTGTTGTCCATGTTCAGTGTGGTACACACCTTTTCACCAAACAGCAGGGTGACTACTTGTCTCCCTTTAAATAGGCAGACTGACTGATTATGAGTTTGGAAACACCTGTGATGTCAATTAAATGACACACCTGAGTTAATCATGTCACTCTGGTCAAATAGTTTTCAATCTTTTATAGAGGTACCATCATTTTTGTCCAGGCCTGTTTCATTAGTTTGTTTTTTTAAATAATTATGTTAATCAACAATTCAAAAGTAATGGCTGTTTTTGATTATTTAATTTTCAATAAATTTTCATTTATTGTTACTTTTGTGAGTTTCAAGTGATTTCAGTGAGAATTGTGGGTTTTCCTTCTTTAACTGAGGGGTACCAACAATTTTGTCCACGTGTGTATATTTTCCTTTTACTGAGCCAGACGTAATAGAGTGTATGCATGACTCTAGAATATAGAAACACTTATAGTCACTACATATCCACATGCAGACTAAAAGGCTACTACAAAACATGCGGTTGTCATGAGCAGTCTACAGAAACCTCTACCAAAATGTGCCTTTGTGTATGTTTTTGTAACACATGACATCTACAGAGAGAAATGATTGTCAGAAAGAGAAGGAAAATAATTCAATACATTTCAAAATATCCTTATAACTTACTGAAGTCTGACGTTTCATGCTAGACTGTAGGATTGTAGTAAGAAGCAAGTTCAACATAGTGAGACTTAATCAACAATTCAAAAGTAATGGCTGTTTTTGATTATTTAATTTTCAATCAATTTTTATTTATTGTTACTTTTGTGAGTTTCAAGTGATTTCAGTGAGAATTGTGGGTTTTTCCTTCTTTAACTGAGGGGTACCAACAATTTTGTCCACGTGTGTATATATATATATGATTATTTAGTTCTCTTTTGTGTCTTTTTTTTTTTAAACTTTTGGCCCCTTCACACCACAACAGACCTTGTAATTGTAAGTAGGCAATACTCCAAAGATTTATCCAAATGGTAGTTTAAGTTTTATACAAAGGTATGTTACTGATAGTTCTCTTCCCATTCAGATTTTGGGTGGAATATAGAGTGTAACATTTAGCCTACACTGAAGTATTGCACATTCTCGTCTTTTTTTTCTGTCATGGCTGGACAGCAGCAGGATGATTCCTCAGCTTCCACTCACAGACTGACACAGTGAGATGGATGTTCAGGAAACACCAGAGGTTCATTCTGTGGAATTCATGTGCAACTGTATAATTTAATGTCCTCTATGTATCCCCAGTTATCAGTAAAACAGATTTACAATCTGCATTTGCTGAGAAAAATCCAAAAAACTGATTAGGAGGACAGATCTGGAAATTGAAATACTGGAGCACAAGTTAGAGGTGGTGATGATCACAGATGAATTATGTTAACTACTAGAACATTAACTGAACTATCTCTTATTTGTAGGAAATAAAGAAGACCAAATGAAATGTGTATCATGTCTTTATTTGCTGTGGTGGTGATGATGGTGACTTAAACTCTAAAGTGATTATTGCATACGGTGTCTCTGACTGCTCTGCTGTCCTGGATAGCTGCAGGTGGATGGGGTCATCATCTGGGTCTTCAGTTTGTAGGGCAGGGTGTTGCTCTCCTCTAATAGGGGTAATATTATGAAGAACAACACATGCCACAGTAATATCACAGGCCCTCTCAGGGGTCACCCTGAGGAGATGTAGGCTCTGGAAACGGGCTTTCAACAGGCCTATGGTCATCTCCACCCGGCCTCTGGTCCTGCAGTGAGTCTGGTTGAAGTCCGGTTGGGGCCCTGGTTCAGGGTCAGGGTATGACATCATCAGCCTGGGTTGGCATGGTAACCCCTGTCACCCAGCAGAAGGCCATCAAACTCTCCTGTAATGTATAGTGGATACATCAGAGCATATTAAAGGAGAGAGACAAGTGAATTCTATTGTGAAAATCTTTAGGCTGCTGACCACGCTGCAGTCTGTTGCTCAGGTTAGACTCTCCATAAATCCTGGAGTCATGAACAGACCCAGACCACTTGGCCTCCACATTAAAAATGATGTATGCAGCATCACATATGATCTGGACAGTGCAGAGAATGACAGATGTTGAACTATGATGCAGTCTTTAACATTTAGAAACAGTAGTCAGTCTACCTGTAGCCTACCTGCACATTTATGCTGTGAATGGACTTCCTATTCATGATGTGAGGGAGCTGTGATGGGGATGTGTGTGCATCTATGCAGCCAATCACACTGGGAAATCCTAAAAGAAATTAAAATGACTAATCCCAGTCTGAGGTTGCAGCACAATGTCATTAACAGAATATGATTTAAAATGAATTTAACAGATCTCTACATCATTCACCTGCAATCCTGTGGAACTCCCCCTTGATGCTCTGACAGGTTTATGTCCAGGGAATACTACAATGATGAGTTAAAGTCGTTTCAGGGCGGGAACACTTCTGAATCTCCTCCAAGATGCCTTACTCTGCATCTCCGACATTATGTAAAAACTTTCATTTGCAAAGAACCGCAGCGCAACACACAATATCTGCTGGATGTGAAAGCATGACTGCGGCTGGTAATGTAAGGACGGATTAGGTTGTTTATGTAGATTATGGACTTAAAACGATTACGAAACAGTACCGCTCAAACCGATAACTGTCCGGAAATGCGAAAACATTTATGCGCGGTCTGATAACAATCTACTGACGAATATTTAATTATCTGTGCAGTAATGCTGCTCCTTTATCCACTGGATCATTAATAAAAGCTGTTCTACGCCAAAACTCGGTCGCTTACTGACTGAATGAATGAGGAAATGAAACAGCGTGTGTGGCTGAAAGTGGGCGGAGACGGAGAGAAACTCGAGGTTTTCTCAGATAAACCTGCTGCCGACCAGGTTCAACTCATAGAGTCTGTTACTGCGGTAACTGACCGAGAGTTTAAGTTACCCCTCTTTGTGAAACAGGCTCGAGTTACCCCTCTGTCTCAGGGTTAAGTTACCTCGCTTCGTGAAACGGAAAACTCTGAGTTTCCGTCATTTCAGGGTTAAGAAACTCAAAGTTTTCAGTGAACCTGCTTTGTGAAACAGGCCCCAGGTTGTGAGTTTCTGGAGCTCTCTCTGTAGGCTGTCTCATCTCTCTTTGAGATCAGACCGACCATAAGAACACTAACAATAAACATAAGTTGTTGCTGTGGCAGCCGTAGAGGAGTAAGAACTACTGGTACATTTGCATTTTATATCATTATGCACAACCCAGTAAGTATGACGGTTATAATACCTTCAAATCATTTACTTTATTGTAAATCTATTCAAAGCACAACATTAGACTCTGTTGGCTACAGTACAGAAAAAAAAATGTATCCAGAGTTGACATGGCAAAAAAAAAGGCTCAATAGCTTAATCAGTTACTAAACTGATTAAGATATTGATCAATGACAATTTTCGTCCTGGCAATTAGTTTGATTAATTAGTGTGTGACATTTTTAGGAACATTACTTCAAAATTATTCCTTACTGACAGTTAACTAAAGATCTCAGTGCAATAAGAAAACAAAGAATTTGAGGACAGAATATAAAGCTTTGGAAGAGACAGATCATGTCACATTTTTCAGTCATTTATCTGATCAAATGGGTTAACTTATCCACAGATTTTTCGACTACTCTAATCAACAGAATATTCAACTGAGAAAAATGAAACATTAGTTGCAGCCCTTCTGACATGTCGCAAACATGACAATTCAACAAATCCTAATGCTGGCAAGGCGGCACTTCAAAGAGATGTGGCAAAAAAAACTTCTCTTTGAAGTTTTTCAGCACATCTTTTTGAAGTGCCGAAAAACACTGCAGATGAAGGCAAGTGGGAGGCAAGATTTGCATCCTTACTGGCTGTACCCAATGCTGTAGTCTAGTTTATTCTAGTGGGTATACTCTGATTTTTTTTACCCTTCCAGCCTCATAAACCAAAGCCAGGTCAAGGTCTCATCTATGTGTGTGCGCGCACACACACACATAGATGAGAAATCAAAGATGATGAGAAATTAAAGAGGTCCAGTCAGAGCAAATGAATTAAAGCAAAGGTTCAGAACATCATAATGTCTAACTTGAATTAGTGTGATATATGTTGATGTAACCTAGTAGTTTTATTTGCGTCTGACTGTAATCAATGACTGACCATCAAATCAAATGAATTCAGTATGATTCAAAAACATTTTGACAACTTTTATTAATAAATAACTTTTTGATATACCTGTATATCTAAAAAAAAAAATGCAGAAATTGAAAAAAAAAAAGACTGAACAACCTGAATCATCTTTGACAATAGCCAAATCTGAACAATGTAAACAACTGAACAGTTTTACATTTTTTCCTCTCATATCACTCCCCTTACATCCCCTGCTGCTTAATGGGAGAACTGAGCTGCTGCTTGCCCTGCCAGTATTTTGAATCATGGCCTGAATGGTTTCAGAGTCATTCTCAAACATATTTAGAGGAGCTCATTGGTGAGTCTGGAACAATATTTAGTTTTGATTATGTTCATAGTTGAGAAAGCTGCCTCGCAGCTGTATGTTGAGCCAAACATGGTCAGCATGTGACCACAGTCTGTCCTCTAGTGATGTGTAAGGCGCAAAAGATACGGCTCTAAGAGCCGATGCTTTGTAGTGAATTTGAAGAGCCAACTCCCATCGAGTGAGAATCGACTCCCAACTTATTTAATAGAGTATGGTGTTTAACAATGTCCTGGTAGAAACCATGTTACTGGATCCTAGATTAAAGAAGCTTGCCTTCAGTGGCAACAATCATTGATTGATTGAAAGGAAAGAGAAATTAACAGTGACCTCCAGGGTTGGACAAATTAAGCCAATGTCATAGTGTCAAAAAGTGCAGTTCTTTAGATGTCCACTCCAAAACTCAGACAATTCACTTAGACTTTCATGTTAACAAGTCCAAATTTACAGCAGAAATAAACATGTTTAAAGCCTGGTACAAAAAATGGTTTGAGTTTCTTTAGCTTATTTCAACATTCATGACCACTGAATGGATCATTCATTTTTATATAAATCACCAGTTTTACTTGTTTTAAGGGTTAAATTTATGTCTAATTAGGGTGTGGCTGTTTTAAGTGACAGGTGGGTGCCATCACATGACAGTTATTGGTCTCTTTGTTCATTTTTGAATTAGGTGGCAGTTAAAAGAAATTTCTTTTGAGGATGTACTTCAGCTGCCCTTACAAACTGTTTACATGCAGTGTGTGTACCAACGGTAACTTAAACTTGACTGTCTAGCCCATATATCTGTCATTAGCATGAAATGATCTGTCCTTGTGCTCTTGGTGGCTCAAGCCTTTCATTTAACTGAGACTTTGTGATGTATCTCAGCAAGTTGGATTGCACAATAGATCTGTGCAAAGGTAAAATTCTGCCTACTAACATCTCTTAAACAACAGAAATACAATTGTTAAAAGTTGTTTAATATGCACAAAATGTCTAACTATCCCTTTAAGCAAATCTGAGGCTGTTGGTGGATTTTGAAGGCCTGGAGAAAGTTGCTGTGGTAATTCAGCCATAGGCATAAATTATCTTGATCTAAAACCATTCTATGAAGACCACACAGTACAAGCATATCTCCGTCCCCAATAACGACAAAGTACATAGCAATTTTAAATTTGTTTTTACTTAAAAAAGATCAAAATAAAAATGTACAATTGAAACCAAAATAAGATGCCATGTTACACTTCAGCTCTAAAGACGGATGGCAAGACGAGAAGGCGTGACCTGGACTTATTAGAGCTGGTTTCTCCTCTTCAAACTCCCCCCACCATCATCCAGCTACAGTACGTGTAAGGGAATGAACCCAATGAATTCTGGGGGTAAAGAAAATCCGTCGTCAGGGCTGGTGTTGTTGAACGTATGGCGTCTCGATTGCAGATTGTCCTTGAGGGATGAGGATGCTTCAATCAGTCTGGAGTGAATACATTTCTGCTACAGGGTGTCCAGCCTCCCTGGAGGATCCACAGTGATTCAAGAAGGAAGGGCTCTAATCATTGTTCAGCGTACAAACAGTGGCTTCTTCAGCTTGGGTTTTGACGTCTTACTGGAAATAGCATAGACACTTTAAATAACATACAGTGAGAGAAAATGGTATTGTTCAAATTCCGCATTGCTTCAACTCATGTCTCCACACACATAATGGTCTAAAAGATCTACCCAGATAGTACTCAACTGTCAACATTTAAAACCAGGAGACAGACAACTTCTTTTGTAATTTCTCAGTACAAAAAATAGATCAAAGAATGAAAAAAATAGTTCTATTCTGACTGCAGAAATGTGTTTTATAAAGCTCTACTCATGAGCGACTCTCTGGGTCTACATCTGCACAGTGAGGGTTGTGGCTTAAGGATTGGGGGTGGAGCTAGTTAACATTCATTGTTGAATATAGTTATTAATTTTGTATGCAACAAGTATCAGAATATTTGGGCAGTTGATACCCCTTCACATTTAGAGTTTGAATGTTCCTATATAGTACAGTTAAGTATTCAACACAATTTTTTTAACACTGCCTTTCGCATGTCTCCTCCTTCAAGTGGCAACTTCTTTTTTGTTATTGCGATGAATAAAACCTTTAAAGATGATTTACAAAAAAGAACTGTCTGTGCACTACAATATCTGCTATGTACATGTTTAAAAAGCAAGCACAGTCGTCCCTATGTACAGCTAAAGATTTCAGTTTGTTTTCACGGAATATACATATTTACGTATTTTCACAGTATTCTATGTTTGCTCATATATTCAGTATCAATAAATTTCATTTTTGTTTTTATGAATACAAATATTTTCCATCATATATCCGCAGCGCCGGGCTGCAACCCTCTCGACGTCGCCTGTTGATATCTAGTGTGATTGTTGTCTCTTGAACACCACTCACGTCTGTGGAGCATATACTGTTCACTTTGAAAACAATCTTGATTGTGGTTCAGTTTTTGCCAATTCACAGCAATCCAAAAAACAAACAAAAAAAATACAGAAACGTACAGTTTTGAGTTTCAAGTTTACAGTTTTCTGGTCGTTGTCTTTATCATAGATCATGATATTATTCATTTTCTTCTTCCCAGTTTGCTCCTCTTTGTCACTGGAGTTGTAAAAGTTGAACAGCTCCAGTGGATTCTCATGAACCTCTGTTTGGCCACGCAGCAAAAGAAAAAACACCAAAAAAAATATTTTATTCTGCCTCTGGTTCCCACAGATCTCAAAGAGAATGCCACTGAGGCACCATGAGTCCGGCCAGGTTTGTTGTTTGCTCCTTCATCGGTTCAGAGACCTGTTGGCTGTGTGGATCCTGTTTCTGGTTTTTGCAGGTGTTGTGGTTATTGGTATGTCATGTTTGCTGTTGTTGTTGCTATTGGAATAAGGCACTTGAGAGGTTTTTGGTTTTCACGGCAGCTCCGAGGAGACCAGGGCGAGACCAGAGCTCTGGCGGATGGGCGGCCCGGTGTGGACGGCCTTGGGACAGTCGGGCGTCAGCACCCGTCCGTTTTCCCCAACGCTGCCTGTGATGGACAGACGGGCCTTGTTCCTCATGGCTTCTGTAAATGTTAGCTGGGGAGGAAATAAAGAGACAGGTTGCTGTACAGAGCAGGTGGAAGTAAGAAAACCTGGACTGTTGCAGACTGGAGTTTTAGGATGTGTTTGGAGATGATTCAGTGTCAGCAAATTCATGATTCAAACATGATTTTTTAAAAGGACATCTGCAATGGCAAACTATGGCCGACTGTCCAATGCAGAAACTTTGACAAGGCACAAAGTTCTGTCCCCTAATCAACATTTTAAGTCTTTCTGTTTCCATGGTGGTGTTGGATTTGACAACTTTGACTTTGACGTTATCTGAGTGAGTCAAACAACAACAACAATACTGTAGGGTTAGTGTAATAACATAATGTGACAGTGGTACTGGTTCTAACTTTTTTATGGCACATGATAAAGTCATGTGCAATGTCCTCCACTCAAAATTACGACCAAATGAATTATTTTTTTAATTACTACTGTCCACGAACAGTTTTTCTAGTATAGCATTGTTACTCTTTTTTTTAACTTTTTAAGTGCAGCTCAGTACACCATATTCAAACCTCTATGTGTCTTTTTCCTTCTGTTTTTTTCAACATGTTTTGCATGTTTTTTCTTTCTTTGCATCATTATTATTTTCCATCTCACTGCTATAATGTGTGTTTCCCTGGCAAGGAATCAATAAAGTTTCTCTTTACTGTCCAGTCTTATGAGCACATATTCAATACAACATAAAAATAGAATAGGATTTATTATAGAAAAATATACAGTGAATTTTACATTGAAAATGTAAAAAAAACTCGACAAGAACATCAAGAGGGCAGAAAAACAGCACTTATTGTCTTGTCAAAGTTAAAGCAATTAGTATTCCTCTTCTTTGAGTTTAATCAATCAGCATTGAAATCCATACAGTAGTTTATTAGGTGATCTAAGTAGTTCCTATCCTGCAACTTATACCTTTTCTTTCATTGAAAATTACCTAAAAAGAGGTTCTACAAGAGGGATTGATGGGAACATTCACAAAGATGCAAGTTCTTGCAGCGACAAACAGCCTATCCAAGGTGGCTTATTTGAGGAAGTTTGGGTAAAAACTGCTTGAATAAATTAGGATTTTTTGTGATACTTTAACCTAAATTCCCCGATTAAACCTCTCTTTAGTAGTAAAATCTTTTTAGTAGTTTTCTATACTGCACAATGAAAATCATATGAAGAATAAGCATTGTCTTTTTTCTGCTTTCTCTCTAAAAATGTCCTCATCACTATTTCAGTTTTGCCATATTTGTCCAATGATCTTTAAGCCAATCAGTCCTTGGTGCTTGGTTTTGTTTTGTTTTTTAAACACCATTACAGTTCCGTCATACTGTCTTTCTAGAAGTTAGCTAACTTGATTTCTGCCTCTAAATGCTGAGAAACTGTACCTTCCATCACTATCATCTGGAACTGGACAACACTTTATGAAGGTGCTTCATGACTGGCATCTAAACTTCTATTACAATCTCAATAAATATTGCCATACACTTCTAAATTATATCTCTTTATTGAACTAGCAACCCCAAAGTGTGTGCTTCTACAGTTACTGCAGCAAAGTGACACAAGAAATCACTATTTGTTGGCCAAAAAAAAAAACAAAAACAGATTTACAGCTGCTTATAGGTTGAGGGAAAATGCTCTGGCACTCAAAGAAGTTCCTGAGATCTTGGAATGTTGCTACAAAAAACAAACAAACCATAAAACAATCAATAAAGCAATAAACAAGTTGTCATTTGGTTGCAGACAAACCTGGAGTTAAGTCAAACTCTATAAATTACAAAATTATTCCTCAAAAAGTTTACCAACAGATTGGAGATGCTGACTTCCTGGCCCCTCTTGCTATCCCCCACAGCCTTCATTCCCACTCTCATCCCAATGAGTTGAGGCAGATGGCTGCCTTCCCTGAGCCTGGTTCTGTCTGAGGATTTTTTTTTCCCCTCCCTATTTTATTTAAAAAAAAATTTTTCCCACCATAGAGAGTCCAAAGGTAACTTTAAATTGTTGGGTTCTCTGGTCTCTGTCTATAATTGCTATGGTCTGTATCTTACTATGTTAGGTGCTGTGAGATGACATATGTTGTGATTTCGTGCTATATAACTAAAACTGAATTGAACTGAATTGAATTGACCTTTTTGTTACCTCCTAATAAAGTGCTATGGGAATCTGGGTAGATGGTTGACTTGTTTACAGTCCATCTGATTAAGCTTTTTGCAATGTTGCTGCTTTTTGCAATCGCCATTTGATGGCCAATGGAACCAATAATTCTGGCCTATATGCTTATTTTTGGTTTTATTTTTACATTGAACCTTTTGGTACATTTATAATAATCTTTTACTGTTTTTTCTAGTAGGTTTTTGTAAATATCAGCAATTTTGCACTAAACTGTAAATACAAGCATTTTTGCACCCTATTTCTATTTCTTCAACCAAATGCACTTTCTTTTGTACATTGGTTTCCTTATCTATCTTGAATATAACACGTCACTGACTGCATGCCTTGCATTTCCACATGGGCGTTAATAAAGTAGCAAGTACCTTGTGTCTAAACAGAAGCACAAAGTTATAACACACATGCAGTTTGCTTGTTTGGCACTCTAATGACATTCAGTGGGTTTTATCTGCAGTCCAGGATCACCTGAAGGCCACTAAAAACAGACTCAAAATTTCCAGATTGCATATCTGGCTGAAGAAAGCAGTTTTATGTTGCAATTATAACCAAAAATCAAGTCGATATAAAACTCCAATCTGCAAAACCAACAGGAAAATCAGCCACACATTGCAACACATTTAGATATATGTATATATAGATATATATGGGTAAACAGTAACATATAGCAACCACAGAATCAGAAAACACTTCTCATAGCCATTCAGTACAGTAGCCAGCCCCATACTACATGTAGACCCATTAGCGACAGAATTGTTACACAGTGAGTGATAGTTGCAGGCAGTGGGACAGGGAAGCTGACTAAGCAACAGTCAAGCTAATGAAGAGTTTGTGCTGAAGTGCTGATGGGGGACACAGAGCCACGTTGGACAGATATACACCGAGTGAGGAGCGATATCTGGGAGTCTAATGGTACAGGACCTGGGGGAAATATCCAGAGAGAACAGCTCACATCAATAAAGTCAGCTCAGCTCCAGGGATTCCTCATTTGTGTTTGCTTCAATGTACAGTGCTTAAATATAGCTTTATTGTATAGGACTTGGTTTGTGTGCTCCAGCCTGGTTTTTCATTAACTTCCTTATGTAGCTTTACATTGACTGTGTACTGTAACTGACAACAGAGTTCCTGAGCTGCAGCATGAACTACTTTTTTATGAGTGAATCTGAAGGTTTCTTATGGAGATTCAGACAGTGGCGGTTTTTCACGGAGGCCAAGGAAAGCCTGGCTTCCCCAAAAAATATGCAAGAAATAAAAAATATAAATAATCTTCACCACTATGTATTTTATGTTTTATATTTTATATTTTTGTCATTCCTTGTTGTCAAAACACTACATCAGGCATTTCTGCTTTGTGAGGAGCAAAACAGCGCCCCTCTTGTCAAGCTCTTTTTGTGCATTAAACTACGTCTCTCATGCCCTCTGCGCTGTCTGTCTGTTCAGAGGCCAGCTTCGCCTTGCCTCCCTTAGAGAAAAAAACAGCCCATACTAGCCAATCAGATTGAAGTTGAAGCAAAGCTCATCGCTTAATGGTCGATGCATCATTAAAAAAACATAAGGGAGGCCAGATCAAATCTGGCTTCCAACCAATCACAAACTGTGATGAACAATACCCACACTAATGCAGCTGTCCCGCCAGGCGCCAGCAAGCCCACGCAGCAAGTATAGCCATCAAGCTAGCCAGAGAATGGATGGTGACAGGGACCTTGAGTTTCTTGTAAAAAATGACTTCACAAAACTTCCTTTTGAAGTTCAACTACAAGTCAAAAGGGACGGTAGGCCAACTCCAAAGCTCAATCTAACTAAGTGTAGAGCTAATGGAAAAGCTCGCTCTTTTTGTGAAGCTAACTATGCCAGAAACGAGTGGCTAACGGGAAGTGCCAAGCTTAACCGGCTTTTCTGCTGGCCATGTCTCCTATTTGACCGGTCTACCGGCTCCCTGAACAACCCCTGGAGCACTTAACCTCTTTTTTTTTTCACTGAAATGAATGAGAAGTCGGCAGAATAAAGGTACTGTAACAGTAGGCTGATTTGTTTACATGAAAATAACAGTTAAAACACCAAATCTAATTTGTTGTTCACACTGGCTTCCTCGATAATTTTGGTCATGGGCCGCCACTGGATTCAGAGGGTCAAAGTTAGATGGACGAATGCTCTGCAGTTTGATGAATGTAGATGTGTGTGTACAAGTAAGACATTGGTCCTCATTTATCATGCCTTCCCTTCTTGTTAATAAGCCACGAGCTGAGTGAAACAGCACCGTCACTGCAGCTGCGGGTCATCACAGTGATAAAAAAGCAGCATGTTGACTGAGAAAATGGTGCCATTAAAGTCATGTGCAAATGAAACTAACTAATCACACTTTACATGTGCAAACTTTTATGATTTTGTCCTCACATTAACTCAGAATTTCTGTCATTATTTAGCGATGATTCTTATCTTCCCACCGAAGCTCATTTTGAAAGAGCAGTTATGTGTGGGTATTTTTCGGCAGGAAAATGGGTCACACATTATGCTCGGTAGATAAATGAGGGCCAACCTCTGCAGCCACACAAGCTGAGAAGAAGAGGCAACGTCATGTCTGAGGATGACTCATCGCTTCCCGTCACACTGAGAAAAAAGCTCAGACCAGGACGTCACACGACCACATAGTGAGCAGATAAGACAGAGGAGTGGGAAGCATTTTGCCACTGGTCACGACAGTCACTCAGCACGGCGAAGCTACAGCATTGAAATGGCAGGTTTCACTTACAGTCTCAGGGAGCTACTGAGGGGGGGAGTAAAGGCTTTGGGTGGGCCTTCTACGAAAACTTCCATCTACATCTTATCAGCCTCCCCGTCGCTGCCATAAGCATTGAAAATCTCGCTAAACTCAGCTAAGTTGTGGATGCTGGGGCTGTGTCTGGGGCTCTGGCTCTGGCTAGGCTCGGGGCTATGGCGGGGGCTGCCTGAGCAACAGGGGTAGCAGTGGTGGGAATGGGGGTGTTGGGACTGAGGTTGGGGTTGGACCTCCACCTTCATTCTCTTGGCCTCGTTGCGTGACTTGTAGCAGAATTCGATGAGGGCCACCAGCATGGCCAGGCCCAGGCCACCGACCAGGATGTAGAAGACACCTGCCACGTTGCTCAGGCTGAGGGCCTGGGACGACTTGTCCTGCAGTCGGTGGGGAGAAGGACACAAAAGTCAGCGCTAGCTTTAGCACAAAATCACTCTACACAAATAAGATAAGACAAAGTAATTAGGAAAAATCTCACACCAGACTCACAACATGCACACATACAACACAGATCACACTCACAACTCTTATCACTCCTCACTACACTGACTGAGCTGTCTATTAACTGCTGCACAGCATCTGTAGCCATGTTAGCATTGACCTCCTGCATCCTTCTAACCCAGATTGTTACAGAAATATGAGTTCATTAAAGGGTCAGTTTAACCAAAACATAAAACGGATATTTTCTCACTTTATATTTTATATTTTCTCAGTTTAAGTGGTTTTTCTGCCCTAGCTCTCGAAGGAGGCGGTCGCACTTTTCCTCTCTCCGTCTCTATCCCTGTTTTCCCCACACCCTCATGTTTCTGCTTGCTGCACTTTTGTCTCATCTCGTCTGATTTGGAGCGATCGCTTGGCACTGGACCTTCGAAATACCAATCATGGAATTGATTAGCTGGTCTCTCAACGCGCTTGACAAGATTGTCGCCACAAAGAGCACAGGCTTAAGGGAGCCTACCTGCCCGGATGGGAGTTTCGCCTCTGGTTACGTGATCGACGCCTGGGGGAAGTGGAAGGGGATCATGTGCCTGGCACCCCTATCTGCGGAGGATGTGGAAGATGTTTATATATTCGGATTTATGATGACAGGTCTGCTGATAATTCTGGAAAATTAGGATGACCACAGATAGAAACGACGTCCAAACTCTGCTGGTCTTTGCAAACGATCGGATCAAGGCTGCTGGTGACCGGAATGACGAACTCAAACGTAAGATGGACAATTTGCTTGGTGTGACTGTTGATTTGAGTCGCAAAGTGGATGCCATCAATGTGAGGATCGCCACAGCTGAGGTCTAAAAAGTTGAGAAGGGGGAAGGTAAAATTGCTCCTCTCCCCCGCCTAAACAAGAAGGATACTGATAACATTCCAGCACCCCTGGAACAATAACAAACTCCTCTGGAAGTTTTTCATGGCCAAGAGATAGCTCTCCTAAACCCTCCCCAGTTTCCCAAGGACACCTGTTGACTTCTGGACTGGTCCGTCTGAGGACGTCTCCATGGCAACCTGCTGTGTTATCGCGCTCCATCGCGAACTGAGACACCGGGGTCTGGGACCGAAGGAGATTGGCTACACGCATACACACACACTTGGACTCATGAACTGAGGACTGAGCTCACATTCACACACACATGCCCATCACCCCTTCCAAGGCCGCCTCCACAACCTTCCCACTCGCGAGGCAAAGTGGGTAGGAATCCTGTGCCCATCGGGCCACCTTATGGAGCAGCAGCTGCATAGGAGACCGACTACTGTGAGGAGCCACCTGTCCATTACCCCACATCCTTATCCCAACTAACCTTGTCTAATGTCATGCTTTGCCTGTTGCGGGTTTGTTTTTTTTCAGGTTCCTTCTTAAATTGAATTTCCCAACTCGGAGGTTTCATTTGATATAATGAACCTTTTTTTTCATTTTACCCTCTGCTATCCCCGACCCTCAATTCCAAATGTCTTTGTTTTTCCTTTTTCCTCAAGACAGGCGCGCTCCCAATGGGGCTGTAGCCCGAGCTGCCATTGGCAGGGCAGCTCAAATGAAATTTCATTGTATATGAAAGTGTGCAATGACAATAAAGGTCTGATTCATTTTCAGATTTGCTGATTTGAGATTTATGCACTGAAGACACACATCAGCAACTTCTTTCTACAGAAACAATGTCCTGCTTACTCTAGATCAGCGACCTCCCTCAGACAAAAGCAAAACAACTAAAATAAGCTTTTTGAGCCTCTTTGCTAACAGCTCATTTAGCACACTTAAAATGGTGCTAATTTGACGACCTATAAACAAAATTTTGCAGTTAAAAAACTTCTGTTTGCAATGTGCTTGTGAGTGTTCAGCTAGTTATCAATTGATCACTTTAAATCCAAAGAAAACGTTAATGGATTTTGATTCTCTGTCAAATGTTGAAGTTTCAAGAAGGATTTCTTTTTGACAAATTTTAAGCAATAGTCATAATTTTCCACCAGTGTAATTTATACATTATCTAAAAATACTGGAATTATGTTTGCATGTTTAAATCTGAAAGTGCTTCAGTAAAAGACTTACATGACTCGAGCTGTTAATGGTGAAACAGTTATGCATATGTCCCTTTCTCTTATCAACATTAATCATGAATTGTAACCAATTTTTTTTAGAGAATCTGCAAAATGAAATGCAAATTTCTACATGTTACCATCCACTACCACTACACTATGCTAAAGTTAGGAGTTAGTCTGGCAAGATAAATAGATGATGCTAATTCTTCAGTGCCAGAAGATGGTGCTATAGACTATCCATCCATCCATCCATCCATTCTCTATACACCGCTTTATCCTCACTAGGGTCGCGGAGGGTGCTGGAGCCTATCCCAGCTGACTCAGGCGAAGGCAGGGGACACCCTGGACAGGTCACCAGTCCGTCGCAGGGCTACATATACAGACAAACAATCACACTCACATTCACTCCTACGGGCGATTTAGAGTAATCAATTAACCTCAGCATATTTTTGGACTCTGGGAGGAAGCCGTGGTACCCGGAGAAAACCCACGCATGCACAGGGAGAACATGCAAACTCCATGCAGAAAGATCCCAGGCCCATCCCGGGATTTGAACCGGGGCTCTTCTTGCTGCAAGGCCAAAGTGCTAACCACTACCTCACTGTGCAGCCCTGCTATAGACTACTAGAAGCCAAAAACAAAACTGCTAAGAAACCCGAGAGAGGGTAAAGCAAACAAAACTTTGGCCATCTATGACAGAAAAATGGAGAGAAAATTGTTTTCATTTGGGAAAGTTGTAATTGGTCTTTTATTTCAGCTGATGTCTGTCATGTTGTATTCCGTTTGAGGGCGAAGACAACAAAAGAAGAAATTAAAACAGCTAATCAATCATAACATGTTCAGAAAAGGCGTTTTCATTTCCCAAGAAACAAATTAAATCTTCTGAGAAAAATGTCAAAAACTTTTTGCTGTTGTTGTTCCTCAAAATTGAGGAAGTTTTTTCAAATTTTGCATCCTTAATTAACCTTTTTAGGATGTTATACTTCAAAATGCATTATGGAAACATGGCTATTTATTTGTATTAACACTTGGTCTCATTTAGTTCGTATCGACATGCAAAGTTTTCCATTCCTGTTTCAATTTGTGCATGAAGACAGTTGCATTTTTATAATAAAATTATATCAGATTGAAGCAACAGTGTCAACGGATGTTTTATTCGACATCTACAACCTTGATGTATAAGAGAAACCACGACATGTGGAAAGTCCACAAAAATCTCAAATTGTCAAAGAAAAGGTAGCAAAATGCTGAGAAATTTCCACTCAGCTATCTCCATGCACAAATTGAAAATATGTTTGGGTGAAAATGCAACTATTGCTGACATATTGTTACTTATCTTGAACCAAAAACAGCTCTATGGGCCTCAAACTAGCTGAGGTAAAGCGAGAAAAAGTGTTTCCGGTCATTTGAATGAACTGACCCTTTAATTCTACTCCATTTTCCCCAATCGGCTGCCTTTATCGTCCTGACATTCACCTTTTAACCCTCTTTTATTCAAATTTATGCGACTGATCTCTCTGCGCTCTGACTCCTGCCTCCTACCTGCTATTTATCTCCTTCTGATAAATCACCTGCATCCTCAGGGTGCATTCAACTTATTGCCTCGACACAAGCGACTGCCTGTCATTCTTAAGTCTCGTTTGCAGGTGACGGCTGAGAGTGTGTGTGTATCTGTGTGCTGTGAGCTCTGGATCTGATTAAGAGGACATGACTGATGTAGAAAGTACATGCTGCTTTTGTGGGAAATGTGGCAGACCTCTCTCCATGCTCCGGTGCATCGACAACGTGAAGTGTGCTGCTACAGCTGAGGCTTACAGTACTGCTGGCATCTACAGTAACGCCTGAACATGCCCTGAGACCATCTGAGGTGACAACTGGTGTGTGTGTGTGTGTGTGTGTGTGTATGTGTGTGTGTGTGTGTGTGTGTGTGTGTGTGTGTGTGTGTGTGTGTGTGTGTGTGTGTGTACTTGTTTCTGCTATACAGGTGGGGACTTTGACCTGACTATTTGCTATAAAGGTGGGGACTTGTCTTACGGTGGGGACCTAAAATGAGGTCCCCACGGGTGGCATTTTCTTGGCCATATTGTTGTTAATAAAAAATGTAAAAGTGCAAAAACGTTTGTTTAGGGTTAGGCATTGATTTGGTGATGGTTAAGGTTAGGGTTAGGGTATGGGTTAGGAGTTAGATATGAATGGGAGTCAATGGTAAGTCCCCACCGGTATAGAAAAACAAACATGTGTGTGTGTGTGTGTGTGTGTGAGCCTTCGTCTGCAGTTGCAACACATAGCTTAGCTGTAAAAAAAAAAATGCTGTGCCATGCCTTGTGTCTGTCATGCTGCATCCCTCAGGCTACACATCAAGTCTCTGCCTGTCGCTTTCTCAGAGTGTTTTATATATGTATATTTATATGTATGAGTGTGTGTGTTTGTGTGTTATCAGACAGCCTGCTGTAATAACAGAACAGTAGTGCCAGCGCTGTAAAATAAAGTGTGCATAGAGACAAAAAGAGAGGAGGGGAGGCTCCCAGGTTGCTGGAGACTGACCTTACTTCCCGAGTCCTTGGGTCCACACTCCCCTTTATCGTACCACCATTTGTTTTTCAGTTTGTCTAAGACTCCTGCTTCACTCAGTTTCAATACGGCAAGGTTTACGGGCGTTCTTCAAATCACGGGGAAGGGTGGGGTGGGGAAAATAACATAAATAACATCATAGGACATGTTATTTTATGTTATTCAGTCAGAAGAAGCCCAACAAGAGCAGCTTAGTACTCTTCACAAAGTGACGAAGCCTGAAAAGGGGCCCCACGTGTGCTACATGTCTCTTTGCTCGTTTTGAAAAAATATTCGTTTTTTCCTGGGTATTTAAGGGAAAGGGGCAGAGCTAACAGACATATATATGTGGGACCCCGGCTGCATCGCTTTTCTGGAACAGGCGCATACTGCCGGGACCTTTTTTAGTAACAAAAATGGAGGCCGTTACTGTCGAACCAAAATTATTGGTTCAGAAAATGTACTTCATACTCACCTGTGCACCAAAAACACCCAATACTGGGCTACTTTTTCACTCTAATATATTTTCAAGTTTCTAAATATAGCATCATAGCCATATTACCATTTTAATTGACCATTATGTGAGCAGTACAGCGAATATTCCTGCTTCAACAGTACTTGCTCTCCTCTACAGATTCAAAGATGCAGTTTCCGAAACCATCTACGCGACAAGTCGACCCGGCAGATGCTCCTGTTGCCAACAAAAAAAACACATTTCTCTTTTTTTACCCGCATCAAGGTCACATGGCATAGCGACATAGCGGCTAACCTTCTCGCCACCGCCTCCGCTGCCACACTCTCCTTTGTCGTACCACCACTTGTTTTTCAATTTGTCCAACAGGCCTTGCTCATTGAGTTTTAACACTGCCAGGTTAACTGCACTTCTTGAAAACGATAAAACATATTTGGTGAGAGGGGGGTGAGTACGCTGTCCAATTCGGGAGGGAAGGAACAGAAAGATAGGGGTGGGGGAGGAGGGAGGGAGAGAGGGGAAGGGAGGAGCAGCAGTAAGAAAAAAAAGGAACAAGGGGTGGAGAAGTGCATTAATCCCATTCAAGAACCCGAACACTCGCCGGACACAAATCTCTCTCTTTCGGTGAAATGATGACAAACCTAATAGAAACATCATAAAGTCAGCTGGAGATAGTGTTGTTGGCATTAGAATAATCTAGTAAGCCAAAAGTTGCCAATTCAGCCACCAAAGTCCACATCAAGTGTTCATAAGAAATATTACTATTACATGTGTAGAAGAATATTACTTCTATGTAAAATCAAAGACAGCTTGTTTGAAAAGATTAATGTTACTTCTGAGTGCTATGATTTTAACCCTCTGAACCCATAAGTAGTTGCTCACATTTTTCCCCATTGTTGGCTCATTTTTCACAGCAAAACAGAATCTTGCACATCTATGAAAACAGGACAACCATGACTAGAAGAATACAGAGATATCAGAGATGCCTTTTGTGCAGTATGGCAATGTTATATTGCTGTAAATCATAAAAAAGAACAAAAAGTGGAATATCTTTGATCAATTATTATTTAAAAAAAAAATGCAAAAAACCTAGAATCAACATGTACAACATATTTTCAAGTGCCCACAGGTGTTTTTGCAAATTTTTCAAATGAGACCTTGATTTTGATGAAATATCATAAACATGAGCTTGGATGTGAAAAAATGGTAACTGACAATTTTTTTCTGTTTTTACAGTTTCTGGCTCAGATAAAAGTTGTAATTTTGGCTCTTTTTAAAAGCTAAAATGTCTTTCAAACTTGCTGAGTTGGCTTTGCGATTCAGAGGGGTAAAGTGAATGTGTTTTTCTAGAATGCAATGCTTGAATGAGGGGAGAATGGTTTAGCAAACATTCAGCTGAGCAAAGAGGTGTCTAACCTGGCAAGGTAAATCAGAAGGTCCTTCAAGGTCACTAATATTACAAAATAATTAAAAAGCCTATTTTGTTCTGATTTTTTCAGATCTTTGCTTTATTTAGCAACACAAGTGAATTGTTATAGACTGAGATAGTTCAAGAAATGCTAAAAAACTCTCATTCATGGTCTCCAAAGGATGATTCCTTAAAGCTTTGGTGATCACCTACGCTCACATCTCGTGCTACTACTTGGACAAAAGTTTACTTTTTTCTAATATGTGAATGTAATGAAAAACTCAAATTAATCTACCCAAGCAGGGAAATGCTAAACAATGACATTGTTTTAGTATTATATTCTGACTGAAGTATGCATAGTTTTTTTTTCTCATATAACAAGGATCAAAATGTGCACTTAATTAAATATTGCAAAACACTATCCAGTTTAAAACATTAAATTTTGTCCCCAAATACTGGCAATCAGCAGCATCAGTCATTTAATCTCAGCATCACCTCCAGATAATTTGGACCCGTTTTACACATGCATATGTACATCAGCCAATTTTATAACTCGCAGGATTTCTGAGCATTAAGCTCTTCTGGAAAATCAGTGTCTATGAAAAGCTTTTCAAAATAAGGGCACATCATAATTTCAGGCCGCTGCAGTGATCTGTGATGGTAGGGCAGCAAAAGGGAGAGATTTGCTTCAGCAAGTGTTTTGATCCTTTCATTTGCATCATTTATGAAAAAATAAAAATAAAACAGTCAGTAATGGGAATGGATCAGAAACACAAAGCAACATGGCTAATATTACAGTTTAAGCTGATGATTGCAGATTGATTGCAGAGCCGTGTGAAATAACAGCCCTGACCAGCGGCGCTGCCAGCTTCTGAAGTTTGCTGGTGTGTTTCCTAGCTGATATCCGGACGAGTGACTGACAGAAGAAGATAATCCCCAAAACAACAAGGGAGAGGCCTGAAAAGGACGGAGGATTACCGTGATCTGTCAGGGACTCTTCCTGGTCAAAGCAGTGGCAGAAAACTGGCACCAGCCTGGCTGAAAACCAGTAGCTGCTCTGCTCTATTTCAGGTTCAGAGGAATTTACAGAAAAAACAACAACAAATTTTTTGGGGGGAGCTGTAACAAATTCTTGGTAGTGATTCACAAACAATTTTTAAAAAGCACTCATGTTTGGCTGTTATCTTCAAGACATCCTCTAATCACATTTGATCAATGCTCTAAAATGATTTATTTGTCCTGCAGAGCCTTAATAGGAAAGTGTTTCAACACGTGTGTATTGTGCAGGAATAAATTAAAGTGCAGGTGATTGCGAAGCTGCACACATAGATACACACACCTGCCTTTAGTGCATTTATCCATTCCCCTCAGTGAGACCTTGCTGGCGGCTTTGGTCGATAAGAATGCGGATTGAAAGTGCAACTCCCCACAGTAATGACACTGTATTCTGTGGCAGGTCTGTAAATTCCACTATGGTCGGGAGGCAGTGATAGAGTCTGGCAGAGTAGCCCAGGGCCAGGCATTCAAACGGCTCCCAAAATGCCATTTCAGTCAAAAATAAAGAACCAGTCAACCGTGAAGGAACGCTGAAGTAGCATTAGCTAAATCTCTAATTACATTCTGCCCATAAAATGCAGCTTATCGCCAAAATAAGACATTTTCAGATGAGTTTACTAGCAGCATGCCGTTCCAACATCTCTGTGGGCCCAAACAGCAAGCATGAGATTTACCTGGTGTGGAGAGCTGTAAAGGAGAAAAATATTAAATAAAAACAACCCCTGCAGCTCACAGTGAAGCCCCACATTCATGCAACAAACACGGATGTCAGAAAGCTGCTACTTCTGTCCTAAAACAAACAGATAAAAAACAAAAAACGCCCCACCCACCCACACAAAGCAGAAAGTGGAGACAGATAGAGATAGAAAAGGCGGCACACCAGGGAAGGTGGAATACCATAACAACACGTAAAACATATTGTTACACTATTCCACCCACCTTAACTGTGAACCCTTGGGTGTGGCTACTCCATAGCCTTTGGAGTCCAAGTTGCCTCCGACTTTCATTGTGTCGCAGGGCTTTCGCTGCTCAGTGTACTCATTCATGGTGGACTCCAGCAGGAAGGCGTATTTCCCTTTGGACTTGCGGACTCTCGCCACCCCTTCGGCTGTGGTCTTGGTGAAGACAGTAGGCTCTGCGGACTTCATGTAGCCCCACATCTTCTCATAGACAGCAATCTTGGACCGCTGTGAAGTTTTGAGGAGGTTCAGAGGTAGATGTGGTGTGAGCAATGGAGAATCAAGTTCCACATACAAGATGCAAAACAGAAAAACACACGAAGCATCAACATCTTACCACAATCCTGCATAGAAATCTACATGTTGGGTCTAAAGTACATTAACGTCTATTTCAGCCTTCATCCCAACACAATAGAAGTAAATGGACAAAGAAAGGTTTTATTACAAGCAGCTGGATCTCTTTTCTCTTTTGCAGTTTGGTTGAATAGACCCAAAGTGACACTCAGCTTAAAATCTTTTCAAACTGTCATTAACAGTTTGACTCAAAAAACCCACCATTTGTTTGCATCAAAAGGCAGCTGTTAAAAGTTGGTTCTACACAGATAAAGGTACAGAAGGAGGCTAGCTTAAATTTTGCACGGTAGTATTATTTCTCGTTTGTCTATATATGTAGCCCTGCGACAGACTGGCGACCTGTTCAGGGTGTCCCCTGCCTTCGCCCGAGTCAGCTGAGATAGGCTCCATGACCCCCCGCGACCCTAGTGAGGATAAAGCGGTGTATAGAGAATGGATGGATGGAGTATTATTTCTCCATTGTCTGTCTGTACATTCATATTAATGCAAAATCAGGCAAAGGTCCACAAAAACAACAGTTTATAGGGTATTCTTATGAATCCATGAGCCTTCGCTGAGTGTGCAGATGTAGAAGTGAAGTTCTGTTTAATTCTGAAGGAGTAGTTTGAATTGTTTGTCATTTCCACTGGATATGGCACAGAGTTCAACAAAACAAACTTGCATTAAGACAAAGTGCAATACTATAGGGGTTGCATTTTTTTGATAAAGGCAAAATTTGTCAGAACATAACATCAACGAAGCCTCAGGTTACAAACTATAGTGGGAACATTCAGGTTTAGTGCAGACTGTTTCATTTCGTAATAAATCCAAAAATTACCATTCTCACTGAATTTTGACTCCCAATGTCTGTCAAAGTAAGGGTTTTATGATGTTTTTTGTATGTTGTTCAGCTCTAATGTAGGGACCTAAAACTGGGATTTCAACTTGGCTGTACTGACATCTTTAACCCAAGTGGTTCAAGCTTAAACCTGAAGCTACACACGTGGACAAAATTGTTGGTACCCCTCAGTTCAAGAAGGAAAAACCCACAATTCTCACTGAAATCACTTGAAACTCACAAAAGTAACAATAAATAAAAATTTATTGAAAATTAAATAATCAAAATCAGCCATCACTTTTGAATTGTTGATTAACATAATTTAAAAAAAAAAAAAACAAACTAATGAAATAGGGCTGGACAAAAATGATGGTACCCATAACTTAATATTTTGTTGCACAACCTTTTGAGGCAATCACTGCAATTAAACGATTTCTGTATTTGTCAATGAGCGTTCTGCAGCTGTCAACAGGTATTTTGGCCCACTCCTCATGAGCAAACAGCTCCAGTTGTCTCAGGTTTGATGGGTGTCTTCTCCAAATGGCATGTTTCAGCTCCTTCCACATATGTTCAATGGGATTCAGATCTGGGCTCATAGAAGGCCACTTTAGAATAGTCCAACGCTTTTCTCTCAGCCATTCTTGGGTGTTTTTGGCTGTGTGTTTTGGATCGTTGTCCTGTTGGAAGACCCATGACCTGCGACTGAGACCAAGCTTTCTGACACTAGGCAGCACATTTCTCTCCAGAATGCCTTGATAGTCTTCAGATTTCATCGTACCTTGCACACTTTCAAGACACCCTGTGCCAGATGCAGCAAAGCAGCCCCAAAACATTACTGAGCCTCCTCCATGTTTCACCGTAGGGACAGTGTTCTTTTCTTCGTATGCTTGGTTTTTGAGTCTATGAACATAGAGTTGATGTGCCTTACCAAAAAGCTCCAGTTTGGTCTCATCTGTCCAAAGGACATTCTCCCAGAAGCTTTGTGGCTTGTCAACATGCATTTTTGCAAATTCCAGTCTCGCTTTTTTATGAGTTTTTTTCAGCAGTGGTGTCCTCCTTGGTCGTCTCCCATGAAGTCCACTTTGGCTCAAACAACGACGAATGGTGCGATCTGACACTGATGTACCTTGGCCTTGGAGTTCACCTTTAATTTCTTTGGAGGTTGCTCTGGGCTCTTTGGATACAATTCCAACAATCCGTCTCTTCAATTTGTCATCAATTTTCCTCTTGCGGCCACGTCCAGGGAGGTTGGCTACTGTCCCGTGGGTCTTGAACTTCTGAATAATATGAGCCACTGTTGTCACAGGAACTTCAAGCTGTTTAGAGATGGTCTTATAGCCTTTACCTTTAAGATGTTTGTCTATCATTTTTTTTCGGATGTCCTGGGACAATTCTCTCCTTCGCTTTCTGTTGTCCATGTTCAGTGTGGTACACACCTTTTCACCAAACAGCAGGGTGACTACTTGTCTCCCTTTAAATAGGCAGACTGACTGATTATGAGTTTGGAAACACCTGTGATGTCAATTAAATGACACACCTGAGTTAATCATGTCACTCTGGTCAAATAGTTTTCAATCTTTTATAGAGGTACCATCATTTTTGTCCAGGCCTGTTTCATTAGTTTGTTTTTTTAAATAATTATGTTAATCAACAATTCAAAAGTAATGGCTGTTTTTGATTATTTAATTTTCAATAAATTTTCATTTATTGTTACTTTTGTGAGTTTCAAGTGATTTCAGTGAGAATTGTGGGTTTTCCTTCTTTAACTGAGGGGTACCAACAATTTTGTCCACGTGTGTATATTTTCCCTTTACTGAGCCAGACGTAATAGAGTGTATGCATGACTCTAGAATATAGAAACACTTATAGTCACTACATATCCACATGCAGACTAAAAGGCTACTACAAAACATGCGGTTGTCATGAGCAGTCTACAGAAACCTCTACCAAAATGTGCCTTTGTGTATGTTTTTGTAACACATGACATCTACAGAGAGAAATGATTGTCAGAAAGAGAAGGAAAATAATTCAATACATTTCAAAATATCCTTATAACTTACTGAAGTCTGACGTTTCATGCTAGACTGTAGGATTGTAGTAAGAAGCAAGTTCAACATAGTGAGACTTTCTTTGCATTAACCAGCTCAACTAAATCTAAAACCCCAATCATGCTAAATGGTATCAGACAGTTGATAATCACTTTCATGAAGAAAACCTGGTTAACACAGAAAGCTGATTATGACTTTAATATGTTAACCAGGTTTTCTTCATCAGGCTCTGAGTTCTGGATGTTTGACTTTTGACTCATCTTTCTGCATGAAATGGATTAATCGTGTGTTGCTCACTTCATTCAAAAAGGTTGAGAGCTATGATGAGTATTAAAAATTTATATCTGCACTTAACTTAATATATTGATTTTACAACTTATTGTACCCTCAATACAGCCACTTTTTCGATTGTGACAGCTGCACATTAGAGCTCATAAACTATACATTTAAACATGAAGCTTAACAAGTACATTTCAATCTGATACTGTTCCACAATGAAAGATACATGCAAATCACTTTAATTTTTGGACCAATTAATGTTCCTGATTGAATATTCTCTGTGACAAAGACCAGTGTGTTCTACATATTAGTTGCAAGTACAGCAGTGTGAAGCTGACTGTGCAGCAAATCAGGACTGATCTAACGTTATAATTCTGCATTTTCTGCATTATCAGCTGAATACATACGGTTTGTGCTCCTGTAACTGCACAGCTTTGTACAGTCAGATTACCAATATACAGCTCAACAGGTTTGCAGATATAACAGATTCCCTCAGCTAAGAATATTTATGACCCAGAGAGAACATGGTCAGGAAAAGAATTTATGCTTCTTAAAACTGATTTAAATCCTGAACTCTGATCAAAACTTCCTCTGGAGCAGGTTAGCTGTGCAGCATAAGTTACTATGGTGATGGAGCAGAGCCAAAACTCTGACTTTAGGCTCAACATACCTCGCAAAGCCATTAATCTCACTTAGTAGTACGGCCCTCAGGCAGATTAGCTCTAACAAGGGAAGATTTGAGTGGAATATATCTTCATCTGCTGAATATATTCAAGGCATGATCAACCAAACACCCCTATTATGCACAACACGGGCCTTGAACAACTTCTGCTCGCAGAAATTACATTTATATGCTACAAATGCACCGCATGAATTAACTTTTTATCCACAAAGTAAAGTATTTGTTTTGTTCCTTAAATGAGCCACATTCAGGACTCAGGAGGCAAACTTCAGCCTCATACCAATGTTAAATTACCTACAACATGTATTCAGTCATATGTACCATAAACATGATTTCTAGGATACATGGTTGTCTGCTAAGCCTCCATAACTTCCTCCAATATCAACAAGGCTGCATGATCATCCTTTTCTCTGGTGTGTAAATATGAAGACTCTCCTCACTGTCTGAGACTTTAACTATCAACACCAACTCACCCTGAAGAACTCTTTGGTGGATCCGGAGTCCAAGGTGCCATAAGCGATGTCAGTCTGCTTGGCCAGATCCTCAGCGCTCTCTATGGGGGAAACCATCCTCTCCACAGTAAGGAAGGCAGCCAGGTTGGCCGTGTAGGAGGAAATGATGATGAGGGTGAAGAACCACCACACTCCTCCAACGATCCGCCCCGATAAAGATCTTGGAGACAGGGGGAGGGAGGAAGAACCGTGCAGGGGGGTAGTTTGGAAGGATTAGGTGGCAGAGGAGGATGGAGGGGATAAAAATAAGAGGAAAAATGATAATTGGAGTGTTGCAGGAGGTCAAATCAGGATAAATAAGAGAGGAGAACGAGGTACAAAGACATAGAAAAGAATCAGTCAGTGGTGGAAGATGCAGTGAATTGGAATGATGAAATAAAGCCACCGAAGATGCTTCTAAACCACAAGGTGGAGCTCTGACAACACTCAAACCTTCTGGAGCTCTATTTCCTCCTCATTAGTTCATACTGCCTCATAAAAAAACAAAAAAACAAAAAACTACATGCTTGCATTGACCAGCTTTGATAAAGGTGTACCACTGTTCCTGCATACTCCACCCTCTGTCTTTTCTTTTCTTTTTTTTTCTTCTGTTTACCAGTAGGATGAAAAGAGCTGCAGGTCCCCCAGCCGGCGAGTAGTGGCAGCGGTGGCGCTGTTCTTTTCTTGTTTTCTCGCTCGGGGAGAGAGATAGCCGGCTGCTCAGGAGCAGCGGAAGGTCGTGAGGAGAATCTTAAACCACAAATGCTGCATTGAGGAGAACAAACAAGATCTCCCCTTGGTGCAAATCAAACAGTAGAGGATATAAAACCCTCAGGCCTCCATGTCAGATGCAGGGAGAGGGGAGGAGAGGGAAGGATGGGGAGGAGATGGGCATCTGCAACAGTCAGTGTTTTCTTTGGTTTCTCTCTGTTGCAATCCGGTCACAATGCACACAAGATACACAGAGCAACATTTTGCTGCACATCTGCCTCTCAATCCCAAACCTATGTCTCTTTTTTGCAAGAAGTCTGATTGCTAAAGAACCCAGTGTTCTAACAAATTACAGCCAATACAGTGTGCGGCAGCACCGTCACCCCAAACCACAGAATCACTGAGGAAACCTCCATTTTCTTGCTCTGTGCCGATGAAAGTGCCTGTAGCGGCTTCCAATAGAGGAGTGCTGCAGCAGAGCATGTCTCCTTCACCCACACAGGAAACCTTGCCCATAAAATAGACTTATTGATGTATTAGCTCTGGATTTGAATACAAATTACTTCCCCTCTCTTTTTCTCTCTCTATTTTCCTCCTCCTTGGTAGCTTTAAAAGAGCACAGAGAATTTAACTGTAAAATAAAGAGGTGGAGTGCATGCATGGTATTCTCTCTCTCTCTCTTCTCTCAAGCCCCCTTTATTTATTTATTTTTTGCCACAATCCTTTCATTTGTCTCCCATCTTTTCTCTTTATTTCCACAGAATCAACAGTGGATTGTGCAATAATGGGACCAGAGGAGGAGAGTCTCTCTGCCATCCCTCCAACTCCCTGAGCTGTGTGTTTGCTGCCTGATACCACTGGCTTTGATCCACACTGACACACTGCTGTGTCTTGATGGGCCTGCCATAAACAGAGGGGATGAAGGAGGAGGGAGGATGAGGAGGACAGCTCAGCGCCCGGAGTTTTGGGGTAATTTTACGGACACGTTGGTGCTCTCAGTGTTTTCTTTTATTTTCTGTCCTCAAAGCCACGACTGATTCCATATAACATACGATGTCATAATCCCTGTCAGGAAATGGGGCATAATATCAGCTGACAGTGGGCGACATGGCAATCAGAATAACAACAACAGACCTCCCCTCAGATATCAGAGGAAAAACAAACTGATCAGATTAAAGAGACTGGTGGAGAACACTAGAAATCAAAGAGTCAGTTTACTTCAAATTACACCAAAATTACAAAAATTAACCAAAAAAGAGCATCTAACATGATGCAGATGGTGTATTTAGATCTCACAGACTAATAAAGATAAACTTTAGGAGGATTGATAATTTGTGATCTATGGAAATATGAAAGGATATACATCATGAAGAACTGAGTAGACATCAGTATTTGATATTTGTTTCAGAGTGTTTCCATTATGCTAACATGTCTTTTTAATGTCTCCCAGTGATGATATGAGGGGTAGGAAGCTCCTGGAGCCTCCTCATCTCCTCAATATAAATTTAAAGGACTGGAAGATCCTCCGTGATGGCAGCAATAATTATTGGATCACAGAAGGAGGTAAGGAAGTAGAAGCTAGAATAACAAGACACGACTACTGGAAAATATTCCAGATTCCATCGTTATTTTTCTTAAATGGTTAACATATATAAGCTACTGGATACCAAGAATTTCCCCAAAGGATGAATAAATCTATTATTATCATCAATAGATTTCAGATGGGAATGAATCTGAGAGTGGACAGGAAAGATTATCGCCAACAAATAATAAACCTTCTAATATTAAATTGTATTTAACTGCTCAGGTGCTGCTAATTAGTTGTTTGGGCTTAAATGGAGATTGTCTTTCTTCCAGGAAATAAAGAAACTCAAGCAACTTTCTCCATTTTCTGTATAATTATATATTTTAGTTCGAGAAAACCTTAGTGGAACATATAAAATAATGAAAGTAAATGTGCAAAGTTGCAACTGGAGAGAAAAACTGCAAAATGGTACCTAACAAGTGGTGCAGTTGTGCTATTCAAAAAATAAGACACATTTTCTATGTCCTAGAGGTCAATGACAACACTTTTAAACTTGTTAGTTTTCTGTTGCATGATAAAGCTGCACAGTTTGGTTAGTTTCCACCAACACACACATGATATAACATAAAGACACAAATGAATCCTAAACAGCAGCACCTAATTAACAAAGAATGAATAGCAGTTATTTCAATGTTTTTTTTTTTTTTTGTTCCTTCCGACTGTCGCTCATAGGGAATCCAATGGCATCTTTGGATTGTTGGGTTTTCTGTTCTCTTCTGTTCTTTTTGTATTATTTGTGAGGTCTGTACCTCACTATACTAAGTGCTTTGAAATGGCGTATGTTGTGAATCTGTAAAAATAGAAAAAATTATCAGCTTTTAACTGTGATGTGCTGTTCTGTTGAAAAACCTGACCTAATCTGAGTTTAAAATCATTGTATTTCATCAAAATTACCTTCTGCATGTCTTATTTTAAAACACACACACACACACACACACACACACACACACACACACACACACACACACACACACACACACACAAACACACACACACACACACACACACACACACACACACCTGCCAAACAGGTCGCTCTAACCAGATTCTGTAAAAAATGAAATAAAATATTAATAAGTCATGACTGGGACTTTAATTACTCATCTGTGATGTGTTATTCAGTTAGAAAAAATCTCTAAATTTAATTTTAAAATCATGTTGTTTCATTAACATCTATTTATTCTACATGTCTCAATTAAAAAATAATCGAACATAAATCAACATTAACCCAATTTAAGGTCTCATGACAAAAAATCTGCTATTTCTCGGCTGAACTGAAAGCAGTGTTTACACAGAGTAGAGAGGAGACAAATGTGGATCAAACCAGCAGGAGCAAAATATCTATACTATTATTTTTTCAAGTATTGGTAACACCCGTGGACACTTGGGAAAATGTTGTACATACTGATTTCAAGTTTTAGCAATTTTTGTTGACATATTCAACCTAATTTTCCCCTTTTTTATGATTTACGGCATCATAACGTTGTCATATTGTACAAAAAACACTTTTGAGTTCGGTCTACTTCTAGCCATGGTTGTGCTGTTTCCATAGAGGTGCAGGACTATACAGTGGGGCCAATAAGTATTGGGCAACTTAAAAATTTCCACGTTCACCATTTAAAAAGATAAGAGAGGTTTGTAATTTTCATCATAGGAACACATCAGGCGTGAGAGACAGAATGCTAAAAAAAAATTCCAGGAAATCACATTGTATGATTTTTAAACAATTTATTTGTGAAAATGGGTGGCCAATAAGTATTGGGCAGCTAGAAAACAAACAACTCTTCTGTCCCTCACAGACCAGTCTTTAAAAAGTTAGACAGGTGTCATACAGAAATCTGAACCCATGGAAATCTGACCCCCGGGTCACTTTTCTATATAGAATTCTGACCCCTTTTCTATATAGAATTCTGACCCGCAGGTCACTTTTCTAGTATAGAAAACTGACCCGCCCCATAGAATTGTGACCCCCTATATGAAATTTTAAATTTTGCTGATAAAAATGTTCTGCTATACTTACTTACTAGAAAAAACATCTTTTCACCATCATAGCCTATAATGTAAAGAATGTTAATGAACATTCTACAAAGTACATTTCTATATGTATGTATGTGATGGAAGTATTCTTCCTGCAATATATATATATATATATATATATATATATATATATATATATATATATATCAGATTAATCCATATTAATTTGAAAATCTGCAAATATGACAATGTCAAGTGTCAGATATCCACCTGACATCCATTGAGTACATACCAAGAGTTATCAGCCGATCAGCTTCAGCAGAATGGAATCCAGTGAATTTGACAGCATATGTGGTTTTCTCAACAGTCCAGAAGTAGCCAGGGTAAGTTGAATAAAGTATTTAAAGTTGTGTTTATATTACTTATGTGTTGTGACCTAGGTCACTTTTCCATGCTATAGAATAGTGACCCCACTATATATTATGCTAGTTATTTAATGTTTTGTAACCTAGGTCACTTTTCTATGCTATAGAATAGTGACCCCACTATGTATTATGCTAGTTATTTAATGTTTTGTAACCTAGGTCACTTTTCCATGCTATAGAATATTGATCCCACTATGTATTATGCTAGCTATTTAATGTTTTGTAACCTAGGTCACTTTTCCATGCTATAGAATATTGATCCCACTATGTATTATGCCAGTTATATGTGATGTTTTGTAACCCAGGTCACTTTTCCATGCTATAGAATATTGACCTCAGGATTATTATTATTTTAATGTAAATACAATGAATTTGTAAATAAAATAATTATTTTTAATAATGTGTTGTAAAGTGTTCATCCAGTCTCTTATGGAGCCATAATGCTGACAGTAAGTTTTGGCATTGAAAAATGTTGAATTGAAAGCGAAAATACAAACATTGAATTTCCAATCTTACTGGCAGTGTTTTCGCGGAGCCATAATGCTGACAGTAAGTTTTGGCATTGAAAAATGTTGAATTCAAACTGTGATGTGCTGTTCTGTTGAAAATACAAACATTGAACTTTCAATCTTACTGGCAGTATTTTCACGTGAGGGGCGGGGGCTAAGGGGGCGGGGCTTATAGCGTGAGAACGCGCTTCTTGGTTTTGAGGAAAGGAGACAGGAGCAGATTGCCCTGTGCTGGCTAACGCCATTTTCGTTTGACCAAGCATGGATCAGAGTTCACCTCAGGGGCGGATTGAACGTCATTCGGTCGTTTGACCGAAGGGCCGGTCCACATGTGGCCCGGTAGGCTGGTATTTATTAAATAATTTTATTATTGGGCACCTGACGCCCGTATAGCTTATAGGGTTAAGCAGGCGACCCATGTATAGGGGCTAGAATCCAACGCAGCGGCTTGGGTTCGATTCCTGTCTGCGGCCCTTTGCTGCATGTCATCCCCCTACTTTTCTCCCCATCTCCTGTCCCTCTTCACTGCGACTATCACAATAAAAAGGCAAAAAAAAAAATATAATTTTTTTTGTTAAGCTGCCAAAATATTCAAATGTGATTTATATTCTTCCATCTGCATATTATAGTTTTTTCTCAATGGTCTTAATGTGTGTTTCACAGGTAAAATGTTTGAAAAAAGGATTTTATACAGTCTGAATTGTAATCAACTCTATGAGCTGGGGGGGAGATTCGAGTTGATTGCACAGGTGGGCTGGTCTGGTCCAAAAAGTCCCGGGCCGAATTTGACTCCCAATCCTGGCCCTGGGACTTCGAAAACGCCAGTAAGTCTGTTTCTCTTTGTACGTATTAGTATATAATATTTTTCCACACAGAACCTCATGGCGTTAAAACCACTTTAGGCTTCATATTATGCTAATTTAGCAAACGTGCTAACGTTCTCTAAGCTAGCTAATGTAAAAGGGCTTTGACTCGTTTCCACAGACACATTTCCATTTACAGGAGGGATTCTTCATCAATTTAAATATTAATATTACTCTTCAATATTACTTATTAAATAACCCCTTTAAGCTGCAGTCAATTCCAGCCATTTTCAGTACAAAAAAATCGCTAATATTCTATTTGTAAATAAAAATATAACGAGAAATACAGGGAATATTGGACACGCATCGCGACGTGCATTTTCTCGAAAACGACCTATTCGTGGATCATATATCGACTTCAAGACATGTTTTGGACAAAATGTTTTACTGGCTTGTTTTGTCTGGATGTCCAAGGTTGGATTATGGCCGTTTTTTGTGGAATATTTTTTTCGCGGAGCCATAATGCTGACAGTAAGTTTTGGCATTGAAAAATGTTGAATTCAAAGCGAAAATACAAACATTGAACTTTCAATCTTACTGGCAGTGTTTTCACGTGAGGGGCGGGGGCTAGGGGGGTGGGGCTTATAGCGCGAGAACGCGCTTCTTGTTTTTGAGGAAAGGGGACAGGAGCAGATTGCCCTGTGCTGGCTAACGCCATTTTCTTTTGACCAAGCATGGATCAGAGTTCACCTGGACCTGGGACTTCGAAAACGCCAGTAAGTCTGTTTCTCTTCGTACGTATTAGTATCTCCACAACGTCATACCTGGGTTTCAAAGACAGCTATGGAGCTGAATGGAGAGCACCCACCAACAAGTCAATTGTTCTTTTGTTAATTGTCCTTGTTGGCAAGTGTAGGTGGAGTTTATGACAAATGTTTTCACTGTGAAGATTTTAGCAGCTGCAGGTCAGAATTTGTATTCTGTAAATTGTTGAAGTGTTCTAATATGAATCTTAAAATCAAAAACTTTGTTTTGTTATCATACCCTTGGGCATATGTACTTATGCTAAAAACACCGTTCTGTTCAGCACTTGAAAATCAGGTCACAGTTTACTTTGATCTATTTTAGTTTTTAAAACGAAAATTGTATTTAAACAGTTAACTGTGAAGTTGAAGAAAATGCTTTTGATTAATAAATACTTTTCTTCAGTGTACCAGATTTTATTGTTTTTTTCAAATTAATTTTATAAAGTAAGTTAGACTTTCAAAACATGCAAAAGATTTTTTTTAAATCAATAAGATTGAGTGTATGACATCATCTTACTTTATTTAACTAAGTATGATGTCATTAATAACTGACTGTTTTTTAAAGTTAGTTAAACTCAATTTTTTGGCTTTTTCTTCAAGGTTATATTCAAAACTTTTAACTTGGTAAAATAGACATTTTTGAGTTTTCCTAAATCAAAAAAAAGAGAGAACTTCACTAAACTACTGAAAAGTGCTTGGAAAATGTTGCCTCATTTTTTTGAGTAGGATCTAAGCAACAGTTTTTACAGTGTAAGCTCTGATAAAAAGCTGCATTTCAAATAAGCAAATCAATGTGTAGTTAAGAATCTCAGAACAAAATGACATATTTAAACCTTTTATAATCCATTTTACTGATGTCTGCTTGAATCATAATTGTCATGCCCTCCTGTCTCGGTATTCAGACTCATTAAGATAACGATGAGCGGCTGTGCTTCCAGCGCAGCCGGTGTGAATAGGCAATCATCAGCAGATAAAAACCTGCCACCACGCTCAGCTTGTTGCTGAGTCATTGCGTACCACATTCCGGACCATACACGTTGTATATTGCCTCATTGCTATCTGGACTCTGATTCTTTGTGGACATCTTGCCTGCTCCGTCTTCACCTCCGCACCCCGGTATCCTTCACCCGCTCAGCATCCTCCTCCGTCTGTTCTTGGACTGCTGGCTTCTCTATCATTGCCACATCTCCACCACTGGCTCCCCCAGCTCAGTTCCCCACCTCGTCTTCAGATTCCCCGGACAATAGTGAGTTCCCCTCCCTGTCAGTTTAGTTTTTATTTTTTGCTTCCACTTCGGCCGTCTGGCCCGCCTTCAATTTGGTTTGGTTTAGTTTAGTTAGTTTCGTTTTGTCCTTTTTCTGTTTGATTCCCTGCACCTCCTTAATGGAGTGATTTTTTTTTTTTTTTTTTTTTTTGTTAACCATTAAACCAGGGGCGGGTGGTCAATAGAGGGTGCTAGGGCGCCGCCCCCTCTGTCTCACATCATGTAGAGAGTCACAGCCCTTCCTTTAATAAAACGTTTTTAAAATTACATTTACATATATATCCTATGTTTTTAACAAGCAAAATGGATAATAGAGCCTGTAGAGAGTTATTAAGATGTATAATTTATAATAAAAAGTCAGATTAGAAACGTCATATCCGGCCTGGGGCGCACTGATCTTTCCCCATTGACTCTTGTCACTACCCGATCCGTCCCGGAAACCTGATTTGTACTGCGCATGTGCGCAAATTACGTCACTTCCGCTACTCCCGAAAAAAAAAAGAATTTTTTGTCAATTACTTAATGATTCAAGAATTATAGGGTTAAGCTAGTAGTAGGAACCTTTAGTAGTAAAACTGGGCGCCATCCTCCTCACTACAGCGATCTGCTTCTGTCAGAGGAATCACTCCGTTAAACTGCGGCCAAGTGAGCCGCTGGGCGTTGCGCGGCTATTCTGCGTAATACCGTAATGTTATCACAGGCGCTGAGCAGCCAGGCTGACAGACGTCCGCTGCAAATACATGCTGTCATTCAGATTTTGACTTTCAATATCTTCAAATCCTGAGGCGGTGACAAAGATCTCTCACTATGGCCTTGTCAGGGGTCATCCCAGCTAGCACCTGCATAGTATCTCCTGATTTTACTGTAAAATTTTAGAGAAAATTAATGTCAAAGTATGCTGAAATTTCAATTGTCCGGCTGGCCAACGGCAGATGGGCTGGCCCGTATGAGAGAGGTTCTGCTTAAGGTTTCTCCCTGTTAAAAAGGAGTTTTTCATTGCCACTGTCGTCTGAGGGCTTCCTCTGGGGGTTTCAGGCCATATGGGTTTGTAAAGCGTCTTGAAACATTTTAATTGTAATTGGTGCTATATAAATTAATTTAAATTGAACTGAATTGAATTGAGAATCAGCCATTATGCATCAACACAACTGAAATTTCAGCATACTTTGACATTAATTTTCTCTAAAATTTTACAGTAAAATCAGGTGATACTGTGCAGGTGCTAGCTGGGATGACCCCTGACAAGGCCATAGTGAGAGATCTTTGTCACCGCCTCAGGATTTGAAGATATTGAAAGTCAAAATCTGAATAACAGCATGTATTTGCAGCGGACGTCTGTCAGCCTGGCTGCTCAGCACCTGTGATAACATTACGGTATTACGCAGAATAGCCGCGCAACGCCCAGCGGCTCACTTGGCCGCAGTTTAACGGAGTGATTCCTCTGACAGAAGCAGATCGCTGTAGTGAGGAGGATGGTGCCCAGTTTTACTACTAAAGGTTCCTACTACTAGCTTAACCCTATAATTCTTGAATCATTAAGTAATTGACAGAAAATTCAATTTTTTTCGGGTTAAAGGTTAAAATGCTGTAAAATGCATGGAAAAACGGGTAGCGGAAGTGACGTACTTTTCGCACATGTGCAGTACAAATCGGGTTTCCGGGACGGATCGGGTAGCGACAACTCTCGTTATAACTTTGACATGCGCAGTTCGTTCCTCTTCAATACAAGAGACAGGAGACCGCGGGGCGCAGGCTGACCGCACCCCGCTGAGCGATCAGAGGGAGACAGCCTGTCTCCCTCTGATCGCTTTACACACCACCGGCCATGGGGTGGCAGCAGAAGCGAGCAGTTTGTTCATCCACTTGCCTTTAATTAAAACTTGCATACATACAAAAAATAACACAGATGTAGAGGTGCTGGCTTTAACACTCGCAAGACTATGCTTTTAGGATACTCCTTTAAGGACTGAAGAGGGATCATTTAATCCTCCTGTCCTGCTCTGTCTGCCCCGGAATGTGCATTATGCTAATCATGTGGCAACTTCTTGCAGGGAGAACAGTGGAAGGTGTGAACGGTGTGTGTGGGCGGGGGGTGGGAGGAAATATGCTCCCCCTTCCCAGGGGGGATTCTGCTCCTGCCCTGGGATGTGGACTGATCATTACGCTAATTATGTGGCAGCTTCTGGATGGGAGAACAGTGGAAGGTGTGGAAGGTGTGTGTGGGCGGGGGTGGGAGGAAATATGCTCCCGCGTCCCAGGGGGGATTGGCATAAAAAGTCTGAAAAACACTTTTGTGGTCATTAGCTACATTAGCTATATGAGACATACAAGATCCCAGTGGACAACCTGCCAGTTCGTCATCTGCTCCAAGACCTCTCCAAAAAAAAGATGCAGAGAAGATTCACTACTGAGCAGGCTTTGCAAATGATTCTGACTGAAACAAGCGCTTTTGACTCTGATGGAGAGGACATAGACCTTCAGTCAGATTCTGACTCGGAGCAGTTTTCGGGTAAGATTTCTCAAACATCAAATTTCTGTTTCAGAATACTTCACATTTAATTTCAAAGATTTTGTTCTTTTGGGGAATATTTTTTTAACTTCAAGATTTTTATTTTATTTTATTTATTTATTTATTTTTTTTACAAATTTCTAGATAAAAAATGACACATTTTAGATCAGAGGTCATCAATGTTTTCACAGAAGGAGCCCGAAAAATGTGAACTTCTGAACCAAGGGCCACAATACTGACAGAGTTCAGAATAAAGACAAACAGAACAATGAAAAGATGTGATATAATTTGACTCTTTTCTACATTGGTACATTTGTCTTTGCTAACGATATAAATTTGTTCAATTTGCAGAGGAAGACGCTCCCCCTCCCCAGAAGAGGACAAAACGGCTGGATACCGCACTAACGGAGACCGCAAAAGATGGCACAGTGTGGTGCAAGGAAGAGGTTGGACGACATCTGAAATTCGCTCCTATTGAACCTTACGCTGCAGAAGGAGAGCCAATACATGAAGCCAGAATAAGGATCAAAACTCGCCTTCAAAGCTTCCTCTGTTTTCTCACTCTCCAGATGCTTCGTACCATTCAAGCATGCACAATTGAGCATGCAAGGGAAACAGAGACTGTGGATTGGTTCATGGCTATTCCAGAACTAATGGCTTTCATTGCAGTTGTCATCTGGCGAGGGGTGACTAAGGTTCCATCACTGTCTGACAACTGGTCAGAGATGTATGGAAACAATGAGTAGAGACCGCTTCAAAGACATAATGCAGCACCTACGGTTTGATAGCAAGAACACACGGGCTGAGCGAGTGCAGACAGACAAGTTTGCAGCTATTTCCGAATTATGGGAATCATTTCGACAGAACTGTGTCACATTCTACAGACCTGGTCGGCACATCACAATCGATGAACAACTTTATCCATCAAAGACACGTTGCCCTTTTCTGCAATATATTGCTACAAAACCGGATAAATTTGGTATCAAGTTTTGGGTGGCGTGTGACTTGAAATCAAAGTATATTTGCAATGTCTTTCCATATGTTGGCAAAGAACCTGGCCGTCCCAAAGAGGAGAGACTGTCTGAGAGTGTGGTAATGAAGTTGATGGGACCATTTCTTGATCAGGGCAGAACTGTCACGACGGACAATTTTTTCACATCAATTTCACTTGCAAGAAAATTACGCAGCCGGAAAACTACCATTCTTGGGACACTCAATAAAATTCGCAGAGAAATTCCCCCTTCAGCTCGAGAGATAAAGCAAAGTGAGTTCAGCACTCAGGTGTTTTCAACAACTGATGCAACACTGACAGTGTACGCAGCCAGCCGGAAGAAGACAGTCTACGTTATGAGCAGCATGCACAGTGTGATTCAGACTGAGGACAGCCGCAAAAGAAAGCCAAGCACCATCACCCAGTACAACTCCACTAAATGCGGTGTGGACGCCATGGATCAGATGGTGCGGCAGTACAGCGTATGGGCAGGAACAAGAAGATGGCCTGTCAGTGTGTTTTATAATATGGTTGACATGGCAGCCCTGAATGCCCATGTGCTATATCAAGCCTACACAGGAAGGACGGAAAGGCGGCCAGATTTTCTGATGCGGCTTGCCTGTGAGTTGGCTGAGTCTTATGTGACATCAAAGAAGATTGGAAAGGAAAACCATCTTCGCAAACAGGCCGCCACACCAGTGGAACCGGGCAAAAGGCAGAAGTGCCAAGTCCATCACCGGTGCAAAAAGAACCCTGCTACTGTTCGATGTGTGCATTGCTACAAGTTAACGTGTGGCAAATGCAAAAGAGAAGTGCCATGGGAGTGCCAGGTCTGCGCAGACCAGTTTTGAAAAAGTTGTGTGATGACACACACACGGTAAATGTGTAAATTGTGTAAATATTGTTTGTGCTTTCTACAATGTTGATTCAAAAATATAAATAAACTATTAGAATAAGCATTTTTCATCCTCTTATTTTTGTGTCTCTTACTTATTTGCACTCAACAAAAAAGATAAATATGTGGTTATCCATCCTAAGCAATGCAAAATATTTACAGAAAAACCCAGGAACATTCAAGCTTTCAAGAAGAAGGGCAGAGTCAGAAGCAATGAAGTTTCAGTTGCTGTAAAAGCTAGTTCTTCCTTTTTGGCTAATTTCTCTTGGTTAGTAAGTAAGTAAAGTTTTATTTGCATAGCACCCATCACAGTACGAGTACACAGGGTGTTTACAACATCGGAATAAATTGAAAGCACAGTACAATACAAAAAATTTAGAATTTATGTCCAGTGCATTGTCACCAGTAAACAAGCACAGATCAACAACTATAAGGTATGGAACCTGAGTAGGGTTCAGGCTTATGCTAAGGAGGCTTGCTGAAAGATGTGTGCTGGGTAAACCAGAAGCTGCCACATAATTAGCGTAATGATCAGTCCACATCCCAGGGCAGGAGGAGAATCCTCCCTGGGAAGGGGGAGCATATTTCCTCCCACCCCCCGCCCACACACACCGTTCACACCTTCCACTGTTCTCCCTGCAAGAAGTTGCCACATGATTAGCATAATGCACATTCCGGGCAGACAGAGCAGGACAGGAGGATTAAATGATCCCTCTTCAGTCCTTAAAGGTAATAAAACACCAGTAGATCCCCTCGCAGTCTTCCTAGTGTTAATCTCTAAAATGTGAGGATTTACTTTTGTCATTTAATAATGTAAATAGAAATGTTAGTTGACACAAGTGGCACTTTAGACTCAGCCTGTTGATTTTTTTTATATGTTCTGAAATCTGAGGAATTACTATTTTTCTTTATTTTCATTGTAAATATTTAATGTTAGTTGACAGAAGCACTTTGGGCTCAAAGGCTAAGATAAGTCAAATGCACAGTTATACATAGTATAATGCCTAATGGTTTCAGTATTTTGTTTTCAGGCAAAGTGACATTTTTATTACTTTGATCTTAAATATGCAGATTTGCTATTTTCTCATTGTCATGTAAGGTTGTTAATGTAAAAGTTAGCTCACAGAAGCACTGTCTGCTTTAAGCCTTATAGTTAGTTGTTTTTTTTTTGTTTTTTTTTTAACAAAATGTCCAATGTTTGTTGGTTTCACAGGTATGGATTTGTTTTTATTTGAGTATGTAAATATAAATATGTTGTTCCAAAGATTTTGCTGGACAGAATAAGCACTTGGCACTCTTTGAAGCTGGAAACATGAATTGTTTCTTTTTTTCTTTTTTTTTTTACTTTTGAAGTAAAAAATAGATTTGCATATTTATACATTCTTAATTTGTTTAATTATAGAAAAGGAGATTTTAAGGGTTTGTGTGTACCAATTACACCTTAACTGGAGCAAATCATATCAAACACTGGGGAGATAAATTCAAATTCACGAGCTGGTAACATTTACGTGCATTTAATTGTCTATTTGACTCAGCAGTAGTGCTTAGGTGTACCCTCGTAGTGGTGCATAGTAATAGCACATCAAATGGCTGTGAACATAATTTACATCAATTCTTGTATTCTGGTGTTGCCGACTCTGCTATTTGGTTTGGTAAATTAAGTGCGCCCCCCCAAGAGAAAAATTCACCAGCCGCCACTGCATTAAACTTATATTAATTCCATCGCCTTGTCTGTTTTGCCTGCTGCTTGGGTTCATCCCCTGTTTTGTGACAATAATAATGTTGAAGAAGCCTTGAAGGTGGTGATTTGTGTTATTTTATGCTCTGAGGAGTCGTAACATCGAATTCTGAGAAGATCAGAGATATAGGATTTTACTAAACATCTGTCATCAGATGCTCAATGACTCCTGTCATTCTTGAAAGAAGCTTTTGGTGAAATCATCAGTACATCTGTCATTTGGATTCAGGTTTTCAACACATTCAAGCCAGTGTTGAATGTTATCTGCTTAAAAAAAAAACCTCCATGCAATCACATTTAAACACACTTAAATTTGGAACACTGTTTAAGCCATGATGTAAAATAATGTGCTGCTTTTTACCTCATTAAATTGACTGTAATTTAAGTCCAATATTTTTTTTTCTTCATGGAACATTGTTCAGTTTTACATTGTAAAACAACATTTAAAGAACCTTTTCCCACTATTTAACTAAGAAATAAAGATATGAATAAACCCTTTAAGTTGCAAGCACTGATAGGTTGAGCTGACAAAATAATGTTGGTAATTGGTTCAACTTAATATTTTTGAGTAAATTAAACTCCAATTTCTGTATTAGGTGATTTAAATGTAAATTCAAGTTGAAGTAACTTGATTAAAAAGGATTCATATTTTTTGTTATTTATCATTATTAATATTTATTATTATTATTTGTTGATCTTGATGTCTGGATTTCAAGCCCCTCCACCATCTATGAAACAATAGTGCAACTTTTTTTTTTTTTTTTTTTTTAGATTTACCAACTTAAAAACTTTCAGTGATAATTATGGTAGTTAAATATATGAGACTCAAACATCCACTTTAAAAAATGTAGAAATTCAACGCAAAACAGCTTAAATTTTGTGAGTAAACATTAAAACTTTTTAATTAAGATAGAACTCGATGTAGTTTGTTGGTTGAACATAATTTCATTAAAAAAATTGTCTAATCTCAAAAACATTGATGCAAACTTTTATTTTAAATTCGTTTTTGTTATAGCGTCGTCTTTTAAGAGGTCAGGTTAATCCTTGGACAGATGCCTCCTTGAAGTTTTAAGATTATTAAAAAAAATTTGTATTTTTTTGAATATTAACATACTACACACACACTAAACATGCTTAGAAATTAAAGAAGTTAAATTAACGTATTATGTAATTTTATATTTATTGTAGCCGCAAGGGGACACAAGCCAGTGTCTTATTGTGCCGGTCCCAAGCCCAGATAAATACAGAGGGTTGTGTCAGGAATGGCATCCAATGTAAAACTTTAGCCAAATCAAACATGCGAATCAAATGTATGACTTCCATACCGGATTGGTCGAGGCCCGGGTTAACAATGACCGCCATCGGTGCTGTCGACCTACAGGGTGCTGGTGGAAAATGGACGACTGTCGGTCGAAGAAGGAGGGGAGGAAGGTGTGTTTGTAGGAAGAGAGAGAAGAGGAACACCAAGAGTCTAGGACTGAGAGTAGGGACTTTGAATGTTGGAACTATGACAGGAAAAGGTAGAGAGCTGGTTGACATGATGCAGAGGAGGAAGGTGGACATACTGTGTGTCCAGGAGACCAGGTGGAAAGGTAGTAAAGCTAGAAGTTTAGGAGCAGGGTTCAAGTCATTCTATCATGGTGTAGATAGGAAGAGAAATGGAGAAGGAGTTATCTTGGAGGAGTTTGTTAGGAATGTCCTGGAGGTAAGAGTGTCAGATCGAGTGATGAGCATGAAGCTAGAAATCGCAGGTTCAATGTTGTTAGTGGGTATGCGCCACAGGTAGGATGTGAGCGGGAGAAGGAGAAATTCTGGTTGGACCTTGATGAAGTGATGCAGAGCATCCCAAGAAGTGAGAGAGTTGTCATTGGTGCAGACTTCAATGGACATGTTGGTGCAGAAAATGGAGATGAGAGGTCATGGGCAGGTTTGGTATCCAGGAGAGGAACGCAGAAGGACAGATGGTGGTTGACTTTGCAAAATGGATGGAAATGTCTGTAGTGAATATTTTCTTCCAGAAGAGGCAGGAACACTGGGTGACCTATAAGAGTGGAGATAGGAGCACACAGGTAGACTACATCTTGTGTAGACAGTGTAATCTGAAGGAGATCAGTGACTGCAAAGTAGTGGCAGGTGAGAGTGTAGCCAGACAGCATAGGATGGTGGTGTGTAGGACGACCCTGGTGGTGAAGAAGATGAAGAGGGCAAAGGCAGAGCAGAGGACCAAATGGTGGAAGCTGAAAAAGGAAGAGTGTTGTATGACTTTCAGGAAAGAGTTGAGACAGGCCTTGGATGGTCAGGAGGTGCTTCCAGATGACTGGACAACTACAGCAAATGTGATCAGGGAGACAGGTCGGAGAGTACTTGGTGTGTCATCTGGTAGGAAAGGAGATAAGGAGACTTGGTGGTGGAATGAGGAGGTGCAGGAGTGGATCCAGAGAAAGAGGTTAGCTTAGAAGAAGTGGGACACTGAGAGGACTGAAGAGAGTAGACAGGAGTACAGGGAGATGCAGCGTAAGGTGAACGTAGAGGTGGCAAAGGCCAAACAAGGGGCTTATGATGACTTGTATGCTAGGTTGGACAGTAAGGAGGGAGAGACTGATCTGTACAGGGTAGCAAGGCAGAGAGACAGAGATGGGAAGGACATGCAGCAGGTTAGGGTGATAAAGGATAAGGATGGAAGTGTGTTGACAGGTGCCAATAGTGTGATGGGAAGATGAAACGAGCACTTTGAAGAGTTGATGAATGAGGAAAATGAGAGAGAACGAAGAATAGAAGAGGTGACTGTTGTGGACCAGGAAATTGCAAAGACTAGTAAGGATGAAGTGAGGAGGGCATTGAAGAGGATGAAGAGTGGAAAGGCACTTGCTCCTGATGATATACCTGTGGAGGTATGGAAGTGTCTCGGAGAGGTAGCAGTACAGTTTCTGACTGGGTTGTTCAACAGGATCTTAGATAGTGAGAAGATGCCCGAGGAATGGAGAAGTGTGCTGGTGCCCATCTTTAAGAACAAGGGAGATGTGCAGAGTTGTGGCAACTACAGAGGAATAAAGCTGATGAGCCACACGATGAAGCTATGGGAAAGAGTAGTTGAAGCTAGGCTAAGAGCAGAGGTGAACATCTGTGAGCAGCAGCATGGTTTCATGCCAAGAAAGAGTACAACAGATGCAATATTTGCTTTGAGGATGTTGATAGAGAAGTACAGAGAAGGTCAGAAGGAGCTGCATTGTGTCTTTGTAGACCTGGAGAAAGCTTATGACAGGGTGCCCAGAGAGGAACTGTGGTTTTGTATGAGGAAGTCTGGAGTGGCAGAGAAGTATGTTAGAGTGGTGCAGGACATGTATGAGGACTGTAAGACAGTGGTGAGGTGTGCTGTAGGTGTGACAGAGGAGCTCAAGGTGGAGGTGGGACTACATCAGGGATCAGCTCTGAGCCCCTTCTTGTTTGCTATGGTGATGGACAGGATGACAGACGAGGTTAGACAGGAGTCTCCATGGACTATGATGTTTGCAGATGACATTGTGATCTGTAGTGAGAGCAGGGAACAGGTGGAGGAGAAGCTAGAGGCGTGGAGGTTTGCCCTGGAAAGGAGAGGAATGAAGGTTAGCCGCAGTAAGACAGAGTATCTGTGTGTGAATGAGAGGGACCCAAGTGGAAGAGTGAGGTTACAAGGAGAAGAGATCAAGAAGGTGGAGGATTTTAAGTCCAGAGCAATGGAGAGTGTGGAAAAGAGGGGAAGAAGCGTGTACAGGCAGGCTGGAACGGCTGGAGAAAAGTGTCAGGTGTGATAGAAGAGTTTCAGCTAAAATGAAAGGAAAGGTTTACAAAACTGTGGTGAGACCAGCCATGTTGTTTGGTCTGGAGACAGTGTCCCTGAGGAAAAGACAGGAGGCAGAGCTGGAGGTAGCAGAACTGAAGATGCTGAGGTTCTCTTTGGGAGTGACCAGGATGGATAGGATCAGTACAGAGTACATCAGAGGGACAGCACATGTTAGAGCCTTTGGAGATAAAGTCAGAGAGGCCAGACTGAGATGGTTTGGACATGTCCAGAGGAGAGAGAGTGAATATATTGGTAGAAGGATGCTGAGTTTCCCACTGCCAGGCAGGAGGCCTAGAGGAAGACCAAAGAGGAGGTTTATGGATGTGGTTAGGGAGGACATGAAGGTGGTTGGTGTGGGAGAGGAGGACGCAGAGGACAGGGATAGATGGAGGCAATTGATTCGCTGTGGCGACCCTTGAAGGGAAAAGCCGAAAGGAAAAGAAGATGATGTAATTTTAGATTAACAATACTTAATGTTTTTTTTTTAAAAACCCTTAGTTGATCGTCTTACCCTGGGTTAACCTACCTCGAGAGCAGGGGTGTTGAACATGTGGCCTATGGGCCAAAACCAGCATGCCAGAAGGTCCAATCTGGCCCACAGGATGACTTTGTAAAGTGTAAAAATTACAGAGAACACATTAACTGCAGATTGTAAATTTGTAAAACTGTAAATTTAAAATAATTTCTAAACCTTGACAAGTTGTTTTGATCATAAAGTAAAATACTATACTGCTTATTGTTCTTTTGTCGCTTTGTCTTGTTTTTGTAATATTTTGTCTTGTTTTTGTTGTTTTTTGTCTTTTTTGTTTGACATTTGTCCTTTGCCTTATGTTTTTGCCATTTTGTTTCTCGAGTTTGTCTATTTTTGTCTTGTTCGTGTCATTTGCATAATTTTTGTCTCGTTTTTGTCATTTATCCATTTTTTGTTGCTTTGTAACTTTTTTGTCTAATATTTTGTCGTTTTGTGTCTCATTTTTGCAGCATTTTGCCTTGTTTTCATTGTTTTTGTCTGACTTTTCTTGTTTTGATCATAATGTAAAATGTTACATCATTCAGTTTTAGATATGTATAACTGGATATTTTGTACCTTTTTGTTGCTACACTGGGATCTCTACTTTGTATTTTGTAAATAATAAACTGAAGTGTGTGTGTGTACACAGCTTGGTCTTTTGAATTCCAGAGGAGATGACAAACTCAGATAAGAATAGAACTCTCTCCTCTCCAGCACAGAACAACCCCCCAGTTTCTGGAGGAAAATGGGGATACATATATTTTGTTTGTGTGCTTTCATTTACAGTAACAGACATTCAGACCTTCTGCAGAAGGATGGGGTTTCCTGCAGAACACCTGGAAAAACCATTTAAAAGACAATGTCTTTCACTTTATGCTGTGAATGTTTTCTTTTTAATCAGCTCTCATGCTAAAATCTTCCTCCCCCTCTCTGGAATGCCATCTCTGCCTCCTTCCTCCGGGATCCGATAAGGAGAGTCATAAAGTTTTATGACTGTCTCTGAGAACTGGTGGAGACTTGTACCAACTCTTTAACTGAAACAGAACATCCTCAAAACTCACATTTCTGAGATGTATTTTGTGTTTTCATGATTACCAAAGTTACAGAAAGGACTTCATTTACAACATATTCAAAAATTGTACTTTTATACTGAATAGAACCAGACTTATTGATTTTTGATGTTTAATCTAATTTCTTCCACAGTCCCACAGTGTCCCCTACTGACCTTGGAGAACACAATAATGTCAGAATGAATTCCTATTATTAATTCTAAATTTTTGTGTTATTCAGGTTGGAAAAGGTGAAAACGGTGTTATTCATTACCATATCTATGACATGTTATCATATCTTTACTGTGACATATATTTTTAATATCCAGAGCACATTCACATATAGTTTATTGAATTTAATAACTCACATATTTGTTAACCTGCATAATCAGGAATATGTGGTCATTTTTGCTTAACGGGATTATGGTAAGAAATACACAGATCGTGTTTGCGCGTTTAAAGGCATTAGAGGAGTTTTAATTTCCTACGACTTTGAACGTAGCATGCGCACATACAACCTCTCCCTCACCCCCCTCTAACCTCCCCCCTCTTAATGTTTACGAAGAAACGCCCCCCTCCAGAAACTTGCGTAGCAATCGTGAAGTTGTCTTTTACGGCTGGGTCCCCCTGGATCTTTAGCTGCCATTATGTAAAAAAAGATGAGCAAAACAAGTCGCCAGCTAACTACGAAGCTATACCAAAGCAACACATACAGAAAACATGTAAGTCCAAGGCGTACGTAATCTACGTAACTAGGCCTGAGCCGGAAGATTTTGATTGACAGGAAAGGGAGCAAGCCAAACGCGTCGGTCCGAGCGCTTTGATTGGCTGATGTTTTTCAGGTCCTGCCATGTCCAGTTATTTTTTAAAATTTTTTATTCTTTTAGAGACCATACATACAAGTCCACTAAAGGTCAGTATATTTATTTTATGTGAATCTGACAAATTAAACAAAAAAACATCCTCCATAATGCCTTTAATATCACATATTTTAGTCAATTCTTGATCATCTCTCATCCCTCTCCTCTGAAGACAAAAAAGGGGTCATATTACCAGAAAGAATCCCGCCAAAGCATCCTATCCATGCCCCAAACCGGACAAACTGATAAAAAGCCAGCCAGCACCCTGCTCGCCCCTCTTCCCTTTGTCCTCCCTCTGACAGGCTCCACGCTGAGGAGCATCTCACTATTCTTACGTAAGACGCGTTTTTTCTTTATCTTCTGAAGTTTTCTTTGTTCCAGGGCTTGGTCTCTGGTAACTATTTATCCTTTCATTTTTGTAACTTAAGTTAGACATTTTTGCTCACTTTCAACACCGAATTTATTCTTTTTATCTGTGATTTTTGACAAGAACTGATTAACAACCAGTTTCCGTTTTTCTTAATTTTTGCAGCTCTCCACATAGGCGTCAGTTCAGGGGGGGGGACAGTGGGATGTGTCCCCCCCACTTTTTGTCAGGAGTAATTTTGTCTCCACCACATTCAAATTCTTCACATGTAAGCCGTTGTAACCCCAGTTATTTTCAGCAGTATAGAAAATTCCACCGCTCCTGAACGCACCATCCCCACTTGGCCGAGAGTTGCACAGACAAGCAGCACACCTTCGTGAGGTTAAAAAAAACGTGCAGATGCTAAATTTGCGCCTGTGCCAAGTGGAAGCGCCGACCCAGGGTGTACATTTCCATCTGACAATGGCTGTGGTGAGTTTGAAAACTTGTTTGCTTGTTTAACCCTGTGATTATCATATTTAATAAATATATGCGGGGGGGCGGTTGTTTTGTTTTGAGGAGTGGATGTCTTTGAATAACTACACTGAACACACTATCATACCAAATTTACGAATGGTACAATTTGCCATGAGTAAAATACTCTGTCAGGAAAATGTACATTATTCATGATATAATAATACCAAACCCAGTTAGAATATGGATGCCAGATGAATTTCAGCACTTTTGGAACAACATTTTGAAGCTGTTCAGCCTTATCTTAGAAATACCTCATTCGGCATGGAGCAGAGCAGAGTTAATTATCACTAATAATTATCGTCCCTGGGATAGCACCACGTGGTTTTCCTGAAACTAAAGAAGATACTCTTTGTATAAAGATGTACACAGGGACACAGGGCTCTCACGTTTTGATCTCAGGTCACAGTGTGATTTTGCTGGCTTGCGACTGGGGAGTGGTGGTGCTAGGGTAGAGGGGGTCATCACCCATCCTTAAGCACTTATAATATTTTAAAACAAAACCCAGTTAATTAGTACTCATGTGCTTTTTTGCTGCCACTATTACCTAATGGGTCATAATGTTACTTTGTGGTGTTAGCATATTATATCAAGTAATGATGCAACATATACTGCAGCCCGATCTCACGAGGATTCGTGAAACTGTCACGTAAATTTTTGTTTCGGCTTCGTGCGCACCAACACGATTTCGTCATGTTTTTCGTGCCGCTCACCACGAAATGCGCACCAATGTATTTTAAACGGCGGACTTTTCGTGCCACTCAGAACGTATTTCAAAAGAATGTGTATATTATATTTTTAATGTAAAACCGTGGCGAATCCAACGCTATATTTTGCATGACATCGTCCCTAAACATAACCCTAACCATAACCTAACCATAACCTAACCATAAGCCGGTGGTACACTTACCAATTTGCATAGGAATTTCAAGAATGTCCGGCGGCCGCAAACGCGATCACACAAGCAGTATACGCCGATGGACAGCTTAGATCGTCATGAATCCGCCGGTATAAACCACTTTCAGATGTGATTACCACAGCGAAAAACATTTCGTGGTGAGCGGCACGAAAAACACGACGAAATCGTGTTGGTGCGAACGAAACCGAAACTAAAACTTACGTGACAGTTTCACGAATCCCCAAGAGACCGGGTTGTATACTGCAAATGTTACTCTTTTTTTAGTATTTACCTCTAACATTTCTAAAATGCTCTTTCAAACTGAAAATGTGCAGTTTTATTTAAATTTTAGATAAACACTTCTCATGTTCAAAGTATAACTACCTAACTTAACATTGATTATTGGTTTAAGTGTGGTACCTGGAGACCAGAGTTTCTATGTTAATGCGATTAGACTTTGCTTTTCCATGTAATTGTAGGTGTGGAGGAAGAATAAGATTAAGCTCTAGTTTTTTGTTTTTTTGTTTTTTTATGCAGTGGGCTGCAAAATCAAATGAGATAAGTTGCTTTTCTCTTGCCATTAGGCACAACCGTCATGTGCATGCAGTGTGCATGCAGTAGGCTTGGGCAGTATTACAGTAATACCGTATACTGCCGGTGTTTAAAAATAGCAGCGGTATCAGTTCCGATACCGTCATGAAAAAAATGCAATGGTGTGTGGCTCCATTATGAGAGAGGGAGAGAGAGCTGTGTGTGTGTGTGTGTGTGTGTGTGTGTGTGTGTGTGTGTGTGTGTGTGTGTGTGTGTGTGTGTGTGTGTGTGTGTGTGTGTGTGTGTGTGAGTGAGTGAGTGAGAGCGGGAGAGCGAGATGTCCGAGCGACCCTGAATGCAGCGCAAGCGAGGAAGACGGCAGTAGGGCTGGGCGATATGATGATAGATATCGTCTGGACGATAGAAAATGTCTATCGTTTTATGTGAAGATCCTATCGTTTATATCGCAGTGTCGCAAAACATGCTTTACGGCAGCATTTTACGTCATCGACGTGCCTTACGGCAAGCCCAGGCACGTGACAGCGGCAGTATTGCCAACTTAGCGACTTTCTCGCTAAATCTAGCGAATTTCCAAAGCGTCCTAGCGACTTTTTTTTGTCAAAAGCGACTAGCGACAAATCTAGCGACTTTTTGTACCATTTTGGAGACTCTGACAGGAAAACTTGGATCATTCTGCAGTTACTGTCCTCAACGAGCAGCATGTGCTGCTGTGAGCTTCTCCCTGTCCCAAAGCACAGGCTGTCAGTCCGCAGCAGTCCCAGTGAGGGGAGGGGGAGACCCACATCACTCCGTGGCCAGACGGCAGATGAATCACGCATGTGCAAAGTCACTACAGATCCCATCCAGACTTACGGAGCGGAATATAAATGAAAATGTTTTCTTCACTGTCATACTAAAATAAACCACAGCATTTAGCTTCTAGTTCAAAAACATATTTTGGGTGTTTTATACTCACTAAGAGGGGGAACTTCTGTCATATGGTGGTGGTTTGGATTTAAAAAGACCGACAAGGATCAGACTACCGTACTTTGTAAGGTATGCCGCTGCCCGGTCCCATTCATCATTCATTGAATTTACCAAAAAATATGCTATATCGTTATATATATCGTTTCGGGATATAAAATAAGCTATATCGGGATGTAAAATTTTGGTCATATCGCCCAGCCCTAGACGGCAGTAGTCGGTTTGTGGAGGAAGAGAGAAGAGGTGTGTAGCTGCTGGGTTAGCACGACTGTACGGTTCAGCCGCTGTTAATTTATAATAAAGGCTGCAGTATTCTTCAATAAGGCCAGGCTCCTGTGTCTTTGCCTTCTACGACTGCTGAGGAAGTGAAGGAGATTAACCCCGAAGTAACAACAGTAACTTCGGCCCTGGAGAACTGTCTCCCTGGGCTTCCTGACCACGGTCGGGAGCTGAGCAGGAAAGGTTAACATAAGGAATAAATATTAAATAAAAGTCATTTAATGCCTAAAATTGATTCAATGTCCAGTAGCACCTGTGTGGTTGAATTTTCAGTTTAACGTACAGCTATGTTTTATCCTACTTTTGGAGACTTTCCATAAAGTTTATGAACGTGACGTCGTCACGTGACAGCGCAGAGAAGAGAGAGAGGGGGGCTGGGGGGATGGCAGATCCCGCACAGAGTGACTTGGTGTCAAAAAAGAACACAACTTCTGCAGTTTGGGAGTATTTCGGATTCCAGGCAAACGAGAAAGGAGAGCCGGTAAATACTGATGACGCAATTTGTAAATTCTGCAATCAAAAGGTGATTGCGAGAAACACCTCTAACCTAAGGACGCATCTCCGAATCAATCAACCACCCACTCACTGCTGTGAGTATTCAATTTCCGAACGTGAAGGCACAAGCCAGTAACAGTAACAGTCACGGTAATACCGTATACCCCGGTAAAATGTGAAGTTTGACGGTATCAAAATTTGGATACCACCCAAGCCTAGCATGCAGTATGCCTCTTCTGCGGTCAGATCGACCTCATCTTACCCAGATACAGCCTTGCTATTTTCTGATTGGCTGATGTACAGCCGTATGTTATTTTTTGAATGATGGGTAGTTGTTCTTATGGCTGGGTCGCAAGGCTTCTATTGGGCTCGATGAGACTACTGCATATAGCAGTGTAACCCGGTGGGAATTGCAAAATTATTTTTTATGCGTGAGAAATAACAGGTTTGGCTTGTCAGCGTGTGAAAAGGTTCAAATGCGTGTGTTACACACTAAATGCATGAGACTTGAGAGCCTGTGTATAAATGGATTCATTTTGATAAAGAAGAAATGCAAATTTTATTGACAAATGTGAAGAGGGATTAATGTTATTTATATTTAAACTGCAACGAGGATGAAAGTATTAAAGATGGTTTAAATTATGAAGGTGGTGCAATTTATTTTATGTTAGAGATTTAAATGCTTCTGAACGTTTCAGTGTAGACTATTTTAGAGAGAGATGACCGCAACTTGGTTCACAGCTCATTGGACACTTAACATTGAATATTGAACATTTAAAATCGAACATTACCATAAGAAACAGAGCTAAACATACTCGCTATAATTTTGTCCCCACCAGAACTGCAATTGTAAGCGCTCGAAGTCCTACAGGTCCAGACTTGTAGGCCACAGGTAGCATCAACATTTTTTAAAAAGTGCTAATGAAAGCATTGCATATTTCTTTTTGCCCATCCTCCCCAGCTTGTCTCTGTGGACATGGCAGACAGTGACACTGTTGAGCCTCGTCTGGGACATTGTGGAGCGGAGCCACGTTTTCAGACGCTGCAAAGCACTCAAGCTTCTCTCCGCTTCACAGGAGGACACTAGGACCACCCAGCCCGGTCTCACGGGGATTCGTGAAACTGTCACGTCAGTTTTTGTTTCGGTTTCGTGCGCACCAACACGATGTCGTCATGTTTTTCGTGCCGCTCACCACGAGCGAAACCCGCTGTGGTAATCACATCTGAAAGTGGTTTATACCGGCGGATTCATGACGATGTAAGCTGTCCATCGGCGTTTGCGGCCGCCATTGCGGCCGCCGCTTCAGCCGCCGGACATTCTTTAAATTCCTATGCAAATTCGGCGGATTCATGACGATTTAAGCTGTCCATTGGTGTTTGTGGCCGCGGCCGCAAACGCCGATGGACAGCTTAAATCGTCATGAATCCGCCGGTATAAACCACTTTCAGATGTGATCCATGTCCGGCGGCCGCAATGGCGGCCGTGGCGGCGGCCGCAAACGCCGATGGACAGCTTAGATCGTCATGAATCCGCCGAATTTGCATAGGAATTTAAAGAATGTCCGGCGGCCGCAGCGGCGGCCGCAAACACCGATGGACAGCTTAGATCGTCATGAATCCGCCAAATTTGCATAGGAATTTAAAGAATGTCCGGCGGCCGCAGCGGCGGCTGCAGCGGCGGCTGCAGCGGCGGCCACAAACGCCGATGGACAGCTTAGATCGTCATGAATCCGCCGGTATAAACCACTTTCAGATGTGATTACCACAGCGGGTTTCGCTCGTGGTGAGCGGCACGAAAAACATGATGACATCGTGTTGGTGCGCACGAAACCGAAACAAAAACTGACGTGACAGTTTCACGAATCCCTGTGAGACCGTGTTGGACCACCAGCAAGAGCCGGACCAGGATCTCCACTTGGTTGAAGAGCCTTCGAACCTCTGGTGGCATGCTCTTTAGTATTTGGGTAATCTCTTTGGCGGTGTTGAACTGATGATTTGATTTCAACATGGCAAGTTGGATTTGTAATGCTTGCTTATCAAGCTCTGGATACAAATCGAGCATGTCAATGCTGTTTCTGATGTTTCCACAAATCAGCAGGTTCTCCAGCCTGACAAGGTTATTCAGGCCTTCCTGGTCAAACCGATCAGTCAGATGGCTGGTGACTGTGTCAATGGCTTTGGAGAACTCTACCCGGAAGTACTCCTCAGGGGTTGCAGGAGTATGATGTTGCGCTGGACCACCATACCTTTTGGATGGTTTTCTGATATGAGGCAGCTGTCGTGGCACGAGGTCCATGGACAATATGAGGTCTGAAGCCTTCTCATAGAGGACCTTAAAGGTATGCTCAGTCCTCATGGACTCATGGACAATGCCCTGTTTGACGCACTCTACTGCCTGTAACATCCCACCAAGTGTTGTTGTTCTTCCCTGTAGACTCACGTTCAAATGTTCCAACCTATCAGGAGATCTTGCCCCAGGAGAAGACCAAGCACTGTACTTCCTTTTTGTAGCCTTTCGAGGATACCACTGGCTCGGGAGGCAGTGTCTGTCCCACTTACAGAGGCCGTTTCCTCCAGTGCAGCTAAGACAGCCTCATACTGCCTCAGGACTGACTGGATTGCTGGTGTTCGCACTGTCCATCTGGTGGCACACAGAGGCTTGATTGTGCTGAAGGAGCCTGTGGTGATCTTTGAGATTTCTTTAAAAATTTCTTTGAATTTTCCAGACTGGCCAAACAAGCAGCCCAGCTCGTGGATCCACTGCTGAGCATCTCTGATCACTGGTGTAGAGGAACAGGCTGCCTGCATGACCAAGTTCACACAGTGAGGACCACAGTGGACAAAAGTGGCCAGTGGCTCCTCTATGCGAATAAGAGCTTGTGTGCCTGATAGGTGACCTGACATGTTGACTGCTCCATCATAGGTTTGACCTCGGAGACCTGAAAGTGGGAGATTAAGACGGAGAAGCACATCTGAGGCAATTCTCCAGAGTTGCTCCCCTTTTGTGGAGGGGGCTTCATAAAGGCCAACAAATTCCTCGGGAGGAATTTGTTGGCCTTTATGAAGCCCCCTCCTCATCCACATAGCGGAGGTAAAGGGCGATCTGTTCTGTGCCAGTTATGTCCTGTGTCCCATCCATTATTAAAGAGTACTGCAGCACAGGTAAAGCATGCATTTCTGCAACTATATTTCTGATTACACTGTTACTCATAATGTTCAACAACTCATTTTGTTGTTCAGCACTTGTATATGAATGATTTCTTTTCAGCCACGTGGCCAGATTGGGATCATTCTCAGCCTGAAGAAGAACAAGGTGGTGAAAATTTCCCTCCTCATTGGCATGACCTCTGAAGGCTAATCCCTGTTGTGCCAGGTACTTAACAGCACTTACAATGTGTATCAAAGCTGACCTAGCTACCTCCTGTGCAGCTGCTGATGTGTGGCAGAGTTTCATTCGAATGGAGTTGTGTACGTGCGTAAATGTGTTTAATGCAATATTATGTGCCTTGCTACCTGCATGTTTGTTAAACGCCTCCTTACTTTTCTTCCAGTTTCTGAAACCCTGGGTAATAAAGGCTTGTTCTGTGTTTTTCGCTAGTGATGATGTTTGATGTCCAAAGGCACTAACACAGTAGAAGCACAGAACTCCCTCTCTTTCTGGACTGTAGTGGAGCCATGGGTAGTCCTTGTACCAGCTGTCTTGGAACCGGAGGGTTCTGTTTGCCAGTATTTGTGGCTGAATTAACTTGACTGATGGCTGATATGGTGAGGCCAAAGCTTTATCAGGTTTGCGGGATTGCTCACTTTGACAAGGGTGCAAGGATGCATGCTCTCCTACTGCTATAGCTGACTGCTCATCCTGTAATGCAGTTTAGTGAGAATTTGGGCAGGGATAATTGGGTATAAATTCAAGAACACAATTTGCACATTGTTCTCAAAGTGTTTAATTTTGTTCTTTGTAAATAGTTCTTACTGTGTAACTTGTGATTTTGGTGAACATTTTTTCCGTAGGTTTTTTTTCTAGTCATGGTACTTTTCAGGGTTTGTATGATCAGTGGCTCTGTGTATGTAATTAATGGTCTATGTTTTGTGTCTAAGGTTTTCAAGATACTATTTCCTCTCCCCTGTACATCTGTACTTTCTTCTTGTTCTTGAACACTACCAGCTGCAGTCTGGAATTCCACTTGCTGTGAAGGTATGTCAGAACTGGAGAACTGAATGGGTTCTTTGTAAAATTGTCACTGGTTAAAATGTTTTTGAGATTGTACTTTCTGTGAATTTTATTGTTTGTGTTACAGAGTAACTAGTTACTGTAGTGAAATTACAAAGTTTTTGTAATCAGGTTCAGTCACTGAGGAAAAATATGTAATAAATTTAGTAAAAAAATCACAATTTTGGGCAATACAAATGAATTTCAACTGATTGTGTTCAGCAAAAATCCCATGTTTAAAATTTGACATTTTTTCTATTGCTTGTCATCATTTCTCTGTGCAGTAAAGCTTATTTTTTTCAGATATCTGGACAACTTTGTTCGTCCAAGCTGAGTTGGCAAATGAGATCAATATTCAACATCAATGATTACCATTGATGTTGAATCAATTATTATACAGTCTTTTAACCAAAGACTGTATAATAATGTATTAGAAAAATAATTAAGACATTTTGATGTGATCAAATAAGTACATTTACTTACGTTGTAACTAGTAATCTGTAACCTACAGGATAACCTCACTAACTCTGATTTTCTTTATTTGTTTGTGTAGACCTCACCTCTTCATTCTCAGTCACCTGCTCTGGCAGCTCTTTGTTTATTTCTGTTGAACTCTGCTCCTAGACAAATAAAATAATGGAAAAACACACCTGAGATTGATGGTTTTCTGTGTTTCACATACCTTGAATGTTCAATAATGTCTGTACTTGTCAATGGTAAGGTTACCATTTTAATAGAAATTTTTAATGGTGCCAGAGCATTTTAACCATGGCAAAAAAAATGTAAATGTTTATATTTGGTATGTTAGCATGTTGAGTCTAAAGATATTTGAGGACATCTAGTGGTGATTATTAAGGATTATCAGATTGTTTTAATTTGCCTCAGTGAAAGCCAGAACGTGGCTGTATGGATGGACAGAGTTTTGATAAAATGGCTCATAAGGCCAAAATGTTTGTTGTCATTTATTAACTAAAGTTGTTGACGACAGTAATGGTAGTCAAATTGGTCCTGCTAGCTAAACCACAAGGTATACTCCGTTATATTCATGGAGTTATTGTACAGTAACTGTACAAATATCAGTGCTATTGCTGTTAGATGGCACTTACATTGCATTTCTGCATTGTGAAAAAAGCTCTGATGTCGGTTGCTTTTCTTTTTGACATGTTCATTGGGTATTTGCTGAGATTTATTTTGAAGGTAAAAGAATTAATGGCCGCACGCCGGTTGTTTAGGAGGTGGTAAATACAACGTAGCAAAATCAAACTCTTCCAAGAAACACCGCAGAAGAAGAGGAGGTCATGACCCGGATTATCCATCCATGGCGGAATTTCACTTGAATTATAAAGAAAATAATGATAATTTTAATGATAATAAATGTTTCCAGTCAACAAACAAGAAAGGTAATAAAAGAAGGCTTCATATTGTGATATTTTCTTCTTCCGCTGCTTATTTACTGGGTTTTTGCTACAGTTTGAGTTGAGTTTGAGTCATTAGACAGATTTATCGTGATGGCTTTTTTGGAGAGCTGGCTATCTGTGTTTTTGTAATTTTTCCTTTTACTTCTTGAGTTGCTTTGTGCTAAAACTGTTTGAGTGGGAATGGCTGGTTAGGCTTAAAGTCAATATTCTCCCCGTCACAGATATATGATGCGGTTTGAATGGGTCGTCATGGTAACAGCTTGTGCTCCGATGTAACTCCAGCTATGGTCCTCAGTGACCTCTGGCTTATTCTTTTGTATTCAAAATGGCTTAACCTTTATCTTATTTGCGATGAAGAGTTGAGTGGTTCGTTTATGTGCTGTCCCTGAGCTGTAAATCCTGTTGAGATGAAGGTGGTCTATTTGACATGCTGATTTCAACATGAAGTTCAATGTCGTTAGGGGTTCGTAATTCATGTAAAAGTGTCGGCACCGCTCTCAAGCGGGTTTTATTGAATACATGACAGTTACTTAAAACATGAAATAACTCTTATGCATTTTATAGTAGCATACCAAAAGCAACATCAATTGCAGTCACCATCCTAAGCACTTCTCAAAAGTGACTTTTGCCAGTCTCCATCCCCCCCACTTTTAAAAACAAAATGACGCCCTTCTCCATCAACATCTGTTCTTTTTACTCGGCCAACGCCTGAGAGCCATCATTTTTAGTCAAGTGACTTTTATCAACCCTGGAAGAAGAGCTCGCGGTGTCCATTGCTTCAATGATCTGCTGGCCCAGATCCCCTTGCGCCGAACTGAGCTCCTACGGCAGGACGTCAATAAAGACGCCATAAAGACGATACACCGCTCCAGAACGCGTTGTAAGATGTCATTCACTGGCCGCACGTCCCAGACTCTGACAGATGGTTCGACTGACAGTAAGAGCCCAGCGGAGCTTTCTGTGTCTGATTTGGGTTGATGTCACTCACCACTTGATTACCAAAATTCAGCCACTCCATTTATTCTTTTACGAATCGGTATTAGTCCAAATTATCGTTTTATTGAGTCAGGTTGTCCGCTATCTGGCTTCCTATCACCATAATCCTCATCTTTTAATATGCTGATTTGAACCCACACTATGGGGGTATTATTGTAGCAAAACTATTTGTCAATACGAATCGAGAGTTGTCTGTCTGTATTTCAATCCATGTGTCCGAAGTGAGATTTGTCAATGAGTAAAAGAATTTGTCTATATGACCTGAGATTTGTCAATGCGAACCGGAATCTTCAAAAGTTGTCTGAAAATTGGTCCGTCTGTAAATAGGTTTTCAAATGTGTAAAAAATCTGCCAATCTGTATTAGGGCTTGGCAGCATATCTATGCTCGGCTGTTCCCGCCGTCTGCAAGCCATCAGGCGGCACTATGCCCCAGAGTCTTTGAGCGTTCGCGACATTGTGAGGCAGGGTGTGGACAAGATGGAGCCCCGATCGCACACAGTGAGTACTCACTGTGGGCTGCACAGTGGAGTAGTGGTTAGCGCTACGCCACTGTGCTCACTGTGTGCGATCGGGGCTCCATCTTATCCACACCCTGCCCCGCAATGTCGCGAACATATATATATATATATATATATATATATATATATCATGGTAGACTGCGATTTGGTAGAATTGGAGTTTCTACCAGTAGAGATTGCGATTGGAGTCTCTACCAGTAGAGATTGCGATCGCAATCTCTACCAGTAGAAACTCCAATTCTACCAGTAGAGATTTGTCAGGGCTAAAGTTAGACTTTTAAGGTTAGGGTCAGGGGTCAGAGCAGGGGTCAGATTTAAAGGTCAGGGTTAGTTAAGGTTAGGGTCAGGGGTCAGATTTAAAGTTCCATCTCTACTGGTAGAGATTACAATCGCAAACTCTACTGGTAGAGTTTTGCGGGTTGTCTCATTGTTACCCCTCTAGTGCATCTGTTGTTAATTTTATGAACACCAAAGCAGCTGAAACTGACTAAAAAGCCCCTCAGTTATATAAAGCAGTGTATATAAAATGTGGGACTCCATGAAGAGGGATGACTAACATGACGACAACAGATGTAAAGGAAATAGTTACCCACAACAATCTTGACAAAGCCAACTCCTTAAATGACTTCTTCTTGAGATTTGACTCGCAGTCCTCTCAAGCCCCCCCCCCATGGCTGAACAACTCTTTTGAAAGTTCTTTTTCTAACCGGGTGGAAATAAACCCCACGGAGGTCCAAACCATCTTTAAGAAAGTGAGCACTAAGAAGTCTATTGGGCCTGATGGTATACTAGGCATATTGTTAAAGTCCTGTTCATCTGAATTAACTGCTGCTTGGCTCCCCTTTTTTCAGCGATGTATTGACTATCACTATGTTCCTGCACTCTGGAAAAAGTCCATAATTATCCCAGTCCCAAAGACTCCATGTCCCCAGGAAAATAAGGACTTCTGCCCAATCTCATTAACATGTTCTGTTGTGAAATGCTTCGAAAAACTCATCATAAACTTAATCAAACCTGGCTTGTCTCCATATCTGGATCCCCTCCAGCATGCTTACAGGGCAGGGCATGGAACAGGGGATGCGCTAGTCAGTGTGACCCACTTGGTCAGTAAGCACCTGGAAAACTCCCAGGCCTATGCCCGCATTTCATTTGCAGATTATAGTTCTGCCTTTGACACAGTCAGTCCCCACTTACTCACTCAGAAACTAATTAACTTAGAGATCAACCCCTGGATCGTAAAATGGTTCCATGCTCTTTTAACTGACAGGACACAACAAGCAAATGTAAACGGCACGCTATCAGTTGTCAAACATGGTAGTACAGGGGTCCCATAAGGAGCTATGAGTTCCCCCTTTTTATTCACGTTGTATACAAACGAATGCAGAAGCAGCCAACCTAATAACTTCATCATCAAATTTTCAGATGATACAATCATCTTGAGTCTTTTGTATGTTGGTGACTGTCTCTCTGTGTATTTTAATGAGATAACTTGTTTTAAGGACTGGTGTGTGAGAAACAATCTCATTTTAAATACAACAAAAACTAAAGAGAAGGTTTTTGACCCGAGAGGGGTACGGAAACATGACTCGGTTCTGATAGACAATTGTGTTATTCACCAGGTTGCCTCCTACAAATATCTAGGTATAGTCATGGACAATTTTTTAAAATGGTCAGATCATGTTGACTCCCTCTGCAGCAGATTATCTCCAAGACTGCATCTTCTACGCAGGCTCAGACTGTTTGGTGTCAGGCGAGAAATCATGTTGATTTTCTATAATGCCATCTTTGAAAGTCTCCTGAGATAGGAACTTGCAGCCTGGTTCGGCACACTATCTACTCTACTCTACTCTAGTAAATCAAAAATCTATAAACTGATGAAATTTGCTATGAATGTGATAGGTCAGAAAGACCACCCTTCTCTCCAATCTGTCTTTGATAGTGTTGTCCTTAATCAGGCACATAAGATTCTGAAAGATCCTTCTCATATTCTTTTTGTTGAATATGAACTTCTGCCTTCTGGGAGACGATATAGAGCAAGCAAACACAAAACAAACCGCTATAAGCCATTTTTTCTCCCAACATCCATACCTCTTCTTAACAAACAGTCTGCTTAACAGTCTAAGTAAATTTCGTTTCCTGCAATTGTTATTAAATTTTAGTATATCTTTTTAAAATATATATTTTTAGTATTTTTTTTTCTAATTTATTACTTATTCATTTTAGGCTACTGCCACCAGTCTCTTATCTGTCATTATATTCCTCTTTTATCCATGTTTAATTATTTTGTCATTATTGATCATTTTATACTGTTCCTACATATTTTCGCTGATTATTGTAATGAGCACCGCACTTTAATCCTGTGCAATAACTACTGACCCTGCTTGTCGCTGACCTCTGCAAATGTAATGTAACTGTTTTTATGTTGTCTAGTGTTCTTTATTCTTTCTTTTTTTTTGTATTTACACTGTGCCTGCAGCTCTGCTATCCAAGACAAATTTCCTGAAAGGGAGAATAAAGTTTCTCTCTCTCTCTCTCTCTCTCTATATATATATATATATATATATATATATAGAGAGAGAGAGAGAGAGAGAGAGAAACTTTATTGTCCCTTTCAGGAAATATATATATATATATATATATATATATATATATATATATATATATGTATGTATGTATGTATGTATATATATATATGTATGTATGTATATATATATATATATATATATATGTATATAGACCTATTTTTTTTTCCAAAGAAAAATTTCTCTCTTTACTTGAACATTCAGAGTATCAAGGGGTCAAAAGCAAAAATAAGGTCAAACAGCAGCTCTGAAAACCCTCATAATTCTCCAAATCGAGGTTTATTTTTTTAACAAATGTTTTATTGTTTTTTGAACAACAAAATACAATCTCACAATATCCGAAGTTGTACAAAATTAAAAAATATTAACAGTTATCAGCATACAAAAAACCAAAAACAACAACAAAAAACCACAAAAAACCCCCAACTAAGAACAAAACAGCAAGTCAGCAACCAGGGTTGAGCCACCTCTTTGCTATGGCTATCCTTGCTGCAGTTAACAATATTTTCATTAAATATTGAACCTTAATGTCTACTATATCAGAAATATTACCCAGGTACAGTGTTGCTGGTGCGAAAGGGACTGAATATTTCAATACCTTTGCCAGAGTAAAATGAATGGAAGTCCAGAATGCAACATCTGGACATGAGGACAGTTCCAGAAGATGTGAGTATGATCGGCGTTCGTCTTTGCACATTGTCACCAGCACAGTTGTTCCTGCAGTAGCTGTCTACTCTTTATGCAGGGAGTAATAAAGAAACAAACTACATTTTTCTAATTGAATTCCCTCCATTTTAGTGAAGTTGTTGAGGACTGTGCCAGCTCACACATTCTGTACCATTCTTCATCCGATATTGTAATGACCATTTGTTTTTCCCACTTTTGTTTAATATATAGAGTCGTGGTATTCTGGCAAAACATCATACTTGTGAATAGTTTTGAAACAATCTTAGAAGTTACTTGCTGATATGCACCCACTATCGTTGCTAAGACAGCATTTTGTATTCCCCCATTTGTTTTGATTTCCTTATTATAGTATTCAACTGGAGGTAGCGAAAAAAAAAATCCTGATCTGTAAGCCCAAAGCTAGTTTTTAAAGATTTGAAGCTCCTTATCTCATTGTTTTTTGTAATTGTGCAAAATGCTGTTATACCTTTGCTGATCCAGTTTTTAAATGTCGAATCATAGCTGGTTTAAATTCCAAATCAAGGGATATCCATTTCAGTACTTTTTTTTCTTTTTTCAATTTCAATTGCTTCACAACTTTATACCAAGTTTCTATTGTGAATATTGTTACGGGGTTAAGCCTATTTTTAATGACGCTAGGTATGACGTCCTTTCCTAAAACTGTCTGGATAATAAATCCAGGTACAGATGTCTCGATTGCTTTCCATTTGACATAGTACCCAGAGTCGCACCAGCAGCACAAATGCCTCAGTTGAGCAGCATAAAAATACATTTTCAGATTGGGAAGTGCCATACCTCCTTTATCTTTGGGTAATTGTAATGTTGAAAACCTAACTCTCGCCTTTTTCCCATCCCAAATGAATCTAGATAACTTCCGATCCCATTCACTGAATTGTTTATGGGGTACATCAATAGGGAGTGACTGAAATAAATAAAGTAATCTCAGCAAGATGTTCATTTTAACCACATTTATCCTATTCGTAAAATCCAGAGGATAGATAGACCATCTCTGAATATCTACTCTAATATTCTGAATAATTGGGTTATACAGCCATAGCCATAAGTTTGGACACAAGTACCATGACGCTTGTGAATGTTAGAAAATACTACAAAATTGTCACTTACAATATAAATACCAGTCATAGCCATCAACCAAAATGTACAGATATTTCCAGTGCATAAATTTGATGTTTGACAGCAAATATTGACATTGGACTATTAACTGCAAATTGTTGCACAAATATCTAATATTATGTTTTGGGAACAAAGTTGTTCCAATTGTTGGAATTTATTGATAATATTATATCCCTTGTTGATTTGTTGACTAATTAAACAGGTGCTGTCAAAAAATATTAGTTATGTTCTGTAATAGACATCAAAACAGACATACTAAGTCATGCTGTGTCCAAACTTATGGCCATGGCTGTAGGTGTCCTCATACAGAAAGGCTGGGTCTTTAGACAGGAATACTCCAAGATACTTAATTTTCTTATTGTCCCATTTAATATTGTATTTGTTTGCCATTTCCTTTGAGGGTTTATGATTATAAAGGAGCACCTGAGTTTTAGTAATATTCAATTTGTATCCTGAATATGAATTAAATTCTTGTAAAAGGCTCATTAGTTTAGGTAAAGAGGAGTTTATGTCTTCTAAAAATAACAACACATCATCTGCAAATAGTCCTAGCTTTTGATCCCTCCCGTGAATTTGTATTCCCTTGAAATCTTCACTCTGGCGTATGGCTTGGGCCAGGGGCTCAATGTAAAGGGCGAAAAGGGTCGGACTCAACCCACAACCCTGCCTCGAGCCTCTTTGAAGTTGAAAACGGTTTGTAAGTGACCCATTAACTTTTATTCTTGCAGTGGGACTATCGTAGAGCACTCCTCGTATACATTTGATTGATTCTTGTGTGAGACCAAATTTTTCTAAAACTAGATATAGAAAATCCCAATTGACTCGGTCAAAAGCCTTCTCTGTGTCAAGGCTTATTAAGGCTGCTTTTGTATTATTTTCTACTGTCTTATGAATTATGTGTAGGCTTCTTCTGATGTTATCCTGAGTTTGACGGCCAGTGACAAAGCCAGTCTGATCTTCATCAATTAGATCCGTCATAAATGTTTCAAATCTTTTAGTCAATATTGATGTATATAATTTATAATCCACATTTAACATCGAAATCGGCCTGAAGCATGAACAGTCCTCACAGTTTTTGTTGTCTTTAGGGATTAGGGTGATGATTGCTTCTTTCCAAGAAGGAGGGGTCATAATTCTCCAAATAGATGTTTAAACGGCTCCTGGAGATGTTTGTTTTTGATGAATGCTACGCAGCACCAATATCAAAGTGGGGAACACTAAACTGGTGCTTTACTTTGAAGTTATCGACCGAAAACCACGCGTGGATGCAATGAGGGGACTCCAGCGCAATTTGCTCGAATGGCGCAACAAATCAAGTGAGTGCAAAGAAGGACGAGCGCTGCTGACATGAGCAATGAACCATGCAGCAGAACCGCAGTGTGTCATCCGGATAACGAACGCTAATTGGCATCGAATTAATAGAATAATGGGAATTTTGCAGATAGCCTGTTTGAAAGTCTTCTCTTTTCCCCCTTCTCCTCCCACTCTTTGAAACGCTGCTTTTGTTGGCCTAAATTCTCTGACTCAAATTAAAAGCTATGCCTCATCTGTAGCCATCAGGAAATTTGCCATCAGTATGAGCGCAATCTGAGCTAATCAGGACTAATCATGCCAATCACGGCGCTCTCATTAGCTCGCCAGAGATGTGGTAGCAATGACTCAGCAGAAGAGACAAAGATAATGCATCCGGACGAGATAGAGGTGATTGCAAACACCTGGAACAGCCGTGACCGATGCCACCTGCAGATGGCTGGCAGGATATTTTAATTGACATTTCGCGATGCGACGCCGCAGCTCTCTGGAGGAAACACCAGAATGACTCCCGGTCTGTTCACGGGGGGATTTGTAGTCAATTAAAAAGACTATTGTGTCACCGTTTCGTTTAAGCTCCCTTCTTCTCCCGTTTCCACGGAGACATTAGCATTGGAGACCGGGATATTAATCACTGAATTAATGGGCTGCCTTGAGGGAGCAGAAGGGGGTATTAACCCTTATTAAGAGAGAAAAGGAGGAGGAGGAGGAGGAAGAGGAGGAGGAAGATGCTCTGTGCTATTTCAACCTCTCTGAGTTCCTGTGTCATGAAATGAGTAAAAACTGTTGACATAAAGAGGCTGGATGTGCATGTGACAGCTGTGTTTCCATGATGTATTTTCAGACAACTGTTGAAGTATCACATTTTAAAAAGTTATTGGTAAAGACAAAATTTGAGAAGGAACTTTCTCAATTTGAGAAAAAAGTCGAGTGAGGATAAATTGTAACTCGCTAAGGTTCAGCGGCCCGCGGGTGGGCCATTTTGATATCTGCATAAGCATTTTTCGAAATAGAACGACACTGCCAACTCGATGATAAAAACATTATACACCGATGGAAAGCTTAGATTCTCATGAATCCGCCGGTATAAACCACTTTCAGATGTGATTACCACAGCGGGTAATATAAACACATTTGTCCGACAAACAACGATTATCCATCCATCCGTTCTCTATACACGGCTTTAACGTACACAGCGCGACTCACATTTGCGGGTTCATTATTACACACAGATGAAAATATTCCACAAAAAATGGCCATAATCCAACCTTGGACATCCAGACGAAACAAGCCAGTAAAATATTTTGTCCAAAACATGTCTTGAAGTCGGTATATAATCCACGAATCAGTTGTTTTCGAGGAAATGCACCTCGCGATGCGCGTCCAATATTCCCTGTATTTCTCGTCATATTTTTATTTACAAATAAAATATTAGCGATTTTTTGTACTGAAAATGGCTGGAATTGACTGTACCTTATAGGGCTACAGAAACAGGAGCCAAAATGGCGTGTTTGAATGGTGAGAAGAGCAGCAGAAATACACAGAAAAATCAAGTGTGATTTTGGAACATTAAAGTGCAAAAAATAAATAAATAATAATTAAGATAAAGAATAAATAAAGTAAATAAATAAATAAATAAGATAAAGAATAATCTTTTTATAGATATTTGCTCTTATACATAAAAAGATTGTAAAAAATATGCATACTAACGATTGAATAATTAAAAATATTTTAAATTATTTTTTACACATTTTCCTCATTTTGTTAAATTACAGAGAATTTCTAGCAAAAAAACATTGAAAAAACACACAAATTAAAATTTTGTAATGTTTTATTTTAGTGCCATTACATGATTAAAAAAACTGAAATAAAAATAGGTCAAAACTGTAAATAGTGTCCATGTTAAACATCAGTACTTGTACAAATAGTAATTTCTTCTTTCACAATATTTGGCTGTAAAATTATATTGTACATAGAGTAAAATTGTTATATGTGTTATATAAGTGTAAAACGGAGATTTTAGTCATGAAAGTCATTTTTTTTGCACACTGGATATTTTTGATAGAGATTTTCTACATTTTTACACACTGAATAGTTTCTCTTCTGTGTATTTTGCACACTACATATCACAGATACCTTCCTGACTTCACTTTTCTTCAGTCTTCAGTGTGTTTTGGTACTTCTGTGAACAGTAGTTGTCCTGGAATTGTTTTATGATAAGAGTTAGATGTCAGTTCTTGATGGATGTTGGTTGTTGCCATGACAAAGTAGTTTCCTGCAGAGGATCAATAAATTATCTGTCTAAACGGGAAAGTAACATCTGGCCTTACACAGGGATTATGTGAACGTCCTCTCAAAGAGGTGACATACAAAAAATGACAAGCTCATGCAGAAAATCAGAGAAAAAAATGAGAGAATTAGGATAAGTGTGTGAAAATGATCTCACATGAAGGCAGATAGATAGATAGATAGATAGATAGATAGATGAAATTAGAATGCAAATTGTGCTGATTGTAGAAATAGCCAACCCGGTCTCACGGGGATTCGTGAAACTGTCACGTAAGTTTTAGTTTCGGTTTCGTGCGCACCAACACGATTTCGTCATGTTTTTCGTGCCGCTCACCACGAAATGTTTTTCGCTGTGGTAATCACATCTGAAAGTGGTTTATACCGGCGGATTCATGACGATCTAAGCTGTCCATCGGCGTATACTGCTTGTGTGATCGCGTTTGCGGCCGCCGGCCGCCGGACATTCTTGAAATTCCTATGCAAATTGGTAAGTGTACCACCGGCTTATGGTTAGGTTATGGTTAGGTTATGGTTAGGATTATGGTTAGGGTTATGTTTAGGGACGATGTCATGCAAAATATAGCGTTGGATTCGCCGCGGTTTTACTTTAAAAATATAATATACACATTCTTTTGAAATACGTTCTGAGTGGCACGAAAAGTCCGCCGTTTAAAATACATTGGTGTGCATTTCGTGGTGAGCGGCACGAAAAACATGACGAAATCGTGTTGGTGCGCACGAAACCGAAACAAAAATTTACGTGACAGTTTCACGAATCCTCGTGAGATCGGGCTGAAATAGCAATAAGATGCCTTGAATGCTGGAATTTACAAAGTAAGGTATTGTAATAATAATTTTATTTATAAAGCGCTTTACAATTAACTGAAAGAGCTGTACATAAAATAAAATAAAATAAAATAAAGCAAGAGTTAAAAATAAGTATTATAAGAATACAGAATCAAATAGAGTATTAGTCGTGCTACTTTAAGCGGAGTTCTGGGATATCTGATGAAAACTGACACCGTCTGACTTCCAGTCAACTATCAGAGAAGCGACCAAAATTAATCTCACTCCTAAAAGCCTCCCCAAAGTGTTTCAAGCAACAAACACTACAGATTATGTGTGCAGCTCATGGAAATGTTATGTAATCTGTCTGCGGCTGATGAAGACGTGGACTCCCCGAAAACTTTCAGACACTGTGCTCCATGCAGACTGATCTTCCACTGTCCGGCCGCCCCACATTCAACCCCTTCACCTCTGAACTTGTCACTTCCTGCTCACCGTCTAATCTCTCCCCGTGTGGAGGGATTTGCTTGTTGCCCTGTCAGGCTAAACTGGAGCAGAAGCACCCCTGGGCTCCGGGTGGCTCTGTACTGATGGACTGGGGAGAAGCCCGTGGGATTAGCGGTGACAGGTGGAAAGCGTAGCCGGAGACAGAGGCTTGAAATGCAGACTTTTCATTCTGATGCCGATATTGTTGTGCAGCTCTCGAGTCCTTATCTGCGGTACACAGGCGGAGATGAGGTGGCTATGGCGGCGATGATCTGCACACATGTGAACAAAGCCATGTACTCCCTAAATGAGCTAATCACAGGGCCACTAGAGTCTCCTCTATAGGTTGCTTACGTGAAACGGGCTGCTATAAAGTACCTCAGGATCCTCCATCTTGTGTGTCTCCTCTGGTGTGGGGGAGGCTGAAAGATACAGGCTGGTTTTGGTGCTCCTTTCATCTCCTAAAATCTTACCAACTCTATTACAGCACAACATCCATAAGGGCTTAAAAACAGATAAAAGAAGTATTTATACGAAAGACTTAAAATAACTATAGGAGGCAGTAGCGGTGGCGGCAGCTTAAAATAACCCAAACAAACCATCTGGTGGAACTTTAAGCTTGACAAAGCCATTCAAACTGCGAAGAAAGGCTTTACAGGAGATGAGAAACCACTGAGAATTACAGGCTTTACTTAGTCTATAGGCTTCACTGAGTCAAGAGGATGCCAGTGTGGGATGACGGACAGGAGGCCTGATCTTTGATTGGAAAACAAAGATCTCCTCTAGCCCTTTTAGGCACAACAGCTAACTGTCACAAGTCCCGATCTTTACTGGACACCCCCAGGAGTGTAGAGGTTTTGGGTAGTTTGGACAAAGAGAAGAGAAGCGATGAAAACACATAGGATTCAGATAGCTGGTTCAAAGACACTAATGTAACTGGAGCTCAAATACACTGATGTGAGTGCAAAGAAAAGGCACGACCGGCCAAAGCTGACAAACACCGAGGCAAGCTAATTCCCTTACAAGCAGACACCACAGCATACGAGTCAGACAGTGAAGAACAATATGGCTGGTGAAGACAGAGAGAAAAATCAATACTAGACAACCTCTCTCTGTCTCACAATACGTAGAACCACAACAGGTGTGATATCAGAGCACAGGTGAAGCACAATGAGCAGCAACAGATAAGACACACAATACAGCTCTTAATTCCTTATGATAACTGTGTTATGCTTAAACTACAGTCTTCATGCAAAAAACAGCAAGCTATGTGCAGTAAAATACTTACTTTACAAATAATATACAGTTGTACAGTAATGTTAATCTTTGAGTAGCAAAAATAATTAGATTAAGATTAAAGGAACAGTTCAGCATTTTAGGAAATGGCTTATTCCATCCCAAAACACCAAATATTCAGGAAGGTGGTTGCAGCACCATCTTCAATTTTACTGTGGGTGCTGGTGGTGGAAGATCATGATAAAAAAGCTTTGTGTGCAAAATTACAGGCTTATACTCCCAATAATTTTTGAGTTATGGCATTTTCAAATTTTAATAATTTAGGCCAAAATGCCCTCCCCCCAGCATGACTTAGTATGTCTGTTTTGATGTCTATTACAGAACATAACTAATATTTTTTGACAGCACCTGTTTAATTAGTCAACAAATCAACAAGGGATATAATATTATCAATAAATTCCAACAATTGGAACAACTTTGTTCCCAAAACATAATATTAGATATTTGTGCAACAATTTGCAGTTAATAGTCCAATGTCAATATCTGCTGTCAAACATCAAATTTATGCACTGGAAATATCTGTACATTTTGGTTGATGGCTATGACTGGTATTTATATTGTAAGTGACAATTTTGTGGTATTTTCTAAGATTCACAAGCGTCATGGTACTTGTGTCCAAACTTATGGCCATGGCTGTAAATGGTGCTAAGACATTAATCTGTAAGATTTCTAGTAATTTTAACACCCTTAACCCTACTCGCGAGTGGTTTTTACAAATAATTTATACATTTTGAGCAAGCCCCCCTGCTTTGTAGAGACTTCTCCTGAGTGTGTGTGTTGTTTCTAGGACATCACCAACATGTAGAGAGCTTGGAGAAAACAATTCAAGTCTCTGTGATACCCAGAAGCAGAGATATAAGCATTTTAAAACCTAAAAATTCCAGGCGAGGATTGGGGGGAGGGCATTTTGGCCTGAATTATTAAAATTTGAAAATGTCATACCTCAAAAACTACTGGGAGTAGATGCCTGTAATTTTGCACCTAAAGTGTTTTTTATCATGATCTCCCACCACTATCTTCCAAAGCCAAATTGAAAATGGTGCTGCAACCCCCATCTGTGAATTCAGACGGAATTAGTCAAATATATTATCAACAAAAGCAGACATTTAGACCCCCTCAAAATAACAAATATCTTGTTTTTTTTTAAATTATCCACCTCATCAACCATTAAAACTATAAATTAAATTAAAAAGACATTCATAATTAAGTAGAAATTAAAAAAAAAATTAATGATGTTGCTGTGTGAGTCAAAATAAAATTAGGTAAAATAAAGTAAAAGTGAACTGTTAAAAATCTCAGTATAAAAGAGCATTATGTGTATCAACTTCCAACGAATGTCTGCAAACTATGTATATTTTTCTCTTCTGAAAGTCACTTACATACATAAAAGCTTATGGATTATTAAAAAAGAAGCAAACAGGCAGGTTGTGCTGTGTTACACAAGATAACTTCAGTCTTGATCTGATTTATCACAGCATCAAATTTTGGACTTTCAAATGTCTTGTATTATGTGAGGCTACATTTTTCTATCTGATTTACAGTTTTCTTGTACAGTTTTAGTTTAAAATGTTTATTTGCATCATACACACCAGATGATGCCATTTCAATGTGTCACAGACGTATTCTTTGTCTTTTGATGGTACAATGACATAGTAGAGTATCACTTTTTGTAATTAAAAAAAGTAACAATATTGCACATGTTTGCTTTTTATAGATCATACAGCGTTTCTATGGATTTTACGTATTTCTTTACATTCGGTTACACTGCTGGTGATCTATATGTGACGTCTAATCTGGACGTCCACTACCTTTATCGGTCTGTATGAGAAAACAAAGTGTGTTCATGGAGACTCTTTTCGACATTCTAAGACAAACTGCAATCCGTTATTGCAGTTGCCAGAAGAAATGAAAAGCAGAGGTGAGAACTTAAATGAATCAACCATAATTACATACATTATTGTAACTTGGTTTTGTCCATATAACAGCAGAGCATCAAAATAACCATCTCTATTATTTTCTATGTACAAAACCCAAACCAGTTGATCAGGTGGAGAAATATCCAAACCCAGATTAGCTGTTCAGGTAAGGAATTGAGTTTAAATGGTGAGGGCTACACATGAAATCAAGCTAATGCTAATAAGGATGGTGCTGAACACATTTTTACCCTTTTTTTTTTTGCCAGACGAAGTTCTGCAGTGCGACACTTTCTGTTGGGCATCTGTGAATTTTTTTTTTAACAAAACTGCAGATACAGATTCTAGTTTTAGGAGTATCACATACTGGAACTATTTCTTGGCAACATGTTTATTTAGGAACTTGGTGGACAGACAAGAATTTGCTACAAACCCAATACAGCATGCGAGTTAGAGTGCAGGTAGGTATTAATTTCAACTTTGGACAGATCCAGATACTCTGTTTCTTTCTGCTTTTCGTATATTTTCTGAAGTAACAGTGTGCAGATACACACTTTAAGCACACATGGCACATTAAATATCTTGTCATTAAAAAAAAACAACACAATACAAATACTTCCCAAAAGGCTGAAGTGTTCCTTTAAATACAAATCATAAACGAAAAACCACGATTTAAAATCTTAAGTCAAATTTTGAATCTAAATTATGAGGTTTTCACAACATGACAATAATATATGAATATAAAATAAATAAATCTATGTTTGAATGTGTGTATAAAGTAAATACATCAATAATAAAACAATATATATTCCTATAAAAAAATTCAAGTCATCTTTTGTAAACATGCACTCACTTAAAAATCAGCTGAAATTGACTGTTTCTGAGTGTCATTGATGTTAAACAGGATTAAACACATCAGGATCAAACAACCTACTAATGTGTTATTTTTCTTATTCTACACTGTCACAGACCTTTGCTCATCACAGCAGGGTGTCAGGACTCGTTCAGCTTCCATTTGCATCAATCAAGCATGTTTGAAATAATGATGAAGGTCTTAACTGGATTGACAGGCGAGGGATTTAAGTACACAACGCTAACGCAGAGCAAGTCGTCTGCACGGTCATCCGCACAATCTGAAGTGACGTGACGACATATTGTGATTCTAATTGGCCTAGAGGTCATGCAATGTGTCCAACAGCTGAAGGGGAAACATGGTGAACGAGGTGGGGAAACGCTCATTAAAACGCTGGAACAGTGTGCTGGGAGTGCGTCTTACCTGGGGGAGATGTCGCATCCCTGCTGCATGAAGGCGCCCAGGGAGAACCAGAGGGAGTTGAAGATGCCAAACTCATTGGGGGGCTGGTCGCTTGGCGGACCGTCGGTGCCCTCTTCGGGCTCCTCGGTGTGCCATTCGTACGGGCTGAAGCGGCTGACCAGGAAGAGCACCACGCTCACGCCGATATAGGCAAACACGATGCACATCCAGATCTCGTAGGCCAACGGGTCCAGGAAGGAGAACACGCCCGGCTTTGATTTTTGGGGCTTCTTGATCATGATGGAAATGCCCAATGACATGAAGGGCTTGGAGAAATCAATCACCTCCTCCCGGACCAACGTGATAGTCAAAGGGGCCACAGCGATTTCCGCTTTCTGTGGGAACATTTAGAGGAGTTTGATTATTAGCCACTCCGGAAGCATCTTCGAAACCTCAAATGACGACAGATAAACAAATGCAAAATGATGGCTCATCCCTCTGAGCTGAGCCATGCAACAATCAAACACCACTTAGTCACAGATACAACATCCCAAAGGCCAACAGCAACCAGGCAACAAAACAACAACAATTACCCAGTTTCTTCCTCCCCTTGTGTCATTGCCATTCATGACATTGCTCACATTGTGAATTCCTCCCTTGACTGAACAAATCTCTCAGTGATCAAGTTACCAACGGCAGCCGAACGCATCTCAGAGTAAAGACAGAGGGAGAAATATAAAGAAAATTGAAAAAGAAACTCCAAAACCCCACTTTAATGCTCCGAGGCTTAGCTGAAACTCCAGGAGAATCAGCAGGGAGGATAAAATAATGTGTCAGGGAAATAAGCTTACAGCGCAGGACAGCAGAAAAAATGGGATAGGGCCACCTCTAAAGGCCTGTAGCCATGGAAAAAAGTGCACAAAATCCACAAACCAGATTAGAGTTAGTGACTAAACAAACATTTGTGACCTTATCTGCCTGAATCGGGAGCAAAAAGGCTTAATATCAGCATGAATTTAAAGTTTTATTACGACCATCTGACACTAGAGTAGGTGGGAAAGGAGGAAAACAGGGACAAGAAAATTAAAGAGATTTAAGTTCTTTCATCCTCAGCAAAATGCACTAAGATGACAGCCTCGGGGCATTTAGTGCTGCGCTAAAATATATGGCAGGTGAAAAAGAGGCAAGGCTTTTTGTGGGGGTCTTTTCAGGGAGAGCTGAGAAGGAATGAATGAGCAAAGTCTTAGATGGGGAAAATGCTGACAGTTTCCATGTCCTGAGATGTTCCCATGGAGAAAGCTTTCCCTCTGCCCCCAATCACACAGAAAAACCTTCCACTGACTTGCATCTTTACCCTAAATCTCAGCAGTTTACACTTAAATCATATTAAAATGTGTGAAATCGAATTCATTCCTAGTAGTAGGAATTAAGTTTTAGTAGTTAAGTAGTAGTAGTAGTTAAGTTTTCTCTGCTAAAGGACTTTGTATTAAACCACCGTCACCCAGCATGTCTTCCATCCTCGATGTGCTTGTTAAAGGGCTGAAAACAGCAGAGAGCAGAGCTGCACTCTTTGTTCCAGCGCTTTTGACCAACCTGGTTAGTCTTTACACCAAAAGTGCGCTGTACTGCTTGATCAGTCCTGACACTTTGCCGAGCCGTGACTCTGCTCACACTCGCTGCAGTCGACTTCACAGTGATTCACCACAGTGCCGAAGAGAGAAACGCCACGTTGTGAAAATGCCATTTAACTCATCACATGCACAAAAAACAAGAAAAAATTCTGAGTTTTATCTGTATATTTTTTAACAAAATTCTGCTGCTGCTCATGTAGACATGTGTTAAGGAAAAATGACTCTCTTTCTCCTTAAGACATTTTCTCGGTTCTGTTAGCTGAAGACATCCCAGAATATCATGCAGGTTGCATCTGTCAACTACAGTTGCCTTAAATCAAGTTATAGAACCTGTAGATCACTTCAAATTGTCCTATAGGTTATCACCTTTGACCTCTGTTGCTTTGCTTCTCCCAAACTAAGGCTGGGAGCACATTCAGGTCCTCTCTGTCCCTAATGCTGCAAAAGAAGACACAGTCGAGGTCCAAAGTTTGCATACACTTGTAAAGAACATAATGTCATGGCTCTCTTGAGTTTCCAGTTATTTCTACAACTCTGATTTTTCTCCGATAGAGTGATTGGAACGGATACTTCTTTGTCAGCAAAAACATTCATGAACTTTGGTTCTTTTATGACTTTATCATGGGTTAACAGAAAAAGTGACCAAATCTGCTGGATCAAAAATATACATACAGCAATGCTAATAATTGGTTACACGTCCCTTGGCCATTTTCACTTTAATTAGACGCTTTTGGTAGCCATCCACAAGCTTCTCGTAAGCTTCTGGTTGAATCTTTGACTGCTCCTCTTGACAGAATCGGTGCAGTTCAGTTAAATTTGTTGGCTTTCTGACATGGACTTGTTTCTTCAGCATTGTCCACATGTTTTCAATGGGGTTTAAGTCAGGACTTTGGTAAGGCCATTCTAAAATCTTAATTCTAGCCTGATTTAGCCATTCCATTACCACTTTTGATGTGTGTTTGGGGTCATTGTCCTGTTGGAACACCCAACTGTGGCCAAGACCCAACCTTCGGGCTGATCATTTTAGGTTATCTTGAAGAATTTGAAGGTAATCCTCCTTCTTCATTATCCGATTCACTCTCTGTAAAGCACCAATTCCATGGGCAGCAAAACAACTCCACAGCCAATAGCCTCTCAGTCCATGGCGATGCAAAACACGCTTGACCATGGACACTGACATCTGTGTTCCAGCAGCTTCTACTTCTTGGCAGATCTGCTTTTTGATGGTTCTCGGTTGACTCTTAACCCTCCTGACCAATTTTCTCTCAGCAGCAGGTGATAGCTTGCATTTTCTTCCTGATCGTGGCAGTGAAAAAACAGTGCCATGCAATATATACTTAGAAACAATTGTTTGCACTGTTGCTCTTGGGACCTGCAGCTGCTTTGAAATGGCTCCAAGTGACTTTCCTGACTTGTTTAAGTCAATGATTCGCTTTTTCAGATCCGTGCTGAGCTCCTTTGACTTTCCCGTTGTAGTTTTTGTGGGCATTTGTATCCGCTGAGCCCTATTTAAATTGCCTCAGAGAAGTAACCAGCTGTAGTCACTCATAATCACTCACAAGAAGTTAAGAGGCAATGCTATGAAGCTCATTTCATTGACACAACTTTCTAAGTCACCAAAATTGCTAATTCATGTTGCTGTATGTATATCTTTAACCCAGCAGATTTGGTCACTTTTTCTGTTAACCCATAATAAAGTCATAAAAGAACCAAACTTCATGAATGTTTTTTGTGACAAAGAAGTATCTGTTCCAATCACTCCATCAGAGAAAAATCAGAGTTGTAGAAATAACTGGAAACTCAAGAGAGCCATGACATCATGTTCTTTACAAGTGTATGTAAACTTTTGACCTCAACTGTACATGAGAGAGAGACAATTGCTGTAATAAAAGCATGACTTGGTGAAGATTAGATATTGCTTAGTATGACGTTATGGTGTAGACAAGTTGTGTCCATATTGGGCCGTAATCTAAATATGGCATTCCTCCCAACTCAGTATATACCCAAGGTTGAACAGAATCCTCAGAATTGATGTTGCCAGTGTTCACATCACCGTTGCTCATTGTATCACTTCTGTGTATATGTATCTAGGTTTCTCAGACATTTTTTCAAATGTTTTCAGTGCTTTACCACTTATAGTTTCAGGAACCCCTAAAATGGCAACTTTTGGAAACACTTCTAGACATCTAATCAAGAGCAACAAGAAAATTGATAGTTTTATGTAAATGCATTAGATCCAAACCAACAGGAACACAGAAACCATTACAGCGCAACACATAAGATAGTAGGTATAAAGGCAAAAAAAAAAAACTTTTAAAATTTAAAAACTCTATATTTGTGCTTAAACTACAATCATCATGCAACCTGGCAATGATGCACATCCAGTTATGTGCAGAAACTTATTTATTTTACAAAATAATCTACAGTTGCTAAGACGAGGTGCTTCTGTGTGAAGTGTGGAAGATGATCATCTCTGAGAAACATATAAATAATTTTCTATTTAAAGGAATAGTTCAGCATTTCAGGAAATATGTTTGTTTATTTCCTTTGGTGTGAGATGCAAAGACTGATGAAAGCAGATAACGTCATGTTGCCTCAACCAGTGGATCCCTCAATAATGTCCTGCAGACAATGGAGCCACTTCACCTTCTGTTACTGGTACTGTGGCCGGTATCTGTTTTTTAAATTATTTTATTTTCAAAATAATTCACATATGAACATGAATTCAATAATTCATATTCAAAATAAACCTTTTATCTACTGGTCTTTGTTTTTTTTTTTGTTTTTGTTTTTTTAAAAGTCATTATATATGAACCATAATTACCAATAGCAACTGAAATTAAATATTATATACACTACCATTTAAAGGTTTGGGGTCACCCAGACAATTTCATGTTTTCCATGTAAACTCACATCTTTAGTCATGTGCTAACAGACCTCAAGGGTTTCTCATCATCAATTAGCCCTTCAATACAATTAGCTAACACAATGTAGCATTAGAACACAGGAGTGATGGTTGCTGGAAATCGGCCTCTGTAGCATTATGTAGATATTCCAAAGCTTCAGTGTACCGCCGGCGGTACACCTACTAATTTGCATAGGAATTTCAAGAATGTCCGACGGCTGCAAACACGATTATACAAACACTATACGCCGATGGAAAGCTTAGATTCTCATGAATCCGCCGGTATAAACCACTTTCAGATGCGATTACCACAGCGGGTGAGAAAAACACATTTGTCCGACAAAAACAAATATTCATCCATCCGTTCTCTATACACGGCTTCAACACACACGGCGCGACTCACATTTCCGGGTTTATTATTACACACACACAAAAAGATTCCACAAAAAACGGCCATAATCCAACCTTTTACATCCAGATGACACAAGCCAGTAAACTATTTTATCCAAAACATGTCCTGAAGTCGGTATAAAATCCCCGAATCGGTCATTTTCAAGGAAATGCACCTCGCGATGCCCGTCCAATATTCCCTGCATTTTTCGTAATTTTTTTTATTTAAAAATAGAATATTAGCGATTTTTTGTACTGAAAACGGCTGGAACTGACTGAAGCTTAAAGGGTTAAAAAGCAGCTGTTTCCAGCTCATATAGTCTTTTACCAGATGAACAATGTCTAGATTGTATTTCTGATTCATTTAATGTTACCTCCATTGAAAAAAAAGCTTTTCCTTTAAAAATAAGGACATTCCTAAGTGATCAGAAACTTTTGAAAAGTAGTGTACATCATATTTATAATAGCAACATTAATTTTATAGCACCTTTCTAAGACGAATCTTCAAAGTGCTGCACTGAGCAGATATTAAAATACACATGACAAAACCAAGTAGACAAAATATATAGAGAAAGCAAAAGAAAAAAGCACAATGCAAAGATGAGAAAACAAACAAACAATTGAACTGACTTAGTAAAATATAAAAAGAACAAAAAATAAAATAAAGACAAACAAAATGACCACAATAAAAGAGAAGAATGTATGATAATAATAAGGTTTTAAGTAGTATTTTAAAAGAAGACACTGACAGAGAATCTCACACTTCAATCTGAGAAAGAGTTAAAAGATCACAAATGTAGGATTTTGCATGTGTTAAAATAACAAGCAATACATCTTAGAATCAATCCTAAAAATAACTAGAAAACAGTGAAGTCCTGCAAGAATTGAAGTAACAGGATCACAAAGAGTTAAAAGCTGAGCACAGCAGCAGCAGCATTTTGGATGATTTGACATTTTGAATGATTCTCTTACTGATACCAAACTAAAGTCTGCATGACTTGTCTAAAAAATAAAAAGTAGTATTAGTGTGGATGTATCCTCTGTCCTTCAGTCCAGAAAAGGGTGTTTTTGTCCTCAAAAACATTCAAATATAGGAGCACAAACAGGCCCTAAAATCCCGCTATCATCCCAAGTCTGCGTCCTCGCAGCTGTTTTGATCCCACAGCAAGGTCAGCAGCAGAAAGATTCTTCGCTCGCGAACCAAATGTCACCTCAGAGATTTTTTAACAAGCTCCCAACCTCCTCTGTTACCCCTCCAGTTCTGCTCTAATGCTTCACTAATTCCCCTCCTTCTGCAAGCGCTAATATCACCAGAGACCATTTCAGATGGATTTAATTACCTGTGCAACAAACAAAAACATGGGAGCAGCTTTAGCTTCAGACGCAGATCCAGAAATACAGTTTGTACAGCAAAACCTTCTGTGTAAGCGAAATTCTGCACATAACAAGAAATTAGGAGTGTTTTATCATTTTAACTTACGACAAACATTCACTTTTACTGCACAGCCCCAAGCTTGTATTTAGAAATTTCCTATTTTTAGGTATACTTTATTGTATTTCAGTGAAAAATCTTGCTGCTTTGATTTAATATTGATGTTCTTTGGTGTTAACATCAACTCAAAATGAAGTTTTGTCCACTCTGGAGAGGTTATCTGTGTGTTTTATTTATTATTATTTGTACATTTTCATCTATTTTGACTTTTGTTTTATTCTATATCATCTATTATTCTATATCACCACTTTTTATACAGTTATTTAATATATGTGGTTATATTTAGTTGTGTCATCCATCATTTATTGTCCGCAGCTGTACTTCCAGAGTTGCATTTATTTCCTTAAAGCTATTCTTCCTGCAAAAATGCTTCACAATAAAAGTTTTCCAGCAACTTAAAGTTATTATATTGAACACATTTTTCCTTTTATGTGCTCTCTGCTTACAGTTTGAATGACTAATCTAGATTTTGATGACTATCTTTGGATCTGAGAAGTGTTTTTCATCAGAAATGCAGCTGTTGTACAAATTTATTGGTAAAATTACACAGATCGGAGGAACACAGTTTTGTGTGTAAATTGTAAAATTAAAGCTTCAATAAGGTGAATCAACCTAATTTTTGTAATTTTTTTTTTACACTCTATGAAGTATTTAAGCTGCAAGTTTTTCCCGCCACTTAATAAAATGCCTGGCTGGAAGATTTTAAAAAAAACTAAAATAAAAAAATGCAATTCTAATGATTCAGAAATGCCTTTTAATTTGCAATCATTACTTTGATGGATTGGGCGGACAGATTAATGTTACATCAACCTAATATTGTCTCTAAGTTAAACTCACACATCTGCAGTAGATAATTTAAAACTAAATTCAAGTTCAGGTAAGTTAATGAAATTAGCATGATAACTACATTTTTATGGAGAGAATTTTGTTTCTTTATTATTCAATCAATCAAAAAAGATTTTGCAACCAAAAAAGAGAGCTGAGACCAAAAAACAAAGTTGCAATCAAAAAATAAAAGATCAATCAAATAGAATAGATCTGAGACCAAAAAAAATTATTTTTTGAGATCAAAACAGAACAGGTTACAAATGAAAATATACACACGTGGACAAAATTGTTGGTACCCCTCAGTTAAAGAAGGAAAAACCCACAATTCTCACTGAAATCACTTGAAACTCACAAAAGTAACAATAAATAAAAATTTATTGAAAATTAAATAATCAAAAACAGCCATTACTTTTGAATTGTTGATTAACATAATTATTTAAAAAAACAAACTAATGAAACAGGCCTGGACAAAAATGATGGTACCTCTATAAAAGATTGAAAACTATTTGACCAGAGTGACATGATTAACTCAGGTGTGTCATTTAATTGACATCACAGGTGTTTCCAAACTCATAATCAGTCAGTCTGCCTATTTAAAGGGAGACAAATAGTCACCCTGCTGTTTGGTGAAAAGGTGTGTACCACACTGAACATGGACAACAGAAAGCGAAGGAGAGAATTGTCCCAGGACATCCGAAAAAAAATTATAGACAAACATCTTAAAGGTAAAGGCTATAAGACCATCTCTAAACAGCTTGAAGTTCCTGTGACAACAGTGGCTCATATTATTCAGAAGTTCAAGACCCACGGGACAGTAGCCAACCTCCCTGGACGTGGCCGCAAGAGGAAAATTGATGACAAATTGAAGAGACGGATCGTTCGAATTGTATCCAAAGAGCCCAGAGCAACCTCCAAAGAAATTAAAGGTGAACTCCAAGGCCAAGGTACATCAGTGTCAGATCGCACCATTCGTCGTTGTTTGAGCCAAAGTGGACCTCATGGGAGACGACCAAGGAGGACACCACTGCTGAAAAAAACTCATAAAAAAGCGAGACTGGAATTTGCAAAAAATGCATGTTGACAAGCCACAAAGCTTCTGGGAGAATGTCCTTTGGACAGATGAGACCAAACTGGAGCTTTTTGGTAAGGCACATCAACTCTATGTTCATAGACTCAAAAACCAAGCATACGAAGAAAAGAACACTGTCCCTACGGTGAAACATGGAGGAGGCTCAGTAATGTTTTGGGGCTGCTTTGCTGCATCTGGCACAGGGTGTCTTGAAAGTGTGCAAGGTACGATGAAATCTGAAGACTATCAAGGCATTCTGGAGAGAAATGTGCTGCCTAGTGTCAGAAAGCTTGGTCTCAGTCGCAGGTCATGGGTCTTCCAACAGGACAACGATCCAAAACACACAGCCAAAAACACCCAAGAATGGCTGAGAGAAAAGCGTTGGACTATTCTAAAGTGGCCTTCTATGAGCCCAGATCTGAATCCCATTGAACATATGTGGAAGGAGCTGAAACATGCCATTTGGAGAAGACACCCATCAAACCTGAGACAACTGGAGCTGTTTGCTCATGAGGAGTGGGCCAAAATACCTGTTGACAGCTGCAGAACGCTCATTGACAAATACAGAAATCGTTTAATTGCAGTGATTGCCTCAAAAGGTTGTGCAACAAAATATTAAGTTATGGGTACCATCATTTTTGTCCAGCCCTATTTCATTAGTTTGTTTTTTTTAAATAATTATGTTAATCAACAATTCAAAAGTGATGGCTGATTTTGATTATTTAATTTTCAATCAATTTTTATTTATTGTTACTTTAGTGAGTTTCAAGTGATTTCAGTGAGAATTGTGGGTTTTTCCTTCTTTAACTGAGGGGTACCAACAATTTTGTCCATGTGTGTAATAATTTGAGAACATATTGACTTAACTTCAAAACTAATATTATTTTGCTTGCAAGTTCAAAAGTTTTGCTTGCAAGTTCAAAAGTTTTGGTTGTGAATTCTAAAGTTTTGCTTGCAAACTCAAAAGTTTTGGTTGCAAATCTGACTGAACCGAATGGGCGGGCCCAACGCTGGTGGATGAGACAAGAGTTCCTATTGGTCGGTTTGACCTTGCTCCACCGCTCCCCTCTGTGCTGTTGCTGGCTGTTTCCACGCTAGGTAAGTTGGTAGCCGATTGCGCACAAATTAATTATGCTAAATATTTTAGGCTACAACCGGTGTTCAAGATTAACTGGTGTTCCGATCAACTGGTGATAGCAGGGTTTCTGAGACAGATGTTTCGTAGGCGTGGCTTTTCAGGACCCCTTATCTACTGACCAGGAAATAAACAATGGGACAGCTTCATCTATAAAACGAGATTTCTGCTGTTCTATACATTTCAGTCTTGACAAAATAACTGAAAACAAGAGGCGTCGGACTGAGGACACAGACTGTCACCAGTTAATCTGATGGAGATCGTCACACTCTGCCACAGTGAAGCGATATTTCCACTCCGTTAGGTGGAAGTTCTCATTAAACCGAGTATTTTATTGGTAGACTGAACATCCGTGAGTCCAAACAGAGCAATAACGACAATGTTAAAGCTGACAACAAGAACATTTTGGAACAGTTTATTGATGGCTGTGTGTTTTGAACAGGCATCGGTACAGTCACCTATGCTATGTATTGCCGTTGTAACAGCCTAACAGCTGTCTCACTCACTGAAAATCACCAGTTGATCGGAACACCAGTTAATCTTGAACACTGGTTGTAGCCTAAAATATTTAGCATAATTAATTTGTGCACAATCGGCTACCAACTTACCTAGCGCGGAAGCAGCCAGCAACAGCACAGAGGGGAGCGGTGGAGCAAGGTCAAACCGACCAATAGGAACTCTTGTCTCATCCACCAGCGTTGGGCCCGCCCATTCGGTTCAGTCAGATTCGCAAGCAAAACTTTAAAGTTTAGAATTGTGAGACTTTTGATGATTTTTCTCATTTTTGAGAGTGAATACCTCCTAGGAGATAATTCCAGGAGACCTGAAAATTTGTCAGTCCACACAGCAGGACTTGGTGATGAAAAGTTATCAAAAGTTTAACCAGAAGCCAAATGGTGTGGCCATGGCGACCATCAGAGTTTTGATGCTTCGCCATGAAACAACAGCTGCTGTATAACTATCCTCTGAATGCTCCAATCTGCCTCAAACTTTCCATGTGTAATCACACTCCAATCCTGATCACATCCATAGGCCAACATACACTTTCAGTCGCGGCGCCACCTGTTGGATGGACAGTAAATGCTTTATAAGTAGCCTGTACATGTTCCAATCAGCCTGAAACTTTACATGACTGATCAGAGTCCAACCCTCATCACATCCACTGTTTGAAATACACTCTCAGCGGCAGCGCCACCTGGTGGATAGACAGGAAATGCTCTATAACTGCTCTGAACATGCTCCAATCTGGCTGAAATTTTACATGTGTGATCAGACTCTGGTCCAGATGCGATTCAGAGGCCGACATACACTCTCAGTCACAGCGCAACCTGGTGGACGTGCGTGGATTCGCCGACCAGCGTGGATGCGAGGACCTGTCCATCGCTGCTTGCAGCTTTAATTTTGATTGAAACTTTATGTTTTTTGGTCTCAGCTCTCTTTTGTGGTTGCAAAACCTTTTTTGATTGATTGAATAATAAAGAAACAAAATTCTCTCCATACATTTTTCTTTACCTTGATGTTGAGATTTCAAATCCCCTATCATATATTTTACATTGTTTTTAATAATTTGCTTACTTATATAAATGTATTTCATTATATGCACGACACTTTAAGCTTTCTTTAAAACAATGTGGAAATACTTTGTGGAACAACTTGATTTTCATGAGTAATCTGCTTAAAATCTTTTGTTATTGCGACCAATCAATAAGTTAGCCGTAATTCCACTAACTCAATCTAGTTTGTTGGTTCAACACAATTTCATTAGAAGTTGTCGTAACTCAAAAAGACAGACGCAAAGTGTTGCATTAACTATTTTGTTGAGCCCAAGTCATATTATTTAGAGTACAGAGGAAACAAAGCGTATGTACATAAACCAGACTTCTTACCCCGTACACCAGCTCCCCGACCATCCCATTCCAGATCTTCGTCTCCGGGTCCCGAGCGCCGTACTTTCCGTCGGGGACTATGGAGATCTTGTACTTGATGCCGATGTGTTTGGCGATCTCCGAGGCCAGGTCCACACAGTATCCCTCGTACTGGTCATTGCCTTCGTACATCTCCCAGTTCTTCTTGAGCATCACGTAGGGACCCTCCTACACATGGGACCATAACCATTGAACCAAACCATCAGACAGACAGACAGACATGCGGACATGAGGACTCGTGCAGTGACTCAGTGACAACAGACGACAGAAACTGAATACCAACCGTGTTTGAGATTAAAGATAACCTGTGGAACTTTTGGCCACTTGTGGTGCTGTGGAGCACTGGTTTGATGAGTGGATCCCACTTAATACATGCAGATGATAAAATACACAAACAGCTGATGATTTCAAGCTGTTCCACTGAAAAACAATTGGTAGAGATATAGTGGAGAAGACTGCTGGCTAGTAAACAAAGCAGAATTTTTACAAAGGATCTAAAACATTACAGTTTTTGAAGCCTTACTCTTTCATACTCTTATGGTTATGAGTGTATGGCTTAAACTACTTTATGTACAATAGTTACAATCATTTTCTAGCAGAATGTTCTTTTGAAGTAACACTGCATATTCTGTATTGACTGATTGGTCCAGTGGACAGAACCTTTAAACCGACAACAAACAAAAACAGATTGAATGAAACAGACTTATTGTGTATTTATCCTATAGTTTATCAATGATTTATGTATTGTTTTTGTATTTGCTTATTTGTTGTTCATATATACAGAAACCATTTGGGCAAATACGTCGTTAGGTAGGGAAAATAATCAACATACACTTTGAGCCTGTCAATGATTTAATAAGTGCTTCAGTTGTAGGCAACTTTTGGTTCTTGAAGAGGCTTCCTCACTTCAAACTGAGTGGTGGGGAGCTCCAGGTATTTATCCTTATCTCGGAATTCCATTACAAGCCCAAAGCTCACATGAAATAAGGTGTTAAAGGTAAAAATGGGATCTAAAGACTGCACAAAGAGTGACTAATAAGTGGTCTATCCCCTGCTCCAGTTTGACAGATGGCTTCCAATAAGTAAGACCAAGTATCTTCAGACACAAAACTTTCTAAAGCACTGAGTCACCATGAAGAAAAATGTGTTGGAAAAGTTTCACGGCTTCATTTTATTCAGTCAAAATAGCAATATCTGCTATGGAACTCTGGGCACCACAGTTGTATGAAAGAATTAAATCAATTTTTGTTTTTTTGGATGATGAGTTTCTTTGTGCAAAAACTGCTCACTTTTAAAGATTTTCATTATCTTAAATTGTATCTCCTCCTCCTCTGGCATCACTGAGGATCTTTCAATTACTGAAATGTACCCCAAGGAGTTGAGGAGGCTTCAGAAAAGCTTAGAATTAGGAAAAAAAGTGTATGTAAATCCTATACTGTATGTAAGACTTTTGTCGAGTGGCAAGACATATAAATCCTGCACCTTTGCAAGTTTTGATTTGGTTTGAGAGGTCACACAACTGAGCAGAACTTCATAAATTAATGGCATCATTTATGACTGATGCTACAAAATAAAATACTTCTCATTTAGCAGGTTTGCATCTCTTTCATGATACAAGGAGATATGTTGGTATTATGAAAAACACCCAACAGCAACAATTCTATTCTGAAATGCTGAAGCACCCATTAGGTACCTTCTGGAGTATTTATGCTTTGAAAAGACCAATATTGTGTTGAACAGTGCCTATAAGAAAACTCCTTCAGTTGGTTTAATGTGGTGACTTGTCCTTAAAGAACACATTTAATTTGCCACAAAACTGTGAAAATAAGAATTTAAAGCTGCACCATGCGAGATTTAAAAAAAAAAAAGTCACTAATATGGAGTTCAGCACAGCTTCCACTCTAACTAAGTACACATGTTCAGCATTCTTGAGCTCTAAAAGGTGAAAAGCTGCATTTATCTGGCACTTTAATCCAAAATAGCTGAAAAACCCGCCTCTCACTGACCCATTCACCAAACACTCAACTGCTGTGCAAGGTGCTTGTCAGACTATTGGGAGTAATTTGGGGTTCAGTGTCTGATCGAGGACACTCCAACATGTGGACAGGAGGAGCTGCAGATCAAATCGCAAACCCTGTGATAGAGAACAATCAGTTGTGCTTCCAGAGGCTCAGAAGGTGGACAGTATTTTCATGAATTAGAGCTCTGTAGCTCTTTGTGCTTTTATTTTGATGTCAGTTTCACAGGTGGGAAATGCTACCTACCTATTAATTTACAGGGTTTCTTGATAACAGTGTTTCAAAACCAGAGAAGCTAAAGATTTTTAAAGTATATTTCCTTAGTTCAACAACTGTTCCCCCAAGTATTTCAAATAGGAAGACTGAAAGGGAAGACTGAAAGGGAAATAAAACATACTCAGGCAATAAAATAAATGTGGCATGGCTCAAAAATGGTATACAGAGGAGCAAGTAGGAGGATATATTCAGCATAGTGAAAAATCATGCTAGAGTTGATGTGAACATTTGTATTTACAACACCTTGTTTGTAGCGGTTGCAAATATATAATGAGTAGAATATCTACAGACAAAAAGATCCAGTATTTTACTAGTACTAGAGAAACCTGTGAACAATTAGAAAAAAAATGTTATATCCAAGTTAGTGTTGTGTTTTTGCCAGTTTTTGTAAATATATAATTGAAAAACGTCAACTTTTGCTTTCATTTTTTTTAATGAATTCTAGCATCATAAGTGTTACATACAGCACAAAAAACATTTCTGTGTTCTTTCTAGTTCTATTCATGGTTGTGCAAGACATATTTGCAGTGAAAAATAAGCCCACAGTGAATAAAGAAAAGTAACAGGAGCAAAAAACACCTTGCTTGGGCTTCTGATGTTCAATAGCAGATGAATTTCTGCTGGCAAACAAAGCACAATTATTATTGATGTACATACACATCGCTAAATCTGGCAACAAAACATTAACATCAAGGTGCATCCTGGGAGTGGTAGTTAACCTTCCTACTTGAAATTTATGTAAAAAGCAAGTATGCTTGCCTTGGCACTGACTTTAATAAAAAATAATGCTCTCACAATGCGACAAACTTTTCACAAATTCTATGTAAGTCTGCCAGTATTTCTGTTTTTTTTTTTTAAATTGCATACTGCAGCATTAAATTTGATGACTTTAAATTGACTTAAATTTTTTTTGCAAAGGCTGCAGTTTAAGATATAAAAGGAGGACTATAAAATAGTAAGACTAAAGTTGTAATTCAGTGTCAATTTATTCAAGCAGATTGAAACTTCCAGGATTCGCTCATGTTTGCCCAACAATCAATGTAGACTGTATACAGTGGGGCAAAAAAGTATTGTCAGCCACCGATTGCGCAAGTTCTCCCACTTAAAATGATGACAGAGGTCTGTATTTTTCATCATAGGTACACTTCAACTGTGAGAGACAGAATGTGAAAAAAAATCCAGGAAATCACATTGTAGGATTTTTTAAGCATTTATTTATAAAATATGGTGGAAAATAAGTATTTGGTCACTTACAAACAAGCAAGACCTCTGGCTCTCACAGACCTGTAAATTCTTCTTTAAGAAGCTCCTTTGTCCTCCACTTGTTACCTGTATTAATTGCACCTGTTTGAACTCATTATCTGTATGAAAGACACCTGTCCACAGCCTCAAACAGTCTGACTCCAAACTCCACCATGGCCAAGACCAAAGAGCTGTCGAAGGACACCAGGAACAAAATTGTAGACCTGCACTTAGCTGGGAAGAGTAAATCCACAACAGGCAAGCACCTTGGTGTGAATAAATCAATTATGGGAGAAATTATGAGAAAATGGAAGGCATACAAGACCACTGATAATCTCCCTCGATCTGGGGTTCCACACAAGGTCTCATCCTGTGGGGTCAAAATGATTATGAGAACGGTGAACAAAAATTCCAGAACTACACGGGGGGACCTGGTGAATGACCTGCAGAAAGCTCGAACAAAAGTAACAAAGGTTCCCATCAGTAACACACTACACCGCCAGGGAATCAAATCCTGCAGTGACAGACATGTCCCTCTGCTTAAGCCAGTACATGTCCAGGCCCATCTGAAGTTTGCCTGTATTGATGATCCAGAACAGGACTGGACGAATGTCATGGAGTCGATGAAACCAAAATAGAACTTTTTGGTACAAACTCAACTCATCGTGTTTGGAAGAAGAATGCTGAGTTGCAGCCCAAGAAAACCACACCTACTGTGCAGTCTGCGCGAATGGGCACAATTTATTACTGGACCGTGGACCAGTAAACAGTAATTTTTTACTGGACCGAAACAGTTTTTACTGGACCGAATATTTTATGCACAAATGTACCAAAAGTTGATGTATAATTTGATTTTAATAATTGTTATACAAATGTACTACTTTATTAATTATGTCCCAGATACAACACGACGCCATGGGCGAAGAGAAATTACCGTTTTTATATAGAATAAACCATACAAAATTAACTATTGGATAAAGAAAAGCACTCATTTGAGATCAAAACAAAAATCATGTACTCAATCATGCTAGAAGTACTATAAATCATAGAGCAATGTGGCTGGGTGAAGCAGAGCGACCTTGTAGAAGCGAAATGAGGTGTGGTTTATTTATTTTCTGTTTATATCATGCGTTTTTATCGCGTGACATCGCTGTTCACACGAGAGCCTCTCTGAGGAGCAGCCCTCCCCATCCGGACGGCGCGGCGCGCCGCTGCGCTGCGCTTGCTGTGTGCTTTGACTTTCGGAGCAAGACAGTGGTGCTTCGTTCCGTTGCGTGGCGCGGCGCGATCGCATTATGTGGAACTTCGGGGTTACAGGAAAGAAATTACACCGGACATGAGACCAGTAATGTAATACGTTTTACCAGACTTTTGGTACACAAATCGGATGTGACCGATGGTCCGACGTCATTGGCGCACACTGCTGTGAAGCATGGGGATGGAAACATCCAACCCGGTCTCACAAGGATTCGTGAAACTGTCACGTAAATTAATCTATGGTTTTGTTGCGCACCAAAACGATTTTCTCATGTTTTTCGTGCTGCATACAACGAAATTCAAACCAATGTATTTCAAGCGGAAGATATTTCGTGCCACTCAGAACGTATTTCAAATGGATGTGCTACAACTGGAAAAACTACTGCAACGACGGGTTTGATTTTATTTTCATATCTGAATCTTAATCACACCCAGTGGTGTAGTAGTTTCCAAATTTCCGTATACCCACTTAAAAATGCACAAAGATACGTATACCCAGGGGTGTAAACACGCAGGTATACGCCTTATACTCACTAGAAAAGGTCCCGAATTTCCATATGACCACTTAAAAATGCGCAAACATATGTATCAGTATGTTTTTTGACATAACGTTCACTTTCCCGTTCATAAATTCGTCTTCTCTGTGTCAGGAAGCGGTGAAGCTGGATGGGGCGGGGAAGGTGTCTGGCTGAGAACAGGGCTCACTAAAGGCTGACCGCGGTCCGGATCCGGACCCGGACGCCGTCTATACGGGTGTAAATTTGACAGGTCGCTTCTATTTTACCGGGGCAGTTTTCCAGTGTTTATCATTGGTCTGTCAGCTCAGAAACGCACAGACCAATTATGTACGAGTTCAGGCATCCCACGTGACGCTACTCAGCCAATGACGTCGCTGAATGGCATCGCCGCTCCGCCTTCAAAAACCTGAGAGAAATGAGCTGAGAAATGAGCGACAAAGAGGACAGTACTGATGGAAGTTCGGCACTTTTCAGAGAGCTTTTGGCACGGCTTCCAAAGAATAGCTTTCGGCTCCCAATTTATTATTGTTTGTAGCCTCATATTTAGCCTAACCAGGCAACTATGAATCATTTGTGTTTTGACAAACACTTTTTCATTCAGTGTTTTTATGAGAAGCCTTATAATTGACTCATTTTGTGCATTTGTTTTGTTACAAAAACAGGCATTCTTACTTTCGTTTAATATTTCAATCAAAATTTTTTGCACAAAAACAAATGAACAAAACTCTGCACATGAACCCACAGAACCAGAACAGAAACAGAACCAAACTCAGTATTCAAACAGTATAAATGTCCTCAGTGTAGGTTGACATTCAGAAAAATCAGAAGCCCGAGCTTGGATGGGCTGATACCATTTCTTCTTTCAGTGAATATCTACCGTGTTTTTGAGAAGATTCTCTCAGATGGAAGAAGTTGTCTCTCCTCCATCACCTTCACCAGGTGGGGCAGACTGAGGCCTTGTCCTGCCTCCAGCTCAGTGTGTTTTCTGCTGGTTGGATGAGGGGTTCCTCTAGATATGATCCTCCATTCCCACATCAGCTGTAGGATTTCTCCTTGCAGCATCTCCTGTAGCTCTTCCATCAAAGAGCCTCCACACAGCAGAAGTTTGAGGTTCCTCCTCCACTTTGTCCTCTAATCGTGGAGGTGTCAGGCTGCTGCTCTTATTCTCTGAAGTTTCTCATCAACAGCTCTGTTGTCACTGAAGGCAAGCTTCTTTAATCTAGGATCCAGTGACATGTTTTCTGCGAGGACAGTGTTAAACTCCATACTCCATTAAATACGTTAGGAGTCAGCTCTTCAGATTCACTACAAAGCATCGACTCTTAGAGTCGTATCTTTTGCACAATATACATCAGTGGAGGACAGACTGTGGTCACATGCTGAACATGTTTGGCTCAACATACAGCTGTAAGGCATGTTAAGTCACATTTTGTAATAATGGTGCATTTTGTAATAAACGTCCAAAATGTAATAACTTTGTTTTTTCATTTTGTAATAAAGCCGCATTTCGTAATAAACTGCCGCATTTTGTAATAAACTGACCCAACGCATTTTGTAAAAATTTTTGCCGCATTACGTAATAAGTTATTACATTTTGAGAAAATTATTACAAAATGCACTTGCAATCTTTTGATTTTCTGGAAAAGTAATAACATGGTGCATTATGTAATAAGGTATTATTATTGTACGTTAAACAATAAACTAATAGATGAGTGACCTTTATTGATTTGTATGTATGTTTTCTTGTAGTTATTTGGCCTAATAAAGCTGTGTACGGCAGAATACTCCAAAGATAATATATTTTCCTTAATATTTTTTCTAAGTCACTGATTTGCTATTTCTTTCAAAAATATGTAGCCTATATTTTTTAATGTTTTATAATATTTTTATTTACTTTAATATTTCAGACATTTTTCTGACGTAGCCTTCTATTTTTACTTCTTGGTACTAATTATTATTATTATTATTATTATTTTTACTTGAGTACATTCAAAATATTTATAAATATCTGACTTTTCTACCCACCTTTGTGCAAAGTCAATGCACTACTTGTATACTGAATAGAATTAAAGCGCAGCCGTCTACTCACAGCTGAAACCAAAGCCTGGGATGGCAAACAAATCTCACTGCACAACAGCGCTTAAGTTCAGTTAACTCATGTAGTGGGGCAGATTGCTGAAACAATATTTCACTTGGTGATACAAGCACCATATTTGGCACACAAGCGCTTCAGAACTTACTCTCTTGGGCTGTGTCCGAAATTGCATACTAACGTACTACATACTACATTCTCAATGAGTATATACTGTATACTACGTACTATAAGTATGATTAGAATGCCGACCGTTCACACTGTAGTATACTACTACGTTTCCCATAATGCATTTCAAACCTCCGACGACAAAAACCGGAAGTACGGCTATGAATGCCGGCTTCAGGTCGATTTTATGCTAACAAACAGTCGCATAATTAATGTGGCAATTTCAAGCCGGCACTCCTCATGCAGTTATTAGCCAGATTATGCAAATCGTTTCAATTGTAGCTGCAGGCTACTGGAGGTAGCTGCTACTTGTTCTGTATGCAAAGCGAGCTGCTGCAACTAGCTGCTAACATTCAGTAGCACGTTGAGAGGCGTCTGACAAATTTAAAACGTTGGTCAGAACACGCCTATTTCTCAAATCTGTGGGGTGATTAGGATGACTACTTAACCACATAAAATAAAATATAAATCGCCCCGGTCCGGCCACATATCCCGCGGAGGCTTGCATTTCGGTGGATAGCTCGCAAAGCATTATGGGGCGGTTGAGTATGACTAGTGTGGTCAATGCGCATACTTAAAAATTTTCCGGATATAGTATACATCCGGGTATTTCTCGCGTACTCAATCTTTTCATACTATCCAATGTGAACGCACTACATACTTATTTTGACGTCACACTTAGTATGAGTAGTACGTTAGTATGCGATTTTGGACAAAGCCTTGGAAAAGTACGTTATCCACTTGAAAATACAAAATGGCCACCATTTTTAAAGATGGCTGCCATTCAAAGCAGTTTAAACGATGTTTGAACTATTTTTTGATTAAATAGTCCTATTTTGATGGTCTATACATCAAAATATATGTTTTTGAGTGTGAGAAGTCCAATTCTGCATTTAGAAAATAAAAATTACAGAATACTGTGATGATACAATGGGGATTACACTTTACCGATATATAGAGTAATGTTGACTTCGATTCTCTGCTTTACAAACAATGTGAGAAAAAACTTATAAGACTTGTGTCTTAGTTTGCAGTTGCTAAACATTTGGCGACAATTTTGGTGATACTTGGCACTGTTTCGCCTCAATGTATCCTCAATTAGGGTGAACATACGTCCTCTTTTGCCCGGACATGTCCTCTTTTGAGAGGGTGTCCGGCCTGTCCGGCCGGCATTTATAAAGTCCTTCAAATGTCCAGGTTTTTGATCCCCTAAATTCCACATAACGCGAAACCACCGCGCCGTGCCGCGCCGCACCGCACCGCGCCCTTGAATCGTACTGCGCAGCACTTAGAACCCATTCTCTTCTATCAGACAATTTCCACTGCACACGCTGCGGAGCGCCAGCGCCGCGTCTCTGAAGCGCCGGCGCGTGCCACGGCGCTGGAGATTCGCTTCCTCACAGGCTGACAGGCAGGTAGGCACACTGCGAGAGAACACTCAAACCGAAAGAAAATGCCGAAACGCAAATGTCATTTCACTGATGAAATGCGAAAAAAGTACCCCTGTTTTCGTCCAGTGTCGTGTCAGAATGTACAGTCTGCAAAGCTGGGACTTATGTCTCCGTAGCTAATAAGAAAAGGAAAAAGAAGGAAAAAAAGGACTGTTGACTTGAGGCATTATTTCTATATTTTTTCATTTGCCATTAGACACATTATTTTGAAGAATGGCCTAACTGAACATTGAAAAATAGGCTACCTCTCTTTTTTCTTTTTGTTTAATATTTGGAGGCATTATTTCTGTTACATAATTACATAATTGATAATTGGGAGGTTATTTTGAAGAATGGTACTCTACCTCACTTTTCCTAACTAAGGTATAAGTGTCAGACTTAAGAGAGATGATTATTTCTTATTTTGTTAAACATCTGAATACATGTGTTCCTGCACAACTTGAGTCAATAACTATTAAAGACTAGAGCATGCCATATTTGTATGAGACTGATTATATTGTTTAGGAGAATTGCTTTAATTTAATAAATATATTATTTATAAAGCAACTGTTTGTGAGTGTTTTGGGCTATTTTTCTGTATATCCAGGTAAAGTGTTATTTTCTGGGGAATTCAGAATATCTGTTTAACTGAGTTTGAAGCACAGAAAGCCCCCTGACCCACGGAAAACCCCTAAAAAGGGGGGGGGGGGGGGGGGGGGGGGGGGGGGAGAGGTTGATGAGTAAGAGGTTGATTGCCTGAAATTGTGGTATGTTTTTGGCTATCATTGAATACCCATCAGAACTACAGTCATAACGGGAAGGGGGAGATTTCATCTCCTCTTTTGTATCTGTCTGACAGAGGCAACACTTCTTCCAGTCAGTTTTTGTAGCGCAACTCAATGGATTTTTGGCGGACATCTTGTGTTATATGGTTAAAGACCGAGGGGTTATCCTTTTACCACCCAGCCATACAAGACATCAAAGCACATTGAACTATGGGATGCAACTAGGTTCAAGCATCTGGTGCCCTACACCTAGCCCGATCGTCCATCCAGTGCCATTTAAGTCCCGTGCGATCTGTACACCATCCAGGTAACTGAAGCCCCCGTTACCCTTGGCTCGGCTCTCCCGCGCTGGCACATCCTATCAATTCAGGTGCGGCTATCTAATTACAAAACTACAACTAACTAAACTTCTAGTTGAGATATATACAGGGGCTTATTAGATAGCATTTGGGACACTCAAGTATACTAAAACTACAGTGAGTACACCACTACTACAGTTAGTAAACTACAACTACAGCTAGTACACTACAAGCTGACACTGAACCCCATGCTGAGTCTCACAGCAGTGATGTCACCAGTGTGACCTGGTTGTGCTTTGACATCACTCTTATAAAATATTACACACCAATAGAACCTGACCACAGCATTTCAATGAATGATCATGGATGTCTGCCTTCAACTTAATGCAATATCAGTTATCAAACAGCTTCTGAAACCCCTAATGTTCAGTCACATTATTGCCGCCATTTTAAAACGGGTGGCCATATTGGAACTTAATTCACACCATTGAGTTTTTCCAGTCAGAATACATTCATTTTGATGTTTGGATCATGAACACGTTTCTGTTCATTAAAGTTCTACTTCGAAAACCATTTCTTTGGATTTAACGAGGCGGCCATCTTGAAAACTGATGGCCATCATTTTCTTAAAATGCACATCCTAAACATCATTTGTGTCAAATTTGGTGCTTGTATCACCAAGTGAAAGATTCTTATGGAATACTGAATTAATCTGCCCCACTAATGCTTTTGGTGCCTTTTACGTGATAAGTTTTAGCATTATGGATCGAAAAGAACTTTTGTTTGTAGCGCCTGTAAATGCGCTGCTCTAAGACGCATCCATATGCATATCTCTCTCTCTCCCGCTCTCTCTATCTCTCTCTCTCTCTACCCCTCTCCCTCTTTGTCTGTCTCTCTCTCCCTCTCTCTCTCACTCTTTCTCTGTCTCTCTCTCCCTCTCTTTCTCTGTCTCTCTCTCCCTCTTTCTCTGTCTCTCTCTCTCAATGGTACAGAGTCCTTCAAAAAAGTTCAAAAGAGTTATGCTGTTAACAGACAAACAGACACACAGACAGACGGACAGACAGACAGACAAACGGCATGGCGGAGGTCTGCGCTCTCCGAGTGCTTCTCTAGTCTTTTAATGCAGTGATTACCTCCTGCATATGACAATTCAGTCATATAATTTATTATCAGGGACAAAAAGTCTGCATATCCTTAGGATCAACAAAAAAATCTATGTTGTTACGTTTACAATTTGACAGACAATATATGTTACACAGCTTTATCATACCTGGCATGATGTTGACTTCGATTAGGCATGCACGCGGGGCATGATTATTTAATTGCCTAAATGAGCAGTGCAGCAGCCAATCAGATTACGTTTCATTTATATTGTGTTGCCAGTCATTTCTCGTAGTTAACGTGAAAGATACAATTATACTTTGCATTACTGAAGCGTGCTTGAACTGTTAAATAATATTGTAAAAAAAAAAAAAAAAAAGTGTAGCCAATAAGATGCTTTTTTCCCCACAGAACGCACCTTTTTCTTTCCGCATATGTGATAGAAGAGAAAGAGCGCGATCACGATATATAGTGAGAGAGAGACCGAGAGTGAGAGAGAGAGAGAGAGAGAGAGAGAAAGAGTGAGAGAGAGACAGAGAGTGAGAGAGAGAGAGAGAGAGAGGGAGAGAGAGACAGAGAAAGAGTGAGAGAGAGAGGGAGAGAGAGACAGAGAAAGAGTGAGAGAGAGAAAGAGGGAGATGGGTAGAGAGAGAGAGAGAGAGAGCGGGAGAGAGAGAGAGAGATGCATATGGATGCGTCTTAGAGCAGCGCGTTTACAGGCGCTACAAACAAAAGTTCTTTTCGATCCATAATGCTAAAACTTATCATGTAAAAGGCACCAAAAGCATGAGTTAACTGAACTTAAGCGCTGTTGTGCAGTGAGATTTGTTTGCCATCCCAGGCTTTGGTTTCAGCTGTGAGTAGACGGCTGCGCTTTAATTCTGTTCAGTATACCAGTAGTGCATTGACTTTGCACAAAGGTGGGTAGAAAAGTCAGATATTTATAAATATTTTGAATGTACTCAAGTAAAAATAATAATAATAGTAATAATAATAATTAATTAGTACCAAGAAGTAAAAATAGAAGGCTACGTCAGAAAAATGTCTGAAATATTAAAGTAAATAGTTAAAGAAAATATTATAAAACATGAAAAATATAGGTTACATATTTTTAAAAGAAATAGCAAATCAGTGACTTAGAAAAAATATTAAGGAAAATATATTATCTTTGGAGTATTCTGCCATACACAGCTTTATTAGGCCAAATAACTACAAGAAAACATACATACAAATCAACAAAGGTCACTCATCTGTTAGTTTATTGTTTAACGTATAACAATAATACCTTATTACATAACGCACCATGCTATTACTTTTTCCAGAAAATCAAAAGATTGCAAGTGCATTTTGTAATAATTTTCTCAAAATGTAATAACTTATTATGTAATGCGGCAAAATTTTTTACAAAATGCGTTGGGTCAGTTTATTACAAAATGCGGCAGTTTATTATGAAATGCGGCTTTATTACGAAATGAAACGACAAAGTTATTACATTTTGGATGTTTATTACAAAATGCACCGTTATTACGAAATGCGGCTTAACAAGGCAGCTTTCTCAACTATGAACATAATCAAAACCAAATATTGTTCCAGACTCACCAATGAGCTCCTCCAAATATGTTTGAGAACAGCTCTGACACCATTCAGGCCATGATTCAAAACACTGGCAGGACAAGCAGCAGCTCAGTTCTCCCATTAAGCAGCAGAGATATAAGGGGAGTGATAGAAGACAAGAAAACAATGTGAAAGTGTTCAAATGTTTACATTTATGAGATTTAGGTATTGTTAAAGATGTATATAAGTTGGTTCAGGTTGTTCAACCACTTTTAAAAAAAAAAGTTCTACACTTTATTTTAAGATATACAGTTACATATAAAGTTATTTATTAATAAATGTCGAAATGTTTTTGAACCGTACTGAATTTATTTGACGGTCAGTTTTTGATTACATGCAGACCCTAATGTAACTATCAGGTTACATCAACATATATCACACTAATTTAAGTTAGACATTATGATGTTCTGGACCTTTGCTTTAATACATTTTCTTTGACAACCCAGTCTCATGGCCAAATGTGAAATACCTACGTTTGTCCACAGAACAAAACGTAACAGTCTCACAATAAAGGTCTGAAAATTGTAAAATGTTTACGTTTTTTTCTCCCTATTATTTTCTATTGGCCTGATGACGGGTCACGTGACTGCTTGCTGCGTGCCTTGCAGTGTGAGAACATCAATCAAAGTGCACCAAAGTGCATAAAGTCATAGAACAGGGTGTGCTGAATGCTCTGGGAGCAACACCTTTGAAGGGGTCAAGGGTCACTTAAATCTGAAGACTTCAAATGAAGGAGACATTTTGTGCAACATATCAAGTATCATAAAAGTCATTCCCAGTGGAATTCAAGTCTGATATTGTGTGGGACTATTCAGAGCAGTCACATGAAGCACTGTATCTGTTTTCAAGGGTCTAGCCCCATGGGAACCCGCTTTTTTCAGCAGTGAGGCCTACTAGTAGTGAAGAAGCCTGAGGCCTTCAAACATGTAAAAAAAAAAATTCCTGCTCTGTCATTTTTGGGTCTAGTGACACCAAATCGGACAGACTCCTACTAGACCACCCCCTGACCTTGCATATTTTTTTTCAGAGAGTTAGCTCAAAAGGGGCCCGAGCACGGCCCTGTTTCTTACTCGACGATGAACCCTTTAATGTCCAAATGCTTCAAAATGGGCTAAAAAGGTCAAAATCTCACACATTCCTTCACTAATTTGGACCAAACTGCACAGGTTCTATATATAGAGGCTAATGTGAACGCTCATGCAAGTTTTCAGACCTCCAGCTCGAACTTCTGATTTTTCTGAATGTCAACCTACACTGAGGACATTTAGCCGTGCCAAAAGCTCTCTGAAAAGTGCCGAACTTCCATCAGTACTGTCCTCTTTGTCGCTCATTTCTCAGCTCATTTCTCTCAGGTTTTTGAAGGCGGAGCGGCGATGCCATTCAGCGACGTCATTGGCTGAGTAGCGTCACGTGGGATGCCTGAACTCGTACATAATTGGTCTGTGCGTTTCTGAGCTGACAGACCAATGATAAACACTGGAAAGCTGCCCCGGTAAAATAGAAGCGACCTGTCAAATTTACACCCGTATAGACGGCGTCCGGGTCCGGACCGCGGTCAGCCTTTCGTGAGCCCTGTTCCCCGCCCCATCCAGCTTCACCGCTTCTTGTCACAGAGAAGACGAATTTATGAACGGGAAAGTGAACGTTATGTCAAAAACATACTGATACATATGTTTGCGCATTTTTAAGTGGTCATATGGAAATTCGGGACCTTTTCTAGTGGGTATAAGGCGTATACCTGCGTGTTTACACCCCTGGGTATACGTATCTTTGTGCATTTTTAAGTGGGTATACGGAAATTTGGAAACTACTACACCACTGGGTGTGATTAAGATTCAGATATGGGGCAGCATGGCTCAGTGGGTAGAGTGGCCGTCTTGTAACTGGAAGGTTGCCGGTTTGATCCTTGGCCCGTCGAGTTCATGTCGAGGTGTCCCTGAGCAAGACCCCTAATTGCTCCTGATGGGTTGTGGTTAGCACCTTGCATGGCAGCTCCCACCATCAGTGTGTGAATGTGTGTGTGAATGGGTAACTGTGACAAATCATCATGTAAAGCGCTTTGGATAAGAGTGCTATATAAATACACCCATTTATTTTTACCAGATATGAAAATAAAATCAAACCCGTCGTTGCAGTAGTTTTTCCGGTTGTAGCACATCTGTTTGAAATACGTTCTGAGTGGCACGAAATATCTTCCGCTTGAAATACATTGGTTTGAATTTCGTTGTATGCAGCACGAAAAACATGAGAAAATCGTGTTGGTGCGCACGAAACCATAGATTAATTTACGTGACAGTTTCACGAATCCTTGTGAGACCGGGTTGAAACATCATGCTTTGGGGCTTTTTTTCTGCAAAGGGGACAGGACGACTGATCCGTGTTAAGGCAAGAATGAATGAGGCCATGTCTCCTGAGATTTTGAGCCAAAACCTCCTTTCATCAGCGAGAGCATTATAGATGAAACATGGCTGGGTCTTCCAGAATGACAATGATCCCAAACACACCGCCAAGGGAACAAAGGAGTGGATCCGTAAGAAGCATTTCAAAGTCCTGGAGTGGCCTAGCCAGTCTCCAGACCTCAACTCCATAGAAAATCTGTGGAGGGGGTTGAAACAACAAGTCCTCAAATTCATACGGCCGCATCGGTCGTATGCACCGTGCACCGGAATACGAACCGTGAGAGCGTATTTACGTTAGCGCCCCTACGGGGAAAAGGAACGCATTACAGGATTGAATTCACGAAACGGCTTTTCCGTCACAAAATGGCTTTTTCCTCACTTTCCCAACACAAGTTTAGGGTTATGGTTCGGGTTAGGGATAGGGACAGGGATAGTGTTAGATAAAACTTTGTTCATGGTGACGTTTCATCTGCGACTCCAGAGTGTCGATATTTACTCAACCGCTAGAGGTCGCATATGTCAAAACGTAACACTGGGTCGTAATACGGGCGTGTACAGACGACCTATGTGCTCATTTTTTGTTTGAGGACAGGCTGGGTTGAAAGTCCGTGTTGCTCAGCGACAGCCCCAAAACATCACTGCTGTAGAGGAGATCTGCATGGAGGAATGGTCCAAAATACCAGCTATAGTGTGTGCAAACCTGGTGAAGAACTACAGCAAACATTTTACCTCTGTCATTGGCAATAAAGGTTATATTACAAAGCATTGAGCTGAACTTTTGTTAATGACCAAATACTTATTTTCCATAATACATAATTTCCAAATAAATTCTTTAAAAAATCCTACAATGTGATTTCCTGGATTTTTTTTCACATTCTGTCCCTCATAGTTGAAGTGTCCCTGTGATGGAAATTACAGACCTCTGTCATCATTTTAAGTGGGAGAACTTGCACAGTCGGTGGCTGACTAAATACTACTTTTTGCCCCACCATAGTTCATGTCTGCACACTGGTGTTTGATTGACATAAACCTAGTGTTATTATTTAATAGCCACACTTTGTATATTTTGCAGCATATCTGACCTAAAGGTTCAACTGTCATGTCAGTGTTTATTTCAGTCAGATTTCTTTGTGTGAGTCACAGTATCATGATCTAATGCTTCATAACATGCATTAAACCTGTTCCACAGTGAATATCAAAATGAAAGTTGTATTTAAGAACTTGTATTGCTAATGAATTTGCAGAATCTGCATCTATTTCCCCAGACTGTTCAGCCACAGACTCAGGATTTGGAGATAATTTAGTGCTGAGCAGCAGAAAGCGATGCATGTTGACAGTCATGTGCTGCATCCACACACTGTGGTTTAAACAAAACGAAAAAAAAAAACGAAATCATCAAGGGGTTAACATGAATACATGACACGTGAAGACTCAAAGAGCAGGGAGGAAAGGATGACTAAGCAGAGGAGGAGGCAGATGAGAACCGAGAAATGAGGTGCAGTCAGAGCGCATGACTTAATACCTGAAACAAGCCCAACTCGACGCGAGCACTTTAAGTAATCGGGGGTAGCTGTATCAGTCTGCTCTGTGACCGGCGGTAACTTAGACATTATTAGATTTGCCGTTGCTCAGAAAGTGATCTAAATGTAGGCCTCACATGGTTCCCGTGCTTGTATTTCCAAACAAATTACTTTTGTCATGGACGGCAGCATATCACATAATGAGAATGGGAGCAATATATTCTTGAGATATGTTTGCTTGACATTGCCTGGGGCCAAAACAAGGTAAACCAAAGACTCCTCGGCGGTGGAGGGAATGCAAATGCTTGCTGCACAACGACTGTACAACATAATGATGGCACCATTTAACAGTTCCACATAAAATACAACTTTCGTGACCAGATGTGTACATTTCAATGATCTTGAGATCACATAATTCTAACAGGGAATTGAAAACTGTCTTTTAGCCAAGTGGGTTATGATGCACCATAATGCATAAACAATAAGGGAATTATTTGAATCATTTGTCAAGCTTATTACAAAATCATTACGCAAATATTAACATTTCACCCTTTACTATGAAGCATCCTTCATCCTGTAGTTTCACACAGTGCAGTCATTACAAATGCTCTCATTGTTTCTTCTGTCTGCATGTGAAGAAAAAATTACTCTTTCCCTTTCCAAAGTCATAATGGCCTTTAGACAGACAGACGTTGCAGGAGATTAGACATTGTCTATTCTAAAGACTAAGCAAGCTAGTTGTCTCCATATTGGTCTGTAATCTAAATCTGACCTTCTTCCAACTATAATATATTCCCAAAGAAGGGAGAAAATCTTCGGAACTGATGCTGGCATTGTTTGTGTGAACTGCTGCTCTGTTGGTGTCACTTCTTCTGTTTTTGTTTACAGCCTAAGCAAACAGACAGCAAATATCTTGTCATGGACTACTGGTATAGGTTGTGAAAACTGGATTAAATGTGATGTTTATTTAGAAATATACACACTGTAAGCAAAATACAAATTAAAATAATAAAGATTCAAATTACAATCCTGAAGATTTTTATGAAATCGAATCATCTTGTTGATGCTATTTGTTGTATTTTAGCCATTTTTCAGTGATAGCAATTGACAATCTGTCATTGCATCTCCATATATCACTATAAATGGTTGTACTTATATAGTGCTTTTATCCAAAGCGCTTTACATGATGATATGTCACATTTACCCATTCACACACACATTCACACACTGATGGCGGGAGCTGCCATGCAAGGTGCTAACCACAACCCATCAGGAGCAATTAGGGGTTCGGTGTCTTGCTCAGGGACACCTCGACATGAGCACGATGGGCCGAGGATCGAACCGGCAACCCTCTAGTTACAAAACGGCCACTCTACCCACTGAGCCATACCGCCCCTATACTAACTGCGCTCCCGCCAGTTCATATGTTGAGTTTTATATTTTTCATCTTATTTACTTTATTTTATTTATGCCATATTTGGAACCTTTTCAAATGTATAGTGCTAATACAAAGGTGTGACAGAAACATCTTTTCGGTTTCTCTGTATGTCCTGGGTATATAGAGACATTGACAATAAAATTCCTTCTTATAAAATCCCTTCTTCTGTTCTATATGGTAGCTTTTATTGTCAGCACTGAAGTCTCACATTACAACGCAAGATTCCCAGGAAAACAGGCTTGAATGTAATCCAGCATTACTGTCTTGGTGTAGTTTTACTGGCTAATGGTGCTTCAGAACTTCAAGTTACTTCGACTGAAAACATGAAATACTGTTTCAAATGAAAGGTGCAGTCTGCAATTCTGAAAAAGATTGCTCATACTTAGTATTTAAATGGGTAACATGCTCCACATTCACTGTAGCTTTAGCTCCCGCTTCACTCTTTTTACTGTCTTTCCTGTTCCTTTGCAATTACTAACATGCATGGGACTTACTGAAATATTGTTGTTTGGATAAGACAAGCCACTTATATTTTTTTGCATTTACAGAATCTGGCATATGTATGAACATTAGCTAGCAAACCCGAGATTTGTCAGCAAGTGGAGCCTTAATTTGTGACCTAAAATGCCATTTTTATCAGTACCGGTAAAACCTGTGGACAACTGGAAAAATGTTATCCTTTTCTGTAAACTAAACAAAGAAATTAAACTTTTGTTCTTGTATTTTTTTTATGATTTATGACATTTTAAGTGTTACATGTGTGAAGGAGGGGCTGCACAGTGACGTAGTGGTTAGCACTTTCGCCTTGCAGCAAGAAGATCCCCGGTTCAAATCCCGAGGTGGCCCTGGGATCTTTCTGCATGGAGTTTGCATGTTCTCCCTGTGCATGCGTGGGTTTTCTCCGGGTACTCCGGCTTCCTCCCACAGTCCAAAAATATGCTGAGGTTAATCGGTTACTCTAAATTGTCCGTAGGTGTGAATGTGAGTGTGATTGTTTGTCTGTATATGTAGCCCTGCGACAGATGGCGGCCTGTCCACGGTGTCCCCTGCCTTCGCCCGAGTCAGCTGGGATAGGGTCCAGCACCAGCAACTGGTGCTGTTATCCCAAAACAACCACAGATCCAGCGATGAAACATCCATCCATTCATTATATATATACTGCTTATTCCTCATTAAGGTCGCGGAGTTGCTGGAGTCTATCCCAGCTGACTTAGGGTTAAGGCAGGGAACACCCTGGACAGATAACAGTCTAGCGTAGGGCTACACAGAGAGACAAACAAGCACACTGACATTTACACCTACGGATAATTTAGAATCACCAGTTAACCTCAGCATGTTTTTGGACTGTGGGAGGAAGCCGGAGAACCGGGAGAACACCCACACTTGCATAAGGAGAACGTGCAAACGCCACATGAAAAGATCCCAAGCCCAGGCAGGGAGGTTTTTGCAAATGCCCACTGTGCAATTTTCAGGGAGGATCTTCTAGCTGCAAGGCAGAAATGCTAAACACTAATCCACTGTGCAGCCCGGGACGAAACATGCTGTGCCATATTTTAAATTAAAAAGACACTTCACTCGATGAATGTTTTCATGTTTTCTTCTACTGATCATCCAAAAGCTGAAAAATTAAACTCACAATAACCTTTTAAAGACTCCCAACCATTGATGACCTAATTCCCAAGTTGATCTTGACCCTTATTGATCTGCTGGAGGTATAAACCAGAAGGGAAAACAAGCCTAATCCATGTGATTTATGATAGTGAGGTGTATGACAGTCGGACGAGTGGATGCAGCATAGGAGATAAAGAATACAGTCGGCCTTTCTGGCATGAGAAAAGAGCAGCACCTCAGAGGTCTTCAGCGCAAAAGCCAGTGAGGCTGACAGGCTGTTCAATAATCACAACCACAGCGCTTCACTCACTGTCTAATGAGACTAATTACATATGCCATTAAAACACACACATGCACACACACATTACTTGGCTCACAAATCCATACGTACACACACATACGTGTATGAACTCTCGCGGGAATGGTTGGCTTTGAGCCGTGTGAAATGTTTGGTTTTCTGTGTGTTTTTGTGCATCATGCGAAGTAAACAATTTGCTGCACATCCAGTTTGATTGTGAGAGGTAATAATCATCATTGTGGAGCTTGACCACAAAAACATCAGTGTGTGAACCCAGCTGACATTAAAACTTCTCGGTAAGTGTCTCATTTCTGGGTCTTGGTCATCAGCAGCCACTCGATGCACTAATTTTTATTTGACTGAATGCATGACGTTGAAAAGATGAGTACACAAAAAAGCCCATGTAGAAAACCATTTTTTTGCAAATGCCCACTGTGCTATTTTTTTTTCACATTAAACACTCAATCGGCTGCTGCAGAGGGACCTCACGGCCTTTTCGAGGGTTTCAGATCTCCACAGCGCTTCAATCAATCTCACTGCTGCCACAGCAAAATCTCAGTCTCTTCCAGCAGCATTAAAAAAATTGAAACACAATATAAGACTTAAAATGTAAATTCAGTGGGTGGAAAAAAAACACAAATGTTGTATGAATCACATTTTTAAAGTAAGTGCTTTATTTTCTGTCTTTTTAAAAAAATGTACACTACCGTTGAACAGAGAAAAAACTTATGCTTGCACAAAAATAAAAATGTGTTTTCATCGAAAAACATAAAATTGTCTGGGTTACCTCAAACTTTTCAATGGTAGTGTAAAATCCAACTTTTCCACATCCATAATGGACCTCATGCAAGAATGTTTTTATATTCTTTAAACTTTTCCTGCTTACTTTCATCAGGTTTACTTAGTGAGTGATCCAGCCATCCACACTGGAATGTGGATGGCTGATCCATTTGTTTGATCCATTAAACAAAACCTTTCTGACTGCAAAAACACTTTGTTTGAATTTCATTTCATTACAACCAGAATTTATGGACACAAACTGTTAGACTACCAGTCAAAAGTTTGGACACACCTTCATATTCAATGCTTTTTATATATTTATATTATTTTCTACATTGTAGATTAATACTGAAGATTAATGCAACATTCCATATGTATCCATCCATCCATCCATCCATCCATCCATCCTCTATACACCGCTTTATCCTCACTATGGTCGCCGGGGGTGCTGGAGCCTATCTCAGCTGACTCGGGCAGGGGACACCCTGGACAGGTCGCCAGTCTGTCGCACCTGACACCTGTGTTGTCAATTAAATGACACACCTGAGTTAATCATGTCACTCTGGTCAAATAGTTTTCAATCTTTTATAGAGGTACCATCATTTTTGTCCAGCCCTATTTCATTAGTTTGTTTTTTTAAATACTTATGTTAATCAACAATTCAAAAGTGATGGCTGATTTTGATTATTTAATTTTCAATAAATTTTTATTTATTGTTACTTTTGTGAGTTTCAAGTGATTTCAGTGAGAATTGTGGGTTTTTCCTTCTTTAACTGAGGGGTACCAAGAATTTTGTCCACGTGTGTATATAAAGAAAAACCTATTAGTGAACTGGCGAGTCATGATTTAAACTCCAAATGAATTCCCATTAAGGCACTATATGTTTTGAGTCAGTTTTACTAGGGATTTTTTTATGCCTAAATGTAATTATCTTAAGAGGAAATTCCTTAATGCAACAAGTTTCCCTGAATAATTCTTTTGTGCAGCTTCAGAATAAATCTGTCCGAGTTGTTTTTGCACGAGGGCCAGTGTGTTCAGTCTGTTGTACTTGCGTCATCAGGAGGCATTTTGGGTACCACAGTAGCTCCTGTCAACAAAATCCAAACATCTCCTCCTCCCCTAGAGTGCCTCGAAGAAGAGGCTAAACAAAAACATAATTATATCTGCGCTGCAGTTCCTGCCCTGTGGCAGATTGATAGTGAGCCAGGTTTAAAGTGCAGCGGAGGAGTTTAAAGCCGAGACACACTTCATCAAAGCTCCCAGCCTCGTCTTGTCAATACACAGACAGTCAAAAAATTTTTCCTTGTCCACAGGAGCTTTTCTGTTGATAAATCAACCTGCAGGCAGCTGCAGCCTCACACAGATCTGTCACCTTTAAAGACAATTAGTGGACAGTGATTCATGGGAGTCAACCGCATTGTGGGAACATTATAATCCTGTTGTGATTTTAAAAAAAACAAACTTCTCCCCACAGCTCCTACAGTTAAAGAGCACAGCGATACCTGCACTGCTCTGGATTAGGGCTGAACAAATTTTAAAGTCTGAAACCAGAATTTGAAGAATTGTGAATGCTGCCATTTTGAATGCACTTTATGCAGCACCACTGACTGGATTTAAACCATTGTGTCACTGGTTAAATATATTTATTGATGTCTTCTACAAGTTTTAGATTTATTATACAGTGATTCTTGAACTCACACAATTATACTGAAAATCTGCAAAAATAGAAATGTTCAGATTTTCCGCTTTCCAACAGTCCCCAAACTATGTGTGACGTAGAGTTCAGTAGGGAAAATCAACAATCTAAGCTTAAAATGATGCTATTTAACCAAAATCACTTTATTTTTAATGTCTCATTTTATAATTTGCCATAAATAAACCTTTTTCACAAGATCCTGTGAAAAAATGAATATTCTGCCCCTCAGAGAAGCCATGAGGAACAGTTATGTGACATGACGTCTTACATTAAATTGATTTTAAGAAATTATTTATTTTTTAGTCTTTATTTATACAGGTAATCTCACTGAGACACTGGGTCTCATTCTTAAGACATTTACACTGTCTTACACTGAAAGTAAAGCACAAATGTGTTATATATGTCTGTCAAAAAAAAAAATCGAAATTAGACATTTTTCCCAAGTCATTCATCCATGTTCTGAATTCTAGCTAGTTTGTTAAAATGTTTTGTTTTTTTAACTGCAATGTTCACCTGGAAATGCTGATCTTATAAATAATCAGTAAGAGTAATATTTTTTTTTAAAGTTATTTTTTTGCTGTTTTTCAATAGGTACAGTGGAGACGGACAGGAAAGGAGGGAGAAGAGTGGGGGAAAGACACGCAGCAAAGAGCCACGAGCGGGAATCGAACCCAGGCCCCTGCATCGGTGAAAGAGGAAGAAAAGTCTTCCTAAAGACAAAGAGAACATTCTCACATCGGAGGTACGACTACGCTTCAGTGAGTAGAGCTGACAACAAGGGGTGGGTTACTTATTCGACTACCTCATCCTCTGAAAAAATACATTTTAGCATTTGTGTTTTTCAAATCCCCACTTTTGTGATACTACATACACAATACTGGACATGGGGCACCTGCTTAACCCATGGAGCTACCCGGACACCCAAGTAGAACGATTTTTAATTTTAAAATGCATTAGTGCAACATGCTGACTGCAGTGTGTGTGTTTGCCACTGACCCTACGGCTTACCGGCTGCTTAAAGTTATATATATATATATATATATATATATATATATATATATATATGGTACTGGTAAGCTGTCACGTCAGATTCTGTGCTGGTCTGTGCTGTTGTCAGATTTGCTGTTTTTCATTTGAGAGAAAGCCTTTCCAAAGCAAACATATAGGGTTATCTGTGGAGAAGAAGCAACACAAATACAGCCTCAGGTGCAGTTCAGGTCTGAGATTCGGCACTACAGGGTGGATTCAGTTGGATTTGGGCTTAATTGAGTACCTCAGTTTGATTCTCAGAGGAGTTTGGGCCAATTTAACCCAAGTTAGTTTTGGGAAAAATCTGGTCTGAGACCTCAGTCTGAACCAATTTGGTTTAATCCAGATCCACTCACAAAAACCTCTCAAACTGCTCACAGACTTGTCGAGTCATCTTGTTTAATATGAAACATGTTTGATATTTACAAGTTTAAATCAGGACGATCATTAGCTGTCATCAAAGAAGAGCTGCCATAAATCAACTTAAAAACAAAACAGCACTTGACTGGGTCATTGGTCAATTTATTCCACTGCAACAGAGTCAAAGAAAAAAAAATCTTAGTCTCATAGAGAAGAAATCACATTTTTAGTTTGACAGTGAAGACACAAATCTACTTCTGAATGGCTCAATAAGGTCCATATCATTTAGAAAACGCTGAGTCCTACTTTCTAAATTCAAGGTAGCTTTCTACTGATGAAAAGGCCTCTATTTTTTATTATGTTAGAACCTCTAAGATCAAATCCCACTTAGTGTGGCATGAAACACACGTCTCACATTACTGTAGGCTGCCTTTGATCCAAACTGGAACACAGAAGCATTTTGTTTCTCTGAAAAATGAGCAAACAAAGAAGCAACTGATCATTAACACATTATTAATGTAGAAATAATAACAGCCTTGGAGCTTGCAATCGATTTTGCTCTGACATTGCCAACCAATGCTACATCTTCTGAGGGATGTTAGCTACACATATTGAGAACTTAACTCATTTTTTAGCTTGTTCAGTCATCTAGTTTGTTCTGTCTGAAGTTATTGCTCCACAGTCTCCATTTTGTTTACGTCTGCTTCCCTGTAAGGTGTTGCTCTGTTCCATGATTGCTCCCTTTGGCACCACAATCTTAAAAATATTTTTGCCATGTGTGATACATTGTTATGTCCAAATCTCGTAATATGTGCATGTCTGATAAAGAGAAAACAATACTTTTCTCCTTATGGATTTTAACCCTATGAACCCCTAAAACCCACTGGCAGGTGTGAGAGGCATTTAATCTTTAAATAATCACCAAAATTACACCATTAAGCAGAGCCACAAACCCTAAAAACTGGAGGAATCATTGCATTTTCTATTTTCCAGTGACCCTCAAACTACTCATCAGTGACATGGCTGGAAAATTAACTACATCTAAGCTTAAAAATCAGGATTTTTTTTCACAAAATTATTTTTTTTCTAAATGCATTTCAAGCTTTGCAAAAAAACCCAAAACGTGTGCATTACCCAGATTCTGTAAAAAACTATGAATGCAAAGCTCTTCTGTGCTACCATTAAGCCATTAGTAACTCAGCTGTGACGAGCAACTGTGTGTCAAAAATTCAAATACTTGTGAGCTAAACTACGTTGAACTGCAGGATGTGTTTACACAGAGCAAAGGGGACGCGTGAAAGAGAGGGGACATGTGAAAACAAATTAAAATGTAAGCAGTAAAAAATCTATACATTCTGTTTTTTCCACATTGGAAACATCTGTGGACACTTGGAAAAATGCTGCACATGTTGATTTAAGTGTATTTTTTTCAAAGAAATTCAACATTTGTTTAGTCTTTTCTCATCTTTTATGGCATTATAACTGTGTCAGACTGCACAGATGACATTTTTGAGTTCTCTCTACCTTTAACAATGGATGTGCTGTTTCCATAGAGGTGCAGGACTTTATATTGCAGTGAAAAGTGAATCCACAGTGAATAAAAATGTGACAGGAGCAGTAAAAACACCCAGACACTGTTCGGATTCAGAGGGTTAAAGTCCTGTGGTGCGAGCACGGCTTTAGAACTTGACATCACAACAAGGTTAACTACCAAAAGTCTGGCATCAGGACTAGGACAACAGCTAAACAGAGCAAGAAAATAATTCAAAAATAAAACAAGACGAGAGAAAACAAAGCTCACGGGGGAAAAAAAAAAAACTACGAAGTGGTTACCGAACAGATTGTCCTGATCCCACTTGCATCCTGGACTCTCTGACTGTACTTCAGTTTAGATCTCATAAATCACATAAATGTGAAAGAAAATCGATGACTATGTTTACCATTTCTCCTTCGGCTGTTGCTCTAATACAGAAACTCTTTAAAGTTAAAGTTAAAGGAGGCTCCAGGGGCGTAGTTTGGTAACGTTCTGCTGTAGAAAAAGAGCCAAGATAGTATTCCTGCAGGAAACGCATTTGTCAACTAATGAGATCTCCAAGATAAAAAATAGGTGGCCAAGGCATGTCATAGCATCCTCATATTCTACTAACGCCAGAGGTGTAATGACATTAATACATAAATCTATTTGAATACAAATCGAGAGAGTAACTGAAGATCCTAATGCAGTCCCTCCAGGAATTCGCGATGTTGCGATCGTGCGAATTCACGGGAAATCAACCAATCTCCGCGAATTTTGCGCGGCCTTGCAATTTTGTTCAATCACCGCAACTTTCCAGCAATTTTGGCCCGCCTCGCGTGAGTTCCACCAATCAAAGCAGTCCCCAGCACAAACCTAATGCACGTACGTCACCAAATTCACTTCCTTGTTTATGGTTTGAAGATGCAGACATGTGCGATACTAATGTCTCTCAGCGCCTGTGAATCCTTCCTCTGTTACCATATCACTCAAAAACAGACTCAGGGCTTTAAATGAAGTTTTCAGGGTCAGTCAGAAATGACACAAGGACCAAGTGATTAGACTTCGGCAGTGATACGGCTTAAAGTTTGGATCCACGGATTTGTTAAGGATTTCCCATTGAGGTAGCGGCACAGCATCTCATAGCGGCATAGGAACAACTGATTAAATTGTGGGGGTGTCTCTGAGTCCCATCAATTCCCGTCGACGGCTACATATTTAGGTCACACGATTCGGCATGTACACATGCAGAAGGAGGACTGCACTCTCTCAGTGCTGTGCTTGTTAGTTGACGTGACAAGTCGTGAGCGTGTGTGTGAACACGTGTGTGCCAGGATGTGAAATTAACTTTTTAAGCCACTAACAGATATGTCAGAATATGATTAATTCACTAGTAAATTAGCATTTTGTGCCGCAAATCTACCAACCACGTCATGTTAAACCAGTATCTGGCTGCTGCTCATGTCCCACCATGGTGTGCCAGCTTCTGTGGAAATGGGTTGGAACGCAAAATAATTAATTTCGGAATAAATATTGTCAATTACAGTGTTGAAACATGTTCTACAAGCTGCAAAAAATGCAGCTCTTTAGCAGTTGTCATTGTCTCCCGCAATTTCATCATAATAAATAAGCTTAAAACATTGCAACTTTTATCGCAATTTTTTAGAAAAGCTGCCGCAAATTCAGGCTTTTTCGGCCACAACAATCACGAAAAATGCCCGCAAAATCCTGGAAAGACTGCTAATGGTACATTTTTAATTATACAAAGTTGTATCCTGTCAACACAGATTAATCTAATTAATGTATACAGACCAAATACTAATGATGTTAACTTTTATAATAACTTATTCCTGAGAATCTCAACTTTGTTTGGTAAAAACATTATTGCTGGGGATTTCAATTGTGTCCTGGATCCAAGTAAAGATAGATCAACAGGAGTGGATAACACTCATACGAAATCCCGAAAAATACTCCACCACTTCCTAAAAGAAAGTGGATATATGGAGACATTTGAACCCATCAGCGAAAGAGCTCTCCTGTTACTCTAGTACGTATAAATGTTACTCTAGAATAGATTACTTTCTGGTGTCAGCAGAACTCCTTTCCAATATTAGAGGATGCCACTACAACAGCATAATCATCTCAGACCATGCAGCGGTCTCTATGGTTTATGTGGAGCCAAAATTGGTTCGTCAACCCCCTAAATGGGGATTTCAAACAAAATGGATGCAGGATTCAAAGTTCTTACGATTTTTAGGTGAACAAATTGACATTTATTTTGAAATGAATACATCCCAAACTTCCGCCACTATTAGGTGGGAAGCCTGTAAATCATTCATTAGGGGTCAGATTATAAGCTATACGAGCAGACGATCAAGAGAAACGCAGGCAAAATGTAGAGAGTTAGAACTCCAAATTAAGACTCTTGAAAACAGGAGTTTTCAGGAGAGACAGAGTGACAATGATGTGCACCAGCAGTTATTATTGCTAAGGACTCAATATAATGAGATAACATCTAATAAGGCTGCTGCAAACTTAATGAGACTTCACCAAAATTATTACGATCAAGGGGAAAAGCCGGGTAGGCTTCTTGCGTGGAACATTAAACAACAACAAACACAGAGGACAATTACAAGGCTAGAAGGTGTAAATGGGAACGTCATTATCGAACCATTGGAAATTAATGCTGAAATTAATGTAGAAACTTCTACGAAAATCTCTATAAATCAGAATACAATATCAATATCGATACCCAGATCAAATTCTTAGACCAACTAAATATTCCAAAGATTTTTATGGACAGTAAAAATATGTTAGACAAACAATTAAGTACAACCGAAATTTCTGAATCCATAGGTGCATTGAAAGCAGGAAAAACTGCAGGACAGGACGGCCTTCCAATTGACTTATATAAACATTTCAAAGACAAATTGATAACCCCCTTATACGAGATGTATGTAGAATCCTACTGTAATGGATACTTGCCTGACTCTATGAGGCAGTCTTTGATTATCCTACTTCCAAAACCAGGGAAACCTAGTACAAAATGTGAGAATATGTGTCCTATAAGTTTAATAAACACAGACACAAAAATCCTCAGCAAAGTTTTGGCAAAGAGATTAGAGGGACTTCTTCCAAACATTGTGGGGGATGATCAGAATGGGTTTATAAAGGGTAGACAAGGGTTTCACAACGTAAGGCGTGTTTTAAAAATTCTCTACAACCAAAAGGGAGAAAGAGATACGGCTCTCCTATCACTTGACGCTAAAAAAGCCTTTGATAGAGTTGAATGGCAATACCTTTTTGATGTCATCACCCGATTTGGATTTGGAAATTCATTTTGTAATTGGATTAAACTATTACATCTTAACCCTGTAGCGGAGGTACTAACAAATGATGTGATATCCAAACCTTTCAATATCTCAAGAGGTTGTCCACAGGGTTCGCCTCTTTCCCCACTTTTATTCCTACTAGCTATAGAACCATTAGCAATCGCAATTAGAACTAACAGGCAAATACAAGGAATTACAATTGGTAACAAAGTTCATAAAATAGCACTGTTCGCAGATGACGTAATCTTATTTTTAAAACAATTAGATGCCTCCATACCTGCATTACTAGATCTACTAGGTCTGTTTGGTGATATATCTGGATACAAACTGAACGCTTCAAAATCTTCACTTATGTTGCTTAATGAAAATGAGGGCCATAACACTAATCAACATCTATCCTCTTTTAAGCTTTCAACTGGTTTTACCTATTTGGGCATTAAACTAGTAGCTCAATTACGAAACATACCACCAATAAATTATGAGCCTGTATTAAACTCAGTATATAAATCCTTAGAAAGACGGATGTCATTACCTATATCTTTGATAGGCAGAATTAATATCTTAAAGATGAATATATTACCAAAATTCTTATATCTATTTCAAAATATCCCTTTGCCGCCACCTGATGGAATGTTTGAGAAAATAACACCACTCATCAGAAAATTTATATGGAATAAGAAACGCCCCAGAGTTCATCTATCTTTAATGTATCTACCGTTTGACGCAGGGGGTTGAAATGTCCAAACCTCTATTGGTACTACCTCGTAGCACAGCTGACCTCGTTGTGGTTTTATTTCTCTGACGTCAATATGACCCCATGGATGGACATAGAAGCACAATATGCCCAAATACCACTAAATTTATATTTATATTCAGCTGAATCAAAATACCTTAGAGAAAATACAGCTCATCCCATAATATTGAACATGGTTAATGTGTGGTGCGAGGTAAAGAGACACATGGAAATATTAAATTCCTTGTTACAATTTAGCCCAATCTGGGGTAACGTTTCATTTAAACCAGGCAAGCTGGATGCTGGGTTTAAACTGTGGGCAAAGAAAGGGTTAATTAAAATATCTGACCTGTATAAGGAAGATGTTTTAATGTCTTTTGAGGAATTGTCTCACTCATTTAATTTACCAAGGAAACACTTTTTCAAATATTTGCAATTGCGGAGCTTTATTTCTGCTATGCAAAACAAGTCATGAACAATCCCTACACTTACACCTTTGGAGGAAATTATCACTAACAACTGCATTAACAGAAGCTGGATTTCATTAATATACAACTAGCCGACATCTGGTTCTCATGAATCTTCAGGACCCAAACTTGACACATGGAGGGCAGAGTTAAGAGTGAACATTTCAAACAATGATTGGACCACAGCTTGTAAGGAGGCACAATCACAAACAGCCAATACTGATTTAAAATTACTCCAATACAATTGGTTAATGCGGACCTACATAACCCCTGTCGTGCTTCATAGATATAACAATGATATACCTGATACATGTTTCAAATGCAATGAAGCTAAGGGAACATTTATACATTGTATTTGGGAATGTGATGAGATCAAGAAATTCTGGAGGGAGGTGATAGACAAAATCTTGGTTATTCTGTCAGTAAATATTTCATTTGATCCTGTTATGACTTTTGTATCCACCAGACTTTAACCTGAGAGATAGAGAATATGCATTTATTAATTTTGCTGTACTACAGGCAAAACGGCTGATAGCTCTGAACTGGAAAAAAACTGTGGTGCCTACAATAGGAGCTTGGATCAAATGTATGGCACATTGTATGTTAATGGAAAGAATAACATATATTTTAAAAAATAAACTGGGTGTGTATGAAGGAATTTGGAAACCATTTAGTGACTTTATAAAAAAGAAAGAAATAGCAGAGCTCCTACAGTTGGAGAATTCAGGTTAATTCTGTTATTATTCTTTGTTAATATCTGTACACTCATGGTTTTTTTTTCTATTTACTTCTTGCTAAGTTACCATCATTTTGTATTTTGTATCAACAGTGTAAAAACTTTAAATACTTTTTCATTTTTAAGCTGTAAAGGTAGGAGAGAGATTGTATGTTTATGTGTTGTGGGGGAACGGGGATGCAAGTACTGTTACAGTGTCATTTATTGGATAATTACTCGTACTTGTACTTTATCTGCACTGTAATGAGTATTGCAAAATAAAATAAAAACATTGTTAAAAAAAGAAAGAAAAAGCCTTTAAATCTACGTACAATGACATGATAAATATCAATACTGATTTCACTGCTGTGCGTAAAAACCAAAACCAGGGCTCAGCTACAGTTTCCCAACACATTCAATGGCTCCTAAGACGCAGACAGCAGCATGGATGCGATAAAACAGCGGGACGCTTCATCAACTTTATGCTAAGCAAACATTACTCTCACCAACACGCTGAACAAACATTAAAAGCAGGAATGAAAGGCCAGCGTCACAATGTAACTATAATATCATGCTGCATAAAAGCGTGATGGATATGAACTAGGATGATAATGAGCGCATTAGTCTTTCTAAGCTGTTTTAAGACTTACAGGAAGCCCTCTGAGAATGTAATATACTGTACGGTAGATCAGGTAATCAGGGAAAGTGACAGATTTAGAGCAAACAGGAATTCAGTTAGACATAATGTATATTCATAATCTGCCACTCCATAGTTCAAGCTCCATAGATCATTAAAAAAAATGAAATAAATAATCACGATTTCAAACCAGGATGAGTTTCAAGCTGTGATCGGCCACATAAACACACCGGGCATGACAATGTAAGACACACACGCAGGTGTAGCAGGAGGCTTGCTTATGCTAGTAAACAGACACTGTGCTGTTTGGGGCCTCAATGGATGTCCATCCTCAGAAAAAAAGACCGTCTTTTTCCCCTCCATTTGCATTTCAGTTTCCTTTCGAGGGGCTCCATTATGGCTCTGAGTGGCTCCATTTCTTGTTCAGATTTTTCTGAACAGGGTGTCCATTAACAGAGCTGCCATGTCTCTCCTCTCGCCCAGTGTCTTTAGGGCTTCATTTTGGGTCAGGCTTGTTGTGTCCATCACTCTCCCAATAAGGGGCTTTCATATCCTGCTTGCGTCCAACTGGGGGGGGCGGGGGGGGGGGGGGGGCGGTGGGGGGGTCAGTTTCTTAAAATGGGGTTCCTCATCAGGGGCTGAAAAGAGGGAGGATTTGTGCTGAGCTAAGACTCTCCGTTCCCACTTTCCTCCATCCTCCACTCAGCTGCTACATGTACGCTCAACATCTGGCTGCTACAGTCATAGTCAGCCGACTTAGAGTCACTGCTACATGCCATGCAAAGGCCATTCAATATGTGAAATGTTTTAATTCTGTGCTTGTTTTTTTATAAATTCTAATCTCTGCAATAAGAAGAAAAGCTGCGGTAACGGCAGCTGGGTGCAGAGCCATTTGACTGCTTTATTGGTGCAATAAAAGGCCATCTAAGTGACGGCAGTTAGTTCTGGACTGGTATGACATTTTATTGAAGTTCCTATTGGTTAATAAAAACAAATCCCATTTCTTTAAGAGTTTTTTTAACTGGAATCGTAATAAAGCATGTTATCCCTGAACTCGAGTCAGTCACGGCATACAAAATAAGGGCCTTTGAAGGGAACTAAAAATGGAATTTGCAACTATATCTAAAACCTCTACAGCTAAAGAGGCTTTGACGGTTTCAATAACTAGTAAAATAACTTCCAAATTGCTGTAGTATTTTACTCTCGAAAGTAAAAGACTGCGGAAGCATTTTACAAAGCAAGTGTGACGCGTAACAGTGCAGCAGACCACCACATTTTATTAGGTTGGTCAGTGTTGGAGTTTTTTTGATTTTCAGGTCAGATGTCTGATGTGTCGCCACTAAACGTGCCTCAATGTGGACTGCAGAGGCACTACATAATAACATTTCACAGCAGTACAAATTGCAAAGAGTATTACTGCATGCGTGAGTGTCTGTGTGTGTTTGTGTCTGTGTTGGTGAGTACATGCCGGTCTCTTACCATGATGGTAGTAACTACAACAGTGCGGTTCTCCATGCCAGAAGTGTCATTTGGAAGCAGCGGAGAGTCCTGGATCAGCACCAGTTTGTCAGCGTCGTTCCAGTAGCCGATCTGCATAAAAAACAAAGTATAAGATACGACAAATTTGCAGAAACAAGCAGCATGATGCCAAATGCGTAACTCATGCATTGTCATTTTAGTGAAACTTTCTTGCTGATGCAATCCCACATGAATTGGATGTAAGTGTCGAAACAACATGGAGGAAAGCAGAGTCCGTCCTGCATCCAAGCATCCTTAGACAGCAGATTATAAACTTCTTACTTTCACGCAAAGGAAAATGAGAAGCCTGGTTTTAGGTAGACAGAGACGCTGAATTGAAATCTATGGGAGAATTCTATAACGTCAAAAGAACCTGTAGTCAATGTCTACTCAAAACATGCATTGAAGCAAGCATGGTGTTTGGAAATGTTTGGGGAAAACCTTTTGGTCAAAGACACCAAATTTTTAAAGCATTTTAATCTAAATATGACTTTTACATGTAGTTTGTATGTACTGGTTATCACTGAAATTGCAGTTGACTCAAACCATTCATTTAGATAGTGAACTGATCTTGTCAGCTTAAAATAACTGAAATAACCAAGATGGCTGCCAAGTGGTGAGACCTGAATTTAAGGACTTTGATGCAGGTTTGTTCTAGAGTCCAACAATAGTGACGTAACTATGTGATTATGAGCAGCCAAACACTTTGAGAAGATTAATTTAGGAGGGAAATGGCTGAAAAAAATCACGTTGCATCATAATTAAATGGTCTGTATTTATATAGCGCTTTACTATACTTGAAAGATACCCAAAGCGCTTTACAGAATACATCGCATTCACACACTGATGGCGGAAGCTGCCAAGCAATGCACTAACCACGACCCACCAGGAGCACCAGGTTCGGTGTCTTGCTCAGGTACACCTCGACATGAGCTCGACAGGCCAAGGATTGAATCACCAACCCTCCGGTTGCAAGACGGTCACTCTACCCACTGAGCCATGCTGCCCCTTAACCACAACTATGTCTTAATTTCACTTTTCATTGCAGAAAAGTTTAAATATTTTTGATTTTGATTGAACAAGGATGAAATATTCTTTTATTATATTTTTTTCTGGGCTTTCATTTTATATTTCCCAATCTCAGCTGTAGCAGTGGTGTGGTTTTCACCAAGAGCTGGGAAAAATCCCATGGCTCCATAGGGATATATCGGCTTTACAGTCAACCTACTGTTAATCATTTACACCTGCTTTTAAATAAATGGCTTCTGATCACCACTAATCCGACATGAGAAGTTGTGCAAAATACATCGGCCTGATAGAAAAATCAGATTAGTGCAGTCATATAGTCATCAGATTAGTGTCATCATGTGCTAAAGAACAGATCAACACTCTTGAAAACATGTAGCACATTTTACTCTATTATGACAAAAATTGGTAGAAGATGGTGCAATATTAACTTTCACCATCAATTTCAATCATTAGGAATTGTATAAACTTATTTTTTTCTCAACTTCTTGTTGTTTTCTTCCAGAATTAGGTTACATATAAGCTCTGACAACATCACCTGACTAAACTTCACAATTTTATTGAAAAATCTGTCCTAATATTTTAACAGGTGACTGTTCAAAATGCAATGCATTTTTTCTCTATACAACTTACTTTTTCTAAAATATATATACAGTGGGGTCACCCAGACAGTTTCACGTTTTCCATGAAAACTCACACTTTTATTCATGTGCTAACATAATTGTGCAAGTGTTTTAATCATCAATTAGCCTTTCAATGCGATTAGCTAGCACAATGTAGCATTAGAACACAGGACTGATGGTTGCTGGAAATGTTCCTCTGTACCCCTATGTAGATATTACATTAAAAATCAGCTGTTTCCACCTAGAATAGTTATTTACCACATCAATAATGTCTAGACTGTATTTCTGATTATTTAATGTTATCTTCACTGAAAAACTACTTTTCTTTCAAAAATACGGACATTTCTAAGTGACCCCAAACTTTTGAACGATTGTGTACATTTTCTGATAGTAACTGTTTTTTTTAATAGTATTTCTTATAATAGTCTTATCAAAGTTCATTAAAGGCTTTGGACAGAACTTTTATTTGCATCGTCTCCACCAACGGATGAAATTTCACTGTCCAGTTATTGATAAATTTAGTCAATTTACACTGTACATTTCATGCAATGGTTTATAGTGGCTCGGAACTAAGCTTTGAAAGATGAAAGCTTTGACAGTGAAGACAAATCTGAGGATTTGGTGTATATTTCTGAGCATCTGATGAACAAAATGTCTACAATGCTTGACTAAATTAATAAAGTTGCATTAAAAATTCTTGCTGTTATTATGCTCAATAATTCCTATTTTGGAGCTGGTGATTTTCCTTTAGTGTTCCCTTCAGGAGCACTCAGAGAAAAGACTGTCATATGCACATTAAAGTGTCATCACATCATGTGTGAGGCCACTTAAACACAGTAGCGATACTGAATTAATGCCTGGGCCTTTGGATTTAAAACTCCCCTGTGCAAGAAGCCTGTTTCAAGATCAATGTTGTGATGCTTGTTTTTGTCCAAAAGCTATTTCAGGCGACATCATCATCCAGAAATCCTTCAGGGTCGAAGTGACCGACTGGAACTGACACAAACTGTGATGTTGTGGTCACAATAGAAGTGTCTTGTGACTGAAGAAGAGGAGCTGCATGGCACTGGATGGCAGTTTCAGAAAAAAAAAACATAAACTGCATGCAGTATTGTGCTAAACTGGTGTATTGATCTTATAGCTTTGGGAGCAGCCATTAGTCAGCGGCCAGGGACAGAGGGCTATGACTGGCTGATTCCCCCTCTGTGGTGTGGCATTGAGATGATTGAGGGACATGGAAAATGTAGGAGAGAAGCTGTGACCCACAAACACACACCAACACACATTAACTCACACCAAAACACACTGAAACACACACTAACACCAAGTGTGTCCTGACAGGACCCTCGCTGTGCTGCAGGACGACAGGCCAAAGCAGCAGAAGATTGATGGGAACTCCTCTCGGCCTCCTCCTCGCCTCCCCGCTACCTTGATTGCTTTCTATTTCATTTCATCCTCTCGCCATCACTCTCACAAGTACTCCCTCTCTCTCGCTCTCCTTTTCCATTTTCCCCTGAATTTCATCTGCAGACATCCATCCTCTCATACCAGAAGCAGAGACGTTGGCAGAGGCTGAAGCATTTTTTTTACCACCTACTTATGATAATAGAAAATGCCACACTACATATTGCATCATGTCAACCTCACATGACAGCAGTCTGCTCACATCTTTAAACATGTAAGAAAATACAGATGGGTTCCCTGCGTACAGATAGTCAAGGATGTGCACTCAAGTTTCCACAATGTCATGGTCATTCATAAAGAGGCTTTTTTTAGTATGTGGAAATGAAGCAGCTTGTTGGAAGCCAGTAAAATTACTGTTTAGAAGTGACTTCTCTGTCAGCTCTTGGCTAGATAGCATAGCATCTGCATTATTCGAAACAGCCAGCAGGGGGCAACATATCTGCTTGCAAAACAAGTCCAATTGCACAGAAGTCTATCAGAAAATGTCCCGAGTTCTTCCTTGATCTGTTTTCCCAATAAACCTTTCTCTAATAAGCTTATGACCCCAATCACTAGTTTCAAGTCTCCTTCAATACAGCATGATGTTTACTTTGTAAATTACATTTAATTAATTAAATTGAATCAAATTGAATCAATTAAACTGAATTGCTAATCACTGTCACTGCGTCCATTTTCTATGTACTACCTATGGCTTTATGTAAAGTTCGCTCTGCTGTCTGAAAATATCAACTGACCACTTGGTTAAAAGTGCAGAGTATATAAAATTCCTACAAAAATAATAAACATTACAATGCATGTCCTTAAGATACTAAAACTATACTGTCTTACCTCAAAATAAACATTCACTTTCAGTCTAATTTTCAACCTCAATATAAAATTCAATTTAATTCAATTCAATTTTATTTAAATAGCGCCAATTACAGTCAAATTGTCTCAAGATGCTTTACAGAACCCATATGCCTGACCCCCAGAGCAAGCCTAAAGGTGACAGTGTCAAGAAAAGCACCCTTTTAACAGAGGAAAAAAACCTTGAGCAGAACCTGGCTCTTTATGTGGGGGGACCCGTCTGCCTGTTTGCCGGGCGGGTTGATACTTTATGACAGTAAATAAAGACAATATCTAAGTTGTGGACAAAAAAAAGACATTTTATCACATTTTATAAACAATCAACTATTTGAGAAAATAAACAGATTTTTCAACCACAAAAAACAAAAAAACAACTGTTAGTTGTAGCCCTAATAATATACACTGCTGCAGCATTATAACCCTCTTATAACTGTGAAATTCTTAATTTTAGCTCTTTAAGATCTTCCTTCCGAAAAGCTCAGTCTGTTCTGATTTGTCAGCTGCTCTGACAAATGCAAGATAATGATGGTTATGTATTATAACAAGAGATCTATGAGTGCAGGGATGCAGCTCGAAACAGGAACTTCTTAGTTTGAGGGTAAAATTAGCTGTTAGACAGGTTATATGCAAATATGTGACATGATGACATAGACAAGTAAAGGAAGAAATGTCTAGACTTAGAATGAGGTGTTTCAGGGAGGTAAGATGGAATGTTTTTGTGTGGATTTTGCACCTTTTACATGGCAAAAAAAGCATCTCTCTAACACACCAAAGTAAAGGGAAAAGCTGAAAAAGCACAACATGGGCTCTTTAATAAAATAAATATTTTCTAGCTGATAATTTTACAAATTCCGCAGATTAGTCTCCTAGTAATGTCATTCAATTTTGCATAATTTTTTGGGAACCATTTGTGTGCACATCTCTTGCATCACCAGGAAACCCATCTGGTACAATTGTAGAAGCTGAAACCACTGATTGTATACAGTCTGTTGCTAAAATACACAGTATTATTGACTTCACTTAGACAGAGACTCATCCACAACACAAATGAAAGCAATGGGGTGTGAAGTTTTACCCGTCTGGGTCCATTATTCTTCAGCTCAAACACGTCCATAGTGTAGTTGACCCTGCGGCCATAGTGGTCAAACTGGACATTACCTGTTAATCCCTGCAGCCGGACCTGAACACACAAACACAAAAACAACAGGACATGAAGTAGCCGACAAGGATAGGCAAGTACACTGACAGTCATTAAAAACTTTGAGACCATATTTTTCAACATAATTTTTATTTTGAAGCCCGAAACTGGATTTTCTTCATATGAATCATTTGTTTAGCATATTGGCATACAGAAACAAAAATCTAAAATTTCAAGAATGATTTCAAAATAAAGAATTTCACAAAAGAAAACGGCACCTGCCAAACACAAAGTCACAACAGTCAATATCGAGTATGGCCTCCATTTGCTTCGATGCAGGCAGCAATCCGTCGGTGCATGCTTTGGACCAGGCTTCTGATTGTGGGTTGGGAACAGCCCATACGCCTGGCTACATCACTGTAGCTCAAACCGGCCTCCACCATACCCAGTGCCCGGAGACGTTGTTCATGTGATAGACGCGGCATGATGCTGTTCACTGGACTAACAATGGTGGCCTTTTTTGGGCCTTTATATAGGCCTTCAAAACCCATTCTCAAATTGTGCAGATACTCACTGAGTATTGCTTGGTGTGTATTTGGTTCACTTTTGCAGTGACCAACCCATGTGCAATGAATCATGACAAAATGACAACTCATCATTATCTCAACTACCAGGGCACTAGATCATCAGTAAATCCACAATGAATAATTACAACCCCCCTACAAGTAGAATTCTGCGTACATTTCAACCTCAAAGTTTCTATTGACTGTCAGTATAGTTTCCATTCAATCAATCTCTAAAAGAGGCTTTACATTAAGTAGTGAGTCAGTGACTCTTATGTAGCAAACAGATGCAAAGAAAGATTGTTTTGCTCATTCCATAGAGTTCACTGAGCATCATGTGACTCAAATACACTTTCAACTGGTTGGAGGGCATTAACTCAACAGTTCAATATTTTGGGAGAAATGCTTTCAGAGAGCAGAGCTTCAATTATACTTGCGCATGCTCTGAGGGGTTGTGCTGCACCTAAGCGCCTCTTCAAAAGTGTAACTACATGTCGGGGCTACAATTGTGAAGATCAGAGTGAATGCAACATGAATCGAGTTGAGAATATGTCAGTTAGCTTCTCTTTCTCAATAACACACATCCTAACAAACACATCTCCGCTGGAAACCTTCTGTTCTCAACCAGCCGCTGCTCTGTATTAGTAAATGAAACACGGGGAAGAATAATTAAAGTCTAACCATGCTCGATACATCCAGAAATCTAATGCTGAACTATGAATCAAAACCTATGCTATATAGATCTATGTGTGTAGGTTTTGTTTGGACACATTAACTTGATGCTACTGATCCTCCTCTAGGACATTTTGAGCATCAAACACGTAATTTCCTTCAGTCTGGTGAATTTTTACAGATCAATTTGTTCATTTTCTGCATCAATTTATGGTGGAAATGTCTTAAAAACATAAAATTCAGGTGGCATTTCAAAATATAATGGAAAAAAATGCAGTAAGGCTCTCAATCATTCTGTATTGCTTACTTTTTTAAATAATCTTTTCTCACTTAATATGATGCCTGTTGATTTACCAGACATTTACTTTTGTGTATTTTGTTTGGGGAAGAAACATCTTTAAACCTCTGATTTAAAAAAAATCACCAAAAAAAAAACAACAACAACATTTGGACTACACAGATGGAGATTGAGGTCCATTCTTTTGATCTCCATCATGTAACCATGAAGGCTGTTTTTGAAACATACAAAAGATATGCGAGTACAGCAAGCACTGATTAAGACAACACAACCCCCTGCGTTCTCCTTCTGCTTTATAATTACAATGTATGAGCTAACTCTGGAGGGGAGGAGAAGGAGATTTCTTCTTTTATTTTAAACTTTGAAATGTTTTGGGAAAAAAGGGAACAGTACAAGTACAAATACTATATGTATTCACATTATGATAGCAAGCTACTAAAACCAGAATGCTTTTTTTTTAGTGTAATTATATGTATTTACACGGCAAAATAAAAAATTCTGCACTCCTCAGTGTAACTGTGAAGCCATATTTAACTTGGTGGCAGTCAACAGTCACATTAAAAAAAAAATCAAGGATTTTTCTGCTGAACTGCAGACAGGAGAGAAGTATAAAATGGAAAATATCTAAAACACATAAAATCACTGTTTATTTTCTCGTATTGTTAACACCTGTGGTCATGTGGAAAGATGGTACACATGCTGATTCCAGCATTCTACCCTGCATCCTCACTGAAACCTGCATATTTCAACTATGAATCTTTTTGACACATCATGATCAGTGTCTTCTGGATCTCACCTGTTTGAGGGTTCTCTCCATGTCGATGCCCTGGTTCCATGGTGCGGCCGGGTTGGCGAGGCAGTCACCGGCATTCCCTCGTCTGGAAATGTCCACCTTCTGCCTGCGCAGGTTCCTGAATGCCTCGGCCATCACCATCACCCCGTCATAAGTCAGCGCCGAGGTGTACTACAAAGCAGAAAGAGGTGGAAAGAGATGCAGGTGTTACAGTGTGTGCACACAGCTGGATTATCTGTACATGAAAAAAACAACCTAACCTCCACTTTTAAGCTCTGCAGCTCGAATCATGGTTAAACTATGCTCTATTAGATTTATTAAAATGAAATAAAACCCAGAAGGGGCAGATTTTGTGATTTGTGAATGGCAGTAGGAGTTACCTTAGGCCGCCCTGCTGTTCTGACTGTTCTGAGTGTCTGCAGCTCAGGGGGACACTCACCGGAAAAGGTATGAAGCCAATTAAATGCTGATTTAGCTGGACAGGCAAAATGTTCTGCAATATTTGCTGGTCAGATCTCTTTAAAAACAATCTGCGCACAGCTGCCTCAGAGAGCATGGTGAGTTTCTGCAGGACCAAGCAGTTACAGGGAGGCGGCAGTTTTATTCAGCTCATTATTTTCTGGAAATGGAAAGGAGGAGAGGGAGGGAACAGGAGCACATTCCCCACAGGATGAGCCTCCCAATTTCCCCTAATCTATCTTTGACCTGAAGACTCTGTGTTGAATCTGATTATTTGGATCCACAGAAATCACTCTCTCCCTCATGAGCCATACATTTCCCTAAAACTCACCTCCGGCGTGGCATACAACTAATTGAGTGAATGACGAAAAGGAGGTGAGATGGAGAGCGAGCCGGCCAGAAAAGAAAGAGAAAAGGCGAGTGTTTTGTCCAGCCGGGTAGCAGTCTGGCATTAATTATCCCAGCTAGCAGGAGTTCATTAACTTTGCCTCTGGCCGGGGGTGAATCCTATTCATTAGCCCACTGCTCACTGTGACATTATGGCTCTCTACGCTGCCCTCTATCCCCCTGTTATTCCTTGACACTCCCTGACAAGCTGCCCACAGTATCGCACACACAGGCAAAGAATCAAGGTGTGGGATAAACTCACCAACAGTCAGGTGCTTCACTGCTATCAGCTCTTTCACATCTTTATCTTTACTGCTAATGCTGCCTTGAATGAGTTTTCTAATTTCCCCTTTGGCAGCATTAGATAAACTATCCACCAAAACTATTTGAATTGCAGAACAAATAGGTAATCTAGAAGTCTTCAGGGGTTGAAATCTGAGGTTGGACGCTGTCTTGGTTTAGAAATGTAGCTGACAATGTATCAAAGATTTAAAGTTACTCTGTAGTGAGTGGGCAAAAATGTCAGCTGGATGCGCTCCCAGATAGTGTCAGAGCTCCCTTCTCATCCCCTGTCTTTCCCATCTGGCATCCCAAATACCTTTTTCCCCATCTCTCTCCCTCTCATGCTCCTTTCCCCCTCTCCTGTTCCTCTGGCCTGTCTGTCTTGCTGTCTCCTATCTGCTCCTCTGCCCTGTCTGTCTTGCTGTCTCCCATCCGCTCCTCTGCCCTGTCTGTCTTGCCTGTCTCCCATCCGCTCCTCTGCCCTGTCTGTCTTGCCTGTCTCCCATCCGCTCCTCTGCCCTGTCTGTCTTGCCTGTCTCCCATCCGCTCCTCTGCCCTGTCTCTCCCCCTACAGCTCGGTGCCTGAGTGGAGTCTAGCTTCCCAGTTGACTCCACTCAGGCAATCAACCACCTCCACGGCTCCCGGACAGCTGAGGGACGTCACACTAATTACTCACCTCAACAATAAGAACCTGCTCATCCCTGCCAGATTGTTGAACAAAGACCACGCAGTTCAGTTCACTCTCTAGCCTCCTGCATATTCTGTTGAGCTCCTGCCTTTGTTTTCTTACATTGTTTTCTCCTGCCTCCACTCAGACCCAGCTGCCCGGGATCCAGCCACCCAGAACCCTCGTCCATTTTCCCCAGCAACTCATCACCGGTTTCCCCCTGCCTGGACCCTCTGTTCCCCTGCCTGGACCCTCTGTTCCCCTGCCTGGACCCCTCCTGTCCCTGCCTGGACCCCCCGTTCCTGGCCAAAACCCCCCACTACACCAGCCGCTCCTGCACTCTGGTTTCCCCATCCCAGCCATTATTCATCCCCGACAAATCATTCTAAATTCCCTCTGGTCTTGGTAGTGTGGCTCTCTGCTTTGGTCCAGCCTTCCCTAGTTTGCGACAGATAGAGGCAGTATATGTTTATCTGTCAATAATTTTATCCAGTAAAATGCACATTACACAGAATAAAATGGTCAGTTGCTCATGATGTGTGTCTTGAAAGCTGATAAAGACACTATATGGACATGTTAACCAAAGTAAAAAAAAAAAAAAAAGGATTTCTACCAAGGGAGGATGATAATTGTGGACGTCCAAAACTGTTCACCCACATCAGTGATGTCCTTGTTGAAGCCGTGAATATTGTTCATCAGCACTTAGATGTCAGACTCCAATGGAGGTTTTTAAGATGGTGCAACAGAGATTAGGCTTTCATTATACTTTAAAACATGCTGAATGTCCACTGAGAGGCTGCTTAGGGATGGTTTACTGGTGTGCTTTGACAACATGACTGAACAAAACACAAACAACTAAGGAGGATGGCAAATGTGGCTTTGTAAATCATATTAACACATGAAATAATATGGAGAACTTGGTGTCTATTGAGAACACCAGACATCAAGTACAGCGTTTGTTTTCACTCTCTCCCATAGGAAATCAAAAGCTACAGACCATCAGAGCTAAGACCAGCTGCCTCTACGAGTTTTTATTTGCAGGCGGTTAGATTGCTGAACTGTTAGCACTTTACATAAAAACATGTTGTTACTCTCATGTACAACTATTTGTAAGAGCTTTAACATGCGAGGGTGAGTACATTTTGCTGAATTTGATCATATAACTGTAATTTTTAAATGTACATGGGCGTCGACCCCCACGGGAACTGGAGGTGAGGTGAGGTACATTAAATTAGAACTTGAAGTTGAGCCGCTCACACCATCCAGACGTCGTTCATTTGTTCCACCCAAGACTGATCACTTTGTGCTTGTTGCAAGCTGCAATATGAGATGCAATCAAAAAGTTCTGGGACTACAAGAATCAAAACCTGTGCCTGATTTAAATTTGGCCACTATCTTTATCAAAAGTTGTCTCTCGGTGCAGTGATACTCTCCAAGTGCTCCTGCAACACAGCTACCCCTGCCTGAAATGTAGGTAAATATTTCAAACACCATATCTTCTCAATCTCCTAAACTATGTTCAAATAGCAACTCCTCAACTTGAATTTCCTTTTAGGAATGAGGGAGAAGTCACAGCGGGCCAAATCTGGCAAGTATCGCAGTGTAGAGTGACAGTTGTGTTGCAGTAGCCCCAAAATCCCATGCATAATTACCAAGCTGTGACCGGGTGCCTTGGAGCATCCACATGCCATTGTACCACAGTGGAGGTCATTGGTGCCATATGTTCCCCTTCAGATGCCTACAGATGTTGTAGTAGAACCCTGCACTAACAGTCTGGGATTAATTCCTAATGCACAACCACAGGAATGTTGCAGAAAACATCCAGCGTGCTGCTTGTGCTCTGGACCCGATGCGCTTTGTCACTGTGAAAACTGATGTTATCTCACTTGTTAGTAGCCGCAGACCCACCTCTAACCACCAGTAATGATCCTGGACACAGAATTTGATGTTTTCTTCTCTGCATTTTCACATCAAACTGGAGAAAATATGCAACTACCACTGGTCACACAAACATGTAACACAGGTCCAGATGCTGATAGCACATTGGTTAGTACTCATATTTAACCTCTGTCCAACATCACAATAGATTTGAAACAAAACAGTCAAGATGTGCTTTTAGTGTTGCCTTTCATCTTTAATGTGAGGGTATTTACATCCAAATCAAGTCAACAGTGGTGGAATTTCAACACATTTTAGATGTTCCCTCCACCTTTTCATGGGACCAAATTGGACAAACTAACATAATCATGAATGAAATTGTCACTTTCAATATTTGGTTACAAATTCTGTGAAGTCAATGAAAGCCTGAAGTCTGGAACCCATAGACATTGTCAGACATTGGGTTTCATTCCTGGTTTTGGCATTGCAGAGCTCACCGGCGCATTCTTTCTTTTGAAGAATGTCCCAAACAGTAGATTTGGCCACACTTAATGTTTTTCCCTCTCCACTGATGGGTTTCTTTTGATTTTTCAGGCTAAGGATGGCTTGCTGGATTGATCGTGACAGCTCTTTGGACTTCATTATGAGAGTTGACTTCACCAGATTCCAAATACCACACTTGACATGAACTCTAGACCTTTTACCTGTTCCATGTAAATGTAAAAAATACAGAATAACACACACCTGGTCATGGAACAACAGAGCAGCCAATTGTCCAGTTATTTTTGGTCCTCCCAAAAATGGAAGGCACAAATAAAATGTATAGTAATTCCTACACCATTCACTCGATTTAGATGTAAATACCCTCAAATTAAAGCTGGAAGTTGCCCCTTAAAGCACATCTTGATTGTTTCAATCCAAACCCATTATGGTGGTGTACAGAGCCCAAATGCTGACTATTGTACCACTGTCCAAATATTTGTACATTTGACAGCGGTGAAACAGTATCAGAAAATTTTGATTACACCATGCTGAGACCTGTTTGTTAACATCATGTGTAAATAAGGTCTAATATCTCCTGGAGTGTCATGTCAAAGTTTGCCACCATACAAAGATAAGGAAACTCTTATTGGTTCACTTCCTGCTGATTCCTGGAACATTAAAACACTAGGCACTACATTTCTCTTGGTAAAGTGAGCAAATGGGCCAGAAGAAGGCCAAACTCACCGTGGAGTTAAAATAGTAGAAGAAAGAAGGGTCGACTGCGACTTAGACTATGGACACCTCAGTGGGGAGCAGAGCAATTTAGGTAGAGTGGATTTCCAGGAGAGAGAGCAATTTATCAAGAAATGGAGTGGGCATAAATACAAAGAGATCGCACAAACACATCATGTCATGTGACATCACCCTGTGGTGTAAACTTTTAATTTGACCACCCCGATCCATCACACACACACACACACACACACACACACACACACACACACACACACACACACACACACACACACACACACACACACACACACACTGCTGCACAATCTGCTTGACTCACACCACTTCTACTCCACTGCATCTGGTTTTAAAACAGAAATCTTTGTTGGACACACAGATTTGGCTGGAGGGAAGAGGTTGCTAACCACTATGGCGTGATGCCTTCTTGCCCCAGTGCCATTTGCAATCTGTGTGGTTGAAAAGAATTCAAAGTGGGTCAGTCTGTCACATCGCTGCATGTGACAGCGGTGGACGAGGCGGAGCGGGCTGTTGATGGTGATGCCTGATCCTCGGATGAATGTGTTTTACCAGAGATGTCAATTTCAACCCAGTTTTCATGTTTGTCTCAGTGTGTTTTATTGCTGTTCCTTCATATGATTTTCATCATATATGCCAAATCTTTAATTATATTCGCTGTTTCTTCATTTTTTTGCTATTTCAACTGCCCCAGAGGGATTATTAAAGGACCACAGTTTTGCATGTTGCAGTCCATTGCCTATGAGCAGCATGCAACTTACTGCACACTGCTCTTGAAACACACAACACCACTTTTAGAAACGTTTCCTCTCCCTCAAAGTGTCTGCTACTTTCATTTCAGTCCAAAAATCAATTTGAAACTCCCTCGAAATCTTACATGTTGGATCAATGAGTTGGCCTCTGGGGCGGCTGTGGCTCAGGTGGTAGAGCGGGTCGTCCAATGATTGAAGAGTTGGCGGTTCGATTCCCACTCTGGCCTAGTCATGTGCTGTATGCCGAAGTTGCCTTGGACAAGATTCTGAACCCCGAATTGCCTACCAGTGACTGTTCCACTGGTGTATGAATGTATACTGACTGAAGCTGCAGGTTGATTAGCAACCTGCACATTAGTGTGTGAATGGGAGCAATTGTTGTAAAAGTGCTTTGAGTACTCTGATGAGTAGAAAAGCGCTATATAAGAGCAAGTCCATTTACTACAGATTTATCTTTGGATTAAGATGGAACTAATTAAATGCACAACTCTTTCGCTTCATATATTTGGTTTTAATTTTCAGAATGGCTTCTGCTCCTAGTGACACAATCACATTAGGATTGAATTTTATAGAGTCTTTAGCATCTGTGAGACAATGAAGTCCAGATTTGACTCATCTGAGTTGTGTGTTTATTAATCTGTATCTGGTCTAAAGTAGTCCAGATGCAAAAAAAAAACCCAAAAAACAACTGTTTTACAAATCAAAAATTGTGGTTTAAAGAGTCTTAAGCCTTTGTACGACAGTCTAGTCCAGAATTAACCAAACTTAGCTTGCTTGTTTTCAACCTGCTGGACCTGCTCTAATGTGATCAGAAAACAATTTCACTAATAGACTAACAACTCTACAACTCAGAATTTTGTAGAATAAATAATCTTCGGTCTCTGTATAGCAATCTAGTTCAGATGTTTTTGATCTGTCTGGTGGTTTTAAATTATTGCCATGTTGCACCACTGGTCTAATTTCACTGGATTCTGACATACCTTGGGGGGGGCGTCTGATCCGGGGTATTCCCTCTGATCCAACTTGTTCCAGCGCTGCATCAGCTTGATGACCATGGGGTTGCTGAAGTCGACCAGTTGGAAGCCCGTCACGTTGGCTCCGCCATGCATGAAGCGTTCCAGGTTGATGTCCTTAAAACCCTTGAGGGGCAACAAGGAAATAAAGTGGTCATGGCTGGTCAAGAGTCCTCTAACGACAGACAGGAACAAGGTTATGACAATGGGAGGACAATGAAAGCATAAACACTCCTTAACAAGTGTAGCCGGTATTGATCACAGTCATGATGGTTTTATTACATTATTATTAAAGCGTAACTACCAAACAGCTACCACCAAATTACAGTAGTAGTGATTTATTTACTGTACCTTGGGGAATAAGAGCAAGTGAAAAATACTCTTTAGCCCTGATCCAGGACCAGCGTACCACATATCGCATTCCTGGAAGTCTATCAGAGAAAAAAATACAGTGGTGTGTAGCTCACACACCACTGCAGTCTATACAGTTGTGCACATCAGCACACAGCTGGTATGTGAAAAAGAAATCCAGGTGAGATGGGCCGAATCCCAAAGTTCACCTTCTGAACCGTTGGACTGAGACTACAGCCACTATGACAAATCTGTTAGTGGAGGGAGGTGATAAAATGCATCGTGAGATGAGACTTTACGTAACCCAAGCAATTTTCCAAATGATTTCTAAGCATACTGCTGCTGATAATTCAGGCTGTCCTCAAACAAAAAATGACCACATAGGTCGTCTGTACACGCCCGTATTACGACCGAGTGTTACGTTTTGACGTTAAGCAACCTCGAGCGGGTGAGTAAATATCGACACTCCGGTGTCGCAGGTGAAACGTCACCATGAACAAACTTTTATCTAAACCTATCCCTAACCCTAACCCTAACCCTAAATCTGTGTTGCGAAAGTGAGGAAAAAGCCGTTTCGGGAATTAAATCCCGTAATGTGTTCCTTTTCCCCGTAGGGGCGCTAACGTAAATACGCTCTCATGGGTCGTATTCCGGTTCACGTTACATACGACTTGTGTGGTAGTATGAATTTGAGGACTTGTTGGATAATTTATACAAAACACAATATCTGAAGGCTCTGATGTTTTAACTCGTGTGACAAATGGAGGTAAAAGGATGAATAAAAGAGATAAAGGCTGACATGCACTGCTTAATTTCCCCCATTCTTTCATTATGTGGACATTAGCGCTGCAGCTAATGATATAAAACATTGCAATTGTCCATCAAACTGTAATTTCCCACAGCCAGAGGTGATATATTCAAACTGCCAGGCATTAGTCTTATCCCAAACATATTTATTCATTCATTAGCTATACTTGCTTCATCGTGTAGAAGACTGCAGGGTGCTGGAGTTCATCCCACCTGGGCAAGAGGCAGAATATACCTCAGACTAGTTACTGGTTCATCACAGGGCCAATGCAGAAAAACAATTTACACCTAAAGCCAATTTAGAATAACCAATTAATCTATCGTGTGTGTCTTTGCACAGCTAACCAGCAGGTTCAAATCCACAGCTGTCTTGTTGGTGACCACCTAAAAAGAAAATCGGTTTTATGGAAGTAAACACAGCAATGTAGCAAATTCTAATATAGATTCCTACATATAAATATAATCTTATGCAACAAATGTACTTGCACTCACCTGCGGACCAGAGATTTATTGATTTCAACCCCTATCTGCATCTCGGGAACATTTCTGCAAGACTACAAATTAGTCTTAGTCATTCATTTGTATTGTAATAACCACGCCTGACGTGTACGTCAGCGGGGTTACTGCATTCGCTTCGGTATCTGGCTGGCTGGGTAAGTATGTATGTATGTATGTGTGTGTGTGTGTATGTCCGTTCAGATATCTCTGCAAGTGCTGAAGTCAGGATGATCAAACTTGGCACTGATGATCGGTCTAAGGTCCCCTGCTCAGTTGTGGAGTTAGAGGGCAGCAGATCAAGGTCAAGGTCACAGGGGTCACTTAGCACATTTCTGGCATATTGCATGCATGGGCGTGGTTCTGCCATCTACTGAAGGCTTGTCTAGTTAGTTTTGTACAGCTCCAGCTGATGGTCTTATTACGTCCTACAACAGTCCAGGATCAGGGCTAAATGGTCTTTTTTAAATTGCTGTCATTATTTTTAACAGTTATTGAAAATGTGTTTAAAAATTTCTGTTACAGTTGCAGTTAGGATTGTATTTTTTAAAGCTATTTTAAACCTAGCGGTCTAAGAATATGAAAGCAAAGAATGGCCATTTTAGTTTGCCATAACTGAAGGCTAAAAATTTACCAGGTTTCCTTCTTTTCAGGAATACTCCTAATGACTCATTTCTACATTAGATGAACAAAAATTTGAATACAGATAAGTTGGCTTGTCCAAAACAAAGAAGCACTGTTCGAGGAAATATTATACAATATTTAAGAGGCATTTGGTTAAAAGCCGGTGTACTTTCTGACACGTTGCACCTTGCATATGAACTTTGCACATTAACATTCATATGTATTGCTCCAGTTGAAAGGTAACACGTCAGTTTATGCTGACATACAACCATGTTTCATTTTCTAGATTTAAAAAAAAAAGAAGCAGCCAATCTCTACTGGTTGTACAGGATGTTATCTGTGCAACTTTCCATCTTGCTGGTTTACAACATTTGGACATTAGCTTGGTAACAGGGCAGCTGCTAAATGTGCATCAGTTCAGGAGTGTTGCACATGAAACATAAAACAATAACTAGTTTAATTGACAAGTATGCCTGGTGCCAACTAGCACATTTTGCACACATCTCTAATTCTGTTTTTCACTTGATTCCAGACTGACTAACTGCAAACTTGCACCCTATCTCTATTTGACATTATGGGCCTGAAAAACAACAAATAGGAAAGTCTGCATCAGTTAAAATTACATTTGGGAAATTTAGAAGACAGGCCTTTAAACCACATTGACTGTAAAATGTTTCAGTTTTTCAGTATTAGGTTTTTCTCAGTTAATTATCACCATTTAGTCTTCATTGTTCACGAAATTTTGAGTAATTTGGGCCTTTCTTGCTTCCATATCAGGATGCCAACAGATGTCAGCATCTGTTGGAGCATCTGCTGCTACAGTCGGGCCTTTAAGGGACACAGTGTTCAGATCAATACCACACAGTGTTTGAACAAATGGACTGAACTCACAGGGAGGTGGTGGAAAGCAACACGAGGCAACAATAGGCTGAGATGGAGTGAAACTGATATGATAAGAGACAAACAAAGCAGGACACAAAGAGGAGAAGAAGAAGAAGTATCCTTTTCCTCACCAGGTTGGCCATGATGTAATGGTAGCCTTTGACATGTTTCCCGACACTGACAATCTGCGAGAAGTCGGAGCAGAGCTCAGCGTTAATCTTACTGAATTACAGCATAGCATGCATTAATTAAATTAAATGATGCACATGACAGGCGGGCGCATGCGAGTTGACACAGCGGGTCCATCGGGTTTAATGCGTAGAAGATCGAACGTCTAAACAAGTGAACAGGCAGTCATGTCAGCATCTTGCTGAGGAGGTAAACACTTCACGCTTTCACAGACATGACAGTCCTTCTTGACAGTCTTACACAATGCTGCTGAGCTGCATCTCTGTGATAAAAACTAATTTTGAAGGGTGACATCTGCTGGGCAATCCCACCGGCCATCCACATAATAAGGACGTGAATTAAGATGAGAAAAACCCTTTGGATCTCTGAGAAAAGCTTGGATTGGTATCAATTCCCCAACAGCTTCGGTGTTGTCAAGACCTGAGCATCGGTTTGAGAAACTTAGGTGTTGGTGAGCACTTCAAGCTGTAAAATCCAAGATTAAGTACAAAAAGAGCTTCCAATATATCAATCTGGAGAGCTGTAGGAGAGATTAGCGCCCAATCAACAGAATAAGCTACTTTTCGCGTATTAATCATAAAGGTCAGTTCATTCAATAGCTTTTAAAGGAGCTATTTTGTCAGCTGAAAGTCACAATGGACTAGGAACAAGGATACTGTATTCTTCATCACGGTGCTTGGTTTGGAGTCTAAAAGTGAAATTTTGCAAGAATCTTTAAAGAAGAAAATGAAGAATTTGTTGTACAGTTCTGCCAATACAAAGCAAATGCAGGTTGACAGGTTTGACATCATGTGTCTGGATTACAATTTTTATGTCTTTAAAGTCCTAAAATTCAACAGCATCATATCTTTCTAGCAACGTAATGAGTCCATATAGTAAATTCTTGTGGCTTCTCTTCGTGTCTGTGTGGTTTTTGAGAAAATAATGATATAAAAGCAGACAAGTGTCGTCTATTCTCTCACAGGATGCAGCACTGATGGCTTTTAAAATTTCTTTTGCTACTGAAGCCGTCATTCATGACCGGCGGATGCTTGGCTCAATGTCAAACAGTGACTCACCAGCTACATTTTCTCATGAGTTCCATCATCTATCAGATAAAGAATGCTGCTGCTTCAGTGCGCAGACACCAAATGATGAAGTTAGGACTCTCGTCTAATTCCTGTTTGCTCACATGCTGTATGCTCAGTGTTTGCTGGGGATTTATAATATTGTCCGTGCAGGTGGCATGGATGCAATCTGAACATTTGAGAAGCTGGGCTGGTTATTGTTGTGCCAGTGCTGCTTTATACCACTCTGTGAAGGGAGCATCTCTTTAAAAGACTGTCTTAAAACACAGTCTTTCTCCGTGCTTTTTTTACATGCTACTTCTGCAATACAGTTATGAATATGAAAATATAGTGCTTTTTAGAAGACATAAAAAGATTTGTGTAATCCAACTTTCATCTTCAGTTTCCAGAGCAGGAACTTGAGGCAGGTGTGGGAACTTCCAGTCTTCCATTTTCCATTGCAATCAACTAGCACCCACAATATGTCACTTTTAGGCAATGTCTACATAGAGAGGACAACGAGCATCATTTTTCTGCCCTCCTAGAGATGAAATCAACAACCTCAAGGCCTACACAACAGACTTAGAACTTCCTGCAGTCACAATACATGCAAATATTCAGGTCAGCCTACAAAAGGTCATAAGTTCTTGAAATGGAGGATACAGTGACCAGGTTCAGTTCAGACTTGCAACATGTTGGAGATGTCACAGATCCAACCTTGACACACTGCAATTGTGACTTTGAAGAAAATCTGATTTTGGCACTTATTCAGACACAACATCGAAATGTGAAATTACACTGTTTGGGATGCTTTGGTGACATTCGGTTAAATTTGACACCATTTGGAGCTACTAGTTTTAAAGTGGCAATCTCAAGATTTTTATTTCAATAAAAGTTTGTCAAGCCCCCATCTATTATGGAAAAGAGACAACACGATGGTGATTAATTTTACAAGCCACTGATGAAATTATGGGTAATATTCAAATGTAGCTGCAGCAACATGAACTAGATGTCTTTGGTGAATTTCTTGGGGAGACTGTTCTATTAAAGGTGCAATATGCACGATTTTGAACATAAACATAGCATGAATACAGCAGCAAACAGCTAACAGATATGGAGATTTATGGCATTATTAGCAGAAAAAGAAGTCACACTTGTTCCATGTCTGTTGTAATCCAAGCTTCTCTGTGCTGCTTTGGCAGCCAGTTTGGTCATGAGTGTGCATTAGTGCCTGTGGCCTCCACACTTTAAAACTGTTGGCCCTCTTGGTGTTTATGATTAGATTAAGAATGACCTCCCACACCCCACTGTAAAAGCTAAAGTACAGTCCAGTGTTCAATCAGGGCATTGAGAGTAAAAATTTAATTTATGTTATTTGCCTCATTTATGTGCCCTTGTTTCATTTTGCAAATAATAATAATAATATAATGTGTAAATACATTAAGCAATTAAAGCTGCAAGCAGCGATGGACGGGTCCTCGCATCCACGCTGGTCGGCGAATCCATGCACGTCCACCAGGTGGCACTGTGACTGAGACTGTGTGCCGGCCTCTGAATCACATCTGGACCAGAGTTTAATCACACGTAAAATTTCAGCCAGATTGGAGCATGTTCAGACTAGTTATACAGCATTTCCTGCCCATCCACCACCAGGTGGCGCTGTAACTCAGAGTGTATTTCAAACAGTGGATGTGATGAGGGTTGGACTCTGATCACTCATGAAAAGTTTCAGGCTGATTTGATCATGTAGAGGCCAGTTATACAGCATTTACTGTCCCTCCAACAGGTGGCGCTGCAACTGAGAGTGTCTGTTGACCTGTAGATGTGATCAGGATTGGATTGTGATCACACATGGAAAGTTTGAGGCAGATTGGAGCATGCAGAGGAGAGTTATACAGCAGTTGTTGTTTCATGGCGAAGCATCAAAACTCTGATGGTCGCCATGGCCACGCCATTTGGCTTCTGGTTAAACTTTTGATAACTTTTCATCACCAAGTCCTGCTGTGTGGACTGACAAAATTTCAGGTCTCCTGGAATTATCCCCGAGGAGGTATTAACTCTCAAAAATGAGAAAAATCATGAAAAATCTCACAATTAATCCAAGATGGCCGACTTCCTATTGGGTTGAGGACATGGCTCCAAGAGGCTATTTTGTGCGTCCTGATGTGCTCTATAAGCCTCCCAAATTTCATGGATGTAGGTGAAACGTGCTGGGGGGGCTGTTTGTTAAAAATACTGTAGGGGGCGCTATAGCATGTGCAGTGCCGAGATGCATACGGTGTCGTTCCTTGGGTCGATGGTGATGTGTGTGGTAATTTTAGTGAGCATTGGAGTATTTCTAACCTGTCAAACAGCACTTTGTTTTGCATGGCGATATTTGGTTGCTACGGCAACAGCGTTGCATGAAATGTCACACCCTTGACAGTGTGGGATTGTCAAGAGGTGAAGACTCGACTGACCAATTTCCAGCATGATATCACCAAGTTTGGGGCCATTGTACCTGAAAATATAAGGCCTTAAACTTACTATTACCAACAGGTGGCGCTATGACATTTTCAAAATTTATGAGTGTGGATGTGTTCAGACTGGACCTGGTATCCAGCATGTGAAGTCTGAGGCAGATAGGATGTTGTTCAGCTGAGATATGAATCGTTAAATTTTCATGGCGAAACATCGAAATTGGTTTGGCCGCCACAGACACGCCCTTTGATGACAAGTCACCATTTTCACTGGGATGCATCATCAATGTGTTCAGGCTGTTGTCACTGCATTTGAAGTGAATATGATCAACCGGGTAACAATAGGGCATGAAAGTGTAAAAGATGTCTATTTCCTGAAACCACAAGGTGGCGCTATGACTGTCAATGAATATCCCTATGTGGATGACATCAGGAAAGGACTGTCATCATACATATAAAGTTTCAGGCAGATTGGAGAATGTTGAGAAGAATTAGACACCACTTCCTGTTTCATGGCGAAGGATCAGTTTTTTGAGGCTCCGCCATGGCCACACCTTTTGGCTTCTGGTTGAGTTTTTGATAACTTTTCATCAGAAAGGTCTGGTGCATGTACTGGCCAAATTTCAGTTCTCTCAGACTTATCCACTAGGAGCTATTAATTTTGACAAATGTACAGCAAATTCAAGATGACCGACTTCCTGTTGGGTTTAGGGCGTGGCTGTGATTGAGTTTTTGGTGTGTCCCGATGTGGTGCATATGCCCACCAAATATTGTAGCTGTAAATGAAACATTGTGGAAGTTGGCCTAATGACCACTTTTCAATTTTGCAGGTGGCGCTATAGAGCCAATTTGCCACACACATGCGCAACTCCCATAAAATATCAAATTTTTCGCCAGTCCTGATGTGCACGCCAAATTTCACGCGTTTTGGAATATGATAAGGCCGCCAAAAAGGCAATTCATTTCCCGAGGAGCGATTAAGTTTGAAAAATTTATAGCAAATTGAAGATGGCCGACTTTCTGTTGGGTTTAGGGCGTGGCTGTAATTGACTTTTTGGTGTGTCCTGATGTTCTGCATATGCCCACCAAATATTGTAGCTGTACATGAAACATTGTGGCAGTTGGCGTAATGACTACTTTTTCAAGTTTGCAGGTGGCACGATAGAGCCATTTTGCCACGCACATGTGCAACTCCCATAAAATATCAAATTTTTCGCCAGTCCTGATGTGCACGCCAAATTTCACGCGTTTTGGAGTATGATAAGGCCGCCAAAAAGCCAATTTACTTCACGGGAGAAAAAATAAAAAATAAAATAATGATAATAATTAAAGCTGCAAGCAGCGATGGACGGGTCCTCGCATCCACGCTGGTCGGTGAATCCACGCACGTCCACCAGGTGGTGCTGTGACTGAGAGTGTATGTCGGCCTCTGAATCGCATCTGGACCAGAGTCCAATCATACATGTAAAATTTCAGCCAGACTGTAGCATGTTCAGAGCAGTTATAGAGCATTTCCTGTCTATCCACCAGGTGGCGCTGCGACTGAGAATGTATTTCAAGCAGTGGATGTGATGAGGGTTGGACTCTGATCAGTCATGTAAAGTTTAAGGCTGATTGGAAAACGTACAGGCTACTTATAAAGCATTTCCTGTCCATCCAACAGGTGGCGCCATGACTGAAAGGGTATGTTGGCCTATGGCATTGATCAGGATTGCAGTGTGATTACACATGTAAAGTTTGAGGCAGATCGGTGCATTCAGAGGATAGTTATAAAGCAGCTGTTGTTTCATGGCGAAGCATCAAAACTGTGATGGTCGCCATGGCCACACCATTTGGCTTCTGGTTGAACTTTTGATAACTTTTCATCACCAAGTCCTGCTGTGTGGACTAACAAAATTTCAGGTCTCCTAGAATTATCCCCTAGGAGGTATTAACTCTCAAAAAAGAGAAAAATCATCAAAAATCTCACAATCAATCCAAGATGGCCAACTTCCTGTTGGATTTAGGGCATGGCTCCAAGAGGCTTTTTTGTGCGTCCTGATGTGCTCTATAAGCCACCCAAATTACATGGATGTCGGTGAAACGTGCTGGGGGGGCTGTATGTTAAAAATACTGTAGGGGGCGCTATAGCATGTGCAGTGCCGAGATGCATACAGTGTTGTTCCTTGGGTCAATGGTGATGTGTGTGGTAATTTTAGTGAGCATTGGAGTATTCCTAACCTGTCAGAAAGGGCTTTGTTTTTCATGGCGATATTTGGTTGCTACGGCAACAGCGTTGCATGAAATGTCACACCCTTCACAGTGTGTGATTGTCAAGAGGTGAAGACTCGACTGACCAATTTCCAGCATGATATCACCAAGTTTGGGGCCATTGTACCTGAAAATATAAGACCTTAAACTTACTATTACCAACAGGTGGCGCTATGACTTTTTCAAAATTAATGAGTGTGGATGTGTTCAGACTGGACCTGGTATCCAGCATGTGAAGTCTGAGGCAGATAGGATGTTGTTCAGCTGAGATATGAATCGTTAAATTTTCATGGCGAAACATCGAAATTGGTTTGGCCGCCACAGACACGCCTTTTGATGACAAGTCACCATTTTCACTGGGATGCATCATCAATGTGTTCCGGCTGTTGTCACTGCATTTGAAGTGAATATGATCAACCGGGTAACAATAGGGCATGAAAGTGTAAAAGATGTCTATTTCCTGAAACCACAAGGTGGCGCTATGACTGTCAATGAATATCCCTATGTGGATGACATCAGGACAGGACTGTCGTCATACATGTAAAGTTTCAGGCAGATTGGAGCATGTTGAGAAGAATTAGACACCAATTCCTGTTTCATGGCGAAGGATCAGTTTTTTGAGGCTCCGCCATGGCCACACCTTTTGGCTTCTGGTTGAGTTTTTGATAACTTTTCATCAGAAAGGTCTGGTGCATGTACTGGCCAAATTTCAGTTCTCTCAGACTTATCCATTAAGTAGGAGCTATTAATTTTGACAAATGTACAGCAAATTCAAGATGGCCGACTTCCTGTTGGGTTTAGGGTGTGGCTGTGATTGACTTTTTGGTGTGTCCTGATGTGGTGCATATGCCCACCAAATATTGTAGCTGTAAATGAAACATTGTGGAAGTTGGCCTAATGACCACTTTTTCAATTTTGTAGGTGGCGCTATAGAGCCATTTTGCCACACACATGTGCAACTCCCATAAAATATCAAATTTTTCCCAAGTCCTGATGTGCACGCCAAATTTCACGCGTTTTGGTTTATGATAAGGCCCCCAAAAAGGCAATTCATTTGCCGGGAGAAATTAATTTTGACAAATTTACAGCAAATTGAAGATGGCCGACTTCCTGTTGGGTTTAGGGCTTGGCTGTCATTGGCTTTTTGGTGTGTCCTGATGTGGTGCATATGCCCACCAAATATTGTAGCTGTAAATGAAACATTGTGGAAGTTAGCCTAATGACCACTTTTCAATTTTGCAGGTGGCGCTATAGAGCCATTTTGCCACACACATGCGCAACTCCCATAAAATATCAAATTTTTCGCCAGTCCTGATGTGCACGCCAAATTTCACGCGTTTTGGAATATGATAAGGCCGCCAAAAAGGCAATTCATTTCCCGAGGAGCGATTAAGTTTGAAAAATTTACAGCAAATTGAAGATGGCCGACTTCCTGTTGGGTTTAGGGCGTGGCTGTAATTGACTTTTTGGTGTGTCCTGATGTGGTGCATATGCCCACCAAATATTGTAGCTGTACATGAAACATTGTGGCAGTTGGCCTAATGACTACTTTTTCAACTTTGCAGGTGGCGCGATAGAGCCATTTTGCCACGCACATGCGCAACTCCCATAAAATATCAAATTTTTCGCCAGTCCTGATGTGCACGCCAAATTTCACGCGTTTTGGGATATGATAAGGCCGCCAAAAAGCCAATGTACTTCACGGGAGAAAAAAAAAAAATAAAAATAATAATAATAATTAAAGCTGCAAGCAGCGATGGACGGGTCCTCGCATCCACGCTGGTCGGTGAATCCACGCACGTCCACCAGGTGGCGCTGTGACAGAGTGTATGTCGGCCTCTGAATCGCATCTGGACCAGAGTCCAATCATACATGTAAAATTTCAGCCAGACTGTAGCATGTTCAGAGCAGTTATAGAGCATTTCCTGTCTATCCACCAGGTGGCGCTGTAACTCAGAGTGTATTTCACACAGTGGATGTGATGAGGGTTGGACTCTGATCACTCATGAAAAGTTTCAGGCTGATTTGATGATGTAGAGGCCAGTTATACAGCATTTACTGTCCCTCCAACAGGTGGCGCCGCGACTGAGAGTGTCTGTTGGCCTGTAGATGTGATCAGGATTGGATTGTGATCACACATGGAAAGTTTGAGGCAGATTGGAGCATGCAGAGGAGAGTTATACAGCAGTTGATGTTTCATGGCGAAGCATCAAAACGCTGATGGTCGCCATGGCCACACCATTTGGCTTCTGGTTAAACTTTTGATAACTTTTCATCACCAAGTCCTGCTGTGTGGACTGACAAAATTTCAGGTCTCCTGGAATTATCCCCTAGGAGGTATTAACTCTCAAAAATGAGAAAAATCATGAAAAATCTCACAATTAATCCAAGATGGCCAACTTCCTGTTGGGTTTAGGACATGGCTCCAAGAGGCTTTTTTGTGCGTCCTGATGTGCTCTATAAGCCTCCCAAACTTCATGGATGTAGGTGAAATGTGCTGGGGGGGCTGTTTGTTAAAAATACTGTAGGGGGCGCTATAGCATGTGCAGTGCCGAGATGCATACGGTGTCGTTCCTTGGGTCGATGGTGATGTGTGTGGTAATTTTAGTGAGCATTGGAGTATTTCTAACCTGTCAAATAGCACTTTGTTTTGCATGGCGATATTTGGTTGCGACGGCAACAGCGTTGCATGAAATGTCACACCCTTGACAGTGTGGGATTGTCAAGAGGTGAAGACTCAACTGACCAATTTCCAGCATGATATCACCACGTTTGGGGCCATTGTACCTGAAAATATAAGGCCTTAAACTTACTATTACCAACAGGTGGCGCTATGACTTTTTCAGAATTTATGAGTGTGGATGTGTTCAGACTGGACCTGGTGTCCATCATGTGAAGTTTGGGGCAGATAGGATCTTGTTCAGCTGAGATATGAATCGTTAAATTTTCATGGCGAAACATCGAAATTGGTTTGGCCGCCACAGACACGCCCTTTGATGACAAGTCACCATTTTCACTGGGATGCATCATCAATGTGTTTAGGCTGTTGTCACTGCATTTGAAGTGAATATGATCAACTGGGTAACAATAGGGCATGAAAGTGTAAAAGATGTCTATTTCCTGAAACCACAAGGTGGCGCTATGACTGTCAATGAATATCCCTATGTGGATGACATCAGGACAGGACTGTCATTATACATGTAAAGTTTCAGACAGATTGGAGCATGTTGAGAAGAATTAGACACCACTTCCTGTTTCATGGCGAAGGATCAGTTGTTTGAGGCTCCGCCATGGCCACACCTTTTGGCTTCTGGTTGAGTTTTTGATAACTTTTCATCAGAAAGGTCTGGTGCATGTACTGGCCAAATTTCAGTTCTCTCAGACTTATCCACTAGGAGCTATAAAGTTTGACAAATGTACAGCAAATTCAAGATGGCCGACTTCCTGTTGGGTTTAGGGCGTGGCTGTCATTGACTTTTTGGTGTGTCCTGATGTGGTGCATATGCCCACCAAATATTGTAGCTGTAAATGAAACATTGTGGAAGTTAGCCTAATGACTACTTTTTCAATTTTGCAGGTGGCGCTATAGAGCCATTTTGCCACACACATGCGCAACTCCCATAAAATATCAAATTTTTCGCCAGTCCTGATGTGCATGCCAAATTTCACGCGTTTTGGAGTATGATAAGGCCGCCAAAAAGCCAATTTACTTTACGGGAGAAAAAAAACAAAACAATAATAATAATAATTAAAGCTGCAAGCAGCGATGGACGGGTCCTCGCATCCACGCTGGTCGTGAATCCACGCACGTCCACCAGGTGGCGCTGTGACTGAGAGTGTATGTCGGCCTCTGAATCGCATCTGGACCAGAGTCCAATCATACATTTAAAATTTCAGCCAGACTGTAGCATGTTCAGAGCAGTTATAGAGCATTTCCTGTCTATCCACCAGGTGGCGCTGTAACTCAGAGTGTATTTCACACAGTGGATGTAATGAGGGTTGGACTCTGATCACTCATGAAAAGTTTCAGGCTGATTTGATCATGTAGAGGCCAGTTATACAGCATTTACTGTCCCTCCATCAGGTGGCGCTGCGACTGAGAGTGTCTGTTGGCCTGTAGATGTGATCAGGATTGGATTGTGATCACACATGGAAAGTTTGAGGCAGATTGGAGCATGCAGAGGAGAGTTATACAGCAGTTGATGTTTCATGGCGAAGCATCAAAACGCTGATGGTCGCCATGGCCACGCCATTTGGCTTCTGGTTAAACTTTTGATAACTTTTCCAAACCAAGTCCTGCTGTGTGGACTGACAAAATTTCAGGTCTCCTGGAATTATCCCCTAGGAGGTATTAACTCTCAAAAATGAGAAAAATCATCAAAAATCTCACAATTAATCCAAGATGGCTGACTTCCTGTTGGGTTTAGGACATGGCTCCAAGAGGCTTTTTTGTGCGTCCTGATGTGCTCTATAAGCCTCCCAAATTTCATGGATGTAGGTGAAACGTGCTGGGGGGGCTGTTTGTTAAAAATACTGTAGGGGGCGCTATAGCATGTGCAGTGCCGAGATGCATACAGTGTTGTTCCTTGGGTCAATGGTGATGTGTGTGGTAATTTTTGTGAGCATTGGAGTATTCCTAACCTGTCAGAAAGGGCTTTGTTTTTCATGGCGATATTTGGTTGCTACGGCAACAGCGTTACATGAAATGTCACACCCTTCACAGTGTGTGATTGTCAAGAGGTGAAGACTCGACTGACCAATTTCCAGCATGATATCACCAAGTTTGGGGCCATTGTACCTGAAAATATAAGGCCTTAAACTTACTATTACCAACAGGTGGCGCTATGACTTTTTCAAAATTTATGAGTGTGGATGTGTTCAGACTGGACCTGGTATCCAGCATGTGAAGTCTGAGGCAGATAGGATGTTGTTCAGCTGAGATATGAATCGTTAAATTTTCATGGCGAAACATCGAAATTGGTTTGGCCGCCACAGACACGCCCTTTGATGACAAGTCACCATTTTCACTGGGATGCATCATCAATGTGTTTAGGCTGTTGTCACTGCATTTGAAGTGAATATGATCAACTGGGTAACAATAGGGCATGAAAGTGTAAAAGATGTCTATTTCCTGAAACCACAAGGTGGCGCTATGACTGTCAATGAATATCCCTATGTGGATGACATCAGGACAGGACTGTCATCATACATGTAAAGTTTCAGGCAGATTGGAGCATGTTGAGAAGAATTAGACACCACTTCCTGTTTCATGGCGAAGGATCAGTTGTTTGAGGCTCCGCCATGGCCACACCTTTTGGCTTCTGGTTGAGTTTTTGATAACTTTTCATCAGAAAGGTCTGGTGCATGTACTGGCCAAATTTCAGTTCTCTCAGACTTATCCACTAGGAGCTATAAATTTTGACAAATGTACAGCAAATTCAAGATGGCCGACTTCCTGTTGGGTTTAGGGTGTGGCTGTGATTGACTTTTTGGTGTGTCCTGATGTGGTGCATATGCCCACCAAATATTGTAGCTGTAAATAAAACATTGTGGAAGTTGGCCTAATGACCACTGTTTCAATTTTGCAGGTGGCGCTATAGAGCCATTTTTTCACACATATGCGCAACTCCCATAAAATATCAAATTTTTCGCCAGTCCTGATGTGCACGCCAAATTTCACGCGTTTTGGTTCATGATAAGGCCGCCAAAAAGGCAAGTCATTTCCCGAGGAGCGATTAAGTTTGAAAAATTTACAGCAAATTGAAGGTGGCCGACTTCCTGTTGGGTTTAGGGCGTGGCTGTAATTGACTTTTTGGTGTGTCCAGATGTTCTGCATATGCCCACCAAATATTGTAGCTGTACATGAAACATTGTGGCAGTTGGCCTAATGACTACTTTTTCAAGTTTGCAGGTGGCGCTATAGAGCCATTTTGCCACGCACATGCGCAACTCCCATAAAATATCAAATTTTTCGCCAGTCCTGATGTGCATGCCAAATTTCACGCGTTTTGGAGTATGATAAGGCCGCCAAAAAGCCAATTTACTTTCCGGGAGAAAAAAAAAAAAAAAAAAAAATAAATAAATAATAATAATAATAAACCCTAGGGTTTCAATAGGGTCCTTGGCACCGCTGGTGCCTTGGACAGTCGGTTCCCTGGCACCGCCTGTCCTTCGCACCCTCGGTGCTCGGACCCTAATAATAATAATAATAATAAACCCTCGGGTTTCAATAGGGTCCTTGGCACCGCTGGTGCCTTGGACAGTCGGTGCCCTGGCACCGCCTCTCCTTTGCACCCTCGGTGCTCGGACCCTAATAAACCCTAGGGTTTCAATAGGGTCCTTGGCACCGCTGGTGCCTTGGACAATCGGTGCCCTGGCACCGCCTGTCCTTCGCACCCTCGGTGCTCGGACCCTAATAATAATAATAATAATAAACCCTCGGGTTTCAATAGGGTCCTTGGCACCGCTGGTGCCTTGGACAGTCGGTGCCCTGGCACCGCCTCTCCTTTGCACCCTCGGTGCTCGGACCCTAATAATAAACCCTAGGGTTTCAATAGGGTCCTTGGCACCGCTGGTGCCTTGGACAGTCGGTGCCCTGGCACCGCCTGTCCTTCGCACCCTCGGTGCTCGGACCCTAATAATAATTAAAGCTGCGAGCAGCATTGAACGGGTCCTCGCATCCTTGCTGGTCGGCGACCCCAAGCATGTCCACCAGGCAATGCTGCGACAAAGTGTATTTAGGCTCATGGATGTAACGAGGACTGGATTCTGAGCACTCAGGTCAAATTTCAGACAGATTGAAGCATGTACAGACTATTTTTGCAGCACTTTGTGTCCATCCACCAGGTGGCACTATGTCTGTGACTGTATAGTGGTCTATGAAACTCATCAGGACTGGACTCTGATCAAACATGTAAAGTTTGAGGTAGATTACAGCATGTACAGGCGATTTACACAAGACGTCCTGCTTCATGGCGTAACATTAAAGTTCAGTTGGCCGCCATGGCCATGCCCTTTGAGTTTTGTGTACAATTTTCGCAAATATGCAACCTGAAGGCGTTTCTTATATATTTTCCCAAATTCAGGTGTTTTGGAGTTATTGCCAGTGACAAATGAATTGTTGAAAATGACCAAAAACACCAAAAATCTGACATTTAATTCAAAATGGCTGACTTTCTGTTGTGTTTAGAGAATGACTCCAAGAGACTTTTTTGCTTGCACTGATGTGCTACATATGCATGCCAAATTTCATAGTCATAGGTGAAAGTCTCTGTGGAGGCTATTCTTAAAAATGCTGTAGGGGGCGCTATGGAACATGCTGTGAATGTATTTTGGCCAATAAATGTGATCAGGACAGTACTGTGTTTAATCATGTGAGGTCTGAGATAGATTGGAGCATGCAGAGGATAGTTAGGTAGCACTTGATGTTTCATGGCGAACCATCAAAATTCTGGAGGTCGCCATGTCCACACCCTTGGACTCTGCAAGAATCTTTTAATAACTTTTGATCATAACTTCGTGTTGTATATCCTGGCAAAATTTCAGCTCTCTAGACCTTAACCCCGAGGAGGAGTTCGCTCTCAAAAATGAAAAAAATACAGAAATTTTATCCACTTAATTCAAAATGGCGGACTTCCTGTTGAGTTTAGGGGATAGCTCCAAGAGGCTTTTTTGTGCGTTCTGATGTGCTCTATAGGCCTCCCAAATTTTGTGGATGTCGGTGAATCCTGCTGCCGGGGCTGTTTATTAAACATACTGTAGGGGGCGCAATAGCACATGCCCTGCAGAGATGCATACATTCTTATTCCTGGAGACGACAGTGACGTGTGTGTAAATTTTGGTGAGCTGTTGAGCATTCTAAGCCTGTCAAAAACTACTTTGTTTGTCACAACAACAACACGTTGCCACGGCAACAGCATTTTATCAAATGCTAAAATCTTCACACTTTGGCATTGTCAGGGTGTGATGAATCAGTTGACCAATTTTCAGCAGGATATGAAAAAGTTTGGAGCAATGGTGTGTGCAAATGTAATTTCTAAACTTCTTGTTATCAATAGGTGGCGCTACAACTTTTCCTAAAATTTTGAGTGTGGATGTCCTCAGAGTGGGCCTGGTGTCCAGCACATGAAGTTTGGGGCAGATAGGATGAGGATTTGCTGAGATATAAACATTTTCGTCGTCATGGGGAGACATCGAAATTCGCCGTGCCGCCACAGACACGCCTTTTGATGACACATCACCATTTTAACTGTGAATCATCATCAACATGTTTCGGTTTATATCACCACATTTGAGGTGAATCTGAACAAGAGAAAAAGAATAATACATCAAAGTGTAAAAAATGACATTTTCTGTTGCCAGCAGGTGGCGCTCTGACTGTGAATGGATTTCATCATATGGATGTGATCAGGGCAGGAATCTGATCATACATATAAAGTTTCAGGCAGATTGGAGCATGTTCAGGGCATTTACACAGCACTTGAAATTTCATGGCGAAGGATCAAAATTCCACAGACCGCCATGGACACGCCCTTTGACTTTGGAAAAAGATTTTAATAACTTTTGCTCATTAAGGCCTCCTGTATGTACTGGTTGAATTTGAGGCGAATTGGAGTTTCCCCCTGGGAGGAGTTCGCACTGGAAAAAATTGAAAAATGGGCAAAATCTGACATTCAACGTAAAATAACTCACTTCCTGTTGGGTTTGAAATATGGCTGTCACTGACTTTTTTGTTTAGTCTGATGTGCTGCATATGTGTACCAAATTTAGTAGCTGTAGGTGAAACATGATGGGCGTGGGAAAGTGTAGGGGGCGCTATGGAGCCATTTTGCCACACACCTCTACAATTCCTTTAAAATATGAAATATTTCACCAGTCCTGATGTGTGTACAAATTTTCATGAGTTTTTGAGCATGTCTCGGCCCTCAAAAATGCAATTGTTCTGAGAGACAAATAATAATAATAAACCGTAGGGTTTCAATAGGGTCCTACGGCACCGTTGGTGCCTTGGACAGCCGGTGCCCTTGCACCGCCTGTCCTCGGCACCTCGGTGCTCGGACCCTAATAATAATAAACCGTAGGGTTTCAATAGGGTCCTACGGCACCATTGGTGCCTTGGACAGCCGGTGCCCTGCACCGCCTGTCCTCGGCACCTCGGTGCTCGGACCCTAATTAAAGCTGCAAGCAGCGTTGAACGGGTCCTCGCATCCTTGCTGGTCGGCGACCCCAAGCATGTCCACCAGGAAATGCTGCTACAGAGTGTATTTAGGCCCATGAATGTCACAAAGGCTGGATTCTGAAAACACAGTTGAAATTTCAGGCAGATTGGAGCATGTACAGGTTATTTATGCAGCACTTTCTGTCCATCCACCAGGTGGCGCTATCTCTGTGACCTGTATAGTGGTCTATGAAACTCATCAGGACTGGACTCTGATCAAACATGTAAAGTTTGAGGCAGATTGCAGCATGTACAGGGGATTTACACAAGACGTCCTGCTTCATGGCGTAACATTAAAGTTCAGTTGGCCGCCATGGCCACGCCCTTTGAGTTTTGTGAACAATTTTCACAAATACTCAACCTGAAGGCATGTTTTAAATATTGTTCCAACTTGAGGTGTTTTGGAGTTATTGCCTGTGAGAAATCAATTGTTGAAAATCAGCAAAAACACCAAAAATTGGACATTTAATTCAAAATGGCCGACTTCCTGTTGGGTTTAGAGAAGGAGTCCAAGAGACTTTTTTGTTTGCACTGACATGCTACATATGCATGCCAAATTTCATAGTTATAGGTGAAAATCTCTATGGAGGCTATTTTTAAAATTTCTGTTGGGGGCGCTATGACACATGCTGTGGATGTATTTTGGCCTATAAATGTGATCAGGACAGGACTGTGTTCAATCATGTGAGGTCTGAGATAGATTGGAGCATGCAGAGGATAGTTAGATAGCACTTGATGTTTCATGGCGAACCATCAAAATTCTGAATATCACCATGGCCACACCCTTTGACTCTGGAAGAATCTTTTAATAACTTTTGATCAGGAGATTGTGTTGTATATCTTGGCAAAATTTGAGGTCTGTAGGAGTTAACCCCGAGGAGGAGTTCGCTCTCAAAAATATCAAAAAATAGAGAAAATTTGTCCACTTAATTCAAAATGGCGGACTTCCTGTTGGGTTTAGGGGATGACTCCAAGAGGCTTTTTTGTGCGTTCTGATGTGCTCTATATGTCTCCCAAATTTTGTGGATGTCGGTGAATCGCGCTGCCGGGGCTGTTTATTAAACATACTGTAGGGGGCGCAATAGCACATGCCCTGCAGAGATGTATACATTCTTATTCCTGGAGACGACAGTGATGTGTGTGTAAATTTTGGTGAGCTGTTGAGCATTCTAAGCCTGTCAAAAACTACTTTGTTTGTCACAACAACAACACGTTGCCACGGCAACAACATTTTATCAAATGCTAAAATCTTCACACTTTGGTATTGTCTGGGGGTGAAGAATCAGCTGACCAATTTTGAGAATGATATGTCAAAGTTTGGAGCAATGGTGTGTGCAAATGTAATTTCTAAACTTCTTGTTATCAATAGGTGGCGCTACAACTTTTCCTAAAATTTTGAGTGTGGATGTCCTCAGAGTGGGCTTGGTGTCCAGCACATGAAGTTTGGGGCAGATAGGATTAGGATTTGCTGAGATATAAACATTTTAGTCGTCATGGCGAGACATCAAAATTCGCCGTGCCGCGACAGACACGCCTTTTGATGACACATCACCATTTTCACTGTGAATCATCATCAACATGTTAAGGTTTATGTCACCACATTTGAGGTGAATCTGAGCAAGAGGCAAAGAATAATACATCAAAGTGTAAAAAATGACATTTTCTGTTGCCAGCAGGTGGCGCTGTGACTGTGAATGGATTTCATCATATGGATGTGATCAGGGCAGGAATCTGATCATACATATAAAGTTTCAGGCAGATTGGAGCATGTTCAGGGCATTTACACAGCACTTTGACTTTGGAAAAATATTTTAATAACTTTTGCTCATTAAGGCCTCCTGTATGTACCGGTCGAATTTGAGGCGAATTGAAGTTTCCCCCTGGGAGGAGTTCGCTCTGGAAAAAAATGAAAAATGGGCAAAATCTGACATTCAACGTAAAATAGCTCACTTCCTGTTGGGTTTGGAATATGGCTGTCACTGACTTTTTTGTTCAGTATGATGTGCTGCATATGTGTACCAAATTTGGTAGCTGTAGGTGAAACATGATGGGCGTGGGAAAGTGTAGGGGGCGCTATGGAGCCATTTTGCCACACACCTCCACAATTCCTTTAAAATATGAAATTTTTCACCAGTCGTGATGTATGTACAAATTTTCATGAGTTTTTGAGCATGTTTAGGCCCTCAAAAATGCAATTGTTCTGAGAGACAAATAATAATAATAAACCGTAGGGTTTCAATAGGGTCCTACGGCACCGTTGGTGCCTTGGACAGCCGGTGCCCTTGCACCGCCTGTCCTCGGCACCTCGGTGCTCGGACCCTAATAAAAAACCCTAAGGTTACAATAGGGTCCTACGGCACCATTGGTGCCTTGGACAGCCGGTGCCCTTGCACCGCCTGTCCTCGGCACCTCGGTGCTCGGACCCTAATAATAATGATAATAAACCCTAGGGTTTCAATAGGGTCCTAGGCACCGCTGGTGCCTTGGACAGTCGGTGCCCTTGCACCGCCTGTCCTTCGCACCCTCGGTGCTCGGACCCTAATAAACCCTAGGGTTTCAATAGGGTCCTAGGCACCGCTGGTGCCTTGGACAGTCGGTGCCCTTGCACCGCCTGTCCTTCGCACCCTCGGTGCTCATACCCTAATAAAGCAAAAGATGCATATCTGAAGATCTAATGTAGACTAGCTGAAGTACCTGGTTGCACCACAAGGTGGAGCCTCTTACTCTTGAGCCTCCTACTCACTGAGATGACAGGCAGTTCCATGTAGGCAAGTACAGACCATTGTGACGGTTTTGCTAGCAGCAGGCCATGATGGCGCAGACTTATATGGCAATTAATGCCTTTCGACCAGATCTTGTGAGTGGAAGAAGTGTTGTAGTTTGCTCAGAGTTCATATAATTGATTACTGTAACAGAGCTGTTTTAATGGAAGACGTTGTGTGCAAGGTTAGAAGTGGATTGATTTGCTGAAAGAAAACTTGCTGCAGCTATTCAGTGCATGTTGAAATGCTAAAACTGCTTAATGGAAGGTGCAGTCAGCGCACTTGTTTGTTTTCCGAGATGCTGACAATGTGGCGGCACTCAGTGGTTGAATGTACTGAACGTTACACAGAGAACCTTTAAGTTACTGTTAATGTAAACTAAACATCACATTAAAGCTATTTATGTGGCGAATTGACTGTCATTATGAAGAAGTCCCAAAAATGAACTTAGTGAGCTTGGCATTTGCTTCTTACAGCTCTTAAAAAAGCTCCTGAGTAGATCCTTGCTTCTCAGATGTACGTCACTTTAGATAAAAGCGTCTGCTAATTGAAATTGTAGAAAAGTAGAATAAAAGGCTTCCACAAACAACACTAGTCATTTGGAGCATTTAAAAAAAAAAAAAGGTGAATTGGTTTGAAATATTGCAGAGAGTAATGGAACAAGAAGGAAAAACAGTGAACTTGTAGATGAAAAGTTGCAGACGACAGGATAAGTAAACAACTTCTCCTGATCTCAGAGTCATAGTTTGTTTTGTTGTTGACATCTAGTATAAAACAGCCACTACTGGTGCTGCCTAATCACTCTGGATTCAAATCTTCGGGATTACCACTTTAACTTTAAGCTAACAGTCTTCATTCCCTTGTTAATGTTACTGCCATGACAGTTTGTGCAACTACACACGTGGACAAAATTGTTGGTACCCCTCAGTTAAAGAAGGAAAAACCCACAATTCTCACTGAAATCACTTGAAACTCACAAAAGTAACAATAAATAAAAATTTATTGAAAATTAAATAATCAAAAACAGCCATTACTTTTGAATTGTTGATTAACATAATTATTTAAAAAAACAAACTAATGAAACAGGCCTGGACAAAAATGATGGTACCTCTATAAAAGATTGAAAACTATTTGACCAGAGTGACATGATTAACTCAGGTGTGTCATTTAATTGACATCACAGGTGTTTCCAAACTCATAATCAGTCAGTCTGCCTATTTAAAGGGAGACAAGTAGTCACCCTGCTGTTTGGTGAAAAGGTGTGTACCACACTGAACATGGACAACAGAAAGCGAAGGAGAGAATTGTCCCAGGACATCCGAAAAAAATTATAGACAAACATCTTAAAGGTAAAGGCTATAAGACCATCTCTAAACAGCTTGAAGTTCCCGTGACAACAGTGGCTCATATTATTCAGAAGTTCAAGACCCACGGGACAGTAGCCAACCTCCCTGGACGTGGCCGCAAGAGGAAAATTGATGACAAATTGAAGAGACGGATCCTTCGAATTGTATCCAAAGAGCCCAGAGCAACCTCCAAAGAAATTAAAGGTGAACTCCAAGGCCAAGGTACATCAGTGTCAGATCGCACCATTCGTCATTGTTTGAGCCAAAGTGGACTTCATGGGAGACGACCAAGGAGGACACCACTGCTGAAAAAAACTCATAAAAAAGCGAGACTGGAATTTGCAAAAATGCATGTTGACAAGCCACAAAGCTTCTGGGAGAATGTCCTTTGGACAGATGAGACCAAACTGGAGCTTTTTGGTAAGGCACATCAACTCTATGTTCATAGACTCAAAAACCAAGCATACAAAGAAAAGAACACTGTCCCTATGGTGAAACATGGAAGAGGCTCAGTAATGTTTTGGGGCTGCTTTGCTGCATCTGGCACAGGGTGTCTTGAAAGTGTGCAAGGTACGATGAAATCTGAAGACTATCAAGGCATTCTGGAGAGAAATGTGCTGCCTCGTGTCAGAAAGCTTGGTCTCAGTCGCAGGTCATGGGTCTTCCAACAGGACAACGATCCAAAACACACAGCCAAAAACACCCAAGAATGGCTGAGAGAAAAGCGTTGGACTATTCTAAAGTGGCCTTCTATGAGCCCAGATCTGAATCCCATTGAACATATGTGGAAGGAGCTGAAACATGCCATTTGGAGAAGACACCCATCAAACCTGAGACAACTGGAGCTGTTTGCTCATGAGGAGTGGGCCAAAATACCTGTTGACAGCTGCAGAACGCTCATTGACAAATACAGAAATCGTTTAATTGCAGTGATTGCCTCAAAAGGTTGTGCAACAAAATATTAAGTTATGGGTACCATCATTTTTGTCCAGCCCTATTTCATTAGTTTGTTTTTTAAAATAATTATGTTAATCAACAATTCAAAAGTGATGGCTGATTTTGATTATTTAATTTTCAATAAATTTTTATTTATTGTTACTTTTGTGAGTTTCAAGTGATTTCAGTGAGAATTGTGGGTTTTTCCTTCTTTAACTGAGGGGTACCAACAATTTTGTCCACGTGTGTAATTGATCAGCTGTCAGTAAATTACAACTCCATCTGAAAGTGAAACAGGCTCAGATTCACAGATTTCCAACATTCAAAATAACATCTGGTTTCTTAAAAGCCCTGATACGTACTGACCGTGCTGCTGACAAGCAGCTAACGAGGCCCAATTATGTATTCAAATCCTTGTCCTGGATCAGGCTAATTCTCTAAGATATAGATATAAATATAAACAGGATGACAGCTGGAATGAATACAGGCTAAAATAGATGTTTATGTTTTTGGCAGTAACTCTGACCACCACGGCGTAAAACAGCACATCATCCCAAAAGCTCTCAAAGTGACAGAATCCATCATGTCTGCCAAGGAGACGTTGTGTTCGCTGGCATCAAGCAGGATGGAGCTGGATGTCTGCTGCTCTGTGGGGCAAAGAGACGCACACATCTGCAAAGTAAATTGTTAGAACTATGACAGATGTCAGAGTGGAGATTTCCTGAATAATTGAACAATTACAGAGACACCAGTTGCCCTGGGGAGGGATGGAGGGATGAAGGTGAACAGGAGGAGGAGGAAGGCAAACATCATATTCTGAGTGTGTTTATGCCAACTAACACCACTGGAGATCAGAACAGACTGTTCCAAACTTTGTAATTAGCACTTCCACATCAAAAAATAAAACAGACACAGAGTAAGTGCACTGAGTATTAATTTCCGTTTTTAATTGAAATGTAGTTTCTGGGATCCTGTCATTGAAAATTATCTTAGTAATGTTGATGATTTTGCAGCTTTGTTGGAGCTTTAGATTTAAGGTAAATGGAAACTATCATACATTAATCAGGTGATTTAAAACTTGATTGAATATAGTAATTTATTATAGGCCACTGTCAGAATACATCAAAGCAAACTAAACGCCCTGTAAACATACAGTGGAGCCAGTTTTATACTTTATATGATGTAAATTTCCTTATCTAGCCGAGTCCACAAGAGTTTAGGCAGTAGTGCACATGCTCTGCAGGAGAGTGCATGTGCAGAATATGTCCAACTATGCATGACGAGACACCAAGCAGACTCAAAAAGTCTAGAAAAGTAAAGTAGTATAATAACAACAATTACACACCCGTGGTGTCTGCAGTTGAATACAATCGAGGTTTAAGTAGTTTTTTAAATATTCTTTTATAAGAATAAATGATAAAATATGCTATTTTGGATTGTTTTGAAGTTTTATTTGATTTCTGGAAACTGTGGGTCTCGTCCAACAACATTGTCCCTAAACAGGATTTGCTTTTAAGATATGAAAACCCAACATTTGTAAAACTTTCACAAATCCTACAAAACAGCGATGTCGAACATTATCTCTCATCAGTGTGAAGTCAAACTCAGGCAAAAACACAGTAGCAAACCAGGAAGAAATAAAACTTTGTTGGTGTGAGCCCCGGAGGAAAACTATTCTGGCGCTGAGTATCCAGTTGTTGTAATAACTCCACAGGAAACTGTGACTTATGTTTACAACAGACAGTTTGGGCTATTTTTTTCTTCACATTCTCTTCCAGACATGTCTGACTAACCTGAGGCTTTGTTTCCAATCTGTCTGATAGTCTGGCTACCCATGTTTGTTGCTTTGTTGCACTTCAGTTTTGTGATGCTGCTGCATTTCTGCAAATTAACTTGGTAATTGCGATTGACTGATAACTCATAAACGGATCCAACAAGAGCCATAAACATCAGGGGCATCATCATTTAAAGTAAAATTACGATTTACTTCCATTTGGGTTTTTTACAACATGTCTGATCACCCTGCTGCTCAATTTATCCTCATATTTGGAGTTCCCAGCAATGTTTTTTGAGTTATAAGAGGAAATTGTGCTAATCTATTGTTTCATATCTCAGGCTGTGTGAGCCACAAAAGAGATTTAAAGTTCCCACTTTAGTTCTAAATAGTCTCAACTACATGGAAAAAACTGCTTAAGACTAACACCATTAACACGATTTAGTGGTTGACGCAATAGTCACCATGGCCACAAACCACTAATCATCACATACCTACTGTACAGTAGAGAAAATTTGTGTTTTAGTACCATTTTTCTTGTTAAATGGGATTTTAATTTAGTATTTTTTAAATAAAAAAAGAAAAAATCTGCAGATTGACCTGTTTCCAGTGATATTTGTAATTAGTGTGGCTGCTTCTTGGAAATTCTATCAAAGTTGAAATCTGCAGCTGATTTTAGTACAAATATTCTTCCACTTCATCTGCAGTGTCAGAATGTTAAATTCTACTCAAAAGACACATTTATGCCTAAAAACAATGGTATTGCTGAAGTAAATTCCATTTTTAAACTGCAAACTTTGACAAATTTCTTTTGATCAGCTGCAATAAAAACCAATTAAAGCTGCAAGCAGCGATGGACGGGTCCTCGCATCCACGCTGGTCGGTGAATCCACGCACGTCCACCAGGTGGCGCTGTGACTGAGAGTGTATGTCGGCGTCTGATTCGCATCTGGACCAGAGTCTGATCATACATGTAAAATTTCAGCCAGATTGGAGCATGTTCAGAGCAGTTATAGAGCATTTCCTTTCCATCCACCAGGTGGCGCTGCGACTGAGACTGTATTTCAAACAGTGGATGTGATCAGGTTTGGACTCTGATCAGTCATGTAAAGTTTCAGGCTGATTGGAACATGTACAGGCTACTTATAAAGCATTTCCTGTCCATCCAACAGGTGGCGCCGCGACTGAGAGTGTATGTTGGCCTATGGATGTGATCAGGATTGGAGTGTGATTATACAAGTAAAGCCTGAGGCACATTGGAGCATGCAGTGGATAGTTATGCAGACCCTGTGCATCTCCTGGGGGGATCTCCTTGGGGCTTAGCCCCCCCGTCCTTAAAACCCAGTGACGGCTCTGGTCATACAGCAACTGTTGTTTCATGGCCAAGCATCAAAACTCTGATGGTCGCCATGGCCACAGCATTTGGCTTCTGGTTAAAATTTTGATAACTTTTTATCACCAAGTCCTGCTGTGTGGACTGACAAAATTTCAGGTCTCCTGGAATTATCCCCAAGGAGGTATTAACTCTCAAAAATGAGAAAAATCATCGAAAATCTAACAATTAATCCAAGATGGCCAACTTCCTGTTGGATTTAGGGCATGGCTCCAAGAGGCTTTTTTTGTGCGCTCTGATGTGCTCTATAAGCCTCCCAAATTTCATGGATGTAGGTGAAACGTGCTGGGAGGGCTGTTTGTTAAAAATACTTGTAGGGGGCGCTATAGCATGTGCAGTGCCGAGATGCATACAGTGTTGTTCCTTGGGTCAATGGTGATGTGTGTGGTAATTTTTGTGAGCATTGGAGTATTCCTAACCTGTCAGAAAGGGCAGGTGTTCAGCTGAGATATGAATCGTTAAAGTTTCATGGCGAAACATCGAAATTGGTTTGGCCGCCACAGACACGCCCTTTGATGACAAGTCACCATTTTCACTGGGATGAATCATCAACGTGTTCAGGCTGTTGTCACCGCATTTGAAGTGAATATGATCAACCGGGTAACAACAGGGCATGAAAGTGTAAACGATGTCTATTTCCTGAAACCACAAGGTGGCGCTATGACTGTCAATGAATATCCCTATGTGGATGAAATCAGGACAGGACTGTCATCATACATATAAAGTTTCAGGCAGATTGGAGAATGTTGAGAAGAATTAGACACCACTTCCTGTTTCATGGCGAAGGATCAGTATTTTGAGGCTCCGCCATGGCCACACCTTTTGGTTTTCTGGCCGAGTTTTTGATAACTTTTCATCAGAGAGGTCTGGTGCATGTCCTGGCCAAATTTCAGTTCTCTCAGACTTACCCCCTAGGAACTATAAATTTTGACAAATGTACAGCAAATTCAAGATGGCCGATTTCCTGTTGGGTTTAGGGCGTGGCTGTGATTGACTTTTTGGTGTGTCCTGATGTGGTGCATATGCCCACCAAATATTGTAGCTGTAAATGAAACATTGTGGCAGTTGGCCTAATGACCACTTTTCAATTTTGCAGGTGGCGCTATAGAGCCATTTTGCCACACACATGCGCAACTCCCATAAAATATCAAATTTTTTGCCAGTCCTGATGTGCATGCCAAATTTCACGCGTGTTGGGATATGATAAGGCCGCCAAAAAGGCAATTCATTTGCCGGGAGAAATTAATTTTGACAAATTCACAGCAAATTCAAGATGGCCGACTTCCTGTTGGGTTTAGGGCGTGGCTGTCATTGACTTTTTGGTGTGTCCTGATGTGGTGCATATGCCCACCAAATATTGTAGCTGTAAATGAAACATTGTGGCAGTTGGCCTAATGACTACTTTTTCAAGTTTGCAGGTGGCGCTATTGAGGCATTTTGCCACACACATGCACAACTCCAATAAAATATCAAATTTTTCGCCAGTCCTGATGTGCACGCCAAATTTCATGCGTTTTGGGATATGATAAGGCCGCCAAAAAGCCAATTTATTTGCCGGGAGAAAAAAGAAAAAAATTAAAGCTTCAAGCAGCGATGGACGGGTCCTCGCATCCACGCTGGTCGGCGAATCTACTCGCATCCACCAGGTGGTGCTGTGACTGAGTGTGTATGTCGGCCTCTGAATCGCATCTGGACCAGAGTCTGACCATACATGTAAAATTTCAGCCAGACAGAAGCATGTTCAGAGCAGTTATAAAGCATTTCCTGTCTACCCACCAGGTGGCGCTGCGACTGAGAGTGTATTTCAAACAGTGGATGTGATGAGGGTTGGACTCTGATCAGTCATGTAAAGTTTAAGGCTGATTGGAACATGTATAGGCTACTTATAAAGCATTTCCTGTCCATCCAACAGGTGGCGCCACGACTGAAAGGGTATGTTACAGTGTGATTACACATGTAAAGTTTGAGGCAGATCGGTGCATTCAGAGGACAGTTATACAGCAGCTGTTGTTTCATGGTGAAGCATCAAAACTCTGATGGTCGCCATGGCCACACCATTTGGCTTCTGGTTGAACTTTTGATAACTTTTCATCACCAAGTCCTGCTGTGTGGACTGACAAAATTTCAGGTCTCCTAGAATTATCCCCGAGGAGGTATTAACTCTCAAAAATGAGAAAAATCATGAAAAATCTCACAATTAATCCAAGATGGCCAACTTCCTGTTGGATTTAGGGCATGGCTCCAAGAGGCTTTTTTTGTGCGTCCTGATGTGCTCTATAAGCCTCCCAAATTTCATGGATGTAGGTGAAACGTGCTGGGGGGGCTGTTTGTTAAAAATACTTGTAGGGGGCGCTATAGCATGTGCAGTGCCGAGATGCATACAGTGTTGTTCCTTGGGTCAATGGTGATGTGTGTGGTAATTTTTGTGAGCATTGGAGTATTCCTAACCTGTCAAACAGCACGTTGTTTTTCATGGCGATATTTGGTTGCTACGGCAACAGCGTTGCATGAAATGTCACACCATTCACAGTGTGGGATTGTCAAGAGGTGAAGACTCGACTGACCATTTTTCAGCATGATATCACCAAGTTTGGGGCCATTGTACCTGAAAATATAAGGCCTTAAACTTACTATTACCAACAGGTGGCGCTATGACTTTTTCAGAATTTATGAGTGTGGATGTGTTCAGACTGGACCTGGTGTCCATCATGTGAAGTTTGGGGCAGATAGGATCTTGTTCAGCTGAGATATGAATCGTTAAAGTTTCATGGCGAAACATCGAAATTGGTTTGGCCGCCACAGACACGCCCTTTGATGACAAGCCACCATTTTCACTGGGATGCATCATCAATGTGTTCAGGCTGTTGTCACCGCATTTGAAGTGAATATGATCAACCGGGTAACAATAGGGCATGAAAGTGTAAACAAAGTCTATTTCCTGAAACCACAAGGTGGCGCTATGACTGTCAATGAATATCCCTATGTGGATGACATCAGGACAGGACTGTCATCATACATGTAAAGTTTCAGGCAGATTGGAGCATGTTCAGAAGAATTAGACACCACTTCCTGTTTCATGGCGAAGGATCAGTTTTTTGAGTCTCCGCCATGGCCACACCTTTTGGCTTCTGGTTGGGTTTTTGATAACTTTTCATCAGGAAGGTCTGGTGCATGTACTGGCCAAATTTCAGTTCTCTCAGACTTACCCCCTAGGAGCTATTAATTTTGACAAATGTACAGCAAATTCAAGATGGCCGACTTCCTGTTGAGTTTAGGGTGTGGCTGTGATTGACTTTTTGGTGTGTCCTGATGTGGTGCATATGCCCACCAAATATTGTAGCTGTAAATGAAACATTGTGGCAATTGGCCTAATGACCACTTTTTCAAGTTTGCAGGTGGCGCTATAGAGCCATTTTGCCACACACATGTGCAACTCCCATAAAACATTAAATTTTTCGCCAGTCCTGATGTGCACGCCAAATTTCACGCGTTTTGGGATATGATAAGGCCGCCAAAAAGGCAATTCATTTGCCGGGAGAAATTAATTTTGAAAAATTTACAGCAAATTGAAGACGGCTGACTTCCTGTTGGGTTTAGGGCGTGGCTGTAATTGACTTTTTGGTGTGTCCTGATGTGGTGCATATGCCCACCAAATATTGTAGCTGTACATGAAACATTGTGGCAGTTGGCCTAATGACTACTTTTTCAAGTTTGCAGGTGGCGCTATAGAGCCATTTTGCCACGTGCATGCGCAACTCCCATGAAATATCAAATTTTTCGCCAGTCCTGATGTGCATGCCAAATTTCACGCGTTTTGGAGTATGATAAGGCCGCCAAAAAGCCAATTTATTTTACGGGAGAAAAAAAAAAATAATAAAAATAAACCTTAGGGTTTCAATAGGGTCCTGGGCACCGCTGGTGCCTTGGACAGTCGGTGCCCTTGCACTGCCTGTCCTTCGCACCCTCGGTGCTCGGACCCTAATAATAATAAACCCTAGGGTTTCAATAGGGTCCTTGGCACAGCTGGTGGCTTGGACAGTCGGTGCCCTTGCACCGCCTGTCCTCGGCACCCTCGGTGCTCGGACCCTAATAATAAACCCTAGGGTTTCAATAGGGTCCTTGGCACCGCTGGTGCCCTGGACAGTCGGTGCCCTTGCACTGCCTGTCCTTCGCAACCTCGGTGCTCGGACCCTAATAAACCCCAGGGTTTCAATATGGTCCTAGGCACCGCTGGTGCCTTGGATAGTCGGTGCCCTTGCACCGCCTTACCTCGGCACCCTCGGTGCTCGGACCCTAACTAAACGCTGTTTTTGTGGGTACATCACCTGTTCCAACATGTTCTGCAGCCGCTCGGCTTCCAGGTCAATGACAAACTTCTTCTCCTGTCGCCGGTCCAGGTCCTCCAGCAGTCGCCGGTAGCTGGCGTCATTGAAGTTTTCCACGCAGATGGCGCTGACCTGCCAGTTGTTCTGTCCAGCCTTCTCCATAATGGCCTGCAGGATGGCATATCCTGAAAGTAAAACATTCAATTTAATTTTAAGCTTTATCATTTTGTTTTTTGCATCACAGTGCTTAATAATGTTCCATATAAGTATCTATTGTATGTACTCAATAACCACTCTTCACTTTATCAACACAAATGTTTATTTTTATCCAACTAAATATTTTCCTAACAATAAAAGAAAAAAAGTCAAAAAATGTTAAAAGGTCCATGAATAAGTATAGCAAAATTGGACAGCACCATGATTCACATTATAGGTTCAGCACAGGTGTAGATTTTAGCAGTGACACAGCAAACACATCCCCATCAATATTTTGAACACAAGCAAAAATCAACAGATTTTTATTTTGAAAAAACACTCAAACACTCAAACACTCATAGATACAGCAACGCCTCCGACAAGAGTGGATCTTTTTTCCTTAACATGTCAAACATAGATATATGTGCAAAAGTTTGGGATTTAAAAGTCAACAACAATGAATGAATTTGTCATTGATGTGAAATAGTAAATGCAAAGAACTTATTTTTCCAAAGACAGAAATTCCACTAGAAATTATTGCACAAAACAAACTAACTGGTGGACAAAAATATCTCCAACAGGCAGAAATATAAGTTTTTGATGCTACAAACTAACTAGAGAGGACCTCTAGTCATTGTTCATAACCACAACTTTTCTCTTTAGTTGCATAGCCAGAACCAAACCTTAATCATTGTGCATTTGCCACAACTAAGATCTTTCACTAATTGTAGCCATAGCATGGTTGTAATTTCCACATATTGTAGAAACGGTAAAGGCAAAAGAAATATATGTTTTTGATCAGACTGTTGTCATTAAACACAGTTTTTGCAGAACTGCCTAGAACCAACTCTTCTCTGTGCTTCATAGCCGGATAAAGAACTCATACTTGCCGATAAAGTTTTGTTGAGACTTAACCCAAACGCCAAACAAACAGGTTTTCTATGTTCATCTCACATTGCACGGGTAAAACGTTTCTTTAAGGTAGATTGGACTTCTCCAGTAAACAGCTTGTTTTTTCATTCAGTATTCATTACCCAAATGCATCATGCCTCCTTGAGGCCTCAAAAAACACATTGAATCCATTTTATACCCCATGAAGCTACATTTTAAATATTTTACATCTTGCATTTGCTATTGAGCATTCTTCCCCACTTGTTGCAGGCGCATCAAAATTCAAGATTCAAGAGCTTCAATTTTCCAAATGCTCTTACAAAATGTGCAGTCAAATGCAAAATAATTTTCTTTTAAAAAAGAACTTTAGAAAATAAGAGGAAAGGCACAATAAATACTCAGGAGGTAGAGATCTGATCTTCTCAGTGGAACAAACTGAACTGAATCGGCAACAGTTATGTACCTTGCATCATTTGCAAGGTGCAAAACTCTGCTGCAACAATAATGTAACAATGAAAATTCAATTAGCCCTTAACTGCACGTGTAATTGGACCCTACACTCTTCCATAAGTAGGTCAAAAAGGACCTGTTTAAGAATCAATGTGTTCTTATACAATTTTTGTCATTTTGGTTGAGAGTAATAATTTTGTATTATTGTTTGTGTTATATTTTTGCCCATACAAGAATGATTTCATGTTTGAAATATCTTTTTTTTTTTTACTTTATAATAGATTTTGAACATTTTGATAATTGATAAAGAATATTACACAGAACAGCAACAGAAGAATGTTAACATCCATTTTGTTGACATTTTTCCACTCTTTTCCTCCAGCTGCTGTTGTTCTCCGTCACTCCAAATTTGTGCATCACCTCTTGTTTGATATTATTAGTGCTTGGGGTAGTAATACTGAAACAAAAATTTCTTTAAAAGTATAAAAGGTAACTTAAAAATGCAAATGGAATGATATCAAATACAAGTCTTTTAAGGAATAGCTGGAAAATAAAATGATAAAAAGTTTTCATTATAAAGATATTGCAAGAAAACAACCTCAACAGGTCATTTTTGACCCACTTGAGCATCTAAAGGTTAAACATTTCAATCATTCTCTGAAGAGTTGCTGCAGTTTGTCATATGAGACTGAAAACATGGCTCTCATGGCTGTTTTTGTGCAGTTCTGGATCTAAATTGATCACTTTGCATTACTACAATAACGCTTTGTGCGCTAGAAATCTTATTCAAGTGTCAGTTTAACGGCTCCTGAATAGGTTTGCTGCTTGAATCAAAGCAGATGTTTTCCAGACTGAAATATGGCACACGTGAAGTGCTAAAGCATATTGCACATAATTGCTAATTTTGAATCGCAAACTGGCTTTAGTTGGCCCCAACGTGCCTGTCAAGACAGCCTCCTTCCGATCTGAAGGAAACTAAAAAAGAAATCAGCTTTTGTGCTTTTCCATGCTGAGCCTAGCTTTTGATCCGGTTGGAGGAAAAAGGAGTTGGACGTGACACGAGACTCTGGAGGAGGTTGGGCCGTCACTGTCAGGTTTGTGTAGGAAGAAGATGAGTGTCAGCGAGGAAACTGGGGAGCTGTGAGGGCGGCTGTTCTCCAGCAGGAACAGATGTCCCCCTTAAACGGCCCCTCCTGGTGGCCATCACAATCTGGCAACCCGTCTCCCTTTGCTCCCAATTAGTGGATTAACCTGTGCTCTGGCAACCCTGCTTCCTTTCCACCTCCTTCATCCCCTCCCCAGCCCCCCTTTGCTCCCCATTATAGGGATGTCGATGCCAAGGGGGACTGCTGGTTGAAGCAACACACACACACACATGGAAAACACACACACAAGCATGTTTTATGTCAGACCGTCCTGAGGGAAGAGCCGGTTCATGACATTTTGGTTTGCCCTGAAGTCGGACCCCAAATGGGATGGGATTGTTCTCTGTTATAACAGAAGACAAATGGAGCTGCATGTTGAAAGCAGGAAATTCTGAATCAGCTTTTGTTGCTGCACAAAAGTGTCACAGTGGGACAGAGTTGACAGATATTTTCCACTTTCCAAGAAGAATACTTGAATGTCTGACACTTGATTAAAATTATGCTTCTGTATTATTACTACTACGGCTGAACGGTTTGGGGAAATGTCTGACAGATACGGCGTTGTGATAAGCAGTTTCATTTTTAAAAGTCATACCTCAGTTATTGTGCCAAGATCAATAAAGAAATAATGTTTAAATTATGATTATTAAAAGCTTATGTTCTCTGCATGTGGTCGGCAGTTTAACCCTTTGAATACCAAGCAGTTTCTGGGTGTTTTGCTGCTGCTGTTTTTACTCACTGTGGGATCATTTATAACTGCATTCTAAAGTCATGCACCTTTATGGAAACAGCACAACCATGGCTAGAAGTGGAGAGAATTAAAAAAATGTCTAATGTGCACTATGACACAGCTATAATGCCATAAATTACTAAAATGTAAGAAAAAACTAAAGTTATTTCTAATTTATTGGATCACAATTTTAAAAAAATTCCATCACCATATCAAACATTTCTTCAAGTGGCCAGGTGTTACATATATTGGCGAAATAGTTGCTCTACATATTATAGATATTTTACTTTATCCATTTTCAAAGTGTTTTTTCTCATATCTGCTCTTTGTAAACACAGTTTGCCGGCAGTTCAGCCGAAAAGTCCCTGAATTTTTGAAGGAGAGAGCTGATTTATTAATGGCACCTTGATTGCATCAAGGAATGTGGAATTTTTTGTTTTTTACTGAATGTGATTAGTGCAAACTACTTTTTTTTTTTTTTTTTTAACATTTTTTAATGTGACAAGTAGAGTATAATGATTTTGATGAAATATCATGATTCTAAGCTTAGAATTGGTTGTCAAAAATAAAAATTGGACAGTTTTAATTTTTTTTTTAACAGTTGCTGGCTCTGACAAATGTAGCAATTTTTATTGTTATTGTTTTTTTTAAAGATAACATGCTCCTGCAACACCTTTGCAGGTTTTGGGGTTCAGAAGAAAAAGTTCTGAACCACACATGGTGCATAAATCCTGAATTTGTTCATTGACCTGTTTCAAATGATCATGATTTCATTTTCATTTATAAATGAATTTATTGTCCAACCATATGTACTAGACCCCATAACTGCTTGACAAATAAGATATGAGGGGATTTTACATTTGTAGTTTGACAAAATCAATGATACTTCCATTTCTAAGTTCCATTTTAAAATTTAAAGTGTAAACTGTTTTCCCACACTTTCTATCTCTACTACCTTTATCAAAAATAAATACAAAATGTTAAAAAAGAAACAAGTATGATTAAAATATGAGGAAATATGATATTGAGCTTTAACCAAATTCAGCTTATTTCAATTTTTAAAAAGGCAGCTGCCCCTAAAAATCAATTGTCCTCAATATTTTAACCAGAAGTTTAATAAACAATCAGTTACGTTCCATGTAGCATCTCTTCAGTCATGACTGATGTTACTTTCTGAATGGTAAAATCAATATTCTTTGTGTCAATATTCACATCCCTGGACTTCAAATACACTATTTCCTTACCTTAACATTTACTTAGTGGTGTTTGTGTCTACCTGCTAAGGGACTACAGACAGATAACAGCTGGTGCCTGAATCTGATTCAAAGTGCCTCTTCTTATTGCTTGAGATTAAGGGTTTCGCACTTGTTTCCTGACAAATAAACATAAAAACGGACAGACTGTGCAGGGCAGGAAGCCATAGATGAGGCTAAAATGTCTCCCTGTGGTAGGTGCAGCATTTTTGCTGCTATTGACTGCATCGACTGATGCTGCTTAAGCTAAATGAGCAGCTGTTAGTGTGTTATGCTGTGAAACCATAGTTTATCATGATGCCAGTGAGCAACTTTTCCTTTTGGGTTGATGCAGCGCAATCAATTTTAAGCTTATTTCCAGCATGTTTTGTATCTCTTGTGCTACATTTGACTCTCATAATGTCACACTTACAGCTGCTGGGCCTTTCAACCTTGTACAGCAAATACACATTTTGGTAATAACCGCAGATTTACTACTTGCAAATTTGCAGTAATTTTCGACAAGCATGGATTTTTTTTGGCTGACAACAGTGATAGCTTTTATGGCTGACATTGACTTATTACAACCCAATTCGTCTATCCATCCTTCCACTTTCTACTCCTTATCCAGGTCTGGGTTGCAGAGGCAGCGACCTAAGCAGAGCTGCCCAGAACTCCCTTTTTAAGCTCTTTCAGGAAGTATCCCCAAGCCAGCTGAGAAACATAATCTCTCCAGTGCATCCCGGTTCCACCCTGGGTCTCCTCCCAGCTGATAACGCCCAAAACACTGCGCACGTAAGGCAGCTGGAAGGCCTCCTGGACAGATGCTCGGACCACCTAAACTGGCTTCTCTCCATGCAGCGGACTAGAGGTTCTGCTGAAATTGTTTTCAGGGATTTGAAAGCTTCCTGTAGAAAATCATAATAAATGGTTGAGCAACACAGTGCTTCATACTGTAAAGGTCCCATATGGTGAAAAATCCATTTTAATTGTCTTAAACAGCTGGAGGTGTAAAATAAAAACTGTGAAAATATGAAGGAGCCAAATACCACCATTCCTCAATTAGATGGCCTTCCGGCTTTACAAATTGGTAAGAATTATGTTTAGTTTCTCAGCAGAATCTGAGGAACCACTACTTGTTTGGATCATACATTATATAATTCTGTACCCTCACTGGTGTGATCCATTTAAAACAGGGATCGGCAACCTTTAACACTCAAAGAGCCATTTCGACCCGTTTCCCACAGAAAAGAAAACACTGAGAGCCGCAAAAAACTTTTGGCATTTAAAATGAAGACAACACTGCATATATCGCTTTTTTACCTCTATGCCCTTGTTAATTTTGACTAATTAATTAATAAAAAAAATAATGCATTAAAAAAAATAATGTATTTAACCGTACCTTTCTCAGTTCCCAAATTTCTGGCACACCGATAACACTGATGAACACTCCAGCCAGCTAGGTAGCGCTAATGAACCTAAAGTCTGTTTTCCAGCCATGAAGAAGATTCACAGGATGCACTGTCAGCGCACAACAAAGTTTAGTGAATAGTGATTGAAGATGAGAACACTCTGAGTGTGTTGAGCAGAAATTTTCTTTTAAAAATCTTCCTGATGGCAGCTTGGATAAAAACGTGGTTATTTGGAAATTGTGCAACAAATAGTTTTCTGATCACCGCAACACTTCAAGCCGGTGTATCCATCTCATAATAGACCACTTTTCGAGATGCTAAAGGTGCTTGAGTTTACAAAAAGCTTTAAAATATTGAATATAATCGCGACAAATGAACTTTGAGGTTGCAGTAATCTGTAAATGTAGTAGACAGATAAATATAAATGAAATATACTTGTGCAGGACTCTGCTGTGAAGGCGGAGATGTGTGGCGGTGGTGTATTTGCGACAATAAAAAAGAAAGAAATTTGAAGGAGTGACGGCTAGGATTTAGGAATGGTGGCCCGCCGCTGCTGAATGAATGTAGAGCAAACACTGGGATCCGAAGATCAACAGGACTCCAAATGAATACACTGTTAACCTTTCCTGCTCAGCTCCCGACTGTGGTCAGGAGCCCAGGGGAGGACAGTTCTCTAGGGCCGAAGTTATTGTTGTTACTTCGGGGTTAACCCCCTTCACTTCCTCAGCAGTCGTAGAAGGCAAAGACACAGGAGCCCGACCTTATTGAAGAATACTGCAGCCTTTATTTCGAATTAACAGTGACTGAACGATACAGTCGCGCTAACCCAGCAGCTACACACCTCTTCTCTCTTACTCCCCGAACCGACTGTCATCTTCCTCGCTCGCGCTGCATTCAGGGTCGCTCAGACATCTTGCTCTCCCCCTCTCACACACACACACACACACACACACACACACACACACACACACACACACACACACGCTGCTCTCTCTCTCCCTCTCTCATAACGGAGCCACACACTCTCATAACAACACGCAGGCCGGCGAGTGTCGGAGATTGACGGCTGGGACGCATATTTTGACAGACAAAAATTAAGACGTTTTATTTTGATGTTACAAGATCACAATAATCTTCAAATTTAGAATTACATTTTTAAAACTAACAAACTAAAATAAAAAAAAATGTAATTAAATAACCTGCTGATTATTAATTTTCCAAAGCTACAGGGAGCCACAACAGAGGGACGAAAGAGTCGCATGCAGCTCCGGAGCCACAGGTTGCCGACCCCTGATTTAAAACAACCAGCTGCCACACATTCCAACCGGGTATATTTACTTTCTAGAGCTGCTTCTGCTAACTCTAAAATGTGTCAGCCTTAAGTAAAATATTGCCATATGTTCTGCTGCTGACAGCAAGAGTAAATACAAGAGTCTATATGTCAGGGCTCCCTCCTCACCCCCGTCCTTCCCACCTGACATCCCCAAATACCCCTTTTCCCATCTGCTTCTCTCCCCCTCTCCTGTTCCTCTGCCCTGCCTGTCTCTCATCCACTCCTCTGCCCTACCTGTCTCTCATCTGTTCCTCTGCCCTACCTGGCCTGCCTATCTCCCATCCGCTCCTCTGCCCTGTCTTTCCCCTACAGCTCGGTGCCTGAGTGGAGTCCAGCTTCTCCAGCTGACTCCACTCAGGCAATCAACCTCCTCCACGGCTCCCGGGCAGCTGATAATCATCATGCTAACGACTCACCTCCACAATAAGTACCGGCTCAGCCTTCCACTCCCTGCCAGAGTATTAAACAAGAACCATGCAGTTCGGTTTGCGCTCTAGCCTTTAACATTTTCTGTTTTGAGTTTCTGCCGTGTTCTGACGTTGTTTTCTCCTGCTTTGTTCAGTTCAGCTGCCCGGGATCCCCCGCCATCCTTCTTTCCCTCCGGCTCTCCCGACAAGTCCTCACCGGTTTCCCCTGCCTGGACCCCCACTCCTGCCTGGATCCCCACTCCTGCCTGGAACCCCCACTCCTGCCTGGATCCCCCACTCCTGCCTGGATCCCCCACTCTTGCCTGGATCCCCCACTCTTGCCTGGATCCCCCACTCTTGCCTGGATCCCCCACTCCTGCCTGGATCCCCCACTCCTGCCTGGATCCCCCACTCCTGCCTGGATCCCCCACTCCTGCCTGGATCCCCCACTCCTGCCTGGATCCCCCACTCCTGCCTGGATCCCCCACTCTTGCCTGGACCCCCACACCTGCCCGGAACCCCCCGCTCCTACACCCTGGTTTTCCCCCACCTAGCCACCATTTTCACCCCCAAACAATAAACCACTTGCATTCAGCCAGCCCTGGTAGTGTGGCTTTCTGCTCGGGTCCACCAGCTCAGTCCGTGACAGAATACTCTGGCCAACAAACGGACCCGGAGAGCCCACTACCGGGGTTTGGACCAATCCTCTCCCCTCCACAGCCCTCGCCATCCCCGTAATTGGAATCCCTCTGCTCTGCTCCTCGTCTGGTCACCGTCAGTCCTCTGTGAGTAACTCTCCTTTTGTTAAATCCAGTCTAGCCCAGTACACCCCACTGTTAATTTTGTTGGAGCCACCCTGTTTAGTTTTCAGTCACCATGCCTAGCAAGACCTCGACCCAGCCCGCTGAACCCCAGACCCAGACTTCAGATTCATCCTACGTGTTCTTCTTTTCTTGCAAGGAGAACAGCGTTTTTTTTTTTATGCTGTCAGCGACCTCTGGTGGGAGTGGAAGGAGACTGGCAAGGAGAGCACAGTAGTCTTGGCGCACAGGTTAGCAGCCCAGAGGCCCGAGCTAACCTGCCGCCTACCCAAGGAGATACAGGACTTCCTGGACACTCCTCCCCGTACCCAGTCCCCGGCTCCTGTTCCGCCCCCGGAGGGGCTCCCGGCTCCGCCCCCGGAGGGGCTCCCGGCTCCGCCCCCGGAGGGGCTCCCGGCTCCGCCCCCGGAGGGGTTCCCGGCTCCAGTTCCCGCGGAGGTCGACGGCGCCCCGCCCCCAGTTCCCGCGGAGGTCGACGGCGCCCCGCCTCCAGTTCCCGCGGAGGTCGACGGCGCCCCGCCTCCGCTCCCTGGAACCTCGGCAGCCTTAGAAGGGACTAAGGTCTTCCCCGAGTCCAGGAAGAGGCTTTGCGCCTCCCATCCTGCGCCGCCCCCGGAGGGGCCCCTGGATCCTGCGCCGCCCCCAGAGGGGCCCCTGGATCCTGCGCCGCCCCCGGAGGGGCCCCTGGCCCAGTGTTCGGTCCTGCCCCCGGAGGACCCATCGGACCCGGCTCTGCCCCCAGTCCGTCCTCCAGCCCGGCCCCTCTGCCCTGTCCGGCCCCCGGGCCGTCCTCCAGCCCGGCCCCTCTGCCCTGTCCGGCCCCCGGAGCCGTCCGCCGGAGCGGCCCCTCTGCCCTGTCCGGCCCCCGGGCCGTCCGCCGGAGCGGCCCCTCTGCCCTGTCCGGCCCCCGGGCCGTCCGCCGGAGCGGCCCCTCTGCCCTGTCCGGCCCCCGGGCCGTCCGCCGGAGCGGCCCCTCTGCCCTGTCCGGCCCCTACCTGCCCAGCCCCTGGACCGTCCGCCGGAGCGGCCCCGCCTGTCTGTCCCGTCCCTACCTGCCCAGCCCCTGGACCGTCCGCCGGAGCGGCCCCGCCTGTCTGTCTGGACCCCAGGCCGTCCTCGGAGAAGGGACCCTCCGGCGAGTCCAGCTTCGGCCGGCCCTGCCTCCAGGACTCCCTCTGAAGCGCGCCCTCCACCCTGTCCAATCTCAACCCGTCCCGCCTTCGGGCCGTCCCCCGAAGCGGACCCTCTGGCCCGCCCAGCCTCGACCGGGCCGCCCCCCGGAACGGACTCTCCGTCCTGCCCATCCACGGCCATTCCGGCCCCCAGGAACGGACTCTCCGTCCTGTCCATCCCCGGCCAGTCCGGCCCACAGTCCATCCTCCGGAGCGGATCCTCCAGCCCACTCATCCCCAGCCAGTCCGGCCCACGGTCCGTCCTCCGGAGCGGACCCTCCGCCCTATCCATCCTCGGCCAGTTGCGCCTTCGGGCCGACCCCCAGAGCTACTGCCCTTCCCTTCACTCAGTTCAGTCCTGCCCAGTCCTGCCCTCAGTTCAGTCCTGCCCAGTCCCAATCCTGCCCCAGTCTAGTTCCCCCTGTGGGCCCTTCCAGTTCCCCCTGTGGGCCCTGCCCTTCCAGTTCCCCCTGTGGGCCCTGCCCTTCCAGTTCCCCCTGTGGGCCCTGCCCTTCCAGTTCCCCCTGTGGGCCCTGCCCTTCCAGTTTCCCCTGTGGGCCCTGCCCGCCCTTGGTAGCCGTGGGTTCTCGCCCCGGCTGGCTCCGTAGGGCGCCAGGAGGCGCCCATTGAGGGGGGGATACTGTCAGGGCTCCCTCCTCACCCCCGTCCTTCCCACCTGACATCCCCAAATACCCCTTTTCCCATCTGCTTCTCTCCCCCTCTCCTGTTCCTCTGCCCTGCCTGTCTCTCATCCACTCCTCTGCCCTGCCTGTCTCTCATCCACTCCTCTGCCCTGCCTGTCTCTCATCCACTCCTCTGCCCTGCCTGGCTCTCATCCACTCCTCTGCCCTGCCTGGCCTGCCTATCTCCCATCCGTTCCTCTGCCCTGTCTTTCCCCTACAGCTCGGTGCCTGAGTGGAGTCTAGCTTCTCCAGCTGACTCCACTCAGGCAATCAACCTCCTCCACGGCTCCCGGGCAGCTGATAATCATCATGCTAACGACTCACCTCCACAATAAGTACCGGCTCAGCCTTCCACTCCCTGCCAGAGTATTAAACAAGAACCATGCAGTTCAGTTTGCGCTCTAGCCTTTAACATTTTCTGTTTTGAGTTTCTGCCGTGTTCTGACGTTGTTTTCTCCTGCTTTGTTCAGTTCAGCTGCCCGGGATCCCCCGCCATCCTTCTTTCCCTCCGGCTCTCCCGACAAGTCCTCACTGGTTTCCCCTGCCTGGACCCCCCACTCCTGCCTGGACCCCCCACTCCTGCCTGGACCCCCCACTCCTGCCTGGACCCCCCACTCCTGCCTGGACCCCCCACTCCTGCCTGGACCCCCCACTCCTGCCTGGACCCCCACTCCTGCCTGGACCCCCACACCTGCCTGGACCCCCACACCTGCCCGGAACCCCCCGCTCCTACACACTGGTTTTCCCCCACCTAGCCACCATTTTCACCCCCAAACAATAAACCACTTGCATTCAGCCAGCCCTGGTAGTGTGGCTTTCTGCTCGGGTCCACCAGCTCAGTCCGTGACACTATATGCATTCCCAGCATCTAAGGAGCTAAAGATCCAGTACACTTTTTATTTTTTTATGGCAATGTTATCACAACTATGGGAAAGTCCATAGTTTTAGCATGTTATGTGGCTAATATGGCTAACATTGCATTTACTTTGATTGTATCTCCACAGATCAGAGCTCTGTGAAAACTTAAACACTGAAGCACAAACAGAAATGATTAGGACTGATTTGAAAGGGCTAAACAAGGACTGGGTGGGTTCCTATAATTCCATGTTGCCAGCTGTGTTTCAGTGCAACCTCAACTCAGCCAGTATTTACCTCTGTTTTCTTCTCTCTTGTTTTCTGTGCTCACATATTGTGTATTTTAATTCAGACAAATCCCCAGTAAAACTTCTTATTTGGATATTTCAAGTTGTCTGTTGTCAGACAACTGATCAAGTATGAAACAGTGTCTAAAACACTGCTCCTTTAGACTACATGTCAACCAGCAGTCACTTCAGAGCCACTTCAAGCTGCTGCTCTGAACTACTAAATCACTGATTTTATGATTGCAACATTGACTGACAAATTCAGTTAAAAATAACAAGCTATACTGTGAATTTGGTCATTTTTCTTGTAAAATCAAATAAAATTATGTCTGTGTCAGCTACAGTTTTGCTCAGTGCTGTCAATCACAGAGACAGAGAGTGTCTTCTTCTTGAAGGGGGTGTTGATGTTAAGCTACAGAAACTGAAATCAAGGAGTTTTACAGTCTTGCAAAATGAAAACATCTTCATGATACTTTGAGGTGAAATTCAAGGACATATGTGGGACTTCTAAGTGTTCCTTATTTTTACAAGATTTTTTTTAAAATATGACCAATAGCTCATGAATGTGGCATCAGAATTTGTAAAAGCCATAACACTACTTGATTAGACACTAATCCAGGATCCAGTAGAAGCTAGCTCTGTGTTTGTGCACAGTGGGGCCTCTAGTCTCCACTCAGTTACTGCAGAAATTCAGGCAAAAAATGATTTCTCAGTTGTGTTACATCCCTGCTAATGTGCAAATCTTTGCATTAAAATGAGACTTAATCCTCACCTCAATTCAGAGCATCTTCTAAAGGAAAAATGTTAATAAAATTTAGTGGACAATAAAATTTACAGATGTCCCCTAAATGCCTCACAGACAGGATGCAGTAGAAGGCAGCTGGGTGTTTGTGCACAGAGAAGTCTCCAGTCAAAAATAGCCAAAAACGACTTTAAAAAGAGTAAAGTATATTGTTTTCAAGTCAGATCTACAGAAGATGAAACCAGATAACTTCATCTAAACTGTCTTTTTTTCTGTGGCATCGGACTTTGAAAACCCATGACACTACTAGACTAGACACTAAAATTTACCAATGTTCCCTAAATGCCTTGCATGTAGGAGAGAGTACAAGCCAGATGGGTGTGCACAGAGAAGCCTCTCGTCTCCAGAAAGTTACTGCAGAAACTCAGACAAGAGAAAATACTTCTGGGTTGTTTTACATCCCACTAATGTACAAATCTTTGCATTGAAATGAGACTGAAAATACTCTTCACCTCAATTCAGAATATATCCTAAAGGAAAAATGTGATTAAATCTTAGCAGACACTAAAAATGACCAATGTTCCCTCAATACCGCCTATGCATGGTACAGTAGAAGCTAGCTGGGTGTTTGTGCACAGAGCAGTCTCTTGTCTCCACTAGATGAAAAATAACTTAGAAAAGAGTAAAATAAGGGGTTCTAATGTCAGATTTACCCAACTTATAACCAGATAATCGTATTTGTGGGTGTTTTCTGTGAGCAAGAATAGTTTAAACATCAACATCACAGTCGATCGTGTTCATTTATTTGCGAGAAGCCAATAGTGCTGCTGACTGTTTTTACATAGATTTCAATTTTCTTTAGGTCAATACTAATTTATCTTATTATTTATTTGAATATTATGACTTTTTTAACTTTTAAATTCCTTATGTTCCATGCTTTAAATTACAATAAAGGATTATATTGTAAAATAATATAATACTCAATTAACTGTGAAGCAAATACTTTAATTGACAAGGACAAGGATTACTGTTAAAAGTAATAAAGCCAGCAAAATCTTGCAGTCTGAAACACATATTTCAGAATATGCTTCATGAGGGTGTACGTTCTCTTTATTTGTGGCCATTCAGGGAAACAGGCTGAGGTTAAGAAAGTGACACGCTGCTGTAATATAAAACTGTCAGAATCAGGAGCCAGATTTCAGAGTTTCCCACCAGATAGAAATCAGCAGCAGGGCGGGCCGCTGCGATATCCCATCATGCCCCATTGTGCCACATGGTGCACACATCTCATAGACGGGAAGCTGCAGTAGTGGTGGCTGAGGCAGGCAAAGCTCGTAAAGGGTCAGCTGATTACCAGCTGATAAATGTGTAGCCCCAGGGCTGAATGTGGAGCAGCAGCCAGTCGCAATCAGCATCAGCGTCAAAGACACAGCCATGGGCGAGACGGCCGACCGACCGACGCATGTTGTGCAGAACAGAGCCGAGCTGGACACTAGTTGGAAGCAGCTACAGCATGTGGAGAGGAAACCGAAGCACATCTGGTTCTGTTTGGTTTCTTCCTCTTCTGCTGCTGCTGCTCTCCTTCCCTGTTGTCGAGTCCTCTGCCCTCCGGTGTGAAGCTCAGAGACAGCATATGTCGACTCCTTCCATCCTTCCTTCCTTGATGCTTTGCTTCAACCTTCTCCTCTCCATAGAAAACACAGAGAGTTTGATGTGTTTAAAAAAAAGAGATTCATCACAGCTGATATCGGTGCATCTGCTGAAGGAGGAATGACATCTGTTCTTTAGTGTTCTCTTGTTGATTCCGGCTTTGTCTTTCCACATGTATCTCCATGTTCTCTCATTTCCTTCCTTTTTCTTTCACCTATCCTTGTTTCCTCTCCTTTACTTAGAACTTCCTTTCTTCCACCCTAATCTGTTCTTCTGCTGTTTACGCTACTAATCTTGTTTCCTCATCTGTCCTTTCCTACTCTCATTTTGTCCTCTTGTATTTTAGTTACCTCTTTTAACTTTACATTTCCTCTTTATCCTTTTCTTTCCTTTACATCCTCTCCTTCCACTTCTCTGTTTTTTCTATTGTTGTTTCTCTCTGATTTCTTGATTCCATCCTTCTTGCTTTCATTCTTTTCCTAAGTCTTTGTTTCCTCTCCTCTCTTTTCTTCTCCTGTCCGCTTCTCCTTTTTACTAAATTTCCTGATTTCTTGTCTCTTGTACTCTTATTTTTGCTTTTCCTTTTCGCTTCCTACTCTAAAATCCTTGTTTCCTTTCCTCTGCTCATCTCTTCTATTCCTATTTCTTCACCTCTCCTTCCCAGTCTTTTAATTCCGTTCCTCTCTTCTTGCCTCTTTTACTGCTTTGTTCTCATTCCTTTCTTCTCCCCTTCTTACAATTTGTCCACTAATCTCTTCTTTCCTCTCACTTTTTTCCTTTCTATGGAGTTCTTTTCTCAGATCTTCATTTCTTTTCCTAATGGTACTGTCTACAGATACGGACCCGTACCCGTAGCCTGTGGGCTACGGATACGGCACTTTCCATTTGCCAGACAGATACGGACCCGTACGCGAGTCTCGCGAGTCAAGAAGCTGCTAACCACTGCAAACTGTTGAAAGGTAAGCAAAGGTTAAGGTTAGGGTTAGTGTTAGGGTCAGGTTTAGGGTCCGTACCTGTAGTACCGATGCTATGGGTCCGTACCACTAGCGTCTACCGGGAGTCACATGACCAGATCTCACGTATCTGATTGGCAAATGGCAAGTGCCGTATCCGTAGTCCATAGGCTACGGGTACGGGTCCGTACCTCTAGCAACAACCTTTCCTAATCTCTTGTTTTCTCTCCATTTCCCTCTTCTTTTCTTTTAGTTTCTTCTCCTTTTACTTCATTCGTGTGTCCTCATCTCACACTTTTTTCTTCTATTCTCATTTTCTCACCTCTCTTCTTCTTCTCCTAGTGTCCTAATGTTTTCCTTCCTCTTCTTCTGTTCTTTCCTCAAATCTTGTTTCCTCTCAGCTCCTTCCCTTCCCTTTTTTCCTCTTTGCCATTTCTTTTTGTTTCATCTCCCCTCTCCTCTCCTTTTTCCTACTAATTTCTTTCTTTCTCTAATCTCCTTTTGTCTCTCCTACCCTCATTTTCTGCCCCCTTGTTTTATTTCCTCTCCTCATCACTCGTTCCCTCTCTTTTCCTTTTTTCTCCATTCACCTCTTTTATTTGCTTACTCCTCAATTCTCATTCCTCTCCTCTGTCCTCATTTTTACTTCTAATCTTTTGATTTCTCTTTTCTCCTACCCTGATTTTTCTCTTAATTTTGTTCTGTTCCTCATCTGTCTTTCCTTTCTTATAGTTTCTGCTTATTTCCTCACCCTTCTTTTTATTTTTGCTCTTAATCTCTTGCTTCCTTTTCTCTTATTTTTCTTCCTTTTATTTCCTTTTCTTACTTCTGCTTTCATCTGTTTTGTCTCTTTTACTTTAGTTTAATTTTATTTCCTCTCCTAATCTCTGATTTTCTCTCCTCCTCTTCCTTTCCTTTCCTCCATCCTTGTTTGCTTTTAGCAATGCTCTTGCTTCCTCTCCCTACAATCCGTTTCCTCTCCTTTTGTTTCTCTGTGTATTTATTCTCTCCTCTTCGCTTCCTTAGCTCTCTCATTTCCTCTCCTTTGATTTCCTCTCCTAAATTTTCTCTTCTTCTTTTCCTTCTGTTCCTCAATCCTCTATTCCTTTCGTTTAGTTTCTTCTTATTTTCTCTCTCTTCCTTTCATTTCTGCTCCTAATCTATAGCTTCCTTTCCTTTTTTCTGTCCTTGTTCTTTCTTTCTGCTGTTTTTGTCTCTTTTACTCAAGTTCCATCTTATTTCCTCTCCTAATCTCTCAATTTCTCAACTTTCCCCCCTCTTCTCGCGTTTTTTTTCTTTCTTCTCATTTCCTTGGCTGTTTCCTCCCCTCATCTTGGTAGGAGATTCTTCTTTTCCTCCTTCCTTGCTTCCGTTTCCTTTTAGTAATCCTCTTGTTTCCTCCCCCCTCAGTCCATTTCCTCTCCTTTTGTTTCTCTCTGTATTTATTCTATCTTCTTCACCTCCTCTTTTCTCTCTGAAACATTTCCTGGATTCTTTTTGTCTTACTCTATTCTTTTTGTATTACCTTTCATTATGACACATCGGAAAGCGGACAAACATACACACACACACACACACACACACACACACACACACAGACACAGACACACACACACACACACACACACACACGTATGTGTCTTGCTATCATTATGGGGACATACCATTGACTCCCATTCATATCTAACCCCTAACCCTAACCCTACCTTAACCAAACCCTAACCCTAACCAAAACAATGGCTAACCCTAAAGAAACATTTTTGCACTTTTACTTTTTTCAGTAACAACAACATGGCCAAGAAAACACTGTTTAAACTTGTGGGGACCAAAATGAGGTCCCCACAAGTGACATAGTTTTCGGTTTTCCTACAGTTGTGGGGACATTTGGTCCCCACAATATAGCAAAAACATGGGCACACACACAGACACACACACACACACATATGCACACACACAGTATATATCCAGGTCCTCGTATCTCTGCAGCTTTGATGCAGGGAATCAGACGGGTGCTCATTGACTGAGCTCAGCCATGCGTGGGTTGATTCTACATTATAGTCAATACTGGATGAATGCCTGGTCCTGTGTGTGAAAAAAAAATCCTCAGGCCAAAGTGCTTCACCTGAAAGCTTCGTTGAAAAGCATCCGCATGCGCAGCACACAATGTACACTGTCAGGCAATGCTGACGTGTTCCTACACACACTCTCATACCCTCCAACAAAGACATAAGTCCTTATGACACATTTGAGGCTTTGAAATTTGCAAGTCTGCCTCTTTGGAATAAACTCTTACTCATACCGGCTGAGTGTGTACAGCGTAATACAGCTGTGAGAAATACAAAGATAATAGTCTGAGGGACACTTCCTGAGCTCACACAGTAAAAGTGCAGAGAGGAAGGCCTCATGTTTTTTTTGTTTTTTGTTTTTTTTTTAGGATGGTGCAAAATGTTTGTGCAGAGATTTGCTTTTATGCTGTGCCAGGCATCCAAACAGATTTCAACTAATCAGGTAACGAGAGTGCAGAAATCCGAGGGAAAGAAACATATGAGACATGAAAAAACCAACAAATAATGAAAAATAATGAGCTGATTGGGATCAAGAAACAATTATGGTTTGAATACTAAATGACAATATAAAAAAAAACCAGCCTCAGAATGTTAGACAGATGCTTTTTAAAGTCCCTATCTAGTGGAAATAAAGTTTTTAACTTGTTAACATGTTCATGCTATTTTTCCTTATACTGGAAGACACATCAAGGGTGAAGTAAGGAGGGACGATTTAAAAAACAAAAAACCTGAATTCATATGTAAAACTAAAGGAAGCAGTCCTGTCAGTTTATCGGGTGAAACTTTCTGTAGCATAATTCTTTTTCAAGATCAGTTTGTGCTTCAAACATACAGAGTCTTTACCTTACATACTTTACAGAGTCATTGATGAGCTAGTGTGCTTGAGATCTGCACATAGACAAAGCATTTTAACCGTTTTAAGGCAGGAAGAGATTATTTTCATGAAAAATGTTCAAAAAATGTAACTTTAATACACAGAGATTAGTTTTTAGAGGTTCAATCAACAAAGAGAGAGGGACTTCAACAGCCAAAAACAGACATCTTCATAAATTAATCAAATAAAAGTGGAAATCTGAAATCAAAAACCTCAAGCAGCACAGATTTGCAGCCAGAATGTCACATCTCTGGTTAATTTCCACTGTCAGAATATCAAACTTCAACACAAAAAACAGCTATCAGTCGGCGGAAATAAGCAGAATGATTTCAGCACGACAGACAGAGATTTTAACGCTGCTACAATTTTCACTAACTAAAGGAACCTCAGTTAAATCAGCAAATCCACAAATGTTCTAATTGATTTCAGTATTATAAAATGAAAATTGTTCTTTAATGAATATAAAAATATTTTTAAATGAGGACTCCAATACAATTATTGCTGAAAGAAAGGAGATGGAACCGGCAGTTTCCCTATTATGTTAGCAGAAAATTTAGTAATTTAAACTAAAAGTTTAAACCCATTCAAGAAAATTAAAAATAAAGAACTCATTTTTAAAAAAAGGAACAAGTTGCACAATTGTGTTTGATATTTGGCTAATTTTATCAGATTTATGTAATAAATTTAATCATTTTTAAATTTAGGAAAATTTTGAAAACAAAATGCATGTTGTAGGACTGCATACATAGACAGGGATGAGAATTTTCCGCGGATCCGCGGAATTCCACGGATTTTATCATTGCCAGGGTCATTCTTGTGAATCGTCTAAATTCGAGGAGAAAATTTTTTGGGGGGGTGAGGTATGTGTATGGTTGGCAAGTCGTAATATCGAACGGCTGCTAATATCCACCGCGCTAAATGCTAGCCACCACTCAGTGAGAGCAGTCATGTACAGTACTGTAATCGAATCACCATGAAGTGTAGAGTCAGAAGGCGGGTGTAACTAAGTGACGACAGAGGCGCGACGATTCTGACAGGATACGTCAGCCTATTCGTTGCGCTGATTGGTTGTATACCTACCCAATTGCTGCAGAGTGATTTGACAGACAACCTTTTAGCCCACCTCCCTCCCTGCCGAGCGTGCCAGGAGAAGGCTGTTGGCAGGGCACAGGAGAAGAGAGGACAGGAGCAAGCAGCAAAGATGGAAAGACTGTCACACAATAAGTCAGAAAAGAGAAAAGCTGCAGAGAAACTGATCCATTTGGCTGCAAAGAGGAAAAAGAAATCTTTGCAATGAACCATGAGTGCATTTGAACAGAATGATGCAGCTTGTAAATATGTTAGTTGGAACAATGTGTAGATGTGTGTGTGTGGCTATAAAATCTCAGAAACATTGACTGGAGTATAATCTTTCATGTGTGTGACTATTAATTAAGAATGAAATCTCAAATATTATTTGACTTCTTGGTTAGTTGAGAGGAAGAGAACATTGACTGCAGTACAATCTCTCTCATGTGTGTGACTTTGCATTGAGAATGAATTCTCAGAAATATTATTTGACTTCTTGGTGAGGTGAGAGGAAGAGAATATTGAGAAAGGTAACTTGATTTATTTTACATAAAGATAGTTATGTTAGCCATTTGGTTTACCTTCACTGCTAGTAATGTTAGCAAACTGAGAGCATAGTCCCTATCAGCATGACATTTAGAAATAATTTTGGACCAGATTGATATATATTAAATTGTTTTTAAGGACTCTCAGGCCACTTTTTACTGCTGTAAAATCTAAAAAACCCAAGAGCTTCTGAATCCCCCCACCGGGCTCCGCCCTGGACCCGCGGCTAATTTTCAGCTGAAAATATTTTTTCTCATTCTCATCCCTGCATAGATATTTTTGATCAATAATGAGATAATCATTATTTATTACAATTACTCATGAGGTTTTTATTGCACTTTTACATTTACATAAAACCAAGCACTGCTTTCATTTCTGGGTTGTGCTTCATTCCTGCTAATGTACAAATCTTAGGACAGCGCGCTCCTAGGCGCAACAGTCAGAGCTGCCATTGGCAGGGCAGCTCAAATGAAATTTCATTGTATATGAAAGTGTGCAATGACAAATAAAGTATCTGTGAGCTGTGATCTTTACAAGTAATAAATCCAGCAAAATCTTGCAGTCTGAAAGATATATCATTTCAGAATATGCCTCATGATGCTGTATGACTTTGTTTTATTTATTTCCCATCATTTATTTCTGTGGGAAACAGGCTGGATTAAGAAAGACATTGGGATTGTGTGTTCATGTCCATATTTATGTACCTGCAGGGAAGGTTAAGGATGGAGGAAGGCTGCCTGGCTGCACTGAACCTAAGGAAATTATTAGGAAATAACAAGAACAAGGTATTGTAATTTCAAACTTTGTGGACTGCCACTGTCCTGTCACTGCTATTTATCTGTCCAACCTCTTTTTGCTTGAGTGCACAAACAAATTTTAATCTTGCGATCCAACCTGAGCTTCCGCCCAGTCGTGTAAAAATGATAAACTAAAGGCTCTGCGATGGGAGTCAGCAAGCAACTTTGACTTTATCCAGGAAATGAGGCCTGTGGAGGAATAAATAGGCTAAGATAGTCTAATTCTTCCAAACAATATTTCCTCAGATGGTTCATGTTATGATTATTAATTCATTGTAGTGAGCTAGATTTTCCCCATCTTAAATTAGTGAAGAAAAATAACAACAGAAACCCATTTAACTGCAAAGGAATCAGGGTCAGACAGACGATACGTTTTCGAGTTCAAACATCATGTCCTTTCATTACAGATGATTTGATCAATAATTCAGACTTTCCAAATGATAGAATGAACAGATAACTGACGTGTAAAACTCCACAGAGTTTTACACGTCAGTTATCTGTCACATGGAACAGATATGCTTATATTTCTTCTCGGATGGGCTTTTATGTCTCACATGCAATAAATTACCAGGCCCAGTACTTTAATGTGCACATGGCTGCTCCCTAATAATCAACCAAATGTTAGTAGGTGAGGAGATTGCCTTGGTTTGTTGCAGGAATAAAATCTGTCACTTTCAGACAGAAATGATCTTTTACATGTTTTGAGAATTTATTTGTTATTTGCAAGAAGGAACAGGGTTAAAATATAATATAACATTAATTTTGTGTAAACTGTTTTATGTGTTAAATGAGCAGTTAAACGGAAACCATCTTATTTGATTTGGATTGTTACATTAAATGACTTCATTACCCAAGATGCTTTAGCAAAAGGAGATGGAATGAGACGTGATGACGTCAGTTGTTTAAGGAAGAGAAAAAATCATTAGTCGGCGGCAAGTTATCGCCTGTGATTATCACATGCAATGTATACTATGTTTTTTCCTCATAGTTTTCACTAAAGAACGTTTGAATAGAATAACAAGTCTCGCATCATCATTTTAGTTTAAGCCGATTCTTCTACTACAACATGACTTGTTTTTCCAGTTATCGGATGCTATTTTAGACTCATTGGGCAGGAAATCTAAAATCTAGGAGCATTCCAGAGGATGTAAAACGAACCAAAAGAAGACTGCAAGAAAACTCGACAAGAAGAGCTTTTTGCCCGGTGGCTGGGATCAGCCCAAGTTGGACTCATTGGTTCAGTCGAAAAAATCCACTGGAGGGTTTGAACGACACGTTTTCTCTTAAAAAACGGCACAATTTATCATAGTGAGAAACTGTAAAAACTACAGAAGAATCATCTGCTTTTCAGTTTTCTGACAGTAGACCTGTATCGCATGACTTACATCACTAAAAAATAGCCCAAAAATACATTTGAAATCATACAATTTATCTAATCTCATTCAAAAATTCCCCCAAAATAAACCATCTGCATGTGATCCTCATCTACAGAGAAAATGATAATTCTGAGAGTTATCAGGTGAACTGCAAGCAGTGTTTTACACAGAGCAGAAGAACATGACGAGTGCCAGAGAGGAAAAATAAAGCAAATTTGGGAAATGAAATAAAGACAGCATAGCTCAAAAACAGTATACGGATTCAAAAGTTGTCTAAAGATGCATTTAATGCAAGCAGCTAACTAATTTTTTCACTTCACTTCTTCTCACGTCTACTTCTTGAGTCAATAATGTGCAATAACTGCATATTTCTGTGTAATTTATTAAACTGTATATGTAAATGCAGTGAATAGGTTATTAAGTTAAGTCAATAAGTTAATAGTTAATAAGTTTACATGTTTTAAATATACAATTAAAATGTTTATTTTGATTCCATAAAGCTCAGAAAGCACAGTGAAAACTAAGACGTTTTCATGCAGTTGCAATTTTTGACCAGTTGGGGGCTCTGTGATTATTTTTGGTCTTTTTTTTTGTTTGTTTTTGATTCACATGCGATCACTATACGGCATGTATTGAGGTTACCCTTTTCTCCCTGTTTTCTACAAGTGGACAGAGTGGTCAGTGTTTTTGTTTACATAAATTTGTGAAATTGAGTATTGCTGTGTGTTAAAGGTGACTTGTTGTATTTCAAAGGCGATATCGGAGTTTTCCAGGCAAAGCAGCCATTCAAGCTAACCCTCCCATTGGTTACAGTAGGCAAAGTGGTTAGTTAATATTTCTTTGTTGACAATATTAGAGCAATATATTTAAAAAAGGTGCAGTAATGTGAAAAGTAATGTGTTTTTTTGTTAATTATTTTACTGCACTGCAGTTCTACGGTGCTATAAAGTGGAAGTAAACATGAGTACAAGGAACAAGTCTCACGAGTAATCAATGGGCAGCATAATATACATATATTTTCTTGAAAACTGCACATTTTACATATATGCTTTAATTGCTTCTACTGATATTGTCAGGGCCTCCTCCTCACCCCCTGTCCCACCTGGCATCTAAATCCCCTTTTCCCATCTTTCTCCCTCCTTTCCCTCCGTCTCTCCCTCTTTCCTCTCTCCCTCCTTCTTCTCTCTCCCTCTCCTCTCTCGCTCCAGCTCTGCACTGGGTGGAGCGCAGCCTCACGGCTGCCTCCACTCGGTGATTAGCTTGCTCCCCAGGATCCAGGCAGCTGCGGCTCGTCTCCCTGATTACACACCCCTGGCAATAAAAGACCGGTTCATCCTCCCACACGCCGCCAGATTGTCAAACTCGACTTCATAGTCAGTTTCTCTCTCGCCGCATAGATTCACTCAGTGATTTTTAGAATGAATCTAACATTATCTCTGCTCTCTTCTTCGCCAGACGACCCAGCTGCCCGGATCCCCTCCTGCCCTGTCCGTCTCCCCGGATCCTCTCTGGACTCTTGCCGGCTCCGTGTCCCTCCTTGGTTCCCCTCCTTGGCTCCCCTCCTGCGCCCCGGATCCGTCTGCCGTCTCCCGGCTCCGCCTGCCACATCAGCACTCCCGGACCACCTACGCTTGGCTTCCTCCCACCTCCGGCTTCCTCCCTACCTCCGGTTCCTCGTCGTCCTCCATCCTCCAGCCGCCAGGGATCCATCCGCTCTCCAGCCGCCGCACTCTGGTCCCCCCCAGACCTGCCAGCGACCGCCGATCCCCGGCTCCGGAGCCCCGACCCTGGACTCACTCCACCACTCCCTCCCGGTCACTCTCCTGGCTCCCCGCATCACCACTACAACCCCTCCCTGCAATAAAACACTTCTCTATCCATCCCTGCCTCGGTAGCGTGGTTCTCTGCTCGGGTTCTGATCCTAAATCTGTGACAGATATTTACATTTTTAGGACATATTTGTCTACTTATAATTTTACAATATAATTCTATATATGTTTATACTTTTTAGGACATATTTTTCTACTTATCTTTATATTTCAACACACACACACACACACACAAAATTTGCATCTTACTACTAGCTATACATGTAGTATATTTAATGCCAGAGCTGTATTTGTATGTGTCATTTATGTTACTCTGATCATGCATGTATCCCAGTGTGTGCTATTTGTTTCCTTGTTCCTCACCCCGCTCTTCTCCCCCCCACCCTTAACCTCTCTACCTTTTCTGTCCCTCTCAACCCACCGGCCAGCAGCAGATGGGTCCCCCCATATGAGTCAGGTTCTGTTCAAGGTTTCTTCCCATTAAAAGGCAATTTTTTTCTTGCTTAGGGTTTGCTCTGGAGGTTCTGGCATATGGGTTCTGTAAAGCATCTTGAGACAATTTGAACTGTAATTGGCACTATATAAATAAAATTTAATTGAATTTTATTGAATTTTTAGGACTCTTTTAAACTTATCTTTAGATTTTAAGGACACATTTTTCTATTTATTTTTATATTTTTGTGCGTATTTTTCTACTTATATTTTTAAGAAATATTTTCTACTTTTATTGATATTTTTAGGACATATTTTTCTACTTATGTTTAGATTTTTAGGACACATTTTTCTACTTATATTTTTATTTTTGGGACATTTTTTCTACAGATGTTTAGATTTTTAGGACATATACATATTTTTTTTAGTTATGATTATATTTTTGGGACATATTTTTCTACTCATGTTTAGATTTTTAGGACTTTTTTTTTTTTTTACTTATGATTATATTTTTGGGACATATTTTTCTACTCATGTTTAGATTTTTAGGACATATTTTTGGACCCCAGTACGAACAATGTTAGGCTTGAAGTTCTCTATGAGCCCTGGAGCTCAAATTATGCTCTCATACAAAGAAAAAAAAATCTAAACAATGAAATTAATACCGTAAATATGTAACAACTCGTCGACGGGAAACATCTTTGGTCCAGATCTTCTTTTATTGTGAATCAGCGCTGTGACTTAAGAATCTGGAATGATCAATAAAGATCTGTGGATTTTAGATTGGGATTCATCCTGACAGGATTTCTATTTCTGCTCTGTTTTTGTGTTTTTTCCCCACCATTTCTTTGTTAATTTTTGTGCTGTTTAAACTCTCAGATGTCTCTTCTTGCATTGAGAACAGCCTCGCTGCACATTAAGTGCCTGAATCACCACGGCCTGAAGTCCTGACATTTCTCACACCATGAGATCATCTACGTTTCTGTCACAATAAATAAAGCTGATCTGGAATATGTCATGACTCCACATTGAGGCTACGAGCAATTCCGAAAAAGTCGCGTTGTGTCTCCTTGGCCTTTGTTGTTGTTTTTTTTGGGGAGGAGAACACTTGATCAGATAGTAGTTGGTTTTGTTGAAAGGAGCCAAAGCCTTTTAACCAGTCAAGCATGTAGGAGCTGAGATAAGAGAAAAAAAAAAGCAGGGAATGAATTGTTCTGAGGGGATCCTGATATGGTCCTCACTCTGCAGCCAGTCTGCTCACACATCCACTGCGGTTCCCCCCCTTCCCCAGCCACAACCCCCGCCACAACTACCTTCTGGAAAATGTATGAAAGCGAGATGTGGAGATCCAAGCAGCAGCCCATATCCATTCTGCCTTGTAATGGAAATGTGACACGGTGGGGTGAATACGTATGAACCTACTGACTCAGTTGGTGTGTATGTGGTCGCTGAGAGGATCAGTGACAAAAAGAAGAAATGAAAGACGCAGGTAAGAATAAAAAAAACATAAAGAAGAGCGAAAGCTCGTGTCCTCAGGTGGAAAATCAAGCAACAGATACAGCGACTCTGTCCATAGCTGCAGTGCATTATTGATCACGTGGCGTTGCCCCCCCAAGAAACCTTGTGAACAAAACAGAGCCATTATTTTAGAAGCACATCCATTCACACCCCGTTGTGTTAGCCATAAGGGGCAGGAAGGCTAAAACACACTTGATATGACTGACACCGGGGACACAATCGAAGATGCTTTTTGAGTTTGTTGTTCTTTTTTTAAGACTTTATTCCATCAACATTTCTGGAGATTAATCCAAAAAAAACAACCAACAGAAAAAACACAAATAAACAAAAAACAACCACCCAAAAAGAAAAAAAAACACACAACAAAAATAAGACAATAGAAAAACTAACAAAAAAGCAACACCACAAAAAATAAAATCACAACAACAAAAATAAACAGAAAACAAACAAAAAACATACACCTAGCCTCTAAAAAATAAAAAGAGAACAAGAAAACAAGAAAAAAAACAATACAAACCCTCCCACCCAAAATAAATAAACAAAAAACTTAAAAGACAAAATATTGTCACATTTATGTTTTCCATAACAGAAATGATCCAAAATAAAAAAAGAATACAATAATACAATACAATACAATAACTTTATTCATCCCTGAAGGGAAATTTAATTGTCTGGGGTCTCATCTGTTTACGTTAGAATTAAATAATCTAATAGCTGATGGTAAGAAAGATTTTCCAAATCTTTTTGTCCTGCAGTGCAGGGATAGGAACCGTCCACCACCGATGTTTCGTTGTTCATTGAGGCAGATATTAAGTGGATGATCCATGTTTGTCAGAATGGGTTCCATCTTGCTCAGTGCACCTCTCTCCATCCTCCAATGTGTTCAATCTGATTCCAACCACAGTGCCAGCTTTTTTAATCAGTCTGTTCAGACACCTTGCATCCTTGTTTTTTATACTGCCTACCCAGCAGACTGCAGCATAAAACAGGACATTTACCATTACAGACTGATAAAACATCTGCAGCACCTTACTGCAGATGTCTAATGATTGAAGTCTTCTGAGGCAATAAAGTCGGCTCTGGCCCTTTTTGTAGATGAAGTCTACGTTTGTAGACCAGTCCAACTTAATATCAAGGTGGACACCTAAATATTTATACAGTGTCACCACCTCGATGTCCACGCCACAAGTGTTCACTGGCTGAAGAGGGGGTTTGGATCTGCGGAAATATGTGATCATTTCCTTTGTTTTTGAGGCATTGAGGCAAGCAGTTTTTGTGACTCCAGTCACTAAAGGCATTTATCAGACGGGCTTCATGTCCATTATTGATACATGCCACAATAGCAGTGTCATCAGAGTATTGTGGCAGGACTCAGTGCTGTATTTGAAGTCAGATGTATACAGTGTGAACAGGAATGGAGCCAGGACTGTTCCTTGTGGAGTACTGCTCATTAATGTCTCAGAAACTCAGTTCTCCAGCCTGACAAACTGTGGCCTTCCTGTCAGGTAATCTGTGATCCAAGAAACACAGGAAGGATCCACTCCCATCTCTGTGAGCTTGTCTTCGGTATGGTAGGTTGGATGGAGTTGAATGCGTTTGAAAAACAGGATTCATATTTAACATATTTTCTACTATATCCGGAGGAAGTGACTGAACTGGTATTTTTTTTTAGCATAGCATCAGACAAAACTCTAAAAGAATGTCCATCCATCCATTATCTATACACCGCTTAAGGGCTGGAGTCTATCCCAGCTGACTTAAGGTGAAGGCAGGGGACATCTGGACAGGTCACCAGTCTATCACATGGCTGCATATAGAGACAAACAATCACAATCACCTTCACAGCTACGGACAACTTAGAATAATCAATTAATCTCAGCATGTTTTTGGACTGTGGGAGGAAGCTGGAGTACCCAGAGAAAACCCACACATGCACAGGGAGAACATGCAAACTCCATTCAGAAAGATCCCAGGAAGGACAGGACGGGATGCTCTAGCTGCAAGGCGAAAGTGCTAACCACCAATCCACTGTGCAACCCTCCTAAAAGAATTTATCCTAGAAATTAAGTTAATCTTTCATTTGGGATTTCAGGTTTAAACGGATCAATTGGTGTTTTCATAGCAAAAATCCTCTACATCAGCGGTGTCAAACATACAGATGACTTTGCAATGTGTAAAAATTACAGAGATGAAAATGAATCCTTACTGTGGGCACGTTTCAAGACACTGAGCATTGTACAATATTATGTGAGTCAGCAGCTTCAGTACGACAGAGTTTGGTTTGGTGGAACCCCATTGTTGATGCACTGCCACAACTTTTTTGCATTTTCTAAGTATAAATTTAATACATTTGCAAGGCAGGCAGACAACTTAGCCCTCTTACTTAATAGTGAATCAGTTCAGGTTGTCAGGATTACTGCTCAGATGTGGACTGAATGTTTTGTGCCTTTGTAGGTACACTATGATCTGTAAGTTCTAAGGCACAATGGTCAACTGAGGCAAAATATTGCTGAAATTGCACTTATTTCCTTAAGAAATTTCAGATTCTTCATAATGTTTTGTAAAAATGATAGTTCATTATATGCAAACATTTTCAGAACGTACTTCTATTGCACTGACAAAAAGTTTAAAAAAAATGTTATTCATGGGTTATTGTGCTCTGATTTTTACTGGTCCAGCCAACTTGAGATCAAATTGGGCTGTATATGGCCCCTGAACTAAGTTTGACTCCCCTGCTCTTTATATTTGGCCAGTTGTATTTCGTGTATAAGTATCGGAAATACAATACATGTGTATCTGCATTATCATAACTACCACAAACAGCTCATGTGATGCTGCAAAAAGCAAGGATGTTGCAAAGATGTTTCTTCGAAAGTTTCTTTTTTACAACTGCTTGAACTCTGCTGTCTTTATTGGATGATGACGGTTCAGACAAGAAAGCAGGTTTAGGGTTTTTCTATGGTTTCACACATCATCGACCTGTTTGTGTTGGATTTAAATGTAAGTGTGGCTCACTTCTGTAGCAGCACTACTTTCTGTCCAACCTTTGATATCCAAAGAACTGCTGTGTGATTGGGTGGAAGTTGTTTCAGTTTTTTTTTCTGTCACAAGCAAAGTGTGTTTTGACAGAATGTCAAAGGCTTCATTTTCAGGGAACATTTCTATCACAACTCAATTTGAACAAATGGCTGTTGCTTTTTTTTTTCCCAGTGAAGACAGTTTCGGATACACAAAAAACAGAGTTCATTAGTTCACGGAGATCAATAAATGGTACTTTTAAAAGCTTGTCAGTTAGATGAGAGTGTTGTACGCTCACGAGTTAAATCAACTTTTATGTAAGCTTCTAGAACAGAGGCCGCAGCTGCCCTTTGTCCTCAGCACTCACCTCGGTCTGTGTCGTACAGAAAGACAAACTTGTTCCAGTCATAGTGGTCGAGCAGGGACAGCAGTGCCCCCCGGATGGAAGGCCGGAGCTGCAGGGTGAACTGGCTCTCGCCCTCGGTGGGGAAGCTGGGCGTGATGAGGGAGATGTGCAGGGCGCTGCAGAAGGATGTCAACGTGTGGACCGAGCGCTTGTCGTACAGGCCGAAGATGGCGAAGACACCGCGGGAGTACTGGGAGCAAACTGAGGAAGGAAGAAACAACATCCAAACTGGTTAATAAACATGAAGGAGATGGTAGGAATGAGAAAGAAGAGAAAAGAATAACATTAAAGTCGTCAAAAGAAGCATATCAGGGTTCTCCAGTCCTTTATCTAGTTTACTCCATGTTGATCCTGTGCTTAATCCCCAACTAATCAGATGGTTTATATTATTTCATATTTACAAGATAATTTAGTTTATATCACCAGCACTGCTCCCAGTAGCTATACATCTCTTTGGTACACTATCATGTGAATTCAGATTTTTTTGCACTTTAAAACTCTGTGCAATATCTATTTTTCTACAGACACTATTACACATGCTGTTTGATTGGTCTTTCTACTTCTATACAATCTGTGCAATAATAGTACTCTATCAGTACTCTGTTTAACAAAAAGCCTGTGCAATGCCACTGATATATGCAATGATGTTATTTTTTTTTATAAATGGTACTGTACATTTTTATTTTTATTAGGGCTAGGACTTTAACATATTAATTTCGATTGATTAATAAAAAAACAAAAACACGTTGAAAAAATACTGCATTTAATTGCACCTCTCTCAGTTCCCTAATTTCTGCCACACCGACAACACCGATGAACACTCCATCCCAGTAGGTGGATTAGGTTTACTGAAAACAGCTCCCTGATTCCTCTAGAAATGAGATCGCCAGGAACCAAAAATGTGGCATTGGTCATAGTTCTCAGTGGGTTTTGTAGTTTCAAGTGACCTCTTCTTTGTTGTACACACCCTTTAGGTTTACACTAACAACCTGGACTGATTTCTGTGCAGAAATTGCCACATTTTTACACACTGTGCTAATTTTTCACAGCAGTATAAAGCCGTGCATCTCTATGGAAGTAATATAAAATGCCTAGAAGTAGAGAGAACTCAGAAATGTCTCTTGTGCAGTATAACACAGAATTCCATGTATTTAAGAAAATTTTAAAAGTTTGAAATCAACATGCACGACATTTTTCTAAATGCCTATTATTTTTACTAATACTGACAAAATGAAGCTTCACATCCTACTGATATTTTACAACTTACATTTTTACAACCACTACAAACCCTTTGCACATCAAGAGGTTTCACCATGCTAAAGGTATCTTCCAACAACTTGCTGGAAACTCTGTACACCATTTTTGAGCCATGCTGCATTAATTATATTTATCAAGTTGGTTTTATTTTCCTCTCAGTCTCTTTAATTTGCCTCCATACTGTGTGCACACTGCCTGCAGTTCAGCCGAATCATCCCTGAATTTCTGTGATGTGCAGCTGAGTCAGTTGTGGCAGCATTCTTAATCTTTTGCAGAATCTGTTTAGTCCAAACAGTTTATTTTTGAGAGAAATTTTCAAAGAGCCATGCAGAAAAAAGTGACACAATTTTAAGATTGTGATTTGGTTAGTTTTCCCAACAAAATTGCATGTTACAGGTGAATATGCTGTCAAAAAATGTCAAAAGTTCAATATCAGATACCTCTGTTCTGATTTTACATATTCTGGCTCAGACAAATGGTGTAACTTTGGCATTCTTAATGATAACATGCCTTTCAAACCCATCATTTGGCATTCAGAGGGTTAAAAAGAAAAACTAGGGCAGCAGGAAACAGAATACATTTATAAAGTAAGTCATTTTTTCTTCACTTATTTCCACATATCCATACAACAAAGGATGTAATCAGGCTGCGAGTCAGTTTACATTTCTTCCACTGAGCACTTTCTCCCATGATAATGTCATTGTTTGGGAGCAAAAAGAAACATACAATGAGCGCTCATCTCTAGAGAAACGCGTTTTTTTTTTTTTTTTTTTTTAATGGTACCAAGCCAGAAAACTCTTCCCAGACAGTGGTATTTCCAGCATGCTTGAAGTAAATAGAAGAACTGGGTTGGGAATATGAGCGGCGATAGCCATCATATAAAAAACAAACAAACAACAACAACGCTTGCTGTTTTGAATGACAATTGATTGCTTGGAAATGTGGTGCAAGAATCACCACGGCAATAACCGCTTAGCACGGCGACCGGAGACAAAATAACGAACCATTATCCCGCTGATTACCACTTTATATCCTTTCAAGAGAAATGCTGAATGCAGTAAACAGAGATCAAAACCAAACACATCCATTTCCTCTGATGCTTTCATCTTGGAAGCTTTCCTCGTCTCCCATTTAAATAGCAACAACAGCACCAACATTTCCTGGTGGCGCATTGAATCATTCCCCCGTTGCTGCTGTTGTTGTGTGTATATATGTCAGGGTTCAGCCCTCTTGCGGCCTGTTGGTTCCTTCTGTGTTTGTTGCTTGTCTGTGTGGTTTGGTTTGTGTGTCTCTGTCTCCCTCTGTCTGTTGTCTTCCTCTTCTGTCTCTCTCCCTGTCGCTCGTCCCTTGGCTTCATCACTTGATTAGTGCATTACTCTCACCTGTTGTAATCAGCTCCACTCTATTCACCTGGTCCCCTTCCCCGTTATT